>NC_088886.1:147965597-148565597 GCF_037157495.1 Lathamus discolor
GTGTCTCTATAAGGTGAAAGGGAGAACCACACTTATGGCAAAATCCAAGGGATCTTTATCATGTAACGAGAGAACTTTACCATCCTCATTGTGACTATCCATCCACTTGTTGTTGGGTGCTGACACAGGCCCCGCATCTCTGCTCTTTGAAAGATTTTGGGGTGTACTGTTTTGCTCTTACATCCACACTGCAAATAAACAGTGAGCCTGGCACCATCATATGCTTAGGTGACAATATCAACACAGGCATCTCTTTCTGGAGTTATGCTGAGAATTCACATCCTGAGAACTGGAAGCAGTAATCACTACAGGTATGAACTGGTGATGCCCAATAAAGTCAAAGACACCTGAGTTGATATGCACATATTTGTCCTCTTACGGGTATAGATTTGTTGCAGCTGCCCTAAATTGTTTAACTGGGCTTCTTTTCAAACATACACAAGGCTGTAACTTCTGCTGCACCAGCTCATGCTGACTAGTCTTTCATTGAAAATATTTTCTTAAATGACACTGAAAGGCTCCAGTGACAGATCGCTGTAGTCCCGTATTTCCATTTGTTTTATTCTGAGATTTGGTATTGATATAAAACCATCGTGAACCCATTAATGATATTTCATGTGCAGTAATGTCAAACTATTCAATCAGTCGCATCATTACCTTTCATATTAAGCATATTTAGTTTATTCAGTCGTAACAAAGCATTTCTAGCGCTCAAGGCTTCTTTCCTCCCAAGTCCTCACTCATTTCAATTTCATTTCATATCATCTCTAAAAATGTATCTTTTGTCTTGATTTTAGATGAAAGCCAAAGGAACAAAATGCTTTATTACCCAGCTGAGAAAAACTGAAGTTTTGTTCCTCAAAATGGGCAACGGAAATATTTGGGCTATTTCATTGCAAAGCTCATAGATGCTGAACATTTAAAGTATTTCCTTTACGAATTTAACAAAGGCTTTTAGGGGCCTTTGGGTGGAAGTGCCATTTTAGATCTCTGGGTCACCCTACTGGCAAGGCAAGGTATAGTTTCCAGTTTGAAAATAACGCTGCACTTGATCATAACAAATAGTGGAAACAACTTTATACACACGTAAGTACATAATAAGCTAGTGTGTGGGTATTGTTTTAGCGCAAAAAGGAAACAAAACCAGTTCTGCTCTACAGAACCAACTGTACAGGTTTGTGTATACAGCAAGGAAATAACCCTTGGATTTTTAAACTTCAGTTACAAGGCGTTGTAAGAGTCCATAAATGCAAAACACACTAATGCACCAATTACATACTAGAAATATAAGCAAAAATAAGGCACGCTAAACAGTAAGAAAGTTCTGAACAAAGAAGTTTGAGTAATCCTCAGACAAGTGTCTGACTTTCTGTGGTTCATCTAAATTTAAGTCTGTTGGGCTGTGGCTCTTGCCTCAGGGAAGCAGGGACAGGATTGGCATTGCACACATTTACTGCTGCTTCTGCTTAATATCAACATCTAAGACAGTCATCATTCAAACCAAAATGAAGTTCCAAAAGATTTTGGTACAACTGAAAATGCCAGAGTTTTATGGCCCTGTCCCTTACCTACTGCATTATCTATAAACTGTTCCTTGCTGGAAATGAACTACTAGTCAGCATGGCATAGGACCAGTGTGTTATATATCAATATATAATGTAAGAATGTGTCATTCAATATGCTGCAAAACTTGCTATTAAGAATTAATCATTCCCCTTCTTGAGCAGTCTCTTCAGTGCACTCCAAAAAGTTGCCATTTCTGAAAATATTCTGAGTCAGGAAAATCATCTCTTCTAGTAGGGCGTGGGTTGGATGAAAATTAATTACGGAACTCTGTTTCAGAGTTCAGCATGTCTTAGAAACAACTTTTGCCGTTTAACAACCTAGAAGACTTCTTGCTGCAGTAGGACCAGCAGTTCACTTTGCCCAGTAATCAGATGACAGCAATAAGAGATGCTCCTCAGGGGGGAGCATGGAGGCTGGGCCACTACCTGAAGTCTACTGCCTCCCTTTATATACCCTGGCTAAGAGATGTCATGAGGTACTCCACTACCAACTTTCATTAGCATCTATGTATGAATTTGGTTTCTGTCACTTAGCCTTATGTCTTCCTGATCCTGATGGTGCTCTTTCTCCACAGTCTTTTAGAGAGAGCAATGCCAGGACATGACTATGCACCGCAGGCTATCCTGCATTTCATTTAAATAGATCTTTTAGCTTCAAAGAGTCTCCCTTTCTTCTGTTGCTGAACAATTTGGTAGCAGTCAGTTGTGCAGTCAGCCTACCCATTGCAAACTTCAGTCATACTGCCACCATCAAACCCCCCTTTCCCCCTCTTAGATAGTCCTCTCCTTCCATGTGTCCTATGAGGTATTTGACCCATTAGGCCTAAATGGATGCTTAAAAAAAGCAAGCAGACAGGTATGGTGTAGAAGCTCTGGGAATGTCCTGGTATGGACATCTATTGTCATGTGAGTCTGAGGACAGGGCAGAACCAGGCAACATTGCAAATGAGGACAGTCTGGTAATGTAATGACTTTGTCATGATAGCAAGTCTAGTTGGTCTTTTCTCCTAAAGGGGCAGATGTGGAGATGTTCCTCACTAGTCTTCAGGAGCTTCTGTGTCCTGCTTAAGTGATTTAGTAATATTGCTCTGTGAAAAAACAGGAAAATAGTGTCCTGCATGCTTTCAGAAAGAGATAGGAAATTTGAAGCTGAAAGATGGGAACAGACATGTATCTAAGACATCTGCCAACCACCATTCCCAGAAAACAGGAAGCTACAGACACAGCCCATTTAGAGAGGATCTGAACCACGTGGAAGAAATAATGTCATGTGGCAGTTGCTAAGTAGTCAAATGTGTGCTTAGGTTCCCTGGGAGGGATGAAAATGAAAAATCGATACAGGTATGATGAGACCATTAAGAAAATTTGACTTAGAGTTACTTGTGCTCATTCACTGTGTTCACGTAACTGAACGCAAATCTTAGGAGAACATCTCTGCATCAGGTGTCCAGCTGATTCCATCTCAGACAACAACCTCATATGAATAAATGACTTGACAGAGGCTCCTCTGTGCATCTAGTTTTATCAACCGATAATTTTTATCACTTTCTATCAATGTTTTGATTCTTAGAGGAATTCAGCCTATAATAAATGTGTTGTAGATGTTCTAACAAGAAAAGAACAGATGCAAGTTTAGTGAATATTGAGTTTTAAACTTGTCTTGTAGTGATTTGTGGCTGTGTCACTGCAAATATTTTTCAATGTCATTGCCTAAGCCCTGGCTGTCACTAACATGGTCAGCTGGGGAATAGAAGGCCTAACACTATGATCTCGGTATTAATGGGAGCTGTTGAGAGTGGCAAAGGTGATAAAGTATTGTTTAGTTATTGGTGCCATACTTTTGCTGCAGGACATTATTATAAAACGTTGTGTTTTTTGTCAGATTTCAATCACTTCTCCAATAACATATTTAGAAACTTACTGCAAAGAGTCCTAAAAAAAAATAGCTTTTGAGGGTTTGTGTTTGTTTTTTATTGTATTACTTTGATTTTAAACCCAACATCTTAAACAAAAAAAAAAAAAAAAGATTTAAGATTCTCTGATGCACAGTTTATTCCCTTGCAGTTTAGCTGTAGTTATTTTTATGCAAATGCTTTAGGTTCAATGTTGAACTCAAACTGAAAAGAAAAATATATCCTTGTGGTCTGGGATGAATTGACAGCTACTAAGGGGAATATAGTTCTGCTCGTATTCTAGACCTCTGGATATGTGGGAGGCTACCCCTCCTCCTGGTGTGCATGTATATTTTATACTAATGTTAATGGAAGTTACGTTCGGTATTGAAGAGAGAGAGCATACCCTATTTGGTAGGTAAATTTATGTGTCGCTCTTTTTCATTATTCCCTAGACCAGTACAAGGAGAAATAGAGATATAAGATTTATAAAGCTTCCACAATATCCTGTTTTGTCAAATTGTATTCTACCAAGGGCATAACAGGACTACTCACCTCACCCTTGACACCAGAAGAACACAAATTAATGACTTGCTGTCAGTGTCATTAAGAGTAGCTGTGCATGTTTTTAAGTAAGAATTTTAATTACCTGAAATTCGTTTATTGATGGCCAAGATTGCTTGATTTTAAACCTTTTGATGAACACATTCACTGTTACTTTAAATGAGGTACAGTACCTCCTTATAAAAAAAGAATATAAAATTAGATTAGGAGAGTTTATATAGCTTTTAAATATCAAGCTGTTCAGGGTTTGTGCAGGTAGAAATATTGGAATTGAAGAATAGTGAAGATTTTATACTAGAGAGGATTTTCGAGTAAATTCATACCAAGTAGAATATAATGGAGACAGGCTTTTTGCCAGTGCTTTGGCTCTGCTGACCTCCATTTGCAGCAGAGATTAGCTTGATAAAGCTGACACAACCTCAATAAAACACTAACAATGGAAAGAAGTAAATAGAAATCATATTAAGCAGCAGCAATATTGCATGAATTGAAACAAAAATTTAGGTATAATAGCCTTGGTGGGTTTTAATATTGTTCCCAATCGCATCACAATATGAATCATATCATAGTGACTCTAAATAACATTTATCATCTTTAGATCTTCTCTCCTAGTAGACGACTCACATTATTTGAGAGGATTTTCTTTTTTTTTTTTTTAAGAGTTCATACATAATTAAATGTGCTGGAAGCAAAGGGTGCAAAATACCTTGAGAAACAGCAACTTTGCAGTATATGTTCAATTAAATGCAGCAATTCCTTAGTTATTGTTATTTTGTTACCTTCCAGAAGTTAAATGACTAGAATAATAAAATGGCATTGCAGAACAAAACACAAATAAATCGAGATGGGAAATTTTATTCAGTTTTCAATTACTGTGGCCTTGCTGAATTGTAGGTACAATCTGTAAAGCATGACAAAACGAAAGGGAGATTGGTCAAAAATGCATTTCTATGGGATTAGAGGCTAAATATAACAGCAATATGGTTCAATTCATTTTGTCTGAAAATTATCTGTCCAAAGGACTATATCTTCATTTACAAGGAAAAAGTTTAATCCATCATGTGGATGGACTTCTCTCTTCACCATGGGACTGTGGGGTTTGAGTTGTAGGGTGTTACTTTTGAGTGCATCATGACAATATTAAACAGCTTTGAAATTCTCCATACTCAAAGAGAATGGGTATGAGATAATGTCAAACCCACAAATTTTCACAATCCCAGCTCCAAAAACATGGATCATCAAACTGATTCTTAATGCTTGTCTCACCCTGAAAACTCATGTTTTCTCCAGGTACCCAGCTGCCCAGCATCACTAAAACCCGAGGAAGATTGATAAACCACGTAGCATCCCAATAAATAGATATGGGGGTCTTCTGCTGTGATCTTGGTGAGTCTTATGCAAGAATTTCTGTGCAAACATTGAATTATTTTAATGCTGATGGTAGTGACATATTCTATTTGCATGAAAAGCTGTCTCATTGCTGAGAAGACACCAATCTGTGTGTTCCTGAGTGATAGAGAGAGCGTCTTTACCACTGACAGAACTATTTAGGAGGATTTATATGCAGGTGTTGATGTTGAGGGTGACATCTTGGAAGTGGAGTAGGAGTTCAAGTTTTAGCAAGAAGACATGTCTGAATCAGGGCCTTGCAGACAGGGTGACCAATAACCACCCCTTTTTTACCATGCCTTATGGAAGCAGCTTACTCAGGTGACTAACTTTAGGACAGAGATCATGGATGTGGACCTTGAATAAGAAAAGGGAGCTAATAGGAGGGATAAGGAATGAATCTTTGTGTGCCTTACTTTCTGGCCAATATACCTCCTTGCTCTGTAGGGTTTTTTTGTAGATCCTGGTCCGACAAACGTTTTCACATTGCACAGAAAGCTTGTCTGGATGCCTCATGAACAGCTTTAGGTTCTTTTTGATGGCAGGGTATCAGAAGGTTTTTTGCAGATGGGGTCCTCAACAGTTCTGTTTGAATACTTTGAACATCAATAACGACCTGGTGATAGCTGACATTTTGAATTGAAAAATGAGAAATGTAGGATATTTATCCATTTAACATCATGAAGTCTGATACTGACTCTATGTAACCTAGATCAAATAGTGCAGTCTGTCATCTGTAATCGATTTATCACCTTTCACAGCCTAGGTCTAGTTGGTTAAATATCCAAGTTAACTAACTAAAAGGTTATTTCAGAGGTCTTAGAGAGGGTCTTATCCTTAGACGTACATTTTTAGTAAGTGAGCTCCATTATCTTTGTTTCAGAATGTAGCAAAAATGCAGGTTATATAGTTATACAAGTAATACATAGGAAAAATGCAGCATCATTTCTGTATTGCATGATAGTGATTTTACAATATAAGTTGTAGGCATATATGACAAGTCAGTTGACATTCAGTAAGAAAAAATATATTGGCTGACTACAGCACATATTTTATGGTAGGGCATAAGAATCATGATTTTATACTCTAAGAAGATTAAAAATAGATTGATCTATTTAGAATAGAGGTTAATAAAGGTAAAATGCAACAAGTCAATGAAGTGAACAATTACATGAAATGAATATAGCTAATTAAGATTTAGTAATTAGCAATGAGAATAGGCTAAATTTCACTCAGATGGCTAATTATCAAAAGGTGAATTTATTTTATATATATAATGTAGGTCTATATAAAATGTATTTTATATATATACATAAAAATGAGAATCATATGTTTTATTCATGATTGTTTTCTCACTGTTATTTAAGTTGGTTCTCTCTGGCATTGCAGCAAAAATGAAGTGTGAATACAGAAAGCATGGGCAGGTGAAAATGGGTATAAGAAGTTCATTACTGTAAGGGTGGTGAGGCACTGAAATGGGCTGCTCAAAGAAGTCGTGAATGCTCCATCTCTGGCAGTGTTCAAGGCCAGGTTGGACCTTGGGTGACATAGTTTAGTGTGAGGTGTCCCTGCCCATGGCAATGGGGTTAGAACTGGGTGATCTTAAGGTCGTTTCCACCCCTAACTATTCAATGATTCTAAGTATGGCAAGATGAGATGAAGCAGTCAACTGAAGAAGATAAAGAAAAAAGAACAAATGAAAGAGGATAATGAGCAATGACCAAGACTGTGACTGCAAAGGCCAGTAATGGACAAGATCCAGAAGTCTTTCAGGAGATCAAGGAGGAGGATGGTGGTGAGAAAATGAAGTCTTTGTTGTCAGTCTCCAGAGAAAAGGGAAGGATAATTCTGTGAGCAATATTATGACTGAGTTTTCCTTTAGCCTACACAACACATAAAGAAGTAGCTGTTGCTTGTGGGAGAACACAAAACATTTTTCTGGGGCAATAAGAGGTTCAGCATCCAGAAGGAATCTGCTCTTTGAAAAGATAACACCTGTCAATAGGTTTCTGTCTAGAAAACAAATGCAATTGCTCATTCATAATCTTGTACATTCTAAAGAGCCTTCAATGATAACTGGTCAAAAAAGATAAAATCCTACTGGTTCAGGGGCAGAAAAGGACTACTGGGATGACTAAAACAATAGCTTTTTCTTGAAGGTCGGCTAGTTAATCAGCTCAGCAGCTAATATCGTCTGTAGCTAAGGTGAGATCTTTTGCATGATAAGCCCCATGGAAGCCTGTTGGCCTCATGAATGATGACAAGGCACTGATGACACAGGTCCTGCTGGAGTTGTGTTTGTATGGGGAAGACAGGCTAGGATCCAAAGAACTGCAGGGGGAAGGTATCACAACCCCAACAGGAAGATTTCTGAATGTCCCAAGGACAAGAAACCAAGACCTTTACATTTCAAAAATGGATTTGTTGGATTTGTCAAAGTCAAATACAAGGAGAAGGAGCTCACAGGATGTGTGGCCTCAGCAAACATGCACACGCACATTTAGATCCACAAGCATTCGGATTTAATGCTGCATCCTTTCTGTGGAAAACATATACTACCAGGTCAGCAAGAGTGGCAGGCTGGTGTCCTGCCTTCTCCCTTTACCAAGAAGAAAACCCAGAGAAAAATAGCTGCACATAGTAACAATTTATTTCTCATATAAAAACAATTAACAAGCTGTCTATTCTTTGCCAGAATGAAATAATTCTTATTTTCATCAAGTTCTTGTGGTATCTGTATCTTTGGGCTCTTAGGAAAAATTAAAAAGCTTTTTTGACCCTGTGACTTAAAATCTTTATTTTACTTGTACCCAAAGGAGCATGATATGCTCTTTTTGAGGTTTGTAACAAAGCAGAGGCAAAATTTATACAAAATATCAACTTTTTCAATTTTATATTGTATTTGGACACCTAAGTTGACCATTTCTGGTATATCCATCAGTTCATTAATACATGAAAAATTCTATCAAACAGACAATCAAATTTCATGTAAAATAAGCTCCAGCATTAAAACTGTTCCTAGTATTTTATGTGTAACTCTATGGGTAGATATATTTCTTGCTACTCGAGCAAAACTGATTTGTGTGATGGTTCCCCATCATGAAATCACTTGGAAGGTTGTGAGATAAAATGTCGCTTAGGATAATGTAATTGGCCTTAAGGTACAGGAGTTGAATTATTTTCAGTGATTTATAATCTGGAAATTAAAGACTCACTCATTTTCTAATTTAATTCCATCTTCAATGGAAAAATGTTCACTCTGAACTAAATTGGCGAGTAATGTTGCTAATTCAAATGCAGATGCAATTTCGATTCTGGTAGCAGTTTGCTGTGATTGACGAGTCCCCAATGGATCATAATGATTCTTATCTCCCAATCTCACAAATTCTCTAGCAGTTGTGATAATAACTTCAGCTAAGGAGAAAAGGCAAAAAATAAATTCTCTGCTGCACTGTCAATTCAGGCTTTGCTTTTTTCTGACACGGAATGGGGTTTATTTCAAATCTATCGCGTGTTGGAGACAAATATGAAGCCTTATTACTAAAGTCGGTGTCATCATAAAACTGCAGTTTAATTGTTTACTGATACTCTTCTACCTTGCTTTTAAATCTTCCTAAATAAATCTTTAAATCTTCAGATTTCTTATTTTTAATTAGCTTCAGTTGAATTTAAGGCAAATCACAGGTAGGTGCAAAATATTGGCAGCATGTCCATCACTTAGCTACCATGAGTATTATTTTGCATTTTTTAATTGTTGTCCCATTTGAAAAATACATTAATATAGCTGTTATTTTCTCAACTATAACATTAAATCTGGATAAAAATGATGGTGTTCACTCCGATGAAGATGAACATATTCTCACTTTGTTAGACTAGCAGCCATAGTTATAAACATGTAATTTCCTCTCCCAGGGACAAGCTAGCATTGGACTGGTTGCAGATTTCTTTATATATCCACAATAAACTTACACTGATGGGATGGTGAATCAAATGAAACAGCTGTGCTCCCCAAAACTGAGGTCTTGCAAAGTGAATGATAGAAAGATCTATGGAAGAAGTAAATTTTAAGAGAATAATATAGTTAATTTTGGGGCATGATGGGGAATATGAGGAGGGAAGGTTACTTCTCATGCATATCTTAACATTTCTGGGGATGTATTATTTCAAAATCTTAATGATTTAACTATCTTACGCTCTAACTCCTATTAAAGTGTGTGCTTGCATCTCTCTATCTCAGAAGAAAAACTAATTTTATGGGAAAAATCCTGCTCTCTGACGCTCACTTCAGATGGGCTTGCATTTCTAACAGAAGCCAGCAGAGGGGCAGGGTGAAGACAGTCTAATCAGGACTGAGACAATTAGACTCTTACCAGACCTGACTCATTCTCACAATGGAAAATGAGCAGTAACAAGAAAACTTCTCCCGGGGAAAGTGCCTGAAACCCAAAGACTTATCTAGTACACACTTTGCTCCTTCATCCTCAAAGCCACATTATCCTGAAACCTAACAATACGGAAAGTAAAGGAAAGTATAGTGGAAACTCTTGTGAGAAGTTCCCAGCAGTGATTTATGCACATGTGTGAGTGAGGACAGTTGTGCAGGTGAGAAGACCACCGCCAGGAACCAAAATAACTCATTTTGCTGAAAAGGACCATGAATCTTGATCTTTTGGTCATGAAAGTTGGTATAGGGAAAACTGCCAAGTTTCTTTGGGGGTTGTTTGCAATGGTCAGGCTGAGAGTTGATGTAAAGTGATGGATCTCTATCAGCTTTGCATCCTCTGGGTCAGGCTGTTTGTGTCATTAAAGTATTGACAGTGCTCAAGACCAGTGGAAGTAGAATATTGCTGAAAGATCAAAAAATGCCCCCTTTGACCACAGGTTATTGCCTTTTTCATCTTATCAGTACTTACCATTATTAACCTGAGGATTTGTCTGAGTGGGCTGTATCAGGAGGGAGCACTGGCAGTAGGAGAACAGGTAAGGTGCGGAAGAGATAAGATGATACACTCTTCTCTTTCACCCATACACGTTATAGGTGCTCATATCAATATCTTGATAAAAGTCATATAGCAGAAAGTCTTCTCTTTGTGTCTATTCAAGAAAACCAGCTAATGGTGCTGAGGCAGGAATCTGCACAACCAAGGGTGTTGACTGCAACCTCAGAGTGTATAAAAGAAAGAGCACAGTCTGATGTTATCCATCTGCTTGCCTTTGCCTTGCGCTACAAGGAGGGACTACACAATGGAAAACAGGTCTGGAACACTGCATAGTGTAATGGAAAAATACTGCCTCCTCAGTTTCAGGGCGGGGAAAAAGTAGCCATCAGGGGATTTAAACACCCAGTGCAGCTGGTTTGGGTGTCATTGTATGCCAGATGTCTATTTTTTTCATTCAATGCTTGTAAGTTTTCTAGAATAAGGTAAATATGTATGTTCAGTCTGTGTTTTATGGGAATCTTTCTGCTTTATTTTTCAGCAAAAAAAGGGTGGAACTTGGAATTATTCCCCTTGCTCTTGGCAGTACAGATAAAACTGTTGTTCTTGTCCACTGTAAGGATTTTCTTCACTGTATTCACTAATTCTGAAACTTTTGTTTAGTTTTCCTGTCAGTTGCTTAATGAATTTAAACATCCAGAAAAGACAATTGTGATTATTGTTATATTCAGAATGCTGCAAAAATAGGACTACCTTTGGAAGCAAGCATGGATAAAAAAGCATAAACCGCACAAGAGTTCAGTCTCAGTCTCTTATCTGGCCACTGATGCTGTGCAGTTATCTCTAAAGGCAAGAAGTTGCTTTCCATAATTTAATGTTTCATTAGTGACTGGTTCCTGAAGTATTTTCTCCACATCCACTGCCAAGATTGCCTCATGGTCTTTCAGCAGAGCAGACAAAATACAGGACTGTGGTGGCCTACAAGCAGCTCACGAGACAACACCATCCTCAGCAGCCTGAAGGATAAAGGCTGGATGATCCTTAAAACACCAGAAGCACATGGCCATTCATGCTGGTGCTCTCTGTGATGCTCTCTTCCAGTTCATGGTGTGTCTCTGCCTTATTGATCATGCAGACTTACAGAGGGAGGACTTGGCGGATGGCATCAAGATGAAGCCATGCCCTATTACAGGGTACCACCAGGGCATAGATGTATCTATGATACATTTGGGCTAGCTTTTCCTTCTCTACCTCCTTCATTGCCACTTCACCTACTCAGGAGCAAGCAGTGCTTGTCCCTGAGTAGCTCCTTCCAAGACTGTCCTCTAAGCTCCATGCTAGAGGGATACAGGATCCAGTGGTGTCAAGTCAAAGCCATCTGGCAGTCCCTGAACTCATAACTCTAGGATCTGGGTATAAATAAAAGCTATGGGATACCCACAGCAGCATTCTCTCTGGGGTCAAATGAGATGTAAATCTGATTTAAACTGGGTTCATATGAAACAAAGAATCCAAGAGATTTATATTAGAGACCAACCACCATTGCATCTCACGGCCCTGGTACCAGTGAGATAGGGAGCGCAGAACCTCCTTGGTGTGCAGGAGAGGGGGTATTTTGGTAAGCCTTATGGGTGCAGAAGTGGGGAATTACATTGAGCATTCATTCTCAGTAATTCCAACAGCTGAGTACCTTTAAGATATACTGCCGTGCTCATAATGTCTTGCCAGTGTTTCACATTAACCTTTAGACTATTTGAATTTAACTCTGTAAGTAAGCTAGATAGCTTTCTAAAATGGTAGATAATATAACAAAAAAGGTACAGACATGAATGAAGATATGTGAGCAAAGCAGTTATTAAAATTAGAATGATCTATGCTGTAATATTCTGAGGTATCCTACATGTGGAAATCTAAGGAGCTGGTCTCTTTAATTTGCGCATGTAGCTTCTAATTGTGAGGTGCTCAATAGGTAAACTAACCTAAGTTACAAAAATACACCCAGGGCACCTGGGTTTGAGGTTATTCTATGTAGTGAAAAATGCCATAGGCTCAAAGGCCCAAATTTGTTAATAAAATCAGAGTTAAGCTTCTTTGTTCTAAACTCACATGCAAAACAAGAATGTAAAAGCGTTTAACCATGAACTTGTTTGTGGCAGCATGTCAGAGACCACAAACCTGCTGAAGGGATCAAAAAACTACATTAAAAATAGCTGTCTAGAAATCTATTTGTTTTTCACTCTTCTGAGTTAATTGTACCCTATACATTTGTTCATGGGTCTCTAGGTGTGAAAAGTTGAAGAATTACTGCCTAGTAAGTAGTTAGCTGGGAACATCATTACATCACATCCTATTCCACTCCACCAGCACATCTTTAAACCAATGTGGTGATTGCAGTAGAGGCAGAACTTAAACTTACGGGGGTATATCCTCTTGATTCATGAACATAACTCCCATTAACGCTAATAGAAGTTATGCACTTGCATTGAGAAGAAAATATATCACAAAGAGCTGATGATCATCTTAGACTAACACAGTAGCATACTGAAATTTCTCTCATACAGAATATGTACTCGTTTTCCTCTTAATTCCCTGATGCATATCACTGCCAGCCTAGAAACATATGCACAAGTACCAGAAATGATGTGTGGAAACAGCAACTGGCAGAAGTTATACTGATGAGAAGCAGAAATTGCAGAGACTTTCTGAGATGGACCTTATCAGTGGGGAGCTTGGCGGTCAGCTTCTTATTTACACAAGAGAAAATGAAGAGACAGTTTATCAGCTCATGGAAAAGACAGAATAGATGGAAATGAAGCATCAAAGTTTTCTAGTTTACTTATTAACACAATATGTAATTGGATGGAAAGAGCAGGTTTCAAAAATTTGTCTTACTATAATGACTATAATTTTTTTAGAGATCGAAAATGAATCTGACTAGAAAATACCATTAAACTACCAACTTGCTTAAAATTTAAAGGGTAATTCACATATAATGTTTTTATTTAATAGCCCAATTTACAAAACGTCTAAAATTAATGCAGATCTTTTCAGGACAAAATCAGCTGTAACTGCACCAACTAATTTTTGCTCATTTGAACTGAATTATTAATAAGAGAGAAATATACCATATGTTCCCAAAAGAGCTGGATACATTTATTTCAAATAAAATTGCTGTGTTTGGTGGAATATAAGAGGTTTAAATGCTTTCAGAGAAATGGGTTACTTATATACTGATTTAATAGAGTATAAATCAGACTGCATAATTAGGGACACAGCTGTTTCCTAACCTAAAGCTGCCAGCTTTTGTTGGTTAAGTTCCTTTATCACCTGCATGGCTTTAATCAGCAATAATTTGTTCTTCTTGTGGAGTAATACAAGTTAATCAATAATTTTGCTGTTTGTACCGTGGTGGAAAAGGGCTTTTATGGTAGGTTTAGCTTAAACTGGGCATACGTTCTCCTGACTTGTTCACTTGATTTATTTAATTTTATTGTGTTCCTGATACTAATTAAAAATGAAAGTGAAAGGTATTTTGGCAACACAGCCTCTACCTACACCTGGCACAGCGATACACTGTTTTAATGCACCTTAAGTTCTCACAATGTACACATTTGGGCATTAAAACAAAATCTTGACTCTATAAGGTGAAAGTCCATGAAAAATTTTCCTCTTAGAGTGCACTTGGAGATTTTCATTCTATCTACACAATAAAAAGGGGTGAGTATTCCTCTGTTATTTAGTTTAGATTTTAAAAAGTTTCTTGACAAGATATCAGAACAGGAAGACTCTGTGCACATTTAATCTACAATTCGAATTTACTCTTAACCCACACGTCTAATGTCAAAACCTTGTTGCACAGTCCTAGCTTTAGTATTAGTATTAGTGATCATTAAGGGCAATGTAAAATTTTACCTTAGGTGAATGTGACTTCATGCTATCCCTAAAAGGACAGTCCTGTTCTCTCCCAGTCCTCAGTCACTTCAACCACATCAGGTCTAAAACCATGGTATATATTGCTTGGTCAGATCCAGCAGAAAATAGTGATTGACTGATAACTGTTGATATCCTAATGAGGTATCCCAGATCTCTGGAAAGAAGAATCCCCAGGTGTAGTAGCAATTTTTTGTGAGTATTTTCTTGCATCTGGTTTTCATCCAGTTTCTCCTCTAATACAAATCTAAGTGACCAAAGCAGTTCAATCTGATCAATACATTATTTCCAAATGAGTTGGCTGGTGGTGTGCACTTTTTAAAAGCCACATCCTTGGTATAAAAACAATGGAGACTTGCAGCAGTCTTTTGACATCTAGATGTGCATGAAAGAAGTGAAGTCTTATTTGTAAAAGTTTTAATAGTCACACAGAGGTATGACTCTATGACTATGAGGTATGTTCATACCGCAGACTTTTCCTCCTCTTAAGAAGGTACTAAAACCTAACTCAAATCCCAGCAAAGTTAATTCATAAGTTCCTCTTATCATTAGTACCTTGCTGTCAGGGTGGAGATGTTTGAAAGTCTACTTTGAGTTGGGATTTATGTAATACATGAGTATAATATATTGATATGAATACCAATCTCTAAAAATATGTAGACACACATACATATATGCTTAGGTTGTTAAACACTAGAGTGTATTTATTTTATAAGTCCTGATGGACAAGCTGTAGAATGTGACATTTTGAGGTGAAATGATAAAATCCTATTTGGCCACATAAAAGCTTCTGGCTCTTTTCAGCTACTTGTTGAATATTAGGAAAAAAGCAGTATACAATGCAAATTCAAACAAATTATTCCTGAGAATGTTTATTTATATCCAAAATAATCTCTAACTAAGGTAAACCTATGAAAATTCAACTCTGAAACAGAGGTTTTATTTTCCAAGGTCTGCAGTAGCACTGTGGAGACTCCACTAGCTTCAACTAAGAGATACAGTCTAATCGCAAACACAACTGTATTTTTATTTGGGGGTGGGGAAGGAGATGAAATGGGTTGTGAGTAATTTCTGACATGAGGTTTTTATTTTAAATAGATATATTTTAAGTGCATCTGCTAATTCCAGTCTTATTCCTTGCCTTCCACAGGCTTCCACACAAATAATCACATTTCTTGCTTTTAGAGCCAGAACATTCTTTTAAAACCCAAAGAGGCAATATGCATCTTAAAGTAGAAAATTACCTTTACTCACAAATTATGCATTAAAGAGACTCTCTATCTCACTAGAAGTCTTGCTCAGAAGGAACTTCCACATTCACAGATTCCAGCTGTGCAAGCTATAAAACTTTTATGCTGTAACTTTTACAGACTAAGAAAGAGTTTCTCCATAGTTAGACTGGTCTAAAGAAGCTGCCACTAAAGGGCAGGTTCTAGCACCTTCTAACTAGCTCTAACTGTCCCTGATGACAAGCATAGTAGCACCAAGGGGGAAAATCTGAATCTTCTGAACAGCTAATTGAAAAATATCACAAATCCTTCTCCTTCCAGTCAGGATAAAAGTTAAATACATAAATTCCAACAGCTGCAGAAGTGAAGAAAACTGGTTTTACAGGGCTTTTCATTCCTCTGAAAGCTCACATCTCAACTATCTGAAGATTCCCCTGGGTTGTTTAGATCCAGTGGCTATGGTTGACTACAAATAACTGCCTCCCCTGGTTTGATGCCAATATAGAAAACATAGAGACTGTTGCGCCCAAACTCATCTTCCACATCTGTGTACTCCGTGACAGGTATGCCCATGCAAATGTGAGCCATCCATTGTACAGTCAGCCCATGTACAGCCCAAGTACAGCAGCAGATGCTCCAGAAGCATCGCTCTGCAATCAAACATGTACCTGAATTCCTCTAAAAATCCCCTACCCTGGAACAGGGTTGAGGTTTTGGTCAACAGACCTAGTCCTTGGCTCTCCCCATGGCTGAAATACATGGATTTCGGATAATTTACAAGTTAAACTGTATTTCCTTCTCCCTGAACGCTGCTTTGTTTCCACAGCCTTTCTTCATTAGGCCCAAGCCCACATTAGCAACCTGATGTAATGCTCCTATTTCTCACTATTAAGATAAAATTAAAGCTCCTTTGTAAGTTTATGTGTTGAAAGATACTTCCTTCTGACGATGAACAAGGACTCAGAGAAGGGAGATTTTGTTCATTATTAATTTTGATTTTTTTCCCCCCTCACTCTTCTAAGTAACACCGTTAACAGTAATGGAAAAGTTATTGGGGAACATTTTGTTTGTAATGTTTATCTTATTGTCACTCAACATATGTTTTAGGTTTAAATCAATATGTGTAACCAAAGAACCAGTAATTAAAGAGATGGTGCTTTCTATGCACAAAGGGTGTGACTTTTGTATGCGCTATCAACTGCAGATCTATGCGTAGCTGTGGAGGTATGACCCCTAATTCTTAATTTTGAAATGCTGGAAAAAGAATTGATAAGGACTTGTAAACAAGATATATTTGGCCATTCTTGCAGTGTACTTTGATCTATGTAATAAAGGTCAGCACTCAGTGCTTCATTCTACATCCTCCCAAATACCTAATTGCCTAATTATTGCATTATTTCACAGCCAATCAGCTGAAAGGGTTTGTATGGGAGTATAGCAGAATAAGAGGGCTGTCAGTCTTTGGTTATGGTCCTATAGTTCTAATTCAAGAATTAAATATCTGTCTTTTCTAAAAGTCATTACATGATTTATTGGAAAATTGGTAGAAACAGCCCTGGGGGGGTTGTGCTCAAAATCTGGTTTAGAAGAGTGGCTGCTAGCTATGACTTTTGATTTTCTTGTTTCAAAATGAATAGCACTGCCTGTTTCTATGCAAATTAAATGTTTGAATGTATTTTTTTAAAGATAGATTATATTTGTTAATTTAATTGTATTTCTTATGCAGCAGGGTGATATGTGTTTTGATTTTTCTTTCTTGAAGAAGCAAAATTCTCCCCTTTTACTACTGATTCACCAGAAGCGCAGGACTGCTTTTTCTGTTGGTTGATAGCTCTAAAATGTCTGCAGAAATTGTAGGTCAAGAATTACAGCCATGGTAAATCATGCCTCATGAATGAGAAGTCATCTGTGATTTCTCTAGGGTTTTTTTGGTCTGTCTTTAAAATGAGCATAATATTCAGAAGAAAATAAAGGATACTTTAACATATTTTGGCATAAATATGCACCATGCAATATATGCATTTTTATGATATTCAAGTGCTGTTGACATCTAGAATTTCGGCTCTATTAAATAAAGAAGATCCTCTACAAATAACCTTAGGAAAACAAACATATTTTAGCAAGAGCTGATCCCGTAATTATTTTTAAAAATATAATTAAATGATTACTTCCTACCATGAACCCAGCCTCTCCCCTTGTTTGATGAAGTGTTGCTAATGAAGTTCTTTGCTTTATCCATCTCTCAGCTATTTTTAAGCAGCCACAGGACCTGAGTATGCTTGATATGCTTTTGTAGGGCAGTAACTCACCCCTTTTCCTGTGCTTTAGGACTAAAGGAGGGTGGCTCATAAATCCTGTGAGAAGTGGAAGTAGGGACACCTAGGCTTAGCTGATTCTTTGGGGGATTGGTAGCCTCCAGCTCCTTTGGTGAGGGCCAACAACTTCATCTCTATCACCTGAGTTCTGTACGTGTCTTTGCTGACCCATCTGCTTCCATTGCTGAAATAACTGATCCACTTTTGTAATGCCACTGAACAATAATTGTGATTCCCTTTTGCAGCCATTCCCAGAAGTGCTGCAAGAGATACACAAGGACAGGCTTTGTGGTTTCATTCACCTCCTTCTTTGTAGGGGACTCCTCCTATTTCATGCTTCCCAAGGCTCAGAAAAATCAATAACTACCCCTTTTCTCCCTTTTTTGTGCCAGGGTGTCTGTCAAAACAATAATGATTTTGGCTAGAGAAGAGTCACAAAACTGCACGTTCAAAAGCAAACAAGGGGTTAACGTTCCCATTTACACACCTGATAATTTATAAGATTTTTTTTTTCCATGTATTGTCAGCAGCTGGACTCACGTAACAGCCCTAAAGCTGTAAAGAGCAAATAACAAGAGCATCAGATGCAGCTGGACAGATACAATAGATTGAACATCTCCAAAGAACTCCCATTAGAGTCCATTTGGTCAATAATCCACAAACTAAGAAGGATTTACATGATAGACCATAACAGCTGTTTTGGAGCCATTACTTTTTATCTAGGCAAAATCTAGTTTTAAAACTGGTGTTATATGTATTTATGTGAGAGGTATTGCTGCCTGTGAAGCTACCATTCTAGTTACAGAAGAACAAACACATTGCATCAAAATTAATGAGAGGATCATAATAGGTTATTTCCTTGATTCCTCAAAATATCTCCCTGAGAGCTACTGTGTTTTTTTGAATGGAATGAAAAACTTAGAACAAAGCAGTCAGTGTACTCTATGTAGCTATGAATAAGATGCACCTTAGTTGAGAGAAAATAAGACAAAATTGATTTTCTACCTTACTTTGTCACATTGTTTTCAATAGTGACGTAGAAAAACTCAGAATAATATTGTAAACTGTTTTCCAGTGTAGCCAAACTAGATTAAATCTGTGATAAGAGGATGGAGAGGAGATGCTACTCCATCTTCTCCTTCCATCACTCCTTGCTCAGGGTATCCAGAGATGAATTTTGATTAAGTTTAGAGCAGCCTCAAAATTCCTCTGATTTGTGGCAGTGAGGACTTTCTGTCTATCAGTTTCATTCTTTTCTTTGACAAAAGGCTACACTTTTGCAAAAGGAAGCTTGCAATAGAAGAAACTAAGTGAAAAATGAGGGGGAACTCCCAGTTTCTATTAACCTTTTCTTTTGTGCCAGGACAGTGGTGTTAAATGGATGTAGAAAATATCAGGGTCTAACTCCTTAGCCCAAAAGTTTGTACAATAAAAGAGTGCTACAAACGTATCACATAACAAGAATATTGTTGCAGTTACATGGTAAATTTGCAAAAGACCTAAACATTAAAAATTAATCTCAAGACTTTATTATTCCTTTGTAACTCAGCACTGCAATGCTCTTTGTGTCATGGAGATCTCCGCAGTGCTCATATGTGCTCTTATGCCTAGGCAGAATGCCATGAATTAAGGATGGAGCGTAAACCTTGCCTTTGAATTTCCTGGCTTTTGTTAGTTTGTGTCATAAACTCAACATTATTCAAATCTAGGGTTTTGTATTTAATATTATTAAATGCCTCCTCATCAATGCCAAGTCTATAATTGGTCACAGTGAATAGGTGATTAGACAGATAAAGTGCAATTGTGATTGCAAAAACTATCACCAGGTTTGCAGAGGACAATAATTATGTAGCTTATAATGTTTGAAAATATTGCCTAAATCTCTTTCCCACATGTTGTTTGTGATGGAAAACAATTAGACAAAGGATTCTTTTTCTAAGCTGCCTCTGATTCAGATTTGCCTGATGAATGGTCTTTATACTGAACCCAAAGCATTTGTTCCAAGTAAATTATATGTCATTGCAAATGCAAAAGGTCTGCTTCACAATGTTTATTGGGATAAATTAAATCTTCTAAAGACGGTAAACAGAAGGCCTCAATAATTATTCACTTCTGTATAGTTTAAACTGAAAAGGATGTTGCAGTTAGAAGGATGGAGATGAGGCAAACAACACTCCCTGCATTGTGTTAACAACATAAGAGGTACAATAGGGAAATTTAATTTGATACTGATCTACATGAGGCATAACACTGCAACACAGTTTCAAATGCTACTTTTCTAATGGCAGCTTTTGAATTGCAAATTTCCACCAGAACCACCTGATTCATTGCTTGAACACATTCCCAATCAAGTCAAGGAGTTTTCTCTGCCTGGCTTCAATAGGGGCAGAAGCAGGCTCTACTTCCTCACAATTTCAGGAGGTAGATATAAAGCCCAATGGATGCTTTACTTGTGAAAGACTTGAGCCTGCAAGGTGACTAGCACGCAGGCAGCCTATCTAGTGCTCAACAAAAAAGATGCTTCCGGGCTTTGCTGCAGCAAGCCAAATTTCTCCTTGCTACGAAAGGTCAAGTCCTAGAATAGTCTGCAGCCCTTTTGTAAGTGCTTGCCTTGTGTTCAGAAAGGATACTTTTAAAAGTTGGCAGTGATTTGAAAACATTTTTTCACTTCTGTGGGCCATCCAAAACCCACTAAAAGAAATGGCAATCTTTCACTTAATGTTATCAGGCTCCCAATGAAAAATTGCTCTAAAGCTGGCAGAGCCCTTCAAAGCAGAAAAGCCTTTGGCAGATGCCTCTTTCACTGGATCTCCGGTGGCACAAAGCTGTACACCTCGTACGAGCATGGCACAGAAGCTCTGTGAAAAGCTCTAGAGCTTTCTCACTTCATGTGAGAATGCTGTGATTCAGCCACTTCACATCCGAAAAGATACAGTGGGCCATCTTTAAATATATTCTCCTTGAGCCTAAAATGAATATATGGGAACTTTAAAGGATGTCAGTTAAATAGTTCATGATCTAGTACAACATAAAATTGGATCTTAAATAACTTCTGTAAATATTGTCAGATTTTTCTAGTCCCTCCATTAGCTCATTCTTGTAACCATTGTAATTTTTCTAGATGTCCATATGGTTAAAACTCACTCGAATCTTGTGCACAGGTGACTAAAAAATGTCGTATGAATCATAAAAATATCCCATGGAAAAATATGAGCTGTTGCTCAATGACATTGTTGTCTTTATCAGACTATTTCTAAAATTTTAAAAAGATATTTTTTCATTTTACTTTTAGTGCTATTTCTACATTCCAGGTGTTTGTACTGCTCGACCCATTGCAACATCCCTGGAAACATTTTCACCATCTACTTGCTGTTCATTGGTATTCGCAGTCACAAGTACCCCTTTAACTCACATTCATGCATATGCTCCCAGAAAAAAGCTGTATTAATGGGACTTCATATCTGATCTCGAATACATTTGTTTTTAAAAATACATCAATTTTGAAAAACATATATTTGCAGGGCTGCAGATTTTTGGTGGTGGTATCCATTTTCCTCTTTGCTTGACAGTCTCCATCCTTGATACAATTGATAACTTGACATTCCCCATACCCTGATACCATACATCCCCATCCAGTGACCCCAAATCTCCTGTCACCTGAAAACACTAGTAGGAATTCAGAATGAGAATTTGTATCCCTGCTTTTTAACAGGGGCAAGGCAAAGGGAATGTATAGCAGAGCAGGTCAAAGGAAGGTGTCGTGGCCTATGGTTGCACAAAACTCTCAGCAAGGACAGGCCCAGGCGATCACTTGCATGCTTCATTGCTTAGGGTAACGCCAGTAAAATGCGTATAAGCACCTATCACAGTCTTACCTCTAAGGCAGTGTGACACGATAGATGTATATAAGATGTGGATACTCTTTTAGTGTTTGCAGTAGTTTTCAAATGAGAAAACAACTTTGTGAACTCAAGTTTTTCTCTGCTTAGCAGATGGCCAAAGGAAGCATTTATGTTGTGTACTAAACAAGCAGACTTGTCTTTGCAAAACAAGTCACTAAAATCCTCTGTATGTGAACAAGTTTTTAATAATGACCTTCCAGAATTTCACTAGTAAGCCTCACAATAATACACGGGTATTGTTAGAAATGTAAATGTAAAGAGATAAGGAAATTTTCAGGCAAATCTATATTTAATTTCAAAGAAAGCTGCTCATTTCTAATGGCCCTGTTTGCATGGATATCTGATGGTAAGGCTAGGGGAGGGTCACAGCAGATAAAACCTAACAGGATCGTTGAATGAAAAACAAATATTTATATTCCCTTTGTCTCTTTGGGACTCATTTGCATTAAAACTGCAGCTTTTCTAGAGACTGTTAGTGAAAAAAAAACCCTAATTTATGCATTTAATATTAAGAAAGCTCTTTGAGATTAAGATTGTATAAAAACTGATTCCACTCTACATACTTGTCTTTCCACAAAGAATACCAGGCTGAGACGAATGGTACAGATAGTCGGTGCGTTGTATACTTCAAATTTGCATTTTATTGCACCTATGTATTTTTATAACTGTATTATAGATCCCGTTGTCACACTCGGTTTCTTTCCTGAATTTCACCTCCCATTCTACAAAGCTATTTGTCACTTATTTTAACCTTGAGCATGCTAAACTCCTCACAGGCTTAAAATTAAACAGGAGCTTATGTGAAGTGCCATTTCAGGCATTCAGTCAACCTTGCCTCGATACCTGAAGCTCTTTTGCATCATCTCCAGTATCCTCCATGCTCTTTGGCTCTGTCAAAACCTTTTGTTGTTGTTTTTAATGTCTTGAGATTCTTTACAGAAATGAAACAAATGGGGGTGGATAAATTTAACTGAAAAAACTACTACTGTTTGCTCAAGTCTGGGAAACTCACAGGCATGCTTTAACCTCTTGTAAGGGTATGGTGGGCAATAACTCCCTCAAGCACACTTTGCATGAGGGATGCTCCCAGGAGAGACAAGATGAGCTCCCACCTGCACAGCACGGGCATGTTGTGTCCACGCTTTCCTTACGTGGCAGAATGTAGATACCCAAGAGGTTGTTTATAGTCAGGTAGATTATTCCAGGATACTTTCCTTGCCTTTTTATTTCTATCATTGCTGCTTTTGACACACAATAAAATGTGATTAGTGCACTAAGATTGCTTCATTTTTTTCTTGTCCGCTTGGTGTGAATAAGCATGGTGCATGAGCCAATAATTTTTAAAGCCTTAATCTAGAAAACTATATAAGCATACATTTCTTCTAAGCAAGTAGCTAATTTACTTTTAAGCAAAGTTAAAAAAGATCTAAGATTTAAGTTACGCAGTAGGCATGAGCTCTTAATGGAGTTTTATATGGAATAGCATTTCACATCAAAGTAATTACATCTCTATGCTGATTAAGATTAACCTGACTCTTTAGTATTCCTCTCTGAATGTCAGCTTCAGTCTTCACATAGATTACCTTTGAAGTCAATAGGAGAAGTCATGTGTACGTCAAAATACGGAAGTTATCTTTGCCATTAACCTTGAGAAGCATCATTGATTACTGGCAGAAAGTAAGATCTAAAGGTTTTAGAGTAACACTGCTTCAAAAACAATTTTCAAGGCATATTTGAAAATGAGTCAGATGAAGCTACAAAAATATGGCATTAATATGATTTGGTTTGATACATCTAGCTCAGATTAGTTTTGTAATGTTATGTTAATGGTGTGTTACAGGTAAAAATCGCCATGTTGCCTTGTTTTCTGGTAAAAAAATAACATCTGCTTAGGATGCAGAAATTAATAGAAGTAGAGCCATGTCAGTGCAATGCTGATGCTCTAAAAAAATCGTTTTAGTCAATGACGTGATGACGACTGTGCTACACTATTCACTTAAGCTCCTTTGTAATGCAAGTGTGTTTGAAAATGTGACCATATGCAAATCCAACTGGGAAAAATATATACATTTGTGTTTTCTGTGGGCTTGGGAGAAATCAAAAGGTGTCTCTAAAGAGATTTCCATCCCACTTTTTTGGTTTGCAAGAGCTTTGCAAACCTTGATAACTAGCTGCATATATCATCATCAGCTCTTAAAACTATTGATGTTACTTCTCCAGTAGATAAAACAACAGAAATTTGAGTCTCTTTGAATGAGTGTTTGGAAAGTACAGAACTGGCTTCTGTACTGTACCGAATATTGGGGGTATTCTGCATTCAGAGCCTCTGCACCATTAAGGACTTGGATGTTTAAACTTTCACCAGTGGAACTGCCTTTCTTTCAGTTTTCTCTCTCTATATTATATGCAATAAAACATTTTTAAACAAAGGGAACTGTGCTGTCACTAAATTTAAGTCTTTCCAAGATAAAATAAGTATCTGGCCTACTTTACATAGCCTTCAACAGAGACATCAGAAACAAAAGAGCTAGGAGTAAAAGAAACCTTTTCTGTACACTTTGTCCATTTGTTTCCTAAGCAGATGATAACACTTTGCGGGCCATGGTCTGTCCTAGTGAGTTTCAGTGGACTCAGATATTAGGGACCTGCAATTTTCTTTGTAAGCCAAGTGTATTTCAGATGACCACAGAGGTTTTGCTGATGCATACTATATGTATTAGAGTACTAAAGTTATATAAACAAAATGGTCCCAAATCTGCCTTGGTTGGTGCTTTTAAAAGGCCATGTCAACTTAGTGGCTTGGTAGAGAAAAAGTCCATGGAAGATCAGTAAAAAATATAAAAAAAATCACAAAATCAGAGTGAAGTAATGTGCTATTGAAATCCTGTGTAAAAAATAATGAAATAAAGGATGTTGAGCTGAAAGAAAAGCTGATGTAAAATTGTTCCACTCTGGTGACTGGCTAACAGCAAACTGCACAAATATAAGGCTTTGGTCCTAACTCAGGCAAACCCTCAAATGTATTCAGGTTTTGCTTAAGTGAAGGTTGTAGAGGTTACCAGTCTGTAGCAAACTTGCATGAGACTGACTTCAGCTGTATGCATCCAGCTCTGCCTATTTTATTAAGATGTGACCCTTCTTCCACTGCAGGCTCATCCCTTATACCATGATTTGCAGCAATTAATTGGTCTCCTCTAAGCTGACTAGCAAATCCATATACTACTGTAATTACCTGAATGTAAAATATTTAGGAAATATCTATCATGCTCTTGGAAGTCTCAGGTCATTGAAAGAAAGCCAATGAAATTGCAAACACGCTGAAGGGATTGGATATCATCTACCTTTCCTCCCCCCTCCCCATTCTGTTGGCTCTTAGCATTTGTCTCTAGGGCATGACCAAATAGTGGCCATGTGTCATAAAGACATTTATCTTGTAATTACAGCTTTAAGATCAGTTTCTGTTGATGTGAGATGATTACTGTGTATTTCACGCCTTTCAGGTTCCCAGCTGGGATTCAGAGATTTAAGGACATGGGATATATATTTTTTAAATTTATGAGATAGCCATTAATTTAATTAATTGGACCATAAGAGTTCAGTCAGTGACCAAATAAGAATCCTGCAAAACAGAGAGAACCAGATGTTTTATGAAGTTTCGATATTTTTGACATGTATAACTTGGAAAAGCAAAGGCCTTTGTTTCCTCTTAGAGGAACAGAACATTTCTGTGGGGTAAGAAAAATGACACATCAAAGTAACTCATCGTGAAACCTGATATTCGCATATGAATACTGTTAAAATGAGACTATTTTAAGCCTGACTTAAAATATATTGTTCTTACGTGATAGCAATACATCAGTGTTATTTCTATGTGGCTTTCATCAATACTTGCGTTCTAAAATGTGGGCTTAGACATTGTAAATGTGATTCTTTGAATTAATGTCAAGATTTTATGTTGTGTTTTTGTTTGATTTTGTGTTTTTAAATTGAGATCTGATTTAAATTATTGAGAGGAACCCTGTCACCAAGGTGATCATGCAATGAGATGTCCAATGTTTCCGATATGCCCTAGCTTCATACAAGGACTTATGAAAACAGATTTCCATTTCTTCTGATATTTGGGTCAGCTTTTACCATCCTCATACCTGTTTAAATAAATATATAATATTTTTAAAAGCTTTATTAAAGCAGTTTAAGGTTTTAATGAAATAGATTTAAGCTTTCTTTCCATTACCTCAGAACGCGAGATGCAGCAGGCAACCGAGTACAGCAGCTGTGTCCAAATTACAGCTGGACAAAACATTTTATGCTTGGCCACTTTTAAGAAAACCAGTTCATCATGATTTCTTCTTAAAGAATTCAGTCTGGCTCTGGCCCAGAAGTAGCCCCAGGTTTCAAAATATAGCACAAACAGTTAGAAACATCACTTTTAAGGATACAGCAAGATGGAATTTCATATCATGGTGCAAAACTCATCATGCACAAGGCTTGGTTTGTTGTTCTTGCAGCCTGCTTGTGTCCCTGGGCACTGGCACACTTGCACGGCTGAAGTAAAGCCTGTGTAATGCATCATGAATTAAGTCCAAAGGCTTCTTCATGAGACAGTGCTGGCTGGCAGAGCACCTCAGCATCAATAGACTCACACTAAAGCCACTAAAACACTTCCCTGTTGTACCTCCACCCTTATGGTCACAACCATAAATGCCATCTGCTTTCAGATAACGAGACACATCCAGTTGTGACACATTGATCCAGCAAAATATTTGTATTCTTTTTTTTCCTTTGGACAGAGTGCTTGCCTACTGGAAATTATTGTGAGAACAATAAAGCAAAGGAGTTATCAAAACTTGAATCAGGAGCTTTATTTGTCTCTTCTGTTGAAGGAAAGCTAAGCATGCAAATCCGGCAGTGGCTAAGGATTGTAAGAGGATGAGCAAGCAGACAGGTGTGATTTGCACTAGAAAGAAAAGAGAAGTGTTGTGAGACCAAGGAGATAATATCTGGTTTTGAGGGCACAGCCTTGGCGCTGGCTGTCCCAAGATCACTGCACTCTGCCAGCCAAGCCATTCTCATGCTTAATTTACAGCTTGCAAGGTTCATGTACTATCTAATGAAAGGTTCATGTACTATCTAATGAAAAATCTCAATGGGAACTTGCAGGAGAAAGTAAAAGAGTTATCCAATTCCCATTTCTGCAGAGAAACGGAGAGCTCCTTTGGCTCAGAGAACTGATCTAAAGGTGACTGGCGCCAAAGAATGACATAAGGGGTTTTATGATCATCCTGCTTCTTTTGGGTTGTAATGTTATGCTTAATGTGATACCAGTCTTCATCTCTTGCAGAATTCAGTGTCACATTTGCAGAACAGCAGCAGTTACAGTGGTTTGAGAACCTCCAGTGGAAGTAAGCAGCCCAGCCTCGATGATGAGTGTTGCTTGGCATGTACTAGTGCTTTGGTTACACCTTATGCATGGAAAAAGCAAAAGGAATTTTCTCAAGATTGCTCATATCCATACTCAGAAACTGATTTTGCATCATAACTTGGGGTTCTGACCATTTGTGGTGCAAGCTATCTCTTTATTTGTGTCTGTCTTCAAGCACATAGGAACACTTGTTAGCCATCTCTTCCCTGTTTGGTGGCATTTTCTCCTTTCCTGAGGTCCCTTCTTTCTTTGTGGCCAGCATGTCCAAACAGATATATTTGTTTTCACTGCTTTCAGCTAGAGCTGCTGTCTCACCATGTGTTACCAGCTGTTACATCCCTATTCAAGCGGTAGAACAGCTTTGCCCAGCACAGTATCTAAGATGCTAAGTTTTCGTCAACACCAGGAGTTTTTCTCATTCCATGCTCATAATTTTCCATGGGAAGACTAACTTTCCCCACTCAAACTTCCATCAGTTTCAAAATATCATATTTTTTCCTTGAGCTAAAATGTCTTACATGTCTTCCAAATTCTTTGGAGAAAACTCTTTATGGAAAGATATCTATAGTCCCTATACCTATATATCTATATATCTATATATCTAGATATCTATAGATATCTATATGTATCTATAGTCCCATGTAATTGAATCCACCTCTTCTTCTATAACATGCCTGTTACTCATGTTTACTTCTTTTTAAATAATAAACTAAAATGCAAAAAAGAAATAAACTATTGCAAATGTCTATTTAGTTTGACACAGGCCCAATAGAAAATAGGATTTTACTATGTTAATAAATATTGTTTGCCCTTTCCTTTGATAAATGCTTGCGTTTGAGGTAAGTTTATCTTCATGCATCTTTGCACTTTAAAATGGTAATAAAAGATCCTGAAATCTCTATGACTTAGGCCCATGTGTAACCAACAGCAGTTTTCTTGCAAACCGATTTCCGTGCTCTCTTTGAGCTGATACAGAAGCATTCTATATAGTTAATATTTAATACCAATATAGTAATGAAAAATTCAGCCACTAATAAATGTGATTTATTTATTTTCTACCATTTAAATTGCCCCTACTGTCATCTTAAAACTGTTGATGGATAGACTATCTTAAGTGGAAACAAATATGCATTTGCTATGGGCTGGTTTATGTTTATATAAGCTATTTAACTTCAGAGGTGACCCTTAAGCTTATACTGTATCAGGAATATCATAGAAACATCATCCCTAGCTGCTGCTTGCTTTGCAGGGGATAGAAATCAATACAGTAAGGTAAGACTCATCAGAGCAGTAGAGGTAGCTATCACTACTACCAGCTGCAAAGGCATATGCGCATCAGTAAACACTTCAGTGATGAACACCAGCTTTTGGCCTTTGCTACCCCTTTCTTATACCCTGGCATGGCACAAAATGGATTTGAGCACATAACTCCTGCTTGCTTTCTTCCTCCTATGCCTGAATAATAGATGCACATTTGTATTTTCTTCTTATTATTGACAGAAGAAAAAACAGTCTGGATATCTATATGCTCTGAATTGCCTTGGCAATGGTCTTTCAAGGGCAATTACATTGTGCTCTTAGAAAAGAGATGTTATAATTTCTACATATTTCACATAGCATCAAAACTCATAGTTGCCCTTTGCAAGCTTGCATTTGTTTCTTTGTGTAATACCCAGGCAGGTACCACGCTGGCATTTCTTCACTTCATCCCTTTAGATGTTAAAATCACACCTCTGTGTAGCAGTCATTCCCTCTTCTTATTCTTTTTTTCTCCATTAAAAATAACAGAAAGAGGCATCGAAAGCAATTTTTCATTTCCACATGTGGTAAAGCCAGATGTCAGGCTTTTTGTGGTGATGTGATTCATATCACTTCAGTATGGGATGTTAGCTCTGCATTTAGTCTTCCCTAGACTGCAACGAAGGATACCGATTGCTCTGCTGATTCGAGCTAAAAGCTGCAGGAGAGGCATTAGTATACAGGAAATGTATAGGGGAATGCAATTTCAAAGTGGATGAAAAATGTGTGAGTGGATGAACATTCAGTTAGGTAATTACAGCTTAGGTTTAGGCCTGAATTTTCTTCAGCCTTACTTGAAGGAGAGCCTAATGGCCATATCTGAGTTTTAATGGCAACATTTGGGCAGAAAGTATGGCTATTATGTGAGCAAATGTAGCACTTTATCCTGGAGGAACAGATATCACCTTCAGTGTCAAAAGTAAAGAAGACTCAATTCTGCTATGTGAGCTATGAAACTTTTCAGTGGGAAATCCTAGAATGGTCTCACTCCATGGGGAAGGGAAGAGAAGATGCTGTCCGAGCTGGGCATGTGCTCAGCACAAAATACATGGTGAGAGATCATATCTATTGATTTCAGTCACCTCAGTGATGCTATTCCAGTTTCACAACAGCAGGAAAAGAGAATCTATAATTTATGCAAAACCAAGTAATTTATATCAAAAGACATACAAAACCAGATGAAATATGAGTGCCATTTTCATCCCCAGATGAAAGGTATGTTTCACAACAAACCAGTTCTTTTAATCAATAACAGGAATTTTAATATTCATAACACTGGGTGTCTCTTCGGCTAAAGTGAATACTCCACTTTCTGAAAGAAACGGCTTCAGTTAATCTATGACAATTAATAGATTCAGGTAGCTTTTGTCAAATGGGGTGGCAGGGAGAAAGTCACTAAATGACTGGAGTAAGAGCAACATCATTTTTTATGCCAAGGCACTCCTGGAGAATGTAAATGAACTGTGTCTACTCACCCCTATAAAGGGAAAATTCCTATTCTAGTCTTTGAACCAACATCTTCCACTTTTCATAAACATGTTCTAGTGAATCTGTACTGGAGACAATGTCTTCATTGACAATAACATTGGAGCTGTTCCTTTCTGCAGGACATTATTTAGTCGTGCATTGAACCACACGGCCTGTGAGATGCTTGCTAGACAGTTGGGAAGAACAGTCTCCAATGGAACTGGGGACAGGGATTCAAACTCACTTAGGCAGAGGGAGAAGCTTCATTTTGGTCTCTGAGATCTTAAAGACTTGTCCAACAGAGAATATTATGCCCTGCATCTTTAGGGAAATAGTCTGGTTTTAACTTTTTTCTGTAAAAAAATAAAAGCCTGTAAGAGGGGTATACCAAAAAAATCACTGTGGCTCAGATAAACTCTTTCACTTTACTCTTTTACTTTCACTTTATATAAAACCAGAATATTTTTGTTTTATTTTTTAGTTAGAAAAAAATATAGTAGAATGGTGAAAACAATGCTTGCTCTGGCTCTTCTCAATTCTAGTTCTGCAAATCAGCCCATACACACCTGCTATCTGCAGTGCCTTAATTGCTTGCAGAGCTTTTTATGGCCAGTTTAAACCCCAAATGGACCCCAAATTGCAATTACTGCTGCATGCTTGAGGCTAACAAGAGGAACAAAGCAAAGAGTAATGGACAGCCCTACGACCCTCACATCTGATGTATCGGATGAAAACCGAGCTTGTCTCCAGCTGGGACAGAAGTGGGCAGGAGCAGGAGGAACCTCACTTTGACATGGCTTTTGCATGGCTTTTCCAGGGCCAGAGGCAGGAACTTCAAGCTGTGATGCAGGAGAAGGCATTCTCATGAGATATGCTGCCTCTGTGAAGTCCTAAAAGGTTAGATCATTCAGATAAGTACATCCACATGTACCTACTAGAAATGACCTCTGGGTTTTCACTTTTTCTTTCTTTTCTTGGAGATCTGCTGTAGTGACATTTATGCACAAGTATCACATCAACAAACTTCCAGGAGTATTTTTCTTGTTATTTATTGCGGTACCTTGCATTTCATTACCAGGCAGTTTGATCCCTCAAACAATCACAATCTGAATGTCCTTAAAGTGAACTGATGTACTGTACTTAATAGCCTGGTGACTTCATGGATTAGACTGATAGAGCCGGTGATGAATAGGGTAAGTATAGTTAACAGCCATTCTTAAACAACTTTGAGTGTCATTAATTTTGTTATAGGACAGATTAATCTGAAATGTCAGGACTTGCTGTACTAGACCTAAAATTGTATTTTCAAACCAATTTTAACAGATTGTATTTCACTCTTGACACAAAATTCATTTACTCGCCTTAGATTGCAGCTTTTATTGTAATTGTATCAAATTAGATCAGGGCATTAGAACCATAGAAAACGAAATTGAAGTTATAGGAAGATAGTTGCACTAAATTTCTTTCTATTTTCATTTTTAATAAATTTTTCTTCGTAAAACAAGCTCAAATACATGGACACTGCTGTAGATGAAGAAATTATAACTGCCTTATATAGCTGTATAAATCATGTAAATCACATGTAAACCATACCTATACATAGGACAATACCTAATCTGTTGGTTGTCTTATATATATCAACAGAGTCAACAGAATACCTGCTTTTCTTTTATAAATTTGTTGTTTCGATAAGAGTCACAAATTATGTACTAAAGCCAGTTCATTTAAATCAGTTTCAAACATCCAGTTAAAGAGCAAACTGAATGGCTAATAGTGACAAAAATTAGAAGTGAATTCAGACCCCATGAAAGCAGCAAAAAGAAGGGTTCTCTCTCTGAAACCTTTGAAATGCAGCTTGAGGATGGGTTACAGGGCCTTTGAAAAGGAGTAATTTCCCCTCACCCTCCCAAAGCAATACATTGCAGATACTAAATACTAAATCAATAATCTCCTCATAGGCAAACTGGGCAGCAAAATGTGTTAGGACAGAAACATTCCTTGAATAACTTTGAATTATGAATAAATTCGTGAAAGTACCAGTCAGTTCACAGATAATTCATGAACTGAAATAAGGGCAAAATTTGTCGAATAAATTATTCACTGCAAATAGTTCCTAAGCTCTCCAAAGTACTATCACACTTCATTTATCTCTTGCCTTAGGGGTAGATAAAAATACTCAGAAAAAATTATAACTAACCTGAATATTTCCTTAAAAAATCCAAACTGGAACACTTCCTTCCACAGTATTCTTAAAGGTAAGAAGCTTGTCCAACTGCAGCTTTTATTTCCCTTCCACAGGTCTCCGATTTTTATCTTTAGATCAGAGATAATAAGGCCAAAGAAGACCCGATCTAATTCCAGGTCCCCAGGGGTTACAGCAGTTCCTGACGGAAGATCTGGTTTACTACAAGATGTCCAGAACAAAATGAAAAATCATGGATTTTTTTTGGTGACTGCTTAAAATTCTGAGCTTTTTCTGTTAAATATTCTGTCTCTAAAGGGAGCTGTGGCTGTATGAAGCCTGTAAATCCAGAGGTTTTGAATGTGTTTCCATCACTGTGCAAGCCTGTGAAATAACTTAGGAGGTTGATTTGATGTAAATGGAGGCGAACCAATGTATAGTAGAGGTATCTGCAAATTTTCTGTGCCAAACTTGTGAGTATTCTGTGGATTTTTAAGAATCGTTCCAAAAAGGAAGCAAGAAGAGGCAGCAGAAATGTCATTTGGGGGACGTCAGGCTAAGTAATTCCTGGTATCAAGAACAAGAGAAGAAAAAAATGCCTGTGAAGGAGACCAGTAGAAATGGCTTTTATACTCTGTATTGAACCAAATTGACATTTGTGTCTGCTATAAAATAAGAAAGAGAAAAAACACTTAGGAAAAGTCTTCTCTAGACGAGAAGGACTAGAGGATCTTTTCAGATGTAGGCAGATGCTGGAAAATTGAGGCATCTCTTGGTTTATCGAAACCTTACACAAATATGAAGTATTTGGAATTCTACCCTGATTATTCAAGATGAATCTTGGCAGTATGACATAGGTCACCCTTCAACAATATTTCATGGAAGAAGGCAGGTGCAGTTGGAGCTAGTTTAAGCTCATGCTCTTCTGCCTTTTTTGTACCAGGCAACATGAACTCTCCATACCAAAGCAGGGAGATGAGACCATGAAATTCAGACAGTGAACAAAATTATAGAATCATAGAAGAGTTCAGGTTGAAAAGGACCTTAAGCTCATCCAGTTCCAACCCCCTTCCATGGGCAGGGACACCTCACACTAATGACTCTTAGCAGTGCTTTCAGGACAGGTTTCAAGCCCAAAGGAACCTACATCAAAAAAAAAAAGGAAAACAAAACGCCATGTAAATCAGAACTTGCACATGGGATAGGTTGTACTGGGTTTTCCTCTTAGATCCCGAGAAGAGAGGATTCAGGGCAGTACATACGTAGCAAAGTTTTGTCTTGTACATCGGGTCACATTAAATTATACCAACCCCAATCTACAACCTCTCAACATGCCACCACGTCAATGGTCCTTGAAAGACACCATCAGCATTCTCCAGGGGAACAGGTCGGTAGGCATTTAACCGTGTGCCGGGCTCTCTTTGCTTCATCAAACAAAAAATAAATTAGACAGGTCAAACATTGTAGATCTAATCTCACTGTGAACTGAAAACATAGTAGCTCTCCTACCACCGGAGTAAAGCAGAGCCTGCGGTGACCCCAGCATGAACTGGAGGGGATGGGAGATCACCAGCAGGTGCAGTCTGGGAGGACTCAATGTCGCATTCAAGTTTATTCTTTGTATGGTTCTGAGAATGGCAGGATTGTGTTTTGAATCCAATACCCCAGGGCTTTCACTTGCTTTCTCACAATTACCTGTGCAAGAAGAAGGGGGAGAAAAAAAAAGAGAGAATTCTTCTGTGGCATAGCAGAAACGGTCAAGGGCAGTTCAGATTAAAGACCATGATTGGCACAGGCTATGGAGAGGCTAAGCCAACAAAATAAAAAATAGAACCATCCTGTTTAATAGAAACAAATTGCTCTCCACTTCTCACTGACACAGATAGTGGGGCCATTTGTACCTGCTGCCCTTTGTTGGGAACAACAGCAAGGAAATGTACTCGTCTAGAGCGGGATAAAATTCTTTTTGTTGTATTTGGCTATCTCAGTCCGCAGAACAAGCACAGCAGTTAAGTAGTTGAGCTTCCTTGTACATTTGTTTGATTAAAGGTCTGTAACACTGGCTCAGGTAGAAACAGCTCAGCTGCATGAAACCGCAATGAATGAAGGGCTTGTTAGAGAGCAGCCAGCGAGACATGGCAGAGCTGGCTTCTGAATTAGCTCTGAATAGGAGCTTGTTGTTTTTCTTGTTCACTTTGGTATGGAAGGACAAAACTGTACATTTTAAATTACATGCGATGAGATCTGGGCTGGTTTGCACGTGTATATTGGGAAAACTGCTAAAAATGAAGGTGAGCTCTTTTTGCAAGTCAACCCATGAAAACAAATATCCTTCAGATGTCCCTGAGTGCTCCAGTTAACATTGGCATTTCTAAAGGTCGGAGTGGAGTGTGTCAGAGCATATTTATGAACTGACCAAAGAGAAGGTTTTAATTTTGATCATAAATGGGCTGGAGAAAATCCAACCAACTGCCTGGCTGAAAAAAGCCAAAAAACATCCAGCATTTATTTGTGTTATTTTCTAATCTCATAGGCACACAGGCATGTGTGGCAGATCTCTTGCAGTATAAGCTTAATTTTGAATCCCATGTTCAGTGATAGCTGCTCCAGCTATTTCTGCCTCCATCAGCTCCCATCAAGTAAAATGTGCTCAGTCGTCAGCACAGGAGCAGTTCATCTATTTTGCTGAACTGGTGCTGTAGTGAGTGCGTAAATGCACGTATATACACATACGTGATGTATGCATATATACAAACACCACTTTACTGATGCTTTCTAAATGTTGCCTGGGTTCTTCACTGAGTTTCTCTGTGTAAATGAACTAGGGTAGATAAACTCTGATATCTGTGCATGTGCAGCTGTGTTGATGATAAAAACCCACAAAAATGCATAAAATTTTGTCTTGAAAAAGTGTTAAAATGACTCTGCTCGTAAAGTTTGGTATTGTGGTAATCAGCGCCGTAATCAATACCATAATTTTAAGGGAGTCCAGTTATAATGGAAGAAAATTAACCTGTTGTACCTTTTACTAAACATTGGATGATTTCCTGGGAAATGCTTTTGAAATGTGCTTGTGCCATGAGAGAAATGCAAACTTGCTTAAATATGAGTGTGCAGCTATTCCCTGTGCTTTCAGGATGGACAACATGTTTATTCCGTTACCCATTAATATCAGTACATATTTCTTAGTTGTGATCTCTACATAGCATCAAATGATCATAGCTCTGTTGAGCTCATTGTTGTTACAGATTTGCCCTGCAACCTCTTAACCTGTAGGGAAAGAAAGTTTAAATGGTGAATTATGAGCACAGAGGTTGCACCTGCCCAAGTAAGTGTATTATAGCATTTAACAGCTTAAGAGTTACCCTTTTTTTATGACCAGAATTTCAGGCAATGGGACTCTTTGTCTGTTTATGGCTGAGTATGTTTGTAAGAATTTGGTTTTCGAGAGGTTACCGATCTCCTCAACTGAGCCATAAGTGCTCACAGTTAAAATCTGCTTTGCACAGTTGAAATCTGTATTAAAATCACAAAGTCTTTCTGTGACTTTCCTACATGTTGAGAATATTTCTGGTGTACAGAACAAAATAAAAATTGCCTCAATTTCACACTTAAACAGTTAATCAGTATTTGATAATCTACTGATGGATAGACCCAAAGTGTAGTTTTGAAAGAGGAATATTTATGCATTATAGAAAATTACAGAAGTTTTCTTTTTTTTCATTTCAAAATAGGTGTTTTTTAAAATTTTAAAATTCTGCTTTTCTGACAGAAAATAACCTTTAGTTATGAAAGAAAAAATGGAGAACAGACTGGCTCAAAGTACCTCTGCGATTGCACGAGCACTATTCTCATCTCATCTGGTGACTAATGAAAACTGGTGGAAGCCAATGATTCTCTTTCAATTAATCCTGTTAGAGCCAGGTTGGTCACACTTAGCTTCATCTGCAACCCGCCCAGCACCAATGGGTCTTCCTGACCAGCAAAACATGTCTTAGACTTGACTTGACAACTTCGAGCTGATATCTTCTTTGAGAGGTTCTAGGTAAATGTGCTCTCGATTTTCTGATTTCTGGGTTTTTTTATAGCTGTAAACTGAAAGTGGGAAACCCTGGACATGACAGTGACTGGGGAATGCTGTCACAGTCTTGTCCCAAGGCAAGTGCGGGACTGAAGGTGAGGAAAACCAGTGGCTCTCTACCCAGAGGGAGAGACAGTGAATTGTCCTTAAATGGGACTAGCCAGTGGCTAGGAAGCTGTTGAAAGTAGTGGGCAATGAATAAGAAATTGTCAGTCAAATATCCAATGTCACAATTAATGGCAAAAAACCTCCTGATAATGTGTGGACTACAGAAAATACAGATGTGTCTCTACAGACAGATAGGAAAAGCCTCACGCTCACAGGCCCTTGTTCTCATGGGGGATTTCAACCACCCTGGCATCTGTTGGAACAACGGCACTGCATGGCACAAGCAATCCAGGAGGTTCCTCGATTGTGTGTAAGACAACTTCCTTCTGCAAGTAATAGAGGAGCCGACAAGGAGAGGTGCCATGCTTGACCTTGTGCTCACCAACAGGGAAGGGCTTGTTGAGAATGTGGTACTCCAGGGCAGGCTTGGATGCAGCGATCACGAGATGGTCGAATTTGAGATCCCCAGGAGAGTGAGAAGAGCGTGTAGCAAGCTCACTGCCCTGGACTTCAAAAGAGCAGACTTTGGCCTCTTCAGGAGCCTGCTTAGTAAGGTTCCATGGGATATAGCCCTGGAGGGCAGGGGGGCCCAAGACTCTTGGTTGATATTCAAGGATCACCTGCTACAAGCTCAGGAGTGCTGCATCCCAACTAGAAGGAAGCGCAGCAGGAGGGCCAGGAGACCTCCTTGGATGGATAAGGAGCTGCTGAGGAAAATTCAAAGGAAAAAAGAGGCTTATAAAAAATGGAAGCAAGGACAGGCGGCCTGGGTAGAGTACAGGGATGTTGTCTGGGAAGCTAGGGACCAGGTTAGGAAGGCTAAGGCCCAGTTAGAATTAAACTTGGCCAGGGATGTTAAGGATAACAGGAAGGGATTCTACAGGTACATAGCAAACAAAAAACAGACTAGGGACAACATAGGCCCCCTGAGGAAGCTTTCGGGAGAACTGGCTACACAGGATTTGGAGAAGGCTGAGGTTCTGAATGACTTTTTCGCCTCGGTCTTCACTGGCAAAAGCTCCGACCGCACCACCCAGGTCTTAGAAGGTAGATGCAGGGACTGTGAGAATGAAGACCTTGGGCCCACTGTAGGAGAGGATCTGGTTCAAGAGCATCTTAAAAATCTGAATGCGCACAAGTCCGTGGGACCTGATGGAATCCATCCGTGGGTCCTGAAGGAGCTGGCGAATTAAGTTGCTAAGCCACTGGCCATTGTATTTGAAAAATCATGGCAGTCATGAAGTGTCCCTCAGGGATCGGTGTTGGGACCGGTCTTTAACATCTTCATCACTGACATGGACAGTGGGATTGAGTGCGCCCTCAGCAAGTTTGCTGATGACACCAAGCTGTGTGGTCTGGTTGATACGCTGGAGGGAAGGGATGCCATCCAGAGGGACCTCGACATGTTTGCGAGGTGGGCTGATGCCAACCTTATGAAGTTCAACCACGACAAGTGCAGGGTCCTACACCTGGGTCGGAGCAATCCCAGGCACAGCTACAGACTGGGCAAAGAAGAGATTCAGAGCGGCCCTGCAGAGAAGGACTTGGGGGTGCTGGTTGATGAGAAAATGAACATGGGCCGGCTGCAGTGTGCGCTCGCAGCCCAGAAAGCCAACCGTATCCTGGGCTGCACCAAAAGGAGTGTGACCAGCAGGGCGAAGGAGGTGATCCTGCCCCTCTGCTCTGCTCTTGTGAGACCTCACCTGGAGCACTGTGTGCAGTTCTGGTGTCCTCAACATAAAAAGGACATGGAACTGCTGGAACAAGTCCAGAGGAGGCCACGAGGATGATCAGGGACTGGAGCACCTCCCGTAGGCTGAGGCTGAGGAAGTTGGGGCTGTTCAGCCTGGAGAAGAGAAGGCTGCGTGGAGACCTCAGAGCAGCCTTCCAGTACCTGAAGGGGACCTGTAGGGATGCTGGGGAGGGACTCTTCATCAGGGACTGTAGTGACAGGACAAGGGGTAACGGGTTCAAACTTAAACAGGGAAAGTTTAGGTTGGATCTAAGGAGGAAATTCTTTCCTGTAAGGGTGGTGAGACACTGGAATCAGTTGCCCAGGGAGGTTGTGAGTGCTCCATCCCTGGCAGTTTTCAAGGCCAGGTTGGATGAAGCCTTGGGTGGGATGGTTTAGTGTGAGGTGTCCCTGCCCATGGCAGGGGGGTTGGAACTGGATGATCTTGAGGTCCTTTCCAGCCCTAACTATTCTATGATTCTATTCTATGATTCTATGCAGGGGTAAAAAAGTTATTCCTCTAAAGATATTCTGTGTGATTATAGGAGGAAAAAATTAATATGTGCTATAGAGATTTGAGGTTTTGAAATTTAAAACCTAAAAATTTACTCTGTCAAAGTCACATCAGTAAATCAGCTCCATGTGCATAAGGATTCATTCAAATGGCTTTCAAAATTTAAGATTAATCTAAAATAAGTTTTTTAAGATTTACAAGGTTTAATTATTATTGTTGGTTTTAAAATATTTTACCTGCCTTTTTTCCTTTGACATGTCAGAAAAATAAGAGTAAAAATTGCTTTTTTTGCATATCTATATTTTATGTATTATAGGCACATAAAAAACCGGAATCCATGAATCATCATAACTAATATTGTTTGGGTAATTCTGGAATTTCTGGTCTGTTGGAATAGACTGTGTTAGAAATTACCACTATCAAATGGGGCATGGAGATTTTGAGTCTTTCTGACATAATGCACTTGTCAAAGATTAAGCAGCACTCCTAATTTCTGCTGTTTCTAGGAGTCTTACCTGGAAAAACCCAGGATCTCGTTAAACAGAAAGCCTGATACTCTCTGAAATAGATACAAGCATTTAAAAAAGGAAATGTTTGACCTGCAGAGGCCATTAGTGTTAAGGAAGTAAGAGTTTATATTCTAAGCAGAAAAAACACAGCTGCAGGAGTGGGTTAAAGTGACCCATGTGTTGTGATGCATGTCTGTATCCAACAAAAAGATTGGAAGTCCTTCCAGGGGTCAGTGTTTAATATGGATGGTGACTTGCATAAAAATATACTGTAGTGCAACTGAGCAGAAAGTGAAATTTATAGAAAGATGTGATCTTTCACTTATCAATAGGAAGTAACTACACCATTAAAGAAGCAAGATACGTGGGAATAGGACAACATTTTCAAATGGATAGATACTTCTGCTGTGACTGGTGCTCTGATTCGTACCTGGAGGTGCCTCCCTTGATGATGACTATGTAGTAAACAGGTCTGAGTGGCATCTTACATTTTGAATGTATTCTTGTGAGACTCTATTCTCTCCCCCTTCACCCCATGCCTTCTACTCCATACAGAGTCTTTGTGCTCTTTGGTCTCTGCTAGAAAGTGCCATCTGTAGCATGCACTCTTGGCAGTTCTTTTTTTCACTCTTGGCAATTCTTTATTTCTCAGGAGCATTTCCTTCATTTTACTGAACATCCATTTTTTGCGCCATAATTTTGGATAACAAAGGCCTTCCTTCAAATTATAACATGAATATAGAAATACACAGCAGGGAAAGGGTGACATCAGTTTGGGGTGTTTAGATACTTGCATCTGCAGCAAGGTAGTGTCACAAGGAAAATTTGGATGAAAATAGAGGAATGCCTAAAAAGAGGGTGGTGGCATCACAAATCACTGCTAAAGAAAAAGGTAATCTGTTTTAGACCCACACACCAAATCAATGCACATTTTGAGCTGATTTCATGTTTACAGAAACTGATTGAAGACCCCCTATCCCCACCACAGCTAATGTCATTGGAATACGATGTTGCCTTAATTAAGCAGGGCATACAGCTAATGGTGATTTGCTTTGACTCAGAAACAGATAATTTGTTATCAAATCCTTTAATAGCTCATGCCGAAGTTTCTGTCATTACTTGTTGCTCCTCTCAATCTTTATTACGCCAAACCCTTTAAAAACGCCTAGGTAGAAAAAAGTGCCCATTAATCCTTTCAAGGAAAGGCCACCGGTACCAGATTAAGTCAAGCTGGCATCTGAAACTATTCTTTTCTTTATGACACATAGTAAGTGGTCAGTAATCCACATTTTAATCTCCTTGTTGCACAGCTTGGTTTATTGTAACCGATACTCCTGTGACTGCTGCAGACTCCTATTGTGTTACCTTCAGCGTTCAGCTCTTCTTCCTGTTTTTTCCCTCTGGAATGTCTGATAAAGGCACCCTTGAAGTTGACCATAGTCTCTCGAGAAACCGCTTTTCAGAGCAAATGTGATTTCTTTAAAGTTGCATTTCTGTTACTTTTGGATTTTCCCCTGAGCAAACTCTCAGGCAATATTTCTGCTCTCCGCCAGCACAGGAATTTCAAGTGCTACTTAAAAAGAAAAACTCATTTAAACCCTCTATTCCAGTACACAATTTGAGATGCAATTATACTTTAAATCAGTGCTTAAGTATCAAGAAGAAAAATAAGCGGCAAGAAGTGAAGTTTAACTTGACCAATATATGGAAAATATAAATACCAGGCATTTTGACCTAGAGCGGCTGTGTTTCATCCAGCTGTCTCTAAGTGAAGAGATGCAATATTTTTGAACAGTTTCACTGAGAAAGAGCTTGAAACCTAAAAATCCCACATTCCCTGCTGCCATTTGCTGCAATGGTTAATTTGGAGATGGAGAGACTGAGGCAAGGAGATATAATAGTTATTGTCTGAACTGCAGCTCTGTTTTCTATTCTTCAAGTCAGTGGCAAAACCAAAATAGGTTTTAACAAAAATTTGTAAGAAACATCCAGGTCCCAGTTTTTAGTATTTTATGGCACGAGGACACTCAACTTCCTCTTTCGAAAGATACGTACCAGATCTGTTCTTTCTAGCAAATGCAAATTTTATAGTGAGTTTTATTAAAGGGAGAGACATTATAGATAATTCTGGAAAATGCATCCGAAAAGCAATCATGGATCTCGTGGATAAGTAGGCTCAATTTCTGATTTCACAGCAATTGTACTCCATTACCTAGACCTGGAGCACAGCAGCTTTTACAGGGCTGATATTTCAAACCCAACAGCCCCTGAGATCCATGCCAGGGGATGCTAAGCTAATGCTTAAACCATGGTTTGGTTTTACTGGTGAGGAGTCCACTTCCACTGTGCCTTAGCCCCTGCCTAGGGCCTCCTGCTTGTGACGCTGCAAAGAACCAGGAGGACAGAAACAAATTTTGTGGGGATTGGCCGTGAATTTCAATTTCCATGATGAGCTAGACAGGCTAAGATGGTTTGATGGGTTGACGTGGAAGTATTTATTCTTGCATCTGGATTCTCCTCCCTTCATACAAACGAGACTTTTCTGGTCGCTTCCCAGAACAGGATAATGCAGCAGGGGGATGCTTCTCTGGCATTTTGGACAATGCAGCATCACAGTGACATTTGCAAGATTTTCCTGACTCCAGTGTGCAAAACTTACAAAAATTCCCATGGCATTAAAAAAAATAATAAACCCAATGATTTGATTCAGATGCCCACATTCTCAAAAATTTTATTTTCCAAGCAGAGCAGATCTGGATGAAACAAGATTATTTTACCTTAGAGTTGAACTGAAATTGATTCCTACTTCTGACCGAATAGCATGGAGCAAGAATTTGTGTTTAAATGCAGGGACTGTAGTGACAGGACAAGGGGTAATGGGTTCAAACTTAAACAGGGGAAGTTTAGATTGGATCTAAGGAGGAAATTCTTTCCTGTGAGGGTGGTGAGGCACTGGAATGGGTTGCCCAGGGAGGTTGTGAGTGCTCCATCCCTGGCAGTGTTCAAGGCCAGGTTGGATGAAGCCTTGTGTGGGATGGTTTAGTGTGAGGTGTCCCTGCCCATGGCAGGGGGGTTGGAACTGGATGATCTTGAGGCCCTTTCCAACCCTAACTATTCTATGAGTCTATGAGCAGAGATAGAACTATTTATGTGCCTAAAATTAAGCATTTCAAGAGAAGTGGGGCCCCTGAAATATAACATTCTCTAAATCTCAAATTGCCAGCCCATGAGCTAAAAAAAAGTCACACTAAGCTCCAGATTTTGGAGCTCATAAAGGTTTTTATAAAAACTCAACATCTTGATTTGCGTTCAACTACTTCAAGGTTCACATATTTCTTATCTGAACTTTGCTAGGTGCAGTAATTTTATTCACACTCAGGCTGGGTTGGTTCTGCTTATTCAGAGCTCATTAATTACAGGGAACTGGACTCATGCTCACGTATCCCATTCACCCATCCTGCCCTTAGGCTAGTCAATTTATTTGGCATTTAATGAGGAGTTTGAGATTTTGCAAGTTATCAGAAGTGGGCTCTGGAAGTGTTAGCTTGTGAATTCCAAATAAATGGGCTACTCTAGGACTTGTTTTAAAACAGGCAGCAGAGCAGCTCCTCAATATGTGTTAAATAAGTCTCAAATACTGCGCAGTGTTACACCAAAAGTGCTTTTTTTTTTTTGGTACCTTGAAAATATTGCAACTATCAACTTTAACATTTTTCAGTTGTGTGAGAAATTCCTATCTGCTAAGATATTTTGTGCATTTAATTACCCAGCTTTTGGGTAACAGACTGTATCAACATTTTGCATCCCCAGCCTACCAGCTCAAGGGGGTTTCGTTTTAACAGCACTTCCAGCGATAACATGGGACTAGACAGTGCTGGTTATTTGATATCTATACATATTAGCACAGGTCCAGAGCTAAATGAAGGCCATAACAATCTCAAATACATATCAAAATCTCTTTGAGGTGTATATAATGTGTCTATTAAGCATATTAGTACTGGAGCATACTCTTTGATATAAAATTAATGTCAGTGTTAAAAATAGCCCTCAACTGTGATACCTGCAGTGGTTGGCTCCATGTCCTCTCAGTGTTCATGGCTTTGGAGAATCAGCTGTGAACAGATGTCTTGGGTATAGAGGCAACACATTTGGTCACCAGTTACACAGTGAATAATGCTCTCATTACTAACAACCACTTATTCTCTTAATATAGAAAGGTTCCTATATTCAAGCACTTTTCTTGATTCTCTGGGGAAGGTGTAGGATGCTCACCATCCATCCCATGGTGTCCTCTCCCTCGTCCTACAGAGAGAAGCACCAAACATCTCCTTGGGCATTCTTTCTTTCCCCTCTGCCTTCTGCTAAACAGGTTTAACCTGAAGAGGAGGTAGAGTGAGTGCCAGAGCATCATTTAATTCCTCATTCCAGAGCAATGGTACAATTTCTTTTCTCTAGCAAAAACGTAAGAACAAAATAGTATGGAGGATGCAGTGTATTTAAAAAGTGTTAAGCATGAGGGTCAATCCTCTGCTGTAATGCACATGACCACACACTAAGGAAATGACAGTGCTTTGCCCACTTAAGTTAGCACAGAACTCAGTGCAGCTTTTCACATTATTATAACTAGTATTATAACTAGAGCAGTTTAGCAGACATTAATAAATTCCTATTGCTATACAAGACTAGTTAATTGTAAAGCAGCCCCTCCGGACTGAAATCAAATCTGAAACCCTGTTGCTATGTGTCCTGTAAAATCCTGGGGTAAAAGACTGCTTTTCAGGGCTCACATATATATGCATATAGAAGTGTTTTATTTTAGTTCTGGAAAAACAGCTGGTGGGCTTCACCTCAGCTCTGTGCTAAGAAGAAGATTGCCATCTATAGATAACTATCCCCAACTGCACGTCCTTGCATTGGCAAGGGAGAAGGAGGGTGATAGGAGGGACGGTGGTGTGCCTTCCTGGAGTGGGATGTGAGCCTGTGTGAAAATGGACTGTAGTTTTGCACCAATAATGTCTAATTCAAAATGAAGACATGGTACAGAAGTGGCAGTTTAATAGTGGACATTATTGGAAATATTTTTTCTGTTTTATAGTTATGGAAAACTACAGGCAGGAGTTTGAAATCCAGGAATATTTTAAGTAACCTGCAGAGAGACTGTTCCAATACCTACAGTACTTTCCGTTTATTTGCATTTTCTTCTTGTACAGACAATATGAAAGAAACCCCCAAACCAGTACAAAAATCCGTGGTGCAAAGATACAGGTTGCTCCATGTACGCGAGGAAAAGAAAAAGGAAGGCAATGTAGTTAACCCTACACACAAACAAACCAAATGTGAACATCTGCACACACATATACACCCAGACAAAAAATATGTGCCATTTTAAAAGCACATTATGCCTGGAATAAGTGTGATTTGTTTCTCCTCAGTTTGACCATTTACTTGTATAGGGTGGAAATATTTTCTGTAGGTATTGAGAAGTACAGGATTTTCCCAAGGACACTGAGCTATGGAAAAGCTGGCTGGGAGTGCAAAGTACTGCTTGAACTATAAAAGTGCATTTCAAGGGCAATGTATTTTGAATGACCTGATGCTAAAAAAAATCATTGACATTCATTTTTGTCCTCTTGAAACGTTTCAGAACAATTCTCTGTTGTTTGTAAAAGAGCCTTCAGACAGGATAGTTTTAGTCTTAAAGGGGTCTGTTGCAAGAATCAAGCATCGTTCTACCTGTCTTTGCTATGCAGCCATACAGCAGCAATATGTAAAATTTGTGAACTGATCCAACCTGAATACAAATCAAATTACTTTGGTCTTGTCAATCTACCAAATCTTTCATCTTTTCCCTGGTTGCTTTTTCTTGCTACATTTCCTTTATCTCTGCTTGCAGTTTTAAGAAGTGAATGGCAAAGAGTCATCTCCAGTTCATCTGAAGATAAAACCCATTAAGCTGTTGTATTCACATTTAATTAATGTTTTCCAACTCTCATTTCCTATTTGCCTCCTGAAAATCTTGCCTAAAGTGCTATATGCCAAATAAAATAACTCAGGTAAGGGATATCTGATCCAAATGTTTCACAGGAGATGACTGGATAAGATAACTCTAAGGAGTTGATCATTTTTATTATTTGAGGACAGGCTTTCTAGCCGAGTTCATTCCCTGCAGACATACTCTTATCCCTTAGGGATGGATGCTGCAAACTGAGCCTTTCCTTTTATTTTTCAAGCGTCGCCTGATACTGATACAATTGCACTTTTATCTTTATTAATTCAGACGGTGGCTAGTTACCTCCATAAATCAGGTGCTAAAATGAAATGAAAGCATCTATCTCTGCACATCAGCCAGCACTTCCCAACGCTTTGCAAACATTAATCCAAGCAAGAAACGACATCAGCTCTGAGGCTGGGAAATAGGGTGATTTTTATTTTACAAGTGGGCAAAGCAAGGCAAGACTTGTCCCAGAGGCGACAGAGGTGGCCACGCACAAAGATGCAGTTGATGTCTCCCAATGTCCCCAGCTGTAAATGCCAGCAAATCCCTGCAGCTGGGGTGTGCAATCCTCTTTCTGTCAAGCAGACCAGGGAATAGCAGTGCAATTACTCGACTGTGTTTGCTGCCCTGCTGCGGCTGCGACCGATGGACAAGGGAATGCATTGAAGCAGCTGGGCATGATGTCTAGGGGGGGCAGCCATCAGGGATGGGAAGCTCAGAGAAAGAGAGCGGGATAAAAAGCCGGAGTGACGCACAGACAGGGCAGCAGCCAGTGGTTGTAATCTCAGTCTGTGATCTAGGTATGACCTAGATGAAAGAGAAAAAAGAGGTCTGAATTTTATGTCGTAATATTAGTCACAAATGTCATGCATGGCAGCTCGAGCTCTGTGGTTTTGCTGGCTGTATGCTTATAGCAACATCCTCATTGGAGTATCTGGAGTCAAAGGCAGAAACCAGCTAGAAAATACAAGCTGCTGCTGCCAACAGAAAGTATTGAAGAATGGGAAGATGACTCATGAAAATAATGTAAGGACAAAACTTATACATAGACATGCATATATGTGTATGTACATGCACAAAGGGAGCCTGCTTTTAATGCCGAATATTTATTCTTTTAACTCTCATTGTCACAGTTGTCAACTGTTTTCATGATTTTATTGCTGTTTGACTGAACCAATTGCACAAAATGAGGACACTGCCGGGAAAAAGTCTGAAATCCTTCCACTACAAAGTAACTTTTCCATCTCAGGCTCCTTGTTTTAAGATGCGGGAATTTGAATGCTTTTGCAAGGAGCAAGTGATAAAGATTTGAACATACCCAGTATGATCAGTAACCTGCAAGGGCTTTTATTCTCCCTCAAACGCTTTTCCCCAACGATCACTGGTGTTTGTATTCTTTATAACACATATTAGGTTTTAATGTGAATGCTTGCTACAGAGATTTTTCACAGCATTAATTTTATCACTTAACCTTTGTGAGGTAGAATTGCACTGTGTTACCGCTTGTCCACATTATATTCAAACCCCTTGATTACACAAGAAACACTAGAATTTCAAAACCTACTTAAACACTATGTAAATTATCTGGGCTTTAGTTTAATACTGCTTACATAGCATAATAAGAAAAAACTTTTATCAAGCCTTTAGGCCAACATAATGCTTTTCACGGCAGAGGATTTTGATGTATTAAGTAAATGTACACACCCCACGGTGTCTTCTTTTTTCACAACATAAAAGATGATCAGCTCAAATTAAGCTGGGTTTTCTGACCTTGCAGAGCTGACAGCTTGAATTAATAGTCATTAGAAGAAAAAAACCCAACTTTCTTCTGACTTTCGGGATTAAATATTCATTTCTTGGCAGATTTGCCCTGTTTCATCGCAGCCCAGCTTCCGCAGGCTGAGCTGAACAAATTGAAAGGATGCACATGAAATCCCATTAAAACCAGTGCCTAGGGTCTGACTCAATAACTGGAAGTTTTGCAGATGGCTGCTGAGGTGCTGCTTAGCCCTCATCCTGCTCTCCTGAGGAGGCAGCATTTCCTTCTCACAGGCATGGACCACTCTTGTGTTATCAAAGGCCCCCTTGGCAAAGGGATGGAGCAGCTTTCAGGTGTTCACCAGCGCTGGGTTGCACAGCCTCACAGAAGACACCGAGATTCAGCAATGCAGCACCTCAATTAGATTATGTGCAGTAATGAAGCATAATAGGCAGGCTCTCTGTCCAAGTTAAAACAGTGTGATGTCCACGTCTTCCATATGGCTGTGGCTCCTGTTCTGTTTGTGCATCACTTGGCCATTATGAAACCTACAGGTCCATCCCTGCCATTCCTCAAGTATCCTGCATCCCGAGACAGCTGGGAATCGCTGCTGTGTTCACACCAGCAGACGTGCACCGTAGTTCCTGCCTCCTGTCGAACAACAAACTCCTGTCAGGTCTTTGGAATAAACAAGGAATTATTGAGAGCTCCACGCGGTGCCGCGAGGTCATTTCAGACGAAGGGATCAGTCAGGATTTCATAAAGTATTTATTTAGCTGACAAAGGAATTCCCAACCTCCCTTTCATGTACGTTAGAGCTGATGCTAAGTTTCCGAGACAAGGCTCCGATTGTGGCTGTCACCAAACAATGACATATTTCTTTTCTTCTCTTAAATTCTCTGTATCATTCTCTATAAGAGGGCAATTTGTCTGTCATGCAGCTAAAACAGAGCCCACTCACTGCCCTCATTAAACTGACAGCACAGTTATTAGCAGTAAACGAAGCCAACAGGCAATGAATTTAGCCACTGTTTTATGGCGAGCACCAGTGAGATTTTTTCAGTAATTAATTTGATAAATATATTAATTATGAATTGAGTTGACAGTACAATCAGATTGTCAGCCTTCCAGACAGGCTCTTGTGATAAGTAGCTTTGTGATGAAGTGGTCGGATTTCAGTACCTGTCATCCTCCGGTGTCAGTCTCTTATCACTGTCCTGGCCATTCACTCTGTAATTTCCTGTGTTGTAATTAAATGGTGGCTTTCTGATTGGAAGTGACTCCTCAAACTTAATCTCTCATTCTCTCAGAATATATTGTTTATAAAAAACAACAACAAAAAAAGACCCTTTGTTTCAATGGCTTTTAATGATAATAAAAGGAGCTTTTGATTTCACGTTTGGTTGTTGCCCTGGTGGGCGTTTGGGAATGGTTGTGCTGCCTTTAGCCATGGCATCAGATGGGCAGAAACATCCCTGCTCTGCCACCCTCACAGCAAGCAGTGGCAGAAGGAGGTGAATCCACGGGGCAATGCTGGACCTGGCCTCCCTCTCATCCACCTCCAAGCAGGGAGCAGCCCAGCACAGTCTGGAGGACTTTGGGAAGGGTCATTGCTGGTACCTCTTGCCAGCTTTCCTTCTATTTTTTTTTCCCTTATGAAATTAATTGGGAACAGTGCCTGAGGTCATTTGGCTCAGGAGATACTTGTCAAGATAAGATATTTCAGAAACACCTCCTTAATAATTTAATATCAGGCTGGAATTTGGAAGCATGGTGGGGAATTGTTTAGAATTGCAAATTTAAGCAAGGTACGAAGTTCTGTGAAAGAAAACAAACATCAGCTATCAAGATGCTTTGAGTTCTTCAGTTTGTGTTTAAGCCTATCAGAGCAAAAACCCAAACCTGGGGACTGTATTCACTCAACACAGCAGAAGAATGGCTGCTTCAGTTGCCTCATGTTGGAGGGAAAGAGTGACCAGGGTATAGGGGACTGCAGCTGGTCCCCAAGTTTTGAGTCCTGTTGAGTCCTGGCGTCAAATTGTTCTTTGAGCAAGTCAGGATGACTCCAACAGAAAAAACATTAAGCACGCTCTTAATTTTAAGCACATGGACACAAGTTGCTCCACAGAACTCTATGTATGTATTTAATTTTAATTTTATGCCTTTTTTTTGTGTATATGCTTTAGTTTTAAGCATGTAAGGCAATAGGGCTTCTCTGGGGCAACTTGAGCCCATGTGAACATGTTCAGGTATTGCATGCTTGCTCCAACCCACTATTTTTTATCAATACCCCATTTTTCACAGCACAGGGCAGAACATCACACACAGGCTCCAGCCATTTGACCATTATCTGCACATCAGTCTAATGAACGTATGCTGGTGTCTGCTGAAGATGCTCACCCAGCCCTGGTCACCAATGTGTTGCAGCCTTTGAATTCAAGGTCTTCCTAACCACTGCTCCTTGAATAAGTTTAAATCCTTTGCTGTCACTACACTAAAGAGCTCTAGGCTATATTATAAAATGAAAGGTAAATCAGAATCACATTCTAGCAGTCAATATGAATCCCAAAAGGGGCCATCCAGAGCTAAAACAGGGACCTACTCCATGATTACCAGGATTTGCATTGCGTCACACAACCTGGAGCCCTGCAATAAGAATTCAGAACAGTCTTTCTGAACTTCTCAACAGGGACAGTCTTTATTGATTATTTAAACATGAAAATATACAGCTTTCTGGGAAAGAGCCATTTTATCCTTTAGGGACTCATGCTAACTATTATATTGTAGGAGGATGTATAGTTGAAGATGCTAATACTGTTATGCTATCATTTGATATTAATTTTACAGGGCATGAGCCCATAATGCAAGTTGTGCCTTCGAAAGATCATTTTAAATACTTTATTTTGTCATCTTACTGATTTGCAGATGCATTCACACTGTGATCCAGAGCAAGCAACTACTGCACACTGGTGAAGAAACGGCTATGTACTTATAAAGATGCTTTAAATTTTGCAAAGTGGGTTTTTTTTTCAGCCAAATCCCATAATTACATGAAAAACATATTTTAAGCAAACTAGTTGCTTATAAAGCATCTATTTCTAAATCTGCTAACCTTAAATCAGATTATTACTTACTAAAATAACCCAATATCTTAGTAAACATCAATTAAAGCACTTTTAATAGTCTTTTGTGATCAGTATGTATCTATACCCTGTTACTTTGAGTATTGCTTCTGTCTACACAAATCTTCCATAATGGAACTGAAATTTTCCAGTAGGATTTGAATTTTCTTGTAACTGAACATGTTTGGAGCTTGTGGCCAATGCTCTTGCTTTCTCTCACGCAGCATAAAGCAGTACATTCCATAAAAAATGTATGTGATGGTTCAAAAAGTGTAGGAAAGAAAATAATAGCATCTGACACACTTGTAAGGGTGATTAGGTGCCTCTCCCTGCAGGCTGGATAATGTTCTTTTAACAGCTTTTTCTATGTATGAAATAATGTCAAGTTGTTACATATTCTTACTTCCTTACTTTTGGGGCTGTCACTGATACAAGTTATTCCTGAGACAAGCAACTGAGGAATTGCACCCTGATAGCTGAATTCAGATTTTTTTGCTTTATTTATGGTATGTTTTTTTCTCTTAAACATAAGCTTTAACTGCAGAGCAAGGTTTGCTTTCTCGTAAATGAAAAAGTGACTTATTCCTTAAAACATGACTTGCAAGGACATGCATCTTTATCATGTCTGAAAAATTCTAAACTAAACTGATTATGTGTCATTTGATAAAGTGCTGGAGAAGAATTATAGGTGTGCTCTTGTTCCCACTAAAACCAACAGTGAACTCCGCTGCAGCAGCAGCAGCTCCCAACCCATGCTCTTTACTCCTAAGCCGCTGGGTGCAGTGCGCTGTTGCCAGCAATGAAAGTCGCGAGGAGATTGTAATTATTCAGTAAGGAAAATGCTCAGTATTTCCTGAGTGAGTCTTTAATCCTGGTTTGAAGTCATTGCTGCCATTGTAAGGTCCAAGTGGAAACTGTGGTGCTTTTGTGCATCTGTCAGATGTCGCTGCTTATTACAGAATCAGGAATGATAAATATGCGGAGCGCTTTGATGTGAGTATCAGCTTGAACTCCTCCAGCGCTCAGGTAGAAAGCAGCTGAAGCTATAGTTTTCATCTTGCATGAAAGGTTGAACGGATGCTTGAAAATAAATAGGATCTGGTAAAATGATAAAAAACCTGGGATGAAAAACACGGCCTCTGTTCTCAGCGCTTACTGCTCACCTAGGCCAAACTTGAACTGTTGCTGAAGTTGATGTGTAAGTCCAAGTATTGTACAGAACTGCCCATTCAGTAACAGCTGAACACACAGCCACATGAGTAATAAAAGACAGTTATCTCTCCAGATTAACTACCAATCTTCATCTTCAACTGGCTGAGAACAGAGAGACTATACAACATCAGCTCCGTCATCTGCATGGATGAGGGTATGGGCTTCTCTCTAAAGAGGATTACAACATTCAGACCCAGAGTTCAGGTCCTAGATGTGACTTGGATCTGTCAGGTCTGAATGTGGGAGTAATTTAGAATACAAAAGAGTCTTGATGCGCCCAAAGGACAAGTGAGCTACAGTCCAGAGGAGTGACATGAAGATGTTCGGAGGGATGGGGCACCTCTCCTATGGAGCCAGGCTGAGAGAGCTGAGCTTGTTCAGACTGGAGAAGAGAAGGCTCTTTCATATCTCATCTATCTACAACATCTGCACCTTTCTTTTCTTATTTTCTACATCTTTCTTTGTGCTCACTTGTAAGTACTGGAGCAGTCAGCACCTTCCAGAAGTCCTTGTGATGATGCATGGACAGGAGAGTTACCCATCTTCATCCTGGCTGCTGAATGAGCCACTTACCATTGCCATTCCTTATTAATTAAAGGCATTAACATCAAATCTCTGAAATTTTACCTCCTGGCTACAGCAAAGTGTACGGTTTGAATATCTTTAGTGATGCTTTGAATGAGAAATGCAAGGTGTGAGGAGGAACTAATGTTAGTGTTCAAACAGTAGTACAGAAACAACTTCTCCTGTCGCTTCTGTGCTCATGTTTCTTGAAGCAGATTGCCAGTTTCCAGAAATATACGCTTGTTTTCTAACTCCAACAACAGCTAAAATCCCTGTGTGCTTGCCTATAAACCTTATTAATAAATAACTTACAACTTTTGAGTAGCAGGTCAATGACAGCCACAGTCCTGACCAGAAGAAATGAATCAAGACAATCTCTAACCTGTTACGCCATATGATTTTTACATCATAGGTCTTTAAATTGCTGTCACTTGCCTTATTTATGGAAGGGACCTATTCTTCTAATGGGAGTCGGTGATTGAGTCATGCTTTGGAAGGCCACAAAGCCCAAAAGGTCACGATCGGCTCATAGTCAACTGTTTGTGATTTTTCTAGTTTAATTATTGACATGATGGGAATACGTTATCAAATTCCAGGCCTTCCATACTGCATTCATTTCAGTCCGTCAACAGTGATGCACAGAAGAAACTGTTATTTATACTAGGGCAATTTTGCCAATGAATTCACTTTTATGTTTGCTTCAAACACGCATCCAGTGTTGGATGGTTTCCCATTATCCCGTTGACCCCCTATAAGAGGTCTTGCCTTCTGTCCAAACCCACTGTTATCTCCTCCCCTTTTCTAGGATTCTGTTCCAAACGAGTTCTTGCAATCTGTGTGACTTTATATCACCAGCCTACTCACCACATCTGTTTGTCATGGGAGGTTTTTCCTGGTGAGAAGGGTGGAAGTGCACATGGAGAGCTGTCTGTCTCCACCTCCTTGGGCTTCTGCTGGTTGCCACCAGCATGTCATCAGAAATGCTGTGAGCTCTTAGTGAAGGGCTTTGGAATGGAATTACATGGAAATGAGAGCAAAGTGATTTAAAAAAAGAGAGGAAAAACATAAAATGAAAAGTTTTTCTCATTCCTTATTACTGGTCATAAGCAAATGAATGTAATTGTCTCATTAAAATAAATGCACTTCAGTTGTTACCATTTTCTTATGAGATTTTATTTCCTGAAGATGTTAGCTGCATATTCTAGTCCTATATGGAAGAAACAGGAAAACAAGAGGCAAAGTGTAGGAAACTCAGGGAGAAAAAGGTAAGTCAGACCATCAGCGAAGAAAAAAAATATATATCACCCTGAGGTACTGGTCCACAAAAATGCTTTACAATAGCTGAACACAAAATCAATTCAGAAATACAGTATATCACATCCATAAATAACGTGTCCAATCAGAAAAGTGTGAGGGGAAAATGACAAAAGGAAAAAACATTCTCCCAAAGGGGCAGCGAGGAGGTGGGGAGGGTGCGAGGATTATGCCTGCCCTTTGGAGGAGGATAGCTTACTTGGCCAGACCCCAGGCTTGAGAGAGGGAAGGCCACTGACACCCCCAGTTCTTGCCTAATCTGCTATGGACAAATAAGAAGGTAAAGAATAAAGAAGAATCTCTTCTTTTATATAGTATGTGCATAAATGTATATGATCATACTTGGTGCAGCTCATCTCCAGGTGGAAAAGATTCAGACAGCATCACTCACAGCATCACATGCATGTGTGCTCTCTGCATGCTCTTCATCTGGGGAGAGAGTGCTGGACCATGAGCACCTCTGCTCTGACCCCATCCAGCCACTTTCACATAACTGGGCATAGCTTTGGTGAAATATTCTGTGTTAGATTATGGATGTTCTTGTGCGTTCCTCCTACATTCAAGGCAGCTGCCTCTCATTTCCGCTAGCCAGGTGAGACTCAAAACTTAAATGAATATATGCATTCGTGTCACTCCTCCAAAGGATGCCTTGTCCAGAAGCTGTCATATTTCTTTCCATCCTAATGAAACATCCTAAACATATTTCCTGTTAGGGTGGTGAGACACTGGAATCGGCTGCCCAGGGAGGTTGTGAGTGCTCCATCACTGGCGGTGTTCAAGGCCAGGTTGGATGAAGCCTTGTGTTGGATGGTTTAGTGCGAGGTGTCCCTGTCCATGGCAGGGGGGTTGGAACTGGATGATCTTGAGGTCCTTTCCAACCCTAACTATTCTATGATTCTATGATTCTATGAAATGTATGTAATATTTCTTTAAGTTTAGTCAATGCAGTTAAAAAAAATTATCAAGGCTTATGTTTTAAAGACTGTAAAAGAAAACAACCCGAATTTCAGTCATAGTTTACTGACACTGTGAGAAGCAGAAAGTTATTATTTTGCTTGTACAGGCAGCAGGAAAGAGTGCAAAGTGTTTGTCTGAAACAAAACCAATGTTTTTCATGTGTGTTGCTGGGTGCTTACAGCAAACTGCAATTGTCCTGCATAGAGTGGTGTGGTTTCAGGCTCAGCTCTCCACGCTTTACATCTGTTACATGCAGCCATCTAAACAATTCAAACCCTCCCTTTTACATTCACTGTGAAGCTGTAAAGTTTCTCAGTGGCCAGGTGTGTACAATAAATGCCCAATTCAACACTTAGACTTCTACATTACCAGACATACATATATACATATGTACATATATATATATATATATATATATATATAATTTTTTAGGTAATATGAAATTCTACATGATGCCATCACTGGAAATTTGGCCTTCTGGGGATAAATATCAGGTTTTAGTTGCTTAGAAGTAAAGGTCCTTAGTCAGGCTAAATCTCAGTGAAGTACTGAAGTAGTTTTATTTTATGGCATTTGTGTAGCTTTTAGCATGAGTAGTTCAACCAGCTGATGTTAGCACTCATGTAACTTCCAAGGTCTATACTTCATACTCTTCAGTTCATAAAAAGTGCCTAGGGAAAATATGTTCACATGTTCAAAACATTGCCTACCATTCAATGAAATAGGTAAAGATTCCCTTTTGAAAATTAAATCCTGGGTTTGGTAGATCTGAATTTTACTCCTGTTTGTAACATCCAGTCCCATGGTGAACATGGTGTGTTTTGGTCGAAGTGGTGACGGTCAATGGCAGCCTTGGCTGCAGTGACCATGAGATGGTGGAGTTTAGGATCCTGTGTGGGAGGAATAGAATACCTAGCAAAGCCACAGTTCTGGATTTCCGAAGGGCCAACTTTGGCCTCTTCAGTCAACTGCTAAGGGAAGTCTCATGGGAAAGGGTACTAGGCGGTAAAGGGGCTCAAGATAGTTGGTTAGCATTCAAGGACCGCTTCTTCCAAGCTCAGGATCGGAGCGTCCCAATGAGTAGGAAGTCAAGTAAGGGATCTAGGAGACCGGCGTGGTTAAACAAGGAGCTGCTGGGCAAACTCAAGTGGAAAAGGAGAATCTATGGATTATGGAAGGAGGGGCTGGCCGCTTGGGAGGAATATAGGACAGTTGTTAGAGGATGTAGGGAGGCAATTAGGACAGCTAAGGCCTCCTTGGAACTCAATCTTGCTAGTCGGGTTAAAGACAATAGAAAGGGCTTCTTCAAATACATAGCAAATAAAACTAACACAAGAGGCAATATAGGCCCACTGCTGAACGAAGTGGGTACCCTGGAGACAGAGGATATGAAGAAGGCAGAGGTGCTGAATGCCTTCTTTGCCTCTGTCTTTACTCCTGCAGACTCTCCCCGAGGGCCCCGGATTTCTATAGCCCCAGAAGGAGTCAGGACAAAGGAGGAGTTTGCTTTGGTAGATGAGGATTGGGTTAGGGATCAGCTATGCAATCTGGACATCTGTAAATCGATGGGTCCGGATGGAATGCACCCACGGGTGCTGAGGGAGCTGGCGGAGGTCATTGCTAGGCCACTTTCCATCATCTTTGGTAAGTCGTGGGAAACGGGCGAGGTGCCTGAGGATTGGCGGATGGCAAAGGTCACACCAATCTATAAGAAGGGCAAGAAGGAGGACCCGGGTAATTATAGACCGGTCAGCCTTACCTCCATCCCTGGAAAGGTGATGGAACAACTTATTCTTGACTCCATCACTAGGCATATCAAGGATGAGGGGGTCATTAAGAACAGCCAACATGGTTTTATGAGGGGGAAGTCATGTATGACCAACCTTATAGCCTTCTATGAGGAAGTGACTAGGTGGAGGGATGATGGTAGAGCGGTAGATGTAGTTTTTCTTGATTTCAGTAAGGCATTTGATACTGTCTCCCACAGCATCCTCATAGATAAGCTAAGGAAGTGTGGGCTTGACGATCAAGTAGTGAGGTGGATCGAGAACTGGTTGAAAGGAAGAAGGCAGAGAGTTGTGGTCAATGGCGCAGAATCTAGCTGGAGGTCTGTGACTAGTGGAGTTCCTCAGGGGTCGGTGCTGGGACCGGTGCTGTTTAATATTTTCATCAATGACCTGGATGAGGGAACTGAGTGCACCCTCAGCAAGTTTGCTGATGACACAAAACTGGGAGGAGTGGCTGACACACCAGAGGACTGTGCTGCCATTCAGCGAGACCTGGACAGGCTGGAGAGTTGGGCGGGGAGAAACTTGATGAAATTTAACAAGGGCAAGTGTAGAGTCTTGCATCTGGGGAAGAACAACCCCATGTACCAGTACAGGTTGGGGGGTGACCTGCTGGAAAGTAGTGAACGAGAAAGGGACCTGGGGGTCCTGGTGGATAGGAGGATGACCATGAGCCAGCAATGTGCTCTTGTGGCCAAGAAGGCAAATGGCATCTTAGGGTGCATTAGAAAGGGAGTGGTCAGTAGGTCAAGAGAGGTTCTCCTCCCCCTCTACTCAGCCTTGGTGAGGCCGCATCTGGAATATTGTGTCCAGTTCTGGGCCCCTCAATTCAAGAAGGACAGGGAATTGCTTGAAGGAGTCCAGCGCAGAGCCACAAAGATGATTAAGGGAGTGGAACATCTCCCTTATGAGGAGAGGCTGAGGGAGCTGGGTCTCTTTAGCTTGGAGAAGAGGAGACTGAGGGGTGACCTCATCAATGTTTACAAATATGTAAAGGGTAGGTGTCAGGATGATGGAGCTAGGCTTTTTTCAGTGATATCCAGTGATAGGACAAGGGGCAATGGGTGTAAACTGGAGCATAGGAAGTTCCACATTAACATCAGGAAGAACTTCTTTACTGTAAGAGTGACAGAGCACTGGAACAGGTTGCCCAGGGGGGTTGTGGAGTCTCCTACACTAGAGATATTCAAGGCCCGCCTGGACAAGTTCCTGTGTGATGTACTGTAGGTTACCCTGCTCTTGCAGGGGGGTTGGACTAGATGATCTTTTTAGGTCCCTTCCAACCCTTGGGATTCTGTGATTCTGTGATTCTGTGATTCTGTGTGTTATTTCATTTCACTAGGACTCACTTTTCTGCAGTTATAATAGTAGCAATAAAGATACTTCAGTTCTTAGGACTTTGACATCTGAGGATCAACAGTACTAGCGAAATGCAAGCCATTACTTCTATTTATCAGTGCCAGACAATCATACCACTACCAAAGTATTCCCTTTCATTACTACTAAACTGTTAACCAGTCAAAAAGGACTTTTTGCAGTTATAGGAGCTTCTTGCATAAAATGGGACACATGTGAAAGGTGATACTCTGGCAACCTCAGATGCTGTGCAACTCCTGGCACACATCACAGGACATGTCTCCATTTTCCTGTTGGAAACATGTGCTCTCTCCTTGCAGGAAATGTGAGAACCAGCTTAGGTCAAACAAGAATTGATTTAACTACCACCAGGAATCTGTCTAGATTAAAGACTGTAATCGCCTTTTGTTTCTTGTTTTCTTCTCATTGCCAGCTTTAAGGAGGGTGAGAAATTGGAGGGGACCAACTCTCATGGTGGGAGACCATTCTCCTGAATTTCCCAGGTTTGAACAAGCGACTGCACTGAACTCAAATTCCAAACCTTCTGAGGTTCATCCATCACTTTTACTAAATTACCTCTTCATTCTCTTTTCTGCTAAGAATCTAATTTTTATAGCACTGTAGAGAATTTTTATAGCACTGTACTTTATCTTGTCACAGTATTTTTTGTCATTATTTTCATCTCAGTGAACTCTTGAACGATACTAAATAGACTGTGTGGGCCTGACTGTAAGATAACGAGAGGAGGTTGTACATTTGAAGATGTTAATAGCTTACCCTCCTATTTTTTTGCCTGGAAAGTCAGGGTTTGTAGCCTTCTTGGGCAACACACAGGGAAATTGCTTATATTTGGTCTCGCTTCTTTTGTAAGAAAACGGGTCAGATCAGATGTCTCCTTTTTCCTGGCAGGGTAGCACCTACAGGTTGCCGAGACTGTGATTTTCTTGTGATAGAGAGAAAGCTGAAATGAGCTGCTAAAGCTTTGGGAATCAGATGGGTATTTTAACCATGCTAAAGAAGAGGTGCTCACAAGCTGTGTGTCAACATTTGCATGTCTGGGGTCAGGGCACCTTTTTTTACAGCCACAGGGCTCCAGAGAGCTCCTGTCTCAAACTGCTTGTTATTTAAAACAACTGAGAAGAGACAGGGAAATGAGATGAAGCGGGTTGTATAAGGTCACATATGACCCTGTTAGCCACCTTCCTGCTGCCTGTGTCTGCAAATAGCTTCCTCATAGTCTGTGTTTGGAGGAGAGGTTTAGTTCTGCATGTTTGCATTGCCAGTGCTTAGGAAAGGGTATTTACCCAGCCCTGACAAGTCCCTACCCATCTTACCCATCACCCTAGGAAAAGGGTTTTCCAGGACAGTGGATAAGAGGTACAGGCAGCAGAAAGGAAATTTGGCATTTTTTCCTCCTATGGTTTTCTTTGTCTTCTCTCATCCTAACCTGATGCTAGGCCCAGCAAAATGAAACCAAATCAGTGTGTGTAGAGGTCAGGGGTCAGGGTGAATTTAGCTAAAGATTTTAGTTTTGCTAAATGTTCACCCAGCCTTACTCATCTATTTCATCCACCTGAATATACAATCCTGTGCAGAAAGCCTAAAGGCAGAAAAGTCATTTAGATTTCCACATCCATAAAAATTTGTTCAGTTAATACACTCCTGCATGAAACAGGCAGATCTTCACCCCCTATTATACCTCCTTCGTCCTTCCTCTTGTAGCAAAGAATGAATGTAAAAATGCCCTGATGGTACACACAAGAGAATGCATCCAGGGCAAGAGGGAGAGGCAGAGAGCTGTGTGCTTCCATGGTGGGTTGACCCTGGCTGGACACCCTGTGCCCACCAAAGCTGCCCTGTTACTCCCCTTTCAGCTGGATAAGTGAAAGAAAATATAATAAAAGGCTTGTGGTTGAGTTAAGGACAGGGAAATATCACCCATTACGCAGATAGGTGCAGCAGATGAATCCATCAAAGTATCTAAGCAGTGGTGGACCTCTCTAAAGATTAGATGGTGGACAGAAATCTTCCTCTTTGAGGGAAGTGATGGAGACGCATGGAGCAGAACCCAGTTTCTAGAACAATGGAGTGAAAGAGAAATCTTGGGCTGAAACTCATCAAATTAGCTGTGGCTGTCCCACCTTGGCCTTGAACACTGCCAGGGTTGGGGCAGTCACAGCTTCTCTGGGCGCCCTGTGCCAGCGCCTCAGCACCCTCACAGGGAAGAACTTGTGCCTAAGAGCTCATCTTAAAGTCCCTCTTTCAGCTTTTTTTCTTTTGTAATATATGTATTTTTAAACTCTGTCCAGATGGGTACTTTCATCAGTCACCCGAATTGAAGTACTCAGGGCTACCATGTTCCTCCAAAGCCACATTTGTTATTTATTTTGCTGGTATTCAGTTGCAAAGCCTCCTGTCACTAACTTGTTACATTCCTGCTGCACGCGTGTCCATGCTGGTGTTCGTAATTGTCCAGTTTCTCAAATGTACTCTGTCTATTTACGTCTCCCAGTCCCTGTTTCTTGTCTTACCTGCTGTACAGAGAGAGTGGAGCCAGGGAGGGTGGAGGTGATGACAGTGGGGTTTTTTATCTGTAAATCTCTGGGGGGATAAGGTTGCATGGTTTGCAATTAGACAACCAGGTACTGTGGCAGAGGACATCATTTCCTTCAGCAGGTTATCATTTTGAAAAAATCAGGAACCTTTTAATATACAGTATATCTTGCTGAATCTATTGTGGCTTTCTCTTAACCAGCTTGAAAGACTGAGCTTAATGGCCTTTAACTCTTCTGACAGAAATGAGGGTTTAAGCTGGACTTCTTTATTCTCTTCTTCATACCCAGCTTGCAGCTGCAGTGCAGCACTTTGCAATGCAAAGCGCAGGGTGGACTCTAAAGGCAGCTCCCTGCTGTCAGGGCTCAGGCTGCTCATTCTGGGCTCTCACAGCAGCTAAGCCAGGTCCATCTGATTGAGGCTAAGCCTCCAGTTTTAGCAGCATTGTCTATGTAGTAGCCATCAGATGCAGCCCAGCACTGGGTTGTTTGAGCTTATCTTCTGTTGCCGATGAAAGTTAGTTACGTTTATGCAAGGACCTATGAGACAGATGATGCTGAAATCCCCATTTTATTTCTTTGGGGTGGAGTAAAAAGGAGAAGCGACAGCTCTATGCTCTCATTCCCAAAATCTTTAGCAAGAAATTTAGGACCTGGGAAAAAAGATGCCTTGCAAAAACAGGACTTGTAAAACCCTCGCTATTTTTACGCCAGAAGAGACCTACAGCAGTGGCACATGGCATGGACCACTGCATGGAAAATGCAGTGTTTTGCTCTTTTCTGTTACCATCCTTCTGAGTGCACAGTTATTTTTCTCAATTGTAATTCCTATAACTGTCATTGCAACAGAAAAGCAATATTCTAGAATTGTTTGTTACTACCTGCTGATGAGAGAAGCCTACTGTTTGTGAAAAAGTTGTTTCCATACCCTCTGCGAAAGTACTTTGTGCACCACCGATCAAGAAGCTTTCTGATAATAATTAGGGTTGGGCTAGATGACCTTTAAAGGTCCCTTCCAACCCAGACCATTTTATGGTTCTATGAACCAAAACTGCTATCAGAGGCTTTTTCTCTAACATAGGTAGATATTTTATAAGTCTTTTATGAAGTTCTATGGTAGGAATTCTTTACTTTAACCAAACTCTCCAGACTAAATTGGAATTAAGGGTCTGCGATTAAACATAGTTTTTCCTTTTGATGAACAAGCCAGCAGATTGAATTTTTCAGCTATAGGAGATAAGCAGTTCATTTGTAATGCCTGTTGCCCCAAGACAGATAACAGAGCAGCTCCTCCAAGCTTTCATCTGGTGGGGTTGTGTCCTTTGTTCAGCTGAAAAGCCCCCACAAGCCTTTTTTCCAGCAACGAGAAGTTTAGTCATGCAGACCTATAACAATGCAATGCCAGCAAAAAAGTTTTATCTTAATTTCCTAATGCCAGCTCTATGATATGACAAGAGCTATAAAGGACCATTTATCTTGTCAGGCAGAAGAGGCCATCATCATCAGATCCCAGAGACTGATCTTCAAGGTCTGTCTGAAAAATTATGTGCCTTAAAAAGCCTGATCCCAAACCAGCAATCACAGAGCAATACCCGTATATTAGATATCAGGATAACTGGAAAGACAGCCAGTAGGGCTGGCTTTGAACTTCAGTGGCATTTTAGCTTGTGTCTTCTACCATCAGTTTGAAACTTTCCTTTGGAGCCACGGTTTTATTTCTGAGTGTGATTTAAGCAGAGTTAGATGGAAAAAAAAAATGGTTAAAATGAAAACATTTGTTGGAAAACTTTGTTTTTAACACATTGCCTCACCTGAAAATGTGTTGCTTTGAATGACTTTTAATGGTCATCAGTAATAAAAATGATATTTTCTCTGAGTTCTTCCCTTCGCCTCGTCAATATCTGTTTTTCAGGGATGGCACGAAGAAGTGCCTCTTACTCTCTGACCTGCTCAGCAGGATCAAATTAGGTAATGAAAATGGAGAAAACCCTCATATTTTTCATTATTATGAGCAAATGACAAAAACGGAGATGGAATTTAGTAACGGTGCTGGAAATGTAGATGGAATTTAGTAATGGTACTGAGAATGTAGATGGAATTTAGTAACGTTACTGAGAGTGTAGATGGGATTTAGTAACATTATTGAGAATGTAGATGGAATTTAGTAACAATACTGGGAATGTAGATGGAATTTAGTAACAGTATTGAGAATACAGATGGAATTTAGTAACAGGATTGAGAAAATAGTGACATGCACTGATGAAAGGGCTCCAAATCAGCATTTTTTTACTTTACAAGTGGGATCTTAGGTGTTTCTCTGGATAAACTTGTTTAGTAAGCAAAGAGTAAATTTGCTATTAGAAATTATTAGGGAAGGAACAGAAACATTATGTAGCATGTCTAATCTCTAGGACCTTTACACACAATTTAGAGACCCCTGATTCCACCCTTGTGTGCAATTTCACTCAGAGGTAAATTTTTCTGTTATATTTGATAATATATAATTTTCTTGTGCCTTTGTGTTGGGGATGTGAGTCCTTTAGGTGTTAAGACTCCATGATATCCGTTTAATGTGCTTTTATGATACATTTTCTCAAATTGTGATTAGTTGTTATTAGTTAGATCTCCTACACACCACATTTGACAAAGCACAACGCATCTCTGCAGTTGTTTAAACTGATGCTACATGGTGCTTATGCTTAAAGCAGATACGAAGTTATTTGGAACAATTGCTTTCCTCCATTTAATTCTATGCAGAACTTCTATGATCAAGACTGGAAGCTAAATACACCGAAGTTAAAATAAATGGCATGAGGGCATCTACTTCTCTGTGCCAGACAAATTCCAGGAGCATATGAAAAGGGAAGCTTTCAGCCTTGAACTTTTGGCTTGTGGACCAAGTGAACCATTCCCAACTGTTTCAGAAGTAAAGGCTACAAAAGTAAGAACTACTTGTACATGGCCAGGACAGAACAATTAACTTGGATTGTCAGGATTTAACTCACATTTCAGGATTGCTTTGAAATTTTCCTTCTTGGTAACTTAATACTTTTGCAGTCTTCTCTCACTAGATCGAGAGAACTGAATTCTACCCTGCTTGTTCTGCCCCACTTGCCTTTTGAACGGGAGATATAATTTATACGTGTTTCAGCGAATCTGCCACAATAAAGAATCCATTTCTTTCAAGGTTTTTTTAAATCTCCTCAGAGAGTGAAAGTAGCGTTTGCTGAAATTAAGGTGCATTTTGCCAGAAATGTGATGCTAATCCTCTTAGTTTTAATGGTTTTGAAATGGTTTGTATAAGAAGGTAAACAGAGTAGTTGATTAACAGGAAGGAAGTCAATTGGCCATGTTGCAAGTGTTATATGCTATACTGTACAATAGTTCTTTATTTCTACAGAGTGAAACACAGACTGGTCTCCTTTTTAAAGTTCTTGGGTGAAAAATGATACATCTTTTATACTGTACGATTTAGAAGTGTTTGATTCCAGCACCAGAAAAAGCAGGCAGTGCACTTTTGAAATAGAAGTCAAACAAATATCACTGATAAGACATTGATGTGACACCAGTTATCTTCCCTTTTTATTGAAAATAGGCAGGTATAATGAGGTGCTTCACATTTGAAAGTCTTAAATCTTAGAAAGCTCCAGGCCTAGATGATTTTGATTTTGGCTTATTAAACTTGCAGTAAGGGAAGGGAGGGAAGGAAGGGAAGACAGAGTGACTCACTTATCCCTGTTATTTAACCTTTCTTTGGCCAAAGAGCTTTTAATCTGTAATTTATTAAAGGGGTTGTTCATTCCTGAGTTACTTCCCAGTGTCTTCTATGCGAGCTTGGATGCCCCACTCAAGTTATGCAGGTGCCCTAGCGGGTGCCCGCCCCATTAATAATTCACCTGTATCTCTCCCAGAGCTTGGGCACTATTTGCATGTAAGGCGATAGGAGCCAGCAGTTTCCTTAATTCTTTTGTTTGGCAGAATAGCAAAACTCTTTCTGTCATGAGCTACGAGGCTGAACGCTCACATCACTTGTAGTCCATCAATTAACACCTACAGTTAAGTGCTGCAACAAAAGTGTGAAGTGGTTGAAGAACTGAGCAACAGAGGCAGTAGGTAACCCAAGAGCTTTATAGACGTGGTGGCTGCAGTTTCAAAAGATGGCTGGGACAGAATTTCAGGGTTTAAATAGGGAAGAAGATGAAATAAACTTGAGAAGTAGCTGAGGAATAATCAGAAGTCGAAGCTTCTGTGGCTGCAGGAAAGGAGTTTGCAGATGTTTCCCAGGGCTCAGAGAGGCAGCACTGGGTGCCGCGGGAGCAGAACAGCCTTCATCCTCTTCTAAAGAGATCCCGTACTAGGGAATGCAGTGAAATATTACAACATAATTTAAAATCAATGGAGGGCTGTCTGAGGGCAATCATGTTATCTCTTGCACCTTTGTCCTGACTAGAAAGGCTCCTTTTCTAAAGCTAGCTCTGAAGACCCTTGCTAGCTGAAGCGATTAATCAAATTGTCTAATTTGAAAAGGTGACTCACAAAAAGTCTGTGAACCAAGTACTGTCTCTCTTTTTTGGGTCCAATGACAGATAAAAATGGGTCAAGAAACAATGTTGGCTAAAAAGAAACAAAACCCACAGAACTAATATAACGCTACTGGGTTTCGTATCAGGTTCAGACATAACAGACTGGTGTCTGACACGCGCAGTGGTCTTTCAGCAGATAAGCTAAAACTCTGATAATTTTTCATTGGAAATGTGACAAAAGCCAGACAATGTTATACTTAGGGTACCACAAGTGCATGAGGAAACCCAGAATAAAGTGCAGCCTCTTTGTATAAGTAGCTCTGAGTGATGGGAGGCTCTCTAGAAGCAGTTTAACCTACTGGGTTACAGTGATATCTGTCACTGCTCCGTCCCACAAACACCTTTACTTTTGCTTTGAGTAAAGAACAGTTTCTGCAAAGCATTAATTTATGACTCCATCTCATCTTGCGAATCACAGCTCTCATTTAGTGAACCCCATGCATAGTATAAATAATTAACTTCCTGTCTTCCTCTTAAGCCACAAGTAACAGAATTATCTAAGCGCCTTTGAGAGCTATATTTGCCTCCTATATCAATAAGTTGTTATTGACTCAGCGTTAGGACCTGACAGCTTTATAAATTTATTATATGGGAGAACACTCATTGAAATAGTAGGAAAACTACTAAGTATTCTCCTTCTGCATTACTTCTGGTGAAATAACAGAGTTTCTATAGGAATACAGCTGAAGACAACACAGTCAGTGCAGAATATGTGCTAATAAACACATTTGTACCATGCAACCCAGCTATTGCCTCCTCCAACACTTTCAAACTTTCCTTCCAAGTTGTCTACACTTTCATCTCAATTGCTGTAGTGCCATTCAAGAACAATTTCATTAGATTAAATGGTCTGGTAGTCAATGCAATTGTAATCAATAGCTGTAACTCCAAGAAAATAGCTGGATGCAGACTTTCAGTCTTCTCTGCCCTGTTCTTTGACTGGCTTCAGAAGTATTGTAAAGCTAAAGAAGCATTTCTGTAAACTCTATTTTAAAGGATCTCCAAGACTTCCAGTTCTACAAAGCTGTTGCCTCTTATCTTTAACAGCAAAGAGAAGGCTTTTTTAGTCTGGGATAGAGTTTAATGTCTCAGGCTATGACTGATAGCAGGCAGAGAGAAATGGATAAAGACCATCCTGTCTGCATCGGTACATTCCACTTTGCTGTAATTTCCTTGGTTGTATCACTGGCAGTGGCTTCCCCAACATGAAAGGGAGCCCTCAAGCAGTTTCTGAAAGGTTTGGGAGCCCTGATGAAGTAAAGCACTGAAGTTTCACTGCACCTTCAAAAGAATCCCAGCTGACACATCAGTTTTTTTCTGGGGTATTTTGTTCCATGGGGCAGGATGCTGCTTCTCTTTCTCTCTGTTGCTCCTCCAGTGTTGGACTTGACAAAGCTCAAAATGATGATCATAGATACTGCAGAGAGACTTCTGCTAACTTCATTATCCACTAATGCACATGAGACCCATCAGCAGCAGTGCAGGGAGCCAGCAGAATGGAACATGAAATACAGCCAGGGCTGTTTGATCAGGTGCACATCCTTTTTCAAAGTCACTTTCAGCATTGCAAACACTGCTTTGTGTATGCTCTCTGCAAAATTTCCCCGAGCTCTAATTCCACATTAATGAATATTCCCTTTCCCTTGTTATGCTGCAGGTCCATTGTATTCACCACATTCATTTCAGTTTCTCCCTTTCATGCTGCACTTTAGTGGTCTTAAATGCAATGTGTAACTCCTACTGTCTTGACATACGCAGGTGTTTGCCCTACACTTGACATCTTTCAGCCATCCTGCATCTTGAATGACTAAGCAGTGATCCATGTAAACGTCATGTCATCTCGAGTTTGATGGGATACCTTTTAAACACAGGAGGTGAAAAAGATAATCCCTTCCCTTCTTTCTTTCACCTGAAGGATAAATCACTCTATTTGTACTGTCTGGAAAATTAAAAGGCTTTTATTTAGTGCCACTATTTCAGAACAAGCACCTTTATGAAATAGAGGCACTTTGGAAATGCAGAAGCATATGTTCAAATGAGCGCAGACATTCTCAACACCTCTTTATGTATTTATTATAGCGCTCGCATTGCAGTCTTAGAAGTTGATATATTTATATTTTTCATGATGTCTCCAGCAGATGATAGAGTTTATGCTGCAGTTTTCCTTCTATACTTGGGAAAGTAAGAAAAAGGCTTCTTATATTACCATGCACTATATCTTGTCATTCTTTTTCCAGATGAATGTGGTAATAGATTAAGTTTCACCCTTCTTTTCAAAGCTTATGCAGGTGTTTCTTGGAGCATAACCAAGCACAGATCTGATGCTACACAATCAGAAAGACTGAATTCATGCACAACAGAAATAAAAGGTCTGCAATCTAGAAACTCTTGCCAGTGCTTGTGGCCCCAGTGCTGTTACCTGTTGGAGGTAATGTAGAAGCCTGGAGAAGAGAAAGCTCCTTAAGGGGAGACCTTAGAGCAGCTCCAGTGCCTAAAGGGGCTGCAGGAAACCTGGAGAGAGGCTTTGGACAAGGGCCTGTAGGGACAGGCCAAGGGGAATGGCTTGAACCTGCCCGAGGGGAGACTGAGCTGAGCTCTTAGGCAGAAGCTCTTCCCTGTGAGGGTGCTGAGGCGCTGGCACAGGGTGCCCAGAGAAGCTGTGGCTGCCCCATCCCTGGCAGTGCTCAAGGCCAGGTTGGACACAGGGGCTTGAAGCAAGCTGCTCCAGTGGAAGGGGTCCCTGCCCGTGGCAGGGGTTGGGACTGGATGAACTTTAAGGGCCCTTCCAACACAAACGATTGTATAAATTCTATGAAACATGTATCTGCTTAGTATTTACTATTGCTCTTTACAATTAATTTTAGCTTTTATAACAGATTCCAGACTAATAATGTCACCCAGAGAATGTGGCTGGGTCAGTGGAACAGGTCACAGCCAGAAGACTTGGGTCCTACTTTCTCCATTGCATGATTTCCTTCGAGCCATTTTCTGCTCCTGCTCTTACCTTGACCATCAATTCTGCTCCGGTGGGTCAGACTGAGGAACACTGGCATGGCAGGAGCAGATATTTTAGCACAGGCTGCATTACACAAGCTGCAAGTCTTTGCTCCTTGATGGCTTGTACTGAGTTCACTGAAATAAGTGGGCTGATGCAATAGCATGTACACAGTTGGCAGACAGCACAATGCACATCCCCTTAACCTGGCAGAGGATGTTTAGTACCTCCCTAGCAGCAGCCAGGGTGGCACGAGCCCCTGCACCATGTGCTGATGTTGTGGCTGGGCTTTCTTGTAGCTCCAAACCCAGCAGGCCTGTCACTGACTCCATCAATTAAAGGGGATGCTGCTATATAATTCAGCTGAGAGCAAGGAGAGGCTTGTTCTCACTGGGGTGTAACAAGAGTAATTATAATAATGATTTGCCCATTCCACACGACTGTAATTTCTCTTAGCAACAGGCGTGGGCACCACAAGAAATGTGATCCAAGTTGAAAGGAAATTCTCTTTGATGCAAAGGAGTTTTTGCTGCTGTTTTGGTTAAGGATGGCAAGCAGGGGAGTCTGTCAGTGCAGTCAGCTAATGACAAACAGGGGATAAAGCTCCAAGGGGATTAGCAAAGCCTGAATGCAAGTCAAGTGGTCTGATTCTGTAATTTCAACCAAGTAGCAATGCAACCTACAGGCTTTTTAGGTGGCCACAATGCAGCTTTGCTGTCATCTCTGAAACACTTTCTCAATAAGAAATTTCCTGGAACACTGAGGTCTTCTTTCTTGCGAGAGGTTAAGTCACTGCATTGGCTCCTCAGGTGAAAATTCATTATGCTCATCTTCTATGTGTGTTTGAACAGCCTCTTCCTGTACAACAGGCTGTCCGTCTCTCCCTTAGGCAGTAACAGCATCAAGTGGTGTTCAGTGCTACTTATCTTGCTCACCTGCCAATTAGCTATAAACTGTAAGAAGCATTGTACCCAAAAAGGAAAGAAAGAAAGAAAGAAAAAAGCTGGATCAGTTTCAAGTTTAATTACTCCAGAAGAATTCAATATATTATTGCCTCAAACAAAAGAAAAAAATAATCTGAACCTTTAATCCTCTTTGAAGATGCTTCTTACTGATATATCCCATCACATACTTTTAACACTGGTGACAGTGCTTAGAGAAATCATATCCTATGCTCAGTTAAGCCAGGAAATGCATTTGATTCTTCTACTATAATTTCCACAGCGGCTTAGTAAATGCAACCTCTTTACCCCTTGTAAGTCATCCCCTTGATGGTACTTGGTTAAAAGCTATGTATTAAATAGAATAGTTGTAAATTAATTTGTGGTTATGTGGCATAATGCATCCACCTTGCACATAGGAACTTGTTATTCAATCACTGACTATTTCACAGAGGCGTTAGGGTCCTTAAAGGGTTTCCACAACGCTGCTTGTGTGTCACGACTCTGAGATCAAACCTGACCCCAGGGAGGGAGCGCAGGTGAGATTCATCCCCATCCTGGGAGCGTGGCCCACAGGGACAAGGGGACATTCAGGCACTGGAGCTAATCCTGTCTCAGGGGGTTGGCTCAGATGGGACTGAAGAGCACAGAGGGCTGGCCAAGCACTCGCAGGAAGAAAATAGAATCATAGAATAGTTAGGGTTGGAAAGGACCTCAAGATCAAATAGTTCCAACCCCCCCCGCCATGGGCAGGGACACCTCACACTAAACCATCCCACCCAAGGCTTCGTTCAACCTGGCCTTGATTCAGTATGCCCTTAATTCAGTATGTTCTACTAGATGATGTTTTACCCAGCAGAAACAAAAATGATGCATGGTCGAAAGAAGCAGGGGAAAGAAGAGGAATGGGGTTTTTATTCTTATGGAGCTTGCATGTAGCCATGAGCCAGGCTGCCAAGGGCATTTTTCTTTTACTTGCAAGCTTTTAGGGTGTTTTTGTGCTCTGGACCTGACCTGGCCACTCGAGTGTGAGCCCATTCTAGTGTGGTGTAGCCAAGCTGGTGGGCTTGCCTGCAGGAGGGATTGATTGCATGGTGCGCATGTGTGGCGTCTACTTGGGATCAGGCAGAAGGGCTTCAGCAGAGGAACTCTTCACCCATGGAAATGCAGCTAAATATTTCCAAAGTGCAGCCCTCCTGAAGCACAGGAGGTCCTGGTTTAAATGGGATGAGGCTGGATGCTGGAGGACACGCACAGCCTGCGACCCTGATTGAGCGCATAGCCACAGCTGAGAGGATCAAGGGCCCTTAACCTCCCCTTCACCCCCATGACTACCATTAAAAATGGTAAGGAAATAAAACCTGGTTTTCAAGAGTAACCAAACACCCATGAAGGGATTTTGCTCTAACAAGGTCTCTTCGGTAGTTTTCAAAGGACCCTCCAGGTGTCTTCAGAGTTTGGATTTGTGATTTGTTTTGTGCACAAGTGCCACAGTTCATTTTCTTTTCCCTGTGAATCAGCTCATGCACTAAATGGGGGCTACAGAGACTGGAGTTTGCTACAAAACATTAACAACTTGGCATGTTTCCTGTAAGCATTTGCTATCATTGAAAAAAACAATGAACTTGTTTCTTTTTAAAACTAGGCTGGTTCTTTGCTGTCATCAGATTTACAAAACTAGGCTGTTTTCAGCATAAACTGCTTCAGGGGTAAAGGTCCTTACTGGATGACCTTGTTTCATGTTTTCTTCTGTATCTACTCCAGTTTATTGAAAACTGAACTCTTGAAATGTATAGATCTATCCTCAAAAAAAGGAGCAGTTAAAAATCTGTGTCTCTCTAAGGTTCCAAATGGGATATTTGGAAATTGAGTATATACAGTCCATTTGTTTTGTGTTTTATTATGCAGCAGCACAGTGCAATATAACATTGCATCATTTTGGACATGGACACAAGCTGAGTTGTTTGTTTTAACTCTCTCAGAGTGCCCATTTCTTGATTTCTGGGTATTAGGAACACAGATAAATACCAGTTTCTGAGCTAAAACATTGTTAAAAGTGCTCAGAGTTCCTGATTTAATCTTTCTCAGGTGGCTGTGGAATGAAAACCAGCCAGGTAATAAACCTGCACTTTTGCACTAGTCTGAGCCTAAATGCACAATGTCAAGAAGATTTAATATTAACCTTCAGCACAGCGCTTGTTGGTTCACTCGCATAGCATTGGGCAAACCACAGATTAGAGCTGCAGACAACAGTCTCCTTCCAAAGGACGTTTGCTCCTGGCTCAGGACAATGGCTAATTCATACAGCGATGGTAGCTCGTTGATGATGAGGCAGAAATTGGGATCTGAGCTCTAAGCGCTGAAAACCGACTGTGACATGTTTTCAGCGGTTTAAGGCAGCCCTCTAGAGACAGGAGAGAGCATAGCGCTGGGGATGCCGAACCCCTGCAGCCGGAACCAGCGTAGGGGCAGTGCGGTTTCCAGGTTTGGTTTGGTTTGGTTTGGTTTTTATTTCCTTTTTTATTGTTTTAATCCGAAGCTTCTCCACTCACTGAAAAATGACTTACAGGAAGTCACTAATTTACAATTGTTTCCTTTTACACCACTTCCAACATTTTGGATATACTTGTGAATGCGTGGTATTGTAATGCAGGCGAAGCTGCAGTGCCGCGATGCTTTGTCCAAGTGGGAGGGAACGCATTCCAGTACCTAAACAGGTTGACAAGAAATCTGGAGAGGGGATTTTTATAAAACCTGGTAGTGATAGGACCAGGTGGAATGGCTTCAACCTGCCCGAGGGGAGACTGAGCTGAGCTCTTAGGCAGAAGCTCTTCCCTGTGAGGGTGCTGAGGCGCTGGCACAGGGTGCCCAGAGAAGCTGTGGCTGCCCCATCCCTGGCAGTGCTCAAGGCCAGGTTGGACACAGGGGCTTGGAGCAAGCTGCTCCAGTGGAAGGCGTCCCTGCGCATGGCAGGGGTTGGAGCTGGATGAGCTTTGAGGTCCCTTCCAACACAAACCAGTCTGGGATTTTACAAATCACTGTTCTGAGAACAGGGCACCTGGGGTGCTGCTGGACAGCAGCTCTGCAAGTGCACTACCCAGAGCACATGGAAACACAGGATTGCCAAATTATTTCAGTGAGTTCTGGGGCAGATATTTAAGAAATGCACAATGTTAATTTTGCACGTGGATTAAAATTTGCACTTGAAGCTTTCCTGTTTGATACTGGCTCTTGATGGGCTCTTGAAGCTTTCCTGTTTGATACTGGCTCTTGATGGGCTCTTAGGGCAGAATGTCTTGGAGTGATGAACCAAGCATTCATCGCACTAAGCAGCTTGTGTTCAACTTTAACTTCCACTTGCTTATCTTTTCTCAAACCCCGATAGCTGCTGTATCCCAGAGCTTTACAAACCATCTGGTCAGGCCTCAAAAAAACAGAGCTTCTGGCAAGGAAGTGAAGTTTGAGATAGACGGTCTCTGTGGGATCTCCCTCCTGAGCTCCCATCTGCCGCAGCCGGTACGTGAGATTTCCCCATCTGGTTCAGCCTACTTCAAATGGGCTCCCTACCCTGTGGACTAGTGACGTGTGACCCTGAGGAAGCAAGTTGTCATAGAGAAAACATGCAGATGTCATATTCGGAACTCAGGTCTATTTTTTTATCATCAGCAGTTTTCAAGCAAAATATAATATATGCAGTGTACGAAGCATCCCGTCATTGCTTCTTGTGTTCCCTGCCCCAAAACACATGAATCCATTTATCTATTTGATTTTATAATGAAATGCAAAGTCGCAATCTTGTATGTTTGTAAATTCCTTGAAGGGAAATGCCTTCTTTTTAAGGGTAAGAGTAGATTATTGAACAATAATGGCACAGTCTTAAAAATAGACAGTGACCCTCGTATAAAATACCTCTCACTTAAACCAGGTATTTGATAAACTAGTCACTTCACTGGGAGAATGATATCAATCTTCATTTTAGTGGGAACTGATGCTGAGTATTTGCCCCACAGAGACATATTTTTCTGGGATGGATGAAACTGATTCTATAATTAATATCAAGTTCGTGTATTGTTTCTTCATGTGATTTTCTTTGTATATTTTTCTTGGCTAGCAGTCACAAAGCTTTAAATTCCCCAAAGAAAGTCCAACACACTGCAGAATATCAGGTCTGTAGCTTTAACCCACTTTAATCCGTCGGAGAGCATTTTCCTATGCATTTAGTGAGGGTACAGACAGAGTTTGTAGCTGGGCTGTTAGCGTTTCACAACCTTCTGAATTAACATCTTTATTTGTACTTGACCAATGAAAATGTCTTATGTCACTCTCATTTATGTAATCCAAGCCCTGTCCCTCCTTCATCCTGATGATGAAATATGACAGCAGCAGCCATGAAATGACTGAAGCGAAGGAGAGTGTAACCCCAAAAGCTTTGTAACAGATTCACTTGACAGGGGAAGTTATCTGTGCTTGAGCGGGTGAAATGATGCTCCAGGAGCATGTCTGGCAGCTTGGTGTGTTATCTGTGCTTGAAGAGGGAGATTGGTGTGTGACAGTGTGAAATTTGGTAGACATTTGGTTTGGGCATAAGAAATCTCTCTGAGCGTGTTGGAGCCAGGGGTGGGTCCAGTGAAAAACCTTCAATTTGAATAGCCCCATAAACACTCGTGGGTTTTGGACTCATCTCTGGAAATTAGGAAGACAAAATAAAGAAGTTTGTTTAGCGTGGCATTTCGTGTGTGCCTTTCAGAATGAATACGCTTCTCTTGGAGCACACAGATGTTCTGCTTTGTGTATGCAGATGGATGACTATTGCAAAGTGAGATTTTATAAACCAGGCTCTTTTGTTATTGTTATTTGGGAAAAACCCTGTAACTTCTGAATGTTGCATATTTATTTGTTATGGCCTTGTTTACGTTGGTCCACATCTGACAGAAACAGTTGCAGTCACTGACCTGAACAGAATTAAAGAAATACATTTGCATGTCACCTGGGATAACAAAGCAATCTGTGATTTCTGACTCCTTGCTGCTGCTGAATTGGCTTGTAAGAAGGGTAGCAATACTCCATCCATCATCAGCACAGATATCCCACTGTTGCTTTCTTCCCCATAACCATACAGTGGTACCTCGGGTTTCACTGAGCTAAGTCTTTGCCACCTGGAGTTTCAGCCCAAGATATCCACCAGGTACAGCTCAACTAGACATGTAAGAATCACATACAGCTCAACGGATGCATTGGTGCATGTTGACTGGGAGTGAAAGAGATGAGGAGCCAAGTGGCAAGCGGCAAGTTTAAATCAAGCAACTTGCCAGTTCCCTGTGATGGAGGTGAGGCTCTGGCACAGGGTGCCCAGAGAAGCTGTGCCTGCCCCATTTCTGGCAGTGTTCAAGGCCAGGTTGGATGGGACTCGAAGCAACGTGGTCTAGTTGAAACTTTATACAGACTCAGGTTTGCAAGATGTACAAGTCCCAGTGGTGTTCATGGCATAAATTTTGGCAAGAACTTGTAAACCTGCTCAAGCATCTTGAGGAATCAGAACTGCACACTTAACACACTGGGTACATGTATTTAAATCAATGATTTCACTGAATGTAGGATGCCTTCTGGTCATGTCTTCGTACCTTATAAGAGTATTAGCACAAAATGAAACCTTGCCAACGTAAAGTCTATTTCTGTTACCAGCCTTTGACATTTTCCTGCCTGGCTCCTGTTTTTTCATATTGAAACCTAAAATACAACTCATCTGTGAAATTACAGGTATTGCAGCATCCTCCTTCCGTGGGCAGGGAGACTGAAAAACTGGTGGCCTAAAATACCAGCCCTGTGTAATCTGGTTGTGCTTTTTTGTTGCACTTGTTTTCACCTCCCCTAACCCCGTGCTAGCATGATAAGCATAATCATAGCGCAGTTCCCTGTACTGTATTTGGGCCATATAGTGGAATTTGAACCAACAGTCACCATTTGCGAAGGGTAAGAAATAGCTTTAATGCCACACACTGGCACATGAATCCTATCATTTTTTCCCCGTTTCATTTCTTCCAGTAACCCCACCAATTGGCTTGAGCAAGCAATTCAAAGGAAAAAATAAATGTAATAGAGGTCCCTCTTTTCAGAAAGGTACTTCTGTCCAATTACTTTCATCTTGAGAATGCAGCTGTGAGGTCTGTTTCAAGGGATGTCCTTCAGCAGGCAGCATGAATTGCAAAATCAGTCACACAAATGGCCTACCAAATAAAAAAATAGCCAATATATCAACAGGGCCGAAGCCAAGCAGCAGTTAAAATAACTACTAGATCTGTAACACTAAACTTGCAACAGACAGATGCATCCAAACCGGAAAAGTGCAGGCTGCTTTTAGTTTATATTATTACTTCATTTTTTATTCAAGATACGAAGCATTCTGAAAAGCCAACGCTAAACACTGAAAAAAGATTGCCATAACAAAATAAAATACAGTGTAAATGTAAAACTGATAGGGGAATATTGCTGTCTCTAATGAGAGATTGTAGCTGAGATGGTGACTGTGGAGGAAGAGCCTTCTTAGATGGATGCTTCAGTCCCTGCTCATGCTGCACATGGTTTTGCTGTCTGTATTGCTGGTGCTTTAGGAAAAAGTCTTACGCTGCTAGCGCAGGAGTGAGTCAGCAGCTCCCTTCAGGCTGAGCTGCATTTATTCATACTAGTTTTCCTGAAGTTTTGGAAGTGTTTATTTGGAGAGTTCAAATCTAAGAAGGACGTGGAGCTGCTGGAGTGAGTCCAGAGGAGGCCATGGAGATGCTACGAGGGCTGGAGCAGCTCTGCTCTGGAGCCAGGCTGAGAGAGCTGGGCTGGGGCAGCCTGGAGAAGAGAAGGCTCCTGAAGGGGAGACCTGAGAGCAGCTCCAGTGCCTAAAGGGCCTGCAGGAAACCTGGAGAGGGGCTTGGGACAAGGGCCTGTAGGGACAGGCCAAGGGGAATGGCTTGAACCTGCCCGAGGGGAGACTGAGATGAGCTCTTAGGCAGAAGCTCTTCCCTGTGAGGGCGCTGAGGCGCTGGCACAGGGTGCCCAGAGAAGCTGTGGCTGCCCCATCCCTGGCAGTGCTCAAGGCCAGGTTGGACACAGGGGCTTGGAGCAAGCTGCTCCAGTGGAAGGGGTCCCTGCCTGTGGCAGGGGTTGGAACTGGATGAGCTTTAAGGTCCCTTCCAACACAAACCAGTCTGGGATTCTATGATCCTATGAAACAGGAGGCTGCAGAGGTCTAAGTCAGGCAGGTATCGCTGTAACACACACAGTTAGAAGGATGACTTTGCAACACACTACTGACCTCCCAGGCACTTCCTAAATGCCACTGCAAAACTTCATATATCAGTATATTCTTTCCTCTTTGCAGGAAACAAGGCTGTGTCAGCTCAAGCACCATTTTCACAATTCATCCAAGTTCAGAGTTAAGACAATAAGGATAACATCCATGATGACAGAGGCTTGAGAATCCCAGGTTCTGCACCCTGCATCCTGCTGGATATCCTGCATTATCTCTCAATAACTCTGGTGAAAAAGCGCATTTTCTGCCAAATGCAGCTCTTGATGCTGTAAGGGTCCTCTGGACATAGTGGTCTGCTGGAAGGACGAACAGAGCACAGACAACTATGGGGGTGTCCTGCACCTTTGCTGTGTGTTGGAGGATGCCAGTTTGGCTGCCTCTGAAAACAGAGGAAGAATTGGGTTGGATGAAGGCCAATAATGCGAATCTCTGGTATGTATTACAGAAGATAAGACTGTCGTTGTCTGTACAAGGAGTAATGAATCTTAATGATACTTACTAAAAGATACGTTTGATCTGCCTTAGAAGACACAGATTGAAACCCACTCTGCTAAAGGTCATTAACAAAATTCATGCTGATTTAAGTGAGGCCAGGATTTTACCTATAACCAGCAAATTAAATGACTCAAAAAAATGCAAGCATATTCTCCTAGCTAAAGACAACTATTTCTGAAGTCGTTGCCACCTGGATAAAGCTCACAGTGGGAATAGATACCCTTTCGTGTAAAAGACACGTGCAAGTGAATACAACCCATGTTACAAAAGCATCTGAGAAAATTCACACCTACTGTATCTTCAAAGTGGTTGACTGTGCCCAAGGTCCAATATGTCAATAGATTTCTCTCCAGTGCCTTAAAATGAATCTGGAAGAATTCCTTTCCGAACTACTAATGATGCTTTGCATAGCCCTGGGTTGATTCAGTGCTTTGGAGCACCTCAATGTGAGTCTCCCATAGCTCAAGTACTAATGTATGTTTTATGCTGTGCTGGCAGCTGCTGGGCTGACAGGAGAGCTGATAACCCACTTTGTCAGATGGTTTTCAAGGGGTGAAAGCAGGTGCACCAGGCACAGATTGTGTCTTGGAGACCCCAGTAAGAGGAGGGATATGCTTTCAGTGTTTTGTTAGCTTTAACTGAGTGAAATATGTCAGCAATGTTTGCACAGCAATTGTTCATTTACTGTTTTTATTTTTTATTTTAATTTTAATTTACTTTTTAAAATCCTTCCCCATGAGGGTGCTGAGGCGCTGGCACAGGGTGCCCAGAGAAGCTGCGGCTGCCCCATCCCTGGCAGTGCTCAAGGCCAGGTTGGATGGGCCTTGGAGCAAGCTGCTCTATTGGAAGGGGTTCTTGCCCGTGGCAGGGGTTGGAACTGGGTGAGCTTTAAGGTCCCTTCCAACACAAACCATTCCAGGATTCTATGAATGTTTAATTAGTTAAGTTAGTAAGGAGGAACTTTTTAGACTCTGGAAATGAGTCTTTGAAGCTCCTGTGCTGCAGTGCTGAATATGCAGAAGTCCTCAGAGATAGCTGATTGATGAAAGAGACAGGATGGGTGTTTGAAGTACTTAGTGAAGAACACCCCTGCAGCCCTGTTTTTACTCTTGGGATATTTCAGAGACTGCCTGTATAATCTATGGTCACCCACATTCTTTTCAAATAAGCTCTGGAATTTCCAAGTGTATTTTAAAGTGTTCTTTCCACTTTTCTCCTTGCTTGCCCCCCCACTCTTTGCCAGTGCAGTCCCCCTCTAGCTTGCACATGCGTCAGTCCATCCGCTCATCCATCCATCCATCCATCCATCCATCCATCCATCCATCCATCCATCCATCCATCCATCCATTCGTTCTTTCCGACATCCTACCGGTCCCTGTCCTGCCGCCGCCACGCGGGGGGGCCCTCGGGCCGCGGACGGCACCGCTGCACCCCCTACCCCCCCCAATCCCTGCCCATCCCCGGCGGCCGCGTCTGACTTCATCCTGCTTAAAATGCAGTGACCCCATTGGAACGTCGGGACCAAACGGCACTCGTGTTTTTCCACCCCGGGACGGTTTCTGGCTGCTCGTGGGGGTCTCCGTGGTCGTCAGCGCCGCATGGAGAAGGATGGCTCTGAAAGCATCGGACTCTGAAATGTCATCGCTTCGGGGGATGCTCGCATCGTCTTTGTGCCATCCGACCTGGCAGTTTGCCTTGTGTCCTGACTGTGCCCAAAACCACTCATTGCAAGGTCCTGTCGAGCATCAGTGCAGCACTTTCAGGTAAACCAAGACCTTGCTCTGCCCATGGTGATCCAGAAGGTATAAATACAATCCAGGGAAAACTAAGTTTTTCTGCTGAAAGTTGTTTTTTTCCTGCTGTAGAAGCCTGAAGGCTACTTCCCACTACCATTGCAGGCTGCTGCTTTTCTGATTTATATGCAGTGCTGAGGCCAAGATGCCATAGATTAGATTAAAGGGGAAAAGAAGTGTTCTCTACAGTCCTGCTCCTGCTCTCAGGGCATATGGGGGTGGGAAGGGGCAGGCACTGGGGTGGTTAAATCTGAGTTCAGTGCATAAATGTCTTTGAGAGTCTGGAATGATTATTTACTGATTCCTCTTAAAGATAAGAGTAAGGCTGAGGGAGTGAGTACCCACTACATCGCATCCAGGGCTCTGCCTGTCTGTGGGCATGGGAAGCATCATGGGGTAGCACAGCCCCTACAATACCCATGCCTTCATGAAAATCATAGAATCACAGAATCCCAGACTGGGTTGTGTTGAAGGGACCTTAAAGCTCATCCAGCTCCAACCCTTGCCACGGGCAGGGACCCCTTCCACTGGAGCAGCTTGCTCCAAGCCCCTGTGTCCAACCTGGCCTTGAGCACTGCCAGGGATGGGGCAGCCACAGCTTCTCTGGGCACCCTGTGCCAGCGCCTCAGCACCCTCACAGGGAAGAGCTTCTGCCTAAGAGCTCATCTCAGTCTCCCCTCGGGCAGGTTCAAGCCATTCCCCTTGGCCTGTCCCTACAGGCCCTTGTCCAAAGCCCTTCTCCAGGTTCCCTGCAGCCCCTTCAGGCACTGAAAGGGAGGCTTTTCCCAGAGCACAGCAGAGGGGCAGGATCCCCTCCATGAGCTGCTGCTCACGCTCTGGGGGTGCAGCCCAGCACACAGGTAGGTTCTGGGCTCAAGCACACACTGAAGCTGGGTCATGGGGAGCTTCTCATCAACCAACACCCCCAAGTCCTTCTTCTCAGGGCTTTGGGTTTGCTCTGGGTTCAAACCAAACAGCCAGGATGAGTATGGAGAAAATGTGTCTCCTACCAAGAGGGGAAAAATATGAAAGAGCTGTCCATGAAGGACGTCAAAGCCACCAGCCCAGGTTTGCAGCCTGGATTTGGAGCTGCTAGGGACAATCTCAAAGTGCTGGATCTGCTTTTCTTGTTTCCTCAACATGGACCTGAGGGGCACATCAGCATCATAATGGTAGGCAAGGTCTTGGGATGAACTTTGTGGCTGCTTCAGTCTGCATGAGCTATGTAGAGTCAAGCTTCATACGTATTCGTCTTCATACGTATTCAATGAATGGCATTCTCCTTCTGCTCTTGAATGTCCTGTCTCAGCCAAGCTCCTGCTCTAAGCTTCTAGGATCCCTGATTGAGTTTCTAACACAGGTTTCCCAAAATGGCAGTCTTCATTCCCAGGTTTCACACAGGAGAAATATATTCACTGTATAACTTATTGACTTACAGATAACAGAAAAATGTATTTTAAATAAAACAGTAGTTAAATATTACCCCGATTATACCTGTTTTCAATGTCTTCTACATTTCTCTTCACCATGACTTCATAAAAATCATGACAACTGCTTTGATTTTGTAGACGATATACAGCAACCCACCCTGCAGCAACTGCTGTGTTCCTGGGGTTACAGTTTTACTCTTGCAGCGTTTTGTCTGCCCTTCATTGCTTCTGTGCAATTATTTCTTTGGTAAAGGAGGATAATTGAGAGCGATATAACACTATGAATGTTCCTGTGATTACTTGTGATGGCAAAAATACGCTAAGGGGGATTTCTCAGCGTTAGGAGATTCTCCAGCAATTTGAAGCAGAAATAAGGAGCAGAGAAGTTAAATCTTTTAGAAGTGAGGTTTTGAGGCCATAAATCTATACCTGTCTAAAGATTCAGGCAGCTGGGAAATACCTGATTCCACTTCTATCGGCAGACTTTGGAACCACCCTGGAGGTTTATCTTGGGAATCTGGCGTCAGGAATGGCTGGTGGCACAGGTAAGGGTTGCAGGACCAGTAGTAGAGACGGACCACGGTCACACAGCATCAGTTAAGTGTACCATCAACACATAGTACATAAACACATTCAAAACAAGGGTTCACATCACTCTTTCTCCAGCCCTGTGGATAAGATGCAACTTCAGTATCGCAGTAACAACGTATTCCTCAAATCGTATCTCATTATGTTCCAGAGCTGGTTATGAACACACTTATTGAAGTTCTTCGTTATTCAGACTTGCTGGTAACACTTTTTTCAGCCAACATTCAGAACCTATTCTTGTTTAGTCACAAATGTCAGGTCAGACCTTGTTTGTCTTCTTGATTCTCATGAGGCATAGTTTGGGATGAGTATTTCCAAATGATATAAATATCCCATCCTAGAAAAATGCATGAAAACCTTAGCTTTTTTGGAACAGCAACATGTATGGGTTGGGTTTGTTTTGTCCCCAGCAACTGCGGACCAAAGCAACTGAGCATATATTTCGATTACCTACACAGGCTTTTAGTGTAATAATTTGTAGCATATAGTGCAGAATCTTCCCCTTCAGCAGTTACCCGTATCAGAGAGTTTTGTGATTAAATTTGTTACCATGAATTTGTATTTTTAAAGTTTTCTTAATGAATTCAGTTGTTAAATTTAACAATGTGCTGTCAAGATCAGTTGGAAGCTTTAGGACACGCTTTAGACACACCTTATCCTCTGGCTATACAAACATGTCTCCAGCATCAGCAGATGAAGCAATAGCTTCAGGGAGTTTCCAGAGGTCTGGAAAGACATTAATTCAAGCCTGATTTTGAGGGCAGCCCATGAAAAATGGCTATTCTTACAAACAACAGGCTTTTGAGATCCAGCAATTGTGTACTTGGCATGAGCTGAGAAGAGAAACTGCTGCAAAACAAAAGCAACAGGCAAGAGTTACGACTTCACTGTACGAATGCTGAGATTTTGCTTCCAAACTGGACTGCCTGTTCCCTTCTCCAGTATGGTGTTTTCCATGGGCATATGAAAACCAGATTTAACAGGCGAGATGCCACCATGTATTAACCTCCCGTGTTTTCCCCCATTTAACAATATGTAACAGTTAGACCAGTTTTATGACTCCAAAAACGTGGTGATAAGCTTTGCCAGTTACTGTAGCTGCCAGGTTTTATCGTTGGTGGTAAGATTTGTCTGCTCAGATATGTCCTGCTTGATTTTATGTTTCCAGAAAGAAAAGTAATTAGAGTGATGAGTTCTGGTGAGTCTGTTGTTCAAAGGAATGACAATTAATCCAGATAGTCATACACTGATTATTATCCTGGTTATTAATTATTACTCTGTATCCTTTCCAGATCTACTTGGACATCTGCAAGCGCTCTCTACTATTATGAGTGTTAATCAGCATCAGGAGTGATGTTATTGAAGGCAGTGCTGTAAGTGATGGGTACGAAGCTGTAGTGGTCCTGGGCTGAGGAACCAAGCTGACAAACCTCTTTTGGGGCAGGGAGTGGCTCTAAGGTAGGATTTCAGCAGCACCTCCAGGTCCAGGTGAAGAGACTGTCCCAGCTTCATCTCCAAAACTGTTCAGATGAATGGTGGAAAACAAAGAAAGCATGGCTTGTCTTATGTCTCCAGAGGAAAGCAGATGGAGAGATAGGAATAGACTCTTCCATCACAAAGCTTGCTTGTGTGAACATCTGTGGCTCAGGAACCTCACACCAGTGGAGACCTGAGCCAGACAATAAATATAACATTAGCTATTTGTGTCTGATAACCTCCAAAAGACATGTCTGTGTGACTTCTGTTTCAAGGCCTTTAAATGGTATGTCCCTACTTTTCTACTCAGTTATCCCTCTGAATTTCAAATGCTTCTAGGTAGGCTAATAAGTATATTATTTGTACTCTTTAGATGAAAGATGTTATGAAGTGTACACAACCATTTTGTGTGACCAGATTGACTTCAAGAAGCAAGCCTTGAAGCCTGTTAAGTCCTGCAAATTTAGAGTGTACTCTAAATCATGTAAACCAGAAATTACATGGTGATTATGCATCCCATGAAAAATGTGGGTAAGAAATCATGCTTTTGATTATGAAATATGAAATGTAAACTGTATGAGTCCTGTGCAGCCTGACTCATTTATATTGCCTAGCATCCTGGTATGTTGCTTACGAAGTGGCAACATATGGAACTGAGTGCTGACAGGGATGACAAACTGCATTTCCAGGAGCAGCAAGGCTGCCTTTATGGGCATTAATCAACAAATTGAAAGGCCTAAAATGAAGGGGAAATAACAATAATAATAAGACAGACAACTAGGGTGGTTAAAGTCAATGGGGCTTCTCTGGGTGTGACTCGAAGCCTGAGGAAATCCAGACCAACACTTCAGCGTGGTCGTGAGGGGGAACTTTTGTGCTATAGGCATTGTGTTTGTAAGTACTGAGGTTTGCAAGGCTCAGAAGTCCTTAGATAAACCTGGGATAGACAATAAAACAATAGAAACCATACATATGTAAAGCATAATTTGTTTTGGTCTAAACTATCTCTAAGCAGATGTCAGAAAGTTTAGCTGAGAGTCTGAATATTTTATTTTCTGAAGGGTGGGCTTTAATAAGCAAGTCCCTGAAATTCAGCACAGTAACCTGGTTGCTTGAATGAGTCTTTAAATCAAAGAGGCACAAGGTACCCACGGCTGAATTGATATTCAAAAGATGTGGCAGAAAGTGCTGGATGAGGCACCAGCTGTTACCAGAAGAATAATTGTGTTAGGAAGCAGTATTGGAGAAAAAAAACCCGAACCATAGTTTGTGAGGAATGGAAAAACAAAAGAGTAAGCAGAAAACATTCTGTATGCTACATGTCATTAAGTAAGGGAATAAAATGAGAAGTGACAAAATACATATTTTTCATAAGAATTTGGGATGGATTTTAATGCAAACAACAAAAGCTTGTTTAGGCAGGTAGCTATGAAAAGGAAAGAAGCTGGATTATGTCGCAGAAGGGATATTTTAGAGATTGGGGACAATTCATGGAGTCTCCTACACTGGAGATATTCAAGGCCCGCCTGGACAAGTTCCTGTGTGATGTACTGTAGGTTACCCTGCTCTTGCAGGGGGGTTGGACTAGATGATCTTTTTAGGTCCCTTCCAACCCTTGGGATTCTGTGATTCTGTGATTCTGTGACCCATACTTAATGGAAGCTCTGCTTCGTTTTTCAGATGAGGACAGCAAGCACTGCAGAAACAAAATAAATTAATAAAGTGAGAAAGGGTATGAAAATGGAAATCACTGCATCAGACTGCTTCATAAATGCAAATGGAATGAACTAATTTCATAGAATCCCAGACTGGTTTAAGGAAGGGACCTTAAAGCTTACCCAGTTCCAACCCCCTGCCATGGGCAGGGACACCTTCCACTAGAGCAGCTTGCTCCAAGCCCTGTACAACCTGGCCTTGACGGCTTCCATTTGCATCAGAAAGTCAAAGAAACTGGCCACAGGGAATGACATGATAAATTATTTCTAAGAAATGTATCAGATTACAGGTCTACAAATGCAGATAAGAAAATAGCAAAAAGCATATAAGGACAGGTGAAGTAGTGAGCTTAACTTCTCCATTAATGCCATTGATAATGCATGTCTATTTTCATGTAACGTATGGCATGAGGGCATAACCACATTGCTGAGTACTGCATTGCTGTGTCGTTGGATGGGCTATGTAGGATCATAGAATCAATTAGGTTGGAAAAGGCCTTTAACTTCACCAAGTCCAACAGTCACCCCAGGATAGGTTGCGGTACACGAGAATACGAACTTTGCAGATGGCATCATTCCTATGGATTTGCACAGCAAAAGATCACCCTATAGTTTCTTTACACAGCCCAAAATCTCACATATTCATAACTTTTATTGGTGCCTGGGTATGAAGCAATTGTGGAGTAAAATAGATCTCTCTTCTGCTCAGCATATGTACTCTCTTGGAAATATGCGTGAGTTATGACTCCAGGCAAGTGCACAAATACATGGAAAAGCTCTCATGGGGATGAGTGAGCTTCCTGATAGTGTGGCTGAACAAAATACAAATGCCACATGAGTCCTAATATGAATGATACAGCAAGCACTAGTTCCTGCCAGCATAAACACATGACAATTATAAGCTGATCTTTCTCATGCTCATTGTCACTGTAGGGGAAGGGGATGATGGAAGTCAGTGGAGTCATGAAGTGAGATATTACTCATCATGGCCATTGTAAATGATTTCCCCAGAGGCTGCAATTTCTTTGAGGAACTTGATCATTCTACTAATCAACACTAATCATGCCTATAATTTATTCTGCAGATATCTGCACTTCTGTGGTTTTTCTTTTGCTTCTAATAGTCCTCTGGAGTGGCAGATCTCACTGAGCCTGCCCAGGTCCTGCTAAACAAGAGCAGCTCAGCATCTTGCAGGACTGTGCTTGAGGATATCAACCTCTCTGTTTCTAAGAGGGCAATCCTCTGATCTATGGGAGGCACTACAGTCTGGATTTGGATCTAACACCAAAGGACAAGCAAGTCTTTCCAAGATGAATACTCATGTGCCTCTTACGTATTTGTCAGGAAGACAGTGAAGACCAGATGACTTACCTGGGAACCAGTTAAGCAGAACAGAGATTTTTTGGAAACCATTCTCTTTTTTGAGAAGAGGCCAACATTGAACTATTTCAATGCAATTTCCTGAAATGAGGGTACAGAAGATGCAGCCTTCTGGGCTTTCCTGGATGGTGCTTTGATAATTACTGCTGCCTACTGGACTTTTTTGCATTTAAAATGGTGGAGTGATCTTGTCCTCAAACTCATAACGTTGTGTAACCCACTGATATGGCTGAGTGTCTTGTGTACTCTACGCATGCCTTACATGAGCATTTAGGAGAATATAGAATCCCAGACTGGTTTGTGTTAGAAGGGTCCTTAAAGCTCATCCAGTTCCAACCCCCTGCCACAGGCAGGGACACCTTCCACTAGAGCAGGTTGCTCAAAGCCTGATCCAACCTGGCACTTAAGGACCTTTAGGAGAAAAACAGATGCTGGGAAGCCAGGGGCAGATGCAGCTCTCTGCATCCTAATACAACCCCAGAGACCTTCCCACTCACACAAGGATATCCTAGATACAGTATGAGCTCTGAGAGCAGAGGATTTTCAGCATGCAGTTTTAGACTTAGGTGCCAAATTCCACCTAAATCCTTCTTTAGGTTATTTTATCCTGTGGTGAATCTAGTTTTCAGGTGTCTCTGCCTTGGTTCAACTCTAAAGCATTTTTGTCCTGAGGCTGGAAGCCTTTTGGAAGTGAGTGCCTGTTGCCTTCAGCTTGCAGAGAAACTAGTACAGCAGAGCCTTGAGATGATTTCATGACTTCTTAGTATGAAGTAAGCTGGGAAGACCGGGTCAGAAACACTGATGCCTTCCGTTTGTGCAATGTGAGTATAAAATGCTATCAAATCAGAGCATAGCAAAGAGCGTGGAGGATTACTTTGCAATGAATAGCTTGTTGACAGTGTAAAAATGCCTTTCAGTGGCTCTGCTGTTTGTAGAATATTTTCCAGTTAGGGAATTTTGTTAAGAATCTCTCAGCCATGTAAGAAACACAAAGCAAAGGGAAACAGGTAAGACTGAGCATTCAAGACAGACCTGTGCCAGGAGACAGGCTTGTTTGAGAGAGTTAAAGTCACAGTTTGCTCAATGTAACAAGACAGAGTATGCAGTCTTTGGCTATTTATAACTCACAAATAAGGCAAGCAGACAGCTAATATAGCCAAGGGCCAGCAGTAACAGAGCCATGCAGTTTTATTAGCAAGCCTAGGTGGACGTGTTATTTGATATATCCATGTGTGAAAGTATTTTTATGATCTGTATGTTGAAAAAGGTCACAGGAGCTTTAAATATGAAATTAAATAGAATTAAACCTTACTGAAGATAGCTGGATCCCTCAGGCACTGGGAGTCTTTCAGTGGCTTAAACAATAGTTTTGGGGAGAAGTGGGTTAATTGCAGGGGACTTCAGTCTATGTGGAAAAATCCAGCATAGCCACCTTTACAATAGAGGAAAAAGCATACTTTAGGAACAAATGGCAATTATCAAGCAGTAGAGAATAAAAGCTGCCCAATCATAAACTTCTGCACGGAGACTTTCTGACATAGGAATTGAAAGTAATTTGGTTCAATTAAAACATTACAATCAAAATAATTAGATTGAATCTTGCTATCTCTGCTCCATTGACCAGGCAATGCCAGCAGCTAGGTAATTAGCCAGCATTAATCAGTTAAGCTCTAACAGAGGTGTTGGTTTCATACACCTGCATTTCTGTCTTGCAGAGGTAGCTTGGTGTTGTAAAAATGAAATGAAATAATTCTTCCCTCCTTTGGTGTCATTTCAGGTATTTCAGTTTACTCTTTGCTGGGCTGGGTTTCTTGCCTGGAACTATTTGCTGGGACGTACCATTTTGTTGAAGCCCCAGAGAGGGTCATCACCACAATGAGCTCTTTCTTCTGTGTGATTCGTATATCTAAATGTACTGAAATTGGGTGGATGTGATGAAGGAGAATGATGAGCCAACTCATCCTGGACTGTCTACCCTGTCTGCTAACCCTGCCTGCCTTAGACTAGGTCCCAAATTATTGTTGACAGAGCTTGAAGCACCTTCAGAAAAGATAATATACATTCACATTGCATATATTTTCAGAATAGAGTCAATGACAATATTTTCTTCTTATTATTGTATTTAGGTTTTTGTACAAATGAATCTACTCACCACTGCCCATCACAAGGCCTCATTCCCAAATACTCATGTTAAGTATTTGCATTTATAATTTCCATGGCAGAAGTCACTTTTACAAGGAAATTACCAACTTTAAGAAAGAAACTTGACTTTTAAAAAAGGCCAATAAATCTACAGTTTGGACAGGCTTTTCTTTTTCTCTTTTTAATCTTTTCCTCTGTGTTCCCTTTTGATTTTCATCTTGCTGTTGGGAAAGACAGTAGCAGGGCTGAGCTCTGACAAAATCAAAAGCAAGTGTTTATGTGAACATTTGAACTCATCTTACACTTCAAATACAAGGACAGCAAGAATCCAACCTTGTATTGCTACAGACACAGCTAAAAGGGAAAGCAGGAAACCTTTGGCTGGAAGGCAGAGATTTCATGTTCTTTCATTTCCTCTTGTGCTGGGGAGAAAAGGTCCTTCCTACAGACTGATGCCAAGAGCTGCACAGTGCATGACGCAGGGTGCTTGCTTATGGATCACTGTGCTCCTCACCCTCTTTACAGAAATATGAAATGAAACTCTTCTCATGTCATCAATATTAAGGAAAGCTGTGGTGATTATAAAATTGGGAGAACATTAATTTTAACCATCAAAACATAACTTTTCTATGTGCCTTTCTTACAGAGAAACCTGTAAGAGTACAAAGCCCCATGAAGAATATGTAATTCTCATTTCCATCGCAGCTTTCGATCTGAGTTTTGTTGGAAAGCGTCACAGGGATTTTTGCATGTTTAACTGATCTTAGGAAAAAAGTTTTCAACATCTCAGTCCATTTGAACGGCAAAACGGCTTTCATTTTAGCTGATGTAAATTAATAACTTAAGGGGGAAGAGTTTTCTGTTTGCTGATGAAAGGAGAAGTTTTATGTTCTAGAAACAAAGCATTTCAGCCTGCATGGGTTTTGCAAGACTTGCAAATACAGAGATGTTTGTCTTAAAAATGTAGGCAATAATGCAGAGTTTGGTAAAAATACAGCAAATATCAGTTAACAAGAAACACTGTGGAGTAAAATGTTACTCATTTTAATGTTTCATTAACTGCAAGCATATATTTCCAGTCACATTTCTTAAACTGGCAGCCATCTGTTTTATTAATCTGAATTAATCTTGCCTATCCTTTGTCATTTGAAAAACAGAGATAAATATTCTTAAAATCACAACACTCTTGAATTGTTCCATCTTCAGTTTCTATATAATAATGATATTCAAATTCATTCAAATTCATTCACTTTCTTTTTTCTTTGGAATAGCTGATGCAGTTCTACTGGAAAATATTTATTCCCTTGGCTAAGGAGAGTGTTGATACCTTCTCTAATTTACGTTGCTATTTTGTCAATGGCAAACTATAATATTTCCAACATTTAAGAAGTGGTTGCTATACACCATGCTGCATAAACAGGCATGAAAATAAACCCATTCATTCAGAGGAAAAAGAAGAGGTGGGGCTGGAAGAAGGTTTCCAGCCCTCTGAGCCAAATATTCTTTTTCTTAGGCCAAAAAAGCAGCTCCCCCTCTGCTTCCCACCCCAAACAGAAGCAGTTTCCTTGTGCATCGCCCACTAGTACCTGACAAAACAAATTGCATATTATGCATCTAGGAGAAAAGAATAACCAAGCAATTATAAACAGCTCAGGCTAATTTTAACTCTGTTAAACTGAATTAATTCATGTACCTCAGAAAAATACAAGTCACCAGCTTACTAATGTTTTTTTCTTCAAACCTTTTTATAACTTTGTAAAAGGAAAAATTCCAGACAAGCAATCCATAGCTGCAGATGCAGCTGCCTAAAATATGAGGGAAATAATTTATTTCTATGTGCCTTTGACATTTTTCTTGGGTAAGAAAGATATTTAAGCTTCACAGCACAAATATCAAGACTGTAGGATCTACATATTTCCATGATAGACTCATTGTGTATTTCACTCTGTGAGATGAAGCAGAAGAACCAGGACAGTCTTTTTGGCCCATCCTTTATGTATCCCTGGTAATTTTTTTCAAGAGCAATGGCTTGCCTGCTTTCAAGTCTAAAAATTCCCCTGCACGTACCATCGAGATTTTTTTGCTGCTTTACACTGCCGAGTCAAGAGATAGCAGAAATCCATCTACTTGCATAGCAGAACTCAGAGGTGTAAGCGAGGAGGAAAGGGTAAGAAAAAGTGCACACAGCCCTTTACTTGTTATAATTTTGGCCACATTTTGGCATAGTTATGTACCAGACAAAGTGTTATTATACAAACAGGTTGTGTTGCGTTATACAAATATATTGAATAATTGAGTACTAGACTGATTTGCAGCCTGTGCCTTTCCATTGTAGAGAACAAGCCTACAGACTGTGCCAGCCTTGGAGAGTCCTTACTCCTTGGAGTAAAACTGTGGTGGCCCCATGGAAGAGGAAACCCGAAGATTAAATCTGTGCTATATCTATACGGGACCAGAAAGGTTTATGGGTTAAAGTCTGCACTCGAGGTTATGCCATATTCATGGACTGTTTGTTAGGTACACACTGCAACTCCTCTGGACTCAAAAGTAAAGGACCGAAGCTGCAGTGAGTTGTGCAAATCACAGCTTGTTACTCTTCTAGGCATGAAAGAAGGAAGCCAGTGAGAATACCACTTGTTTCCCAGAAGTCTGCAAGCCATACAGAAGAGCTGGGCTCTCTTCCAGAGACACTGAAATGGAATCTCCAGCCAAAAGAGAGCTGGAGGGCAGCAGCTCCTCTAAATTAAAGAAACTGCACAAATCCTGTTCTATCCTAAAAACTATTCTATGATTCTATGATCCATGGCCTAGACCACATGGGATGATGTGAAGCAGACCACTAGTTGTTGCTGTGTACGTAAGAGCCTGCGACCACACAATCAGCTATTTCTTGTCTCCTCCTTCCCACTGAACTGCACTGGCTCAGTTGAGTACTGGGAACACAATGTAGAGTCCTCAGCACATAAGTGGAACCGTCGTGTCAAAAATTTCCTCATGAAATGGAAAGCAAGGATGGTGAGAAACCAGAGCAATAGCTCTTGGTGAAGTTCCTGAATACAGAACCAAGCGTTTGGTACCTATTTCTGATCGCTACCATGGCAAAACACTCTTTTCTTTCCTTTCCTTTTCTTTTCTTTTTGACCAGGGTTTCCTTAAGAATCTTTGTCTATGCCCTAAATAGATTGCCAATTTTGAGAGATTCTGATCCATGAATCTCTCAAAATTGGCAATTCTTACTATGACGAGGATTTGATTTCAACCATCCTTGTGCTAAAATCAGTACCTCCTGAGATACTGTCCTATATTCCTCAGATTTCTGGGAATCCAAGACAACTGGGAAGATATTTTTTCCTTTGGAAAGGCTGTTGGGCTGAAGCTATAAGGAATGGTATGGCCAACAGTATTGCTTCTGTTTCCATGGGTCTGTTGATGGCAAAGCTTTGTTTTGATGAGGAACAAAATTACTGGATTGTAACCACTGTGCCTACCAGCACATTCACCCTGGGGATGTGCCATTTGTCATGAGAGCATGGATAAAATCTGGGGGGAGCCTTCTGGGAAAGCGTTATCAACCTTGGAGGCCAAACTGAACCGTCCTACAAATGCTGCTGGTAGTGGGTGTCTCCTCAACTCACACGTGTCAAAAGCCAGATGAAATGGCCTGGATGAACACCAGATTCCTGGGACCCCAGTGAGTATTTAGGACTTCACAGTGATATAAATAAAGAAGGTAATTTATCCCAGAAATATATATGAAATGAAGATACTTTATAAAAATAATTTACAGCAGCAATGAAAAAATATATATGATAAAAACTCATTCCAAATCCATAATCATCCTCCCCAAACTGAAGACCAACCACAGACAAAACTAATAACTAGAAGCAATTTATAAGGAACTGAAAACATCATGAGAATAAGGAAATACAATATGCTTCAAATGGAACAATCTGATGTTATTGGCAACACAATAGCATACAAGCCTCTGGAGGTGTCATGCTGTCTTCTTTGATTAAAAGCTTGCACAGAAACCTGAGTATTAATTTAGAAAGGCTGTTTATATCTTCTGTCTCCCTAGAATATTATTAATTGGAGTATGCAAAATTAGGTCTTCGGAGCTCTTGCAATATATTGTAAGCAGTAAGTCTTTATGCAGAAGGATAAAACAAGAGTTTCAGAGGGCTTGGGAGAAGTAATCAAGTCCAGGTACTTGCAAGTGTATTCATTTACAGGAAGAACTTCTCCACAGAAGTGGACATAGTTATCTTCCTTTGTTTTCCTAGCAAGACTAACAAGATACTCCAATAAACCCTAAGGAAGAAAGCATCTCACAACTGTAAATGAACTGAAAATCTGAAAAATCTTAGAAACTCAGGCTATATGACTTGGCATCAACAGCAGCTTCAGAGGGGGTGTCATCCCATCTGAAGGCAGGGGATAGTTGAAAAAACGCAATCTATAACAATTTCTTCAATTTCTTTCCTTCAGCTGGCTATGGAGGGAAATTCTGCTTTTACATGCAGTTAGGACAGGCATACACCTCTCTGATCAGCTTTCCTTTCATTATGGTGTGGGATTGTCCTGGGTTCAGCAGTAGCAGTCATTTTTCTCCTTCTTAGTAGCTGGTGCACTGCTGTGGTTTTGACTTTCAGCTGGGAACAGTGCTGATAACACCGATGTTTTCAGTCGTTGCTAAGTCATGTTTACTTTGACCAAGGACTTTCTGAGTCTCATGTTCTGCCAGGGAGGAGGGGAAGCTGGAAGGAAGCAGAGACAGGACACCTGACCCAAACTAGACAAAGAGGTATTTCATACCACAGCACGTCATGCCCACTATATAAACTGGGGGCAGTTACCTGGAAGGGATAGGTCACTGCTCAGTCGGGCTGGGTATCGGTCGGTGGGTGATGAGCGGTTGTATTCCCTTCCCTTGTTATTTCCCTTATCATTATTATCATTGGTGGCAGCAGTAGTGGTTTGTGTTATACCTTAGTTACTCGGCTGCTCTTATCTCAACCCGTGGGTGTTACATTCTTTCGATTCTCCTCCCCATCCCTCTGGGAGCAGGGGTGAAGAAGGGGGAAAGTGAGAGAGAGACTGCTTGGCTGGACTTAAATCAAGGCAGGGATCCATGATGAGTTTTATTTCTAGTTCTTTGGTGGTTTGAAATGGAGAAACTGTTTTATATTTATCCTTCCTTTTAGGGTCTGAAATCAACATCGATCGTTGCCTCTCTACCTTTTAAAATCTTACTCCAACACCATCCTGCACATACATCTTGATGCTTCTGTAAGATGCAAATCTGGGGATCAAGAATAGACAGAAAAACTAAAAAACATGGTTTAAACTATGGAGATGATGTACTCTTACTCATTGTATAGTTATTTAGTTCAATCAGGTATCACAACCTGACCTGCAAGTTGTTAAAGGAGGAACTTGCTGGTCAGAGTCATTAGGCAAATTAGTAGAGTTGTTAAGTGTATTGCCTGTGCCATGTGGCAGATGAAAACAGCTTCCAGCTGGGTAGATTTATAACTACCTAAATTATGTGATCTCCCCTGTATGACTACAAAAGCAGGCATCAAGTGTGATTGCCAGGAACAGACCAGGCCTAGAGAAGAGGAAACAAGTGAAAGAAGCAATCTGGGAGCTGTAGTTTCTAAGTCAATTTGCCTGGCGTCTACATTGGAGAGTGACTGGCCCCAGGCAGAGAAGAATTTCCACCATTCAGAGGAACTTTTAACTGGCAATAAAACCAGATCTCACATAGCAAAACTGCAGGACTTGATGAAAAAAAAAAGAACCTCTTTTTCTCTTTTTTGTTTCTTTCCCCCTCTTTCTTCTCCTTGTTTTGATAAGCAGTAACAATATTTAAATACCATTTCTTCTAAAAGCCTGTTTATTTCTTAAATGAAAAGCTTCTCATTTAATTAAACTCATGGACATGGGCATTTGGACATCAGGTAATATTTTGATTTGTAACATAAAGCTTTCTATCTGTCTTCTTAAGAAGAGAGCAGCTTTCTCAGTACAAAATAATATAGGGCTCTGCTTTGATCCTGATGTTCAACATCCAGCTAGTGCATGGACTGTAGTCCTTCCTCCTCCTCCTCCTTCTTCAAAAGTGCTACTTCAGGTCTTAACAAGAGCCACTTAAATGTTAAGGTGATTAAAATACCAGTCTAGAAACCAAAGCAGCGTGCCGCTGAAATCAGGATGCTTTGAAAAGAAGTTGGGGTCACCTTGTGGTCTAAGTGCAATTAAATGATACCCTAATTTTCACAGGACTCTCATAATGGAGGCTTAAATTGTCAAGCTCTACAGGTCAATCAAAGTGATGGTATTCTCCCATTATCAGCGTGAACAAGGGTTAGAAGATTGAAACCCCAGTTGTGCAGCTGATCCCGAGCAGAAAAACAATGGATGGAAGCATGATGTATGCTCAGCTTCTAGCTGAAGTCATTACAGTGAGAGTAAAGTAGCTTAGGGAGTGCCGATTGCCCAAATCCAATTTTCATACCAGTATGTTGCTGAGAGTACAAATTACTGAAAATTTGCCAATCCAAAGCTAATATTCAGAAAACGCTTTTCCAGTCAACGTGAAAACAGCCTTTCAGTTAGCAGTGCTGCTTTTCCAATACGGCATATGTCAAAAAACCCCCACATAATTTCAATGAATAAAACACAAAGAAAACATAGTTTTCCAAATACCGTCAAGAAGAATTGTATTCCAAAGCTGAATGCACAGAAAGAAACCCTTTTCAAATGCTTGCTCCCCAGCTGAGTTAGAAGCAAAATGAATCTTCTTATATAGTCTTGGACCTATGGATTTCTTAGTGGGAAGAAAGCCAGCTGGTTGAGTTTTACCAGTAGAAAGGGGAAAGGTGGGAATGCTGTGGAACCATGAATCCTAGCAAAGCCTAAGGTTTGTCTGCTAAAGTTACCTTCCCCCACTTAACAATTTCACTTCCCAGAATATATGACATGTTTACCTGCCTCCTTTCCTGCCAGATTCACTTCTATATCTTTTCCTGTCTATTCCCGTATGAGATGATTTGACTGCTCAGTTCTCAGGTATCTGACATATCTTATGTGGAAAGGCTGTGCTGGGACTGTGCCCTGTAATGTGCCCTTCCCCACTGTAAATGTGATATCCCAGTGCATACCGTGAGGGTGCTGAGGCGCTGGCACAGGGTGCCCAGAGAAGCTGTGGCTGCCCCATCCCTGGCAGTGCTCAAGGCCAGGTTGGACACAGGGGCTTGGAGCAAGCTGCTCCAGTGGAAGGGGTCCCTGCCCATGGCAGGGGTTGGAGCTGGATGAGCTTTAAGGTCCCCTCCAACACAGACCTTTCTAGGACTCAATGACCTATGATTCTATGACAACTACATCTAACATCCCTGGGGTGTGTATGTGTGTGTGAATACCTGATCACTTTACCCCCAGAAGAAAACATTTTGCTGGAACCATCTGGAAGCTGAGCATGTCCCCCAGCCCCAACCAGAGTCTTTGCTACAATCAATAAGTGATGTTATGAAAATAGCACTTACTGCCTTCATGCAGGAAAATGAGGTCAACTGTAATCAGATGGCTAGCACAATTCCAGTAACGAAAGAGCAAGAGGTCAATGAATAAGAAAAAACAGGTTAGAGAAACTTTGGATAAACTACCTGTTTTCCAGTCATCAGGTCTTGATGGCTTACCTCCCTAAAGCATAAACTGAATATTGCTGAGGGGCAGACTGATGATACATTGGGACAGATCATTAGTGCAAGAGTGAGATCTCCCTGGTCAAAAACATTCTGGACTATATCTGTCAGATGGGCTACAAGTGCTGCAGGGCAGGGAGATGAACTGCTTAGTACTTTGAGATCCTTTCTAGAGCTATAACTTTATGTTTTATGATGAATAATTGTTTGAGGATATTTTAGATATCTATTCGGTATTTCGTTTGTAGATCAAGTGTGGAAGGATTGATCTAGGAATAGGGTTTGAACCAGGAACATGGTTATAAAATGGACAATATCTAATTCTTGGAAAAAAAGGGCAAATATCTTGAAAGACAAATTCATTAAAATTCTGCTTAAACCCACTGGATGCATATGCAAAAATATCTTTGAAGTGATTTAAAACTACAAATGTGTTTCTACTTTCGCATATGCCTGTTTTTTTGGCTGGTTCAGGTGGGAATTCCAGAAAAGAGGAGTTGGTTCCATGCAGATGCCCCAGTACCAGCATAGCCTGGCATTTTCCAGGGTGGCATTTGGCTGAGTTGTTGTTAGGCCTGATATCTGTTCAAAAGGAGAGTTTGGAAAACTGTATTTGGAAATCCAGGAGTTCAATGTAAAAGGAAGTCTTATTCCTATCAGTGCAGGTTGGCTGGTGAGAGTGAATTTCGTGCTTATGAAACGAGAAAAATAATTTTTGCCTCAAGAGATATGCATGTTAAGTGCGTATTATTCTGAATATTTTAATATTCTAGCTGACAAATTTGATCCAAATAACTACAAACATCTCTTTCATAAGGTAGTTTGCAGTCTGGCTATAGGTAATTTGCAGCTGATGGGGGAAGGCTGAAGATTGTTTCAGAGGAAGACTGTTTCAAAGCACGATTTAAGTAGATTTACAATCCCCAAATGGTCTCAGTTCAGATTCCTTTGTTTTCAAGCAGACAGGAAGTGCTGACGAATGGCCAGCCTTGTGTCCTGGTCCTGGGCTTGGGCTGAAGCACACTGGATGCTTTTCTTCCCATGCTATCAGGAAAAATGAAATCTCTGCAGGCCACTGCAGTTCACACGTGCTGCCACCAGATTTACACAGATGCGGTTGTCTGCAACTCCGTAAACATTTCTTTAGATGATGCCCCAGAAAGAGAATCTAGTTCACTCCCTCCAGGCTACACGGAGCTAACTGGGATGGAAAAGAGTAAGCAAATACATAGAAAACAGCCAGCAGAGGCAAAAAAGTGGCTGACATCCCCAGCCCACTAGGAAAGCAGAGAGCAATGGATGAAAGGCTTTCCTGAAACTACGAGAGCAGGCAGCAGCCAGCAGAGCTTGTTAAATGTGCATTTGCTGATGAATAAATATTGTGCCTGTCATTTGAAGAGGTAATAGGTAATTTTTACAAGGGGATGCTCTTTTTGTCAAAACCCAGCCTGGCAAATGGGACCTGAAGTACTGTTAAACCCCTGCTGCTTGGACAGGGTGTACCAGGGCTGTGTAGCATTTGCTTACTTCCCCATACTAATTTGGAAGGCTGTGATTTCAGTGTTTATAAGGCTGGGTATTCCTCTGCAGTGTGCACTCAAGCATTCAACCTTTCTGTTACAGTTTGAGTCACTTTACGATACCTTTATTATTAGCAATACCTGAGCAGAGCAAATAGAGCACATCCTTTCAGTGGAATTTGTTTTGCCCTTAACCTATTGGTTTATTTAATTGTGAACACTCTGGCTGAAGGAACTTATTAAATAATCATGCTGGGATGTAGCCCTGAAACAGCTGTAGTAGAGTGTACCGAAAAATCTGACAGCATCACCATCGATTCAACTTCAACGTTGTAATAGATATAAAAAAACATGTGTGCTTCCATATGGGTTGTATTCCCAGTTTGGTTTCAGTTTCTTCTTCATAATTTTGCTTATGGCCTTGCTCAGCATGGTAGACCTGACTCATTTGATAGCTGCACAAAGAAATGGAAGTAAATTAAGATAACACTGAATTTCTCTGGTGTTCATGAACAGCCAGAGAAATCCAGTTCATGATTGTTCATGTTGATCCAGTTCTGGTGTTCATGTTGATCCAGTTCTGGTGTTCATGAACAGGAGGAGGGCAAGGCAGAGCAAGCATATGTCAGGGGCTGGTGAAGGACTTCCAGAGCTATTTTCTTTCCTGTGCATTGGCAGATCTGCACAAAGCAGCAGCCGCGGATGTCTGGAAGAGAGAAATGCTGCAAACCCATGCCTGAGAAGCCTTCAAGGCCACAGAGATCTGTCCTTTCACCAGCTAAGGAACTTGGGCATCTTCACCCTGCACAAACATGGTGCTGCAATGATGTCTAGGGGGGATGGCATTGCCTTGATAACTCAGCGAGAGTCTTCTCACAGAAATTACCATGTTCATATTTTTGCCATCACAATTTCAAACTACAGGGGCAATTTCAGTGCCCAACCTAAGCGCTTGTTCTATTTCAGTCCTTCTTGGCTTACTTTGCTGGCCTCTGAGCTGCCCCACGCCACCACCACCAGTCCCAAAGGTCTCAGACACCCTGAGGTGTAAAAATAGAACTAGACACCTACATCTGAGGTCATTAAATATTCTTGACAGCCTTGTTCACACACAAGAAAAAATGGAATTGATTAAAAATGTGAAAGAAAAAGAAGCTGAGCACCATTGAACCTTGCTTAAGATAGTATGAAAGTCAATAGCTTTCACCAGTGTGGTGTGAGGGCCAATTTACTAAGATGTCCCCTGCCATTAGCAGCCTTTTCTCATTGCTCTGAAGTTCTGGCAGGCAGCTGAGATGAGTCTGGGTGATTTCCTGATGCTTATGGCCTTTTCTTGCACTGTCTTTACCCAACAGCTCAGGCCTCTGCATACTTTTCCTGTATAATCTTAGTAACCTTAATTTCCCCAACTTGAACAGGGGTCAGGGCTGGGAGAATCAAGACAAGAAGATGCTGTCTTCAACACTAAAGCCCTTTGCTTTTCCAACCACAGCATTTGCTGCCTTTTTCCAGGGCTGGCTTAGAACACCTGTGCTGAGATAACACCTTGTACCTTCCTGTCCCAAAATGGTCTCTCTGCGTGACACCACACTGTTGATCGCCCGTGGTATTCTCACAGTGCTCCATCAGCAGCAGGAACTCCGGGAGCAGCACTGCACAGCTCATTGCTGTGGTTCCTTCATGGCACCTGCAAAGGGACCGACCTCAAATCACAAACACCTTTCAAGTGCGAAAGATCTATCATCACACTGTTTGCTTAGGCAGGGACTTTTACTGGACTTCAGACATCCCAAATCCGCTACATTTCAGTGGGATTTGTGTGTCTGATTCCCTTCAGCTCCTTTGACAGTCCTCTCCTCTGTTCCTACTGCAGCCAGCTCTCACCAGCTGTAAGCCTTTCATCTAACTCTGTAATTACCTTGCTATTAGCACGATTTCCCATAAGATCTCATCCTGAAACTCCAGAAAACAGCATTATAATACTTCATAGCTTTGTATATACTTTATCTTGCTGCCAAGATAAAATGATTCACAGCATCTTTGGGCAATCTCACCCTTCTGTAGAACGTATAATAAAGTTATTATGTGAGTCTTTAAAATGGGAGTGTGTCTGTTTAAAATATGTTTGCAAACAAGCACAACTTGCAAACAAATTAAGGCTTGCGCTGATATTTTTAGCCTCATGGATTTAAAGCAACATCATTTAGAGCTTACTAATACACCTCTCCAAAATCTCCTGCATTGCCTCAGCTGGCTGGCTGGTGGGTTATTTTGCCAGAGCCCTTCCCAAAGAGGATGACCAGGTTTTGGGCACTTTGCTATAGGGTGTAGGAGGCAGAGCTGAAAACCCAGTGAGGAGCGGCAGCTGTGGAACCTGCTCTTAATGAGCTGATCCAGCAATGAGATGTGCTGCTGCCTGTACCCACTGACAGTCCAACTTGCTGTTGTGCAGCCCTGAGAGCTTCTGTAGAGTGCTTCCAAACAGGAGAAATTCAGGCAAGGAAAAGCAAAGTCATCCTCCCTCATGCCTCATTATATCCTCCTCTTGACACCATGTGTATTTACTGCTGGAGCACTTTATGAGATACTAATCAGGCAGTAGCAAGGCTGGGGTTTGAAAACCAGATCCCTTCCCTGCTGTTTCATCACCTTTGCATAGGGGTTGTTTTCTCCTTGGTGAGTATTGCTTTAGTATTACCTGTGGTCCTTTTCATCACAGAATGAGGAATGTCATGGCTTGCTGAGATGGGTCAGCAGTGAAAGCCCATCAGCTCAGGTTCTGCTTTTTGGGGGGGAGACAGGGGGGACACGACAGGACACCTTCCTTCTCCTATCTAGTATCCAGACCTTATAGATTAGATACTTTTCTTCATCAACCATCATCTGCCCAAAGGTTTAGAATGCCCTCTCTTGGATGGAGCTGGGCAAGCTGCTTGCCCGAATACCCACACTAGCCCTGCCAGGCCACCTTGGGGTGCCAGTGTTACAGGGATGGAGCATGGTGATGCAGGAATGGATATTGTGAAAAGAGAGAAGCCCTGGTCAGGATTTTGTTGTCAATGAAGCACTGAACTCAGGCTGTGAATCTACCTGAAAAATAGCTTTTTACATGAAAAATAACTATTTTCATGTAGCCGTTGTAGGAGAGAATTACCCCCTGAACTCACATTGCAATGAGAGATGTTTTCATAGCTTTTGCTGGAATATTATCTAAATTTCATAATCAAGCAAGCCTGGCATAGTTGATCTTACTGACTGAAGTCTGCGGCTCACCACAAACATGAGCTGCAAATCGTGGCCTCTTTATGCATTGTTTCTTGTATGTATGCTTATAAACTGAGGACAAGTGAGGGCTTTGTAAGCCACCTCTGTGTCTAAGGCCAAAAAGGACTTTTTCATCCCTGGTGTGAGTTAGACCAGCCTGGCAGAACAGTTTCCTCCAGTTTTGTGCTCTCTCTCCATACCTGAGTCTACCGCAGCAGAACATGGAGCTAATGAACACCAAGCGGGATGAGTTTGGAAGGGGACAAACACCTGTGCCTGCACCCATCCAAAATCTCTGTAGGCATCTCATTTTCAGCTGGTGGTATCTCGCTGTACCGATGGTCCCCTTGGTCTCCCTTCTGAAACGCACCAGAGCTGGAGGCTGGGATTGCCCCAGGGAGAGTGCTGGGGATGGGGCTTGCCCTTGCCCAGTGCCAGATAAAGCCACGTCCAGCACCAGTTCCCACACACCACTGGGGAAAGGCTTTCGCTTTGCAGAGCTGCCAGAAGAGCCTTTAGCTAATCTTCAAAAGTTGGAGTCAGTATTTGTTAGCTGAGTTCTTTTCACAGCCATTCTCCCCCTGCTCTCCATTAGGAGATTGGATTTTCACTCTTTCCTCCCGGAGAAGGGATAACAATTCCTTCATATGGGTTGACATTTTCCAGTCTTCCTAAGTTGCTCCCTGTAGGCAGAATGCCACAAACGGTTGCATTTCCTCCCTAAAGTGACTTGTCACTGAAAGAGCGACTAGGGTAACAGGCAGCCAAGGGACTTACCACTTACAATTACCACATCTTCCCCTGTTTCTGTATTTAAAGCTGTCTGATTCACTCTAGATCTGTCTGATTTGCTCTCTCCCTGGGTTTCCCATGATAACCATCACTGTTGCACTGCAAGTGTTTTCAGCCACAGATATCAACTAATAACTGAAAAGGGTACCCAGTACATCATATATATATACTACATACACAGGATGTATTTGCTTGTATTGAGTGATATTATTTGATGGAGCATAATATCTGTCCTTTGTCGTGTTAATCCGTTGCTCTCATGTAATGTACTACAGGAGAACATGAAATGCTGAGTGCAGAGTAGTGTTTTTCTAACACCTTCCCATTTCTTGGAAATAATCTGCAGGCAGTTGCAAAGATGGTGACCTCATGACTGATGCATAATCATACTTTCAAATGACTTCATTGAGTTTCTCGTGTTTTACACTGAAATAAGTGAGGTCGAAAATAGGCAGTTGCATTTCTGAGAGTGGAAGGGTGCAGAAGAAAGAAGGGAAAGAGGAAACTGTGGGAAAGAAGAGAATGAGGAGGAGCAGACATACCACAGCTCTCTTCTCCATGAAGATCAAGCTGAGTACCTCCATGGAGCAGCAGGTTCAGCAAGACAGTGTCTTTGTAATGCTTGCCACACCAGATAGTTAGCCCCTGAGAATCCTAGCACATCTCCGGGAGACTGAAGAAGAGCCTAACAGCACTGATTTCTGCCATTTAGGCCACCTGATGCCTACATCTGAGGACACTCCTGCCTGGGCATCACGTAGCTTTGGCTCCACTTCACTCAGAGCAGCAGTAGCCTGTGATTATTGAGTGAAGCCCATGCCTGGTGGCTGGTGGACGGCCTGGGCACGTCTTCGTCTTTTTCAGGAAGAACGGGTTTTGAATTCTGCTGAACTCACATTCTGAGACAATTCCAGGTTTATTGAGCAGCACTGCATTCCTTGGGGCCTTTGAGAAGCACCACATTTGTGGCTCAGTTGATCTGCATATTTGAGTTTGTAGTAATATATTAGGTCAATTGCTACTTTTATTGCACAAACACACTATATTTTCATCTGTATCTTTATTTGAGCAACCTGGTCTAGTGAAAGGTGTCCCTGCCAGTGGCAGGGGTTGGAACTGGGTGAGCTTTAAGGTCCCTTCCAACTCACACCATTCTAGAATTCTAGGATTCTATGATCTGTATCCGGTTGCTACATACTGCTAGTGCTACACCAGGATCTTTACTGTCCTTGTCTTTATATATATACCTTTGCACATTTTAGGGGATTGTAAAATAAAATAAAATATATATATATCATATATATATATATGATAAAGTAGTTTTCAAGTATAACAGACCCAGGAAGCAAAACTTTCACTGATTCTTGTTTAAATTCATTTTATAACTAAGGAGCAAGAAGTTGCTGTTATTTAGAACATGGTGTTGAGGTTGTCCAGATTCCTTGGTGTAGACATTCATCCAGTTAAATTTATTTAATGTGCTAAATGACCTTTCAAAAGTGCTCTTTGGTGTCATGTGGAATATCAGCAACACATTTTAGAACAGTGGCAGTGTAAGTTCTTTTTCTTTGTTATTTTTGCTATAAACCAAAGAACCCCAAATGCACTTGAAATATTTATTCTTACAGTTGTTCAGATCAGCTGCAACAGCTGTTTTAAAAAATAAAAGAGAGAACAACCGCTAGTCCTGCCAACACCTCTCAAGTGTTAGAAGTGACTAAGGTTAGCTTAGGTTAGTAAAGACTTGGTCTGTAATTTCACTTATCTGACTATAATTTTCTTATACTTAACTGGAGTGACCTAGATAAAAGTCCTAAATTCTTCTACAATGTGCTTCTAGAGCTGAAAAATACCTGGAGAATAGACACAGAACACCAAACCCTACGGGTTTGTTTAAGATGAGTTACACTGGATGGAAAAGCTTTAACACAATAATCTTGCAGAACATGGAAGCTAATATAGACACAGCAGGGAGGAAATAGATAGGCAAAATAAAGAGGTAAATAAATTACACCAGGCAGTGCCCCAGGGTGCTGCTGGAGTGTGTTTGCATTCCTTTTGACTGTTTTTTCCTTTTTAAGTAAAAGGCTTTTTTTTTCCCCCTAAATCCAAACAAGACACTATTCTTTATAGGAGCTCATTTCAGGGAAAAGCAAAAATCTGAGAAGAATGGAAAACCTTTGATGATAGAAGTTATAAAACACGCAAGGATGCGAAATCCAATCACGCCTCACAGCCCCATGAAACCAGCTCCACACACAGCTACTCTTACCCTTGTTGGTTCTTGCTGTGGTTTTTGCAGCACGAAACGGGGGAGCAAGAACACTTAATTTGTGACTCGGCTTGGTGGTGAGCTCTGTGACAAGTACAATATTGCTGGGATTTGCTCGTTCTGCTTTACAAGCTGAAAGCTCAAACACGAATAAAAATGCATATGGGGGTGAGGAATGTGGGAAAGTGTTATGGGAGATCTAAACACGGGAAAGGAAGGAAGAGGTAGGAAAGGACTGAGAGGTTTTTGAGGGATGAGGAAGCTGGGGGATTTGTGTTTGTGTAAGTGCAAAGACATCCGCCTGGTATTGGAAAACACTGTTCCCAAATTTGGGAAACTCTATATACTGAGCATCATGCTTAAACCTATCATATAGATGATGGGCTCAAAGCCAGCAGCAGGATGTTTTCCACAGGCTCAAGAGGAAGCTGTACCAGGCTCATTGTCTTAAGCTCACCGTGCTGAACAGTGAGGTGTGTCATGCCTTATAGTACCCTGAAAGTCTCTTTATTTTCTTCCATCTACTCCTTATTTTATTGCAGTGAAAAATGACTGTGATACTTCAGCTCTAATTGCATGTTTCAACAAATATTTAGTGGATGGTGTAGATTATGGTACTGTGTAAATGGAGCATCCACAGAAGAGGGAAGCACTCACAAATATTATCCTTCAGTATCTATAAAAGCTTAGAATATTTCATGCTTAAATACTCGCACTGATTAATGCTTCAATACAAATTGGTGGGTAGCGCTGACAATTACTTACTTCAACTCTGTCTTATTTCCTTCAATTTAGACAGTTAAATACAGATACAAAGCTAGATAATTACACTCCAATTGAGAGATGTACTATAAACAAATGAGATACAGTGTCTAAATTGATTAATAAATCTGCGTAAAGCTCTCTTTAAATGCAAAGTATTTTTTTCATTACTGTGTAATTATTCATTAAACACCATCTGTTAAGAGTCAAGTTAATAGAATGTGAAAAAGTGTAGGATTACAACCAAAGTCAACTCATTTCAAAATCATTTGCTTGAAATAGTTCTCTGGAAATAAATACATTTTATTTGAGCCGGTGAAACTTGCCACACAAATCTGAGGGAGGCGAGAGAAGATGTTTGCTGAGGGTTTCGTTGTGAAAACAAAAACATTTCCATTTCCAAATACCATTTTTGTGCTGGCTTTTGAGAATCAAACGTTGCATTTTACCCAAACTCTCTCAGAGCACAGTGATATTTAAGCTTTTAGCAAGTTTATGGGAAAGCAAAACTCACCACTTCCTTTCTGTGTGAAAAATTTCCTAGAATATCGCTGTCAATTCTTTCTCATTCTAATTTTAGATGTGAACTTGATTGGACTCGATACTTTTGACTGCTGTTTCCATATGGAATAGGGCCACGGTGAGGCTTGACAGAACACAGAGATGCTGCTGCTAGAAAGCTTCTCATTAATTGAAGAGATTGCAGCAGTGGGTTGCTCACACAGAGGAATTCGTATCTTACATTTGAACACTCTTTAAATAGCATAATCCTTTACATAAGGGGCATGCGTGCCCATCAGCTGCCATGGGGGAAGCTGCAGCTGAGGGGACTGAAAGCTTCTTGCTCTGGTTATTCAGCAGAAATGTTGCAGAACTGGGAATGATCCAGATCCCCTGCTCCTTGAGCTGCACCACCACCTCTCACTGTTGATCTGGCATCAGTGTCAACCAATGCCACTCTCTTCAGGAAGTCTAAAAGTCTGGGACACGGTTAATCCCGCGGCATTTTTCAGCCTGCCTGCCAGTTAAACAGCAAGAGTTGCCATACATAAACATATTTTCAGAAATCTGATATTATTCCCTGCTGCCAATTAGGTTTAGCGTAAGCATTTTTTCTCCAGCTCTTTTTCCACTCTGCGGAAAACCCTGATGTTTTTCTTCCTAAACCCAGCTGAAAAGTCAGCAAGCTGAGTGATTTGCAGGATGGAAAGTTGAAAAAAAGAATGGCTATGGCAAAACATTTGGTTTTAGATTTTTAGATGGAAGAAAAATCTACAGATATGACCAAGTCAAAGCATTTAATTTTAATTCATTAAACTAAATCAAAACTCTTCACTGCAGTCTGGTTTGACACGAGATGCCCACAACATCTGAATGTTGTTTCCCCAGACTCGTGATGATTCCTAGACACCAAGCTGATTTTACTGTTTTCACTCCTCTTCAGGTCCACGAAATAAGTCATATGAAGTATTGTAATGTTACTCTCCCAAGCAAGTTATGGCAGCCACAAGGAAAGGATAAAGTTGCAGGAAGGAGGTGAATTGCTTCACACTGTTGATAAGAAAACTAGTGTTTCTTTTGAGCTAGTCTGCGCTCTTACACTGGAGATGTTCCCTAAGCCTATTTTACACTGGAGATAATATTGAGGGCTTCTACCCCATTTTGAACCATTTCCCATGCCTGTTTCATTCTGCGAAACTTTCCTGTTATGTCTGTGTTGCACAAACCACTTTGGTGTGTATCAGTCCTCATCCAAAATGCTCTTTGAAATACCACTCTTATTGAATTCTAATGGCAGTCTGTGCCTACACTGTTCATTAAATATGGTATGATTACCTTGGCTACAGTGTATCTTGAGGCTGATTAATTTCAGATAGGAAACTGAATAAAATACATATTTATAATTATACTAACATATCTAATACAGTCTTCTTACTGCATATAAACTCATGACTAGAACAAAGGCCACACAAATACAGAAGACTTTCTGTTGAAGAAATGATTACTGTTAGGAAGCTTGTTCATGTTTATGAACAGAAAGCAACTTCTTAAGAATTAGAGTACTACAGAAATCCATGACTCTATACAATTCAGGCTGTTGGGACAATAAATAAACTACAACACAACTATTTCCTTTTTGAAATGTGGTAAGCCATATTTCACAGAAGATAAGAACAATGTTCTTTCCTTTGGGCAATACTTAGGAGTAAGAGGTTAAACTCTTAAAAAGGGTCTCAGCTTAGCCTCCAAACTCAGGTTGATCTTTACTTTCATGTCCCTGAATGCATTTACTTATCCGAGACATAGACTATCTTATCAAGATCCATTTTTACTCTTCTCTTGAGAGACATGGCTTAGGACAGGTTGCTTGCCCGAGCTTCAGAGGCATGAATTTCTCCCTGCTCCAGACACAAAACGAAGATCACCCCCAGTTGGACAATCACATAGTGATGATTGTTTATTTGGGTAGTAAAGTTATACCAGAAAGAAATGATCATGTCCCTCTATGTGAGCTCATTGGGAATTCTGAGTCAGGCTAGCCTTGGCTATTGCGGCCTAATGTGGTTTAAAATAGGCAAGAAAAATTAAGACTAACCTCAGAAGGTTATGATGATCCAGTGGCCAGGGAGCTTTGATTATACTTTGTACAGTGTGGAGCATAATAATGGGACACAATTTATTGTGAGCAGGTACAACATACACTGTGGGTTGCAAGGACCCAAGAGATGTGGACTGAGACACGTACTCATAATTTTCCCCTGGAAAATGAAAAGTTGGATGGATCCTCATGGACACAGGCTGAAAATTTTCAATTATCAAGTGAAGTAAAAATCGACTGCAGAAAACACTTTAAGCTGGCAGATACTTTGCTGAGAAAGATACGTTGGAAGTTGGTGAAGGCTTTAAATCAGGCACTTACAGGGTTTGGTTGTCACTCATCTTTCCTTTCAATCTCCTCAAGAAACAACAGTGCTGCAGGAGTCCAGTGCAGAGAAATGTCTCCACAGGTTTGAAAATGTGACAACCTGTTCGAGTTTCAGGCTTTTACAGCTCAGTGGAGACCTACCTCTGCACACACAAGCAGAACTTTGTATGGCTTTTACCTCATTTCCCCTCAAAGCACATTGGTTTTATCTGCTATAGTTAGCTAGTTCCTGGTCAATCACACCATAGGCTACTCAGTAACAAAACATCTTTGCAGTTCCATGCATAACTGATTACTCCATTTACTGGTTTATCTACATTAGGATGGCTGGGATCATACATGCCCTGTGATAACTCATAGCAGTAAAGGTCATGGGATGCTCATCCTTGAGTTCATTGGTAGTCTATTCAACTCTTAGCTCCATCCAGACCCGCTGCACTTTGACTTTAGCAAGAAACATAAATACAGTGATTGTGGTGATCAAACAGATCATATACAATATACTAGACCTTCTGTATAAAAGACAGCAGCACATGACATATATCTGAAATGCAAACATCTCTTTTATGGTTAGCATCAATCATAGCTTTTCAGCCTTTTTTTCATGAATGATTGACTGTTTGCAAACTAACTCTTGGGTTTAATTTTTCATTTTACTTGGTATAAGTATACCTAATGGCCATGCTTATAGTATCATGACCCGATGCATGGTCTGCCAGCTTAGGTAGTACTCACAAGCAGCCTTTCCTAGTAAACTTAACAAGGGTTAATTAAAAGCCCTCAGAGTCTTTTCACTAGTCTTTCCCTAAGTCTTTCTACTAACTTCAGCAAGCTTAGGATCAGGACTTAAATACGGTATTCCATAGGGATAGAAGTCTAAAATGAATAATGAAAAGAGGATAGAAGTGACATGAATCAGAAATAATGCTGATTGCAGAAGAAAGAATGACCTAAAATATAGAAACCTCAGTAGGCTTGTGTCTTGCCACCTCCTACCCATGCTGCACATAACAGCAAAACACGTAAGTAATAGTCTTTGCTATCTAATCTTTCCAGAATTGCTCAAGAAATATCTTTGAGGGGGATTAACTGTTCCTGAACAGTTTCTTCAGCATATTAGTTGAGAAGCCTTTCTTCTTGTCATGTCTTTCTCACCTATGAGATTTTTCTTTGGAATAAAACACCAAACCTTAACCTAGAAAGCATACTTTTTCAGAACCTGTTAGAAAACATTGCATTCTACTTGTCCCTTTTGTCTTGCTGTATTGAGGAAACAGGTAATGCTGCCACATTCAGCTGGAAACTAAATGATGAGGGCTAACAGACTCAGCAAACCTGGATGGAGTAGCTTTAGAGAAAACAGAACAAGGATACTATTCTTGCTAAAAAAATCTAACCAAACCCTTTCAACATACGTTTAGCAAACCACCGAGGCAGAACAGTGAGGAATGTCCTTTAAAACGTCTTCCTCTGATAGAGACAGCAACAGATAAATAGGGTGATTTCTGGAGCTGCAGAGCCTGGTTGCAGTCAGGAGAGATCCCAAGTGGTCTAAGTATGTAGCTAGAACAGATTTTGTCAGCATGGCTGAAAGGCTGAGCAGGTCATTGTTTTTATAAGGTATTGTCACAGTTCCCAATTCCTGCTTTTCAAAGCCCTTTCCCACCTATATCTACAGGTGCTCTCAGAAGCCCAGTCCCTCTTAGAATTCATGCTCCTTTAATATAGAATCACAGAATAGAATAGAATAGTTAGGGTTGGAAAGGACCTCAAGATCATCTCGTTCCAACCCCCCGCCATGGGCAGGGACACCTCACACTAAACCATCCCACACAAGGCTTCATCCAACCTGGCCTTGAACACTGCCAGGGATGGAGCACTCACAACCTCCCTGGGCAACCCATTCCAGTGCCTCACCACCCTCACAGGAAAGAATTTCCTCCTTATATCCAATCTAAACTTCCCCTGCTTCAGTTTTAACCCGTTACCCCTTGTCCTGTCACTACAGTCCTTGACAAAGAGTCCCTCTCCAGCATCCCTATAGGCCCCCTTTAGGTACTGGAAGGCTGCTATGAGGTCTCCAAGCAGCCTTCTCTTCTCCAGGCTGAACAGCCCCATCTTCCTCAGCCTGTCTTTATACGGGAGGTGCTCCAGTCCCCTGATCATCCTCGTGGCCTCCTCTGGACTTGTTCCAGCAGTTCCACGTCCTTTTGATGTTGAGGACACCAGAACTGCACACAATACTCCAGGTAAAAGTCCTTCTCTTAATTTGTCCTGGAGTTAATAGGGTACTCCTGATCCAGGAGTTACTGATATGATATATTCTATGTTATTCTGAAAATCAGATTATCAGAAAATGCCTCCTTGGCTTTCTATATGCAAAGTAAAGCACTTTGCAATTTTATTGCAACAGGGCAATAAAAGAAATTGAGAAAATGAGACATAGCACTTGTTACTAGAATCTCTTAGAAGATTTAAAGTTCAGTTTGGATAATGTAATGCCTCTTAGAAGTCTCATTGCAGGGCCTGTGCGTTTTTCACTCACCTTATAATACAGCTTTCTCTGGCGAAAGTCATCTAGCATACTGCTTAATAAAGTTGCACAGCAAGTAATCCTGTCCTTTGGTGGATAAAGACAATATCCTGGAATCTCTATCTGTATCTCTGTCCATCTGTCCCCACACAGCCTTCTCTTCTCCAGGCTGAACAGCCCCAACTTCCTCAGCCTGTCTTCATACGGGAGGTGCTCCAGTCCCCCAGTCATCCTCATGGCCCCCTCTGGACTTGTTCCAACAGTTCCATGTCCTTTTATGTTGAGTCCTTTCTGGGATGGTGACAGGCCAGAACTGCACCAATTGCAGCTGCTACACCTATGATCTGACTGAGGAACAGTGAATAAATGCTTGTTGCTACAGCCAGGTACACCATCCACATCAGAGACTCTTCAGGGGGATGGTTTACACACTGCCCTTTGCCACTATAGATTAGACCATTTTATGTAATGCCAGAAAATGACACAAATCCTTTGCTCAGATTTATTGGGGGTTAAGCCCTTATGGGATCTCACTAAGGCAAAACATACTTTTGAGGAATATATATGTAAAAATTAGACCATTACTCAGAGATACTGTCATTGCACGTTTGTGTTTGCAGGGCCATAAACCTGCGCCATCACTTTCATTACAGACCCATATTTTCAGTGATGCATGTCTTGTCAGAAAAAATTAGTTTAAAGCTGAGATTTTGTGGCGGAATTCTCATCCTCTGAGGCTTATATAGAAAAATAATCTCAAACCATGCTTTGAAATAAAAATATTGATTTTAGCTGATTCATGACTCAGTGGATAAATATGAGAGTTTATCCTGCTTTGGGAACTCTGGGAATACATGGCTTGGATGTTCCTGGTGCTAAGGGAGATGAGCTGCCTCTAGAATTGCACTTTCAGTTTATTAGACCAAGCAAGCTCTTTGTTGACAATGCCCCCAAGTTTGCTTCAGCATTGCTTTATCATCTCCTCCAGTTGCAAAAGCCCATCAAGTGGTTTTGAGTTAGTTTTTCTTGCCCCTAAGATGGGCAAGTTTGCATGAAATTTCCTTCTGGAAACCATTGCAGGGATCACATGGAATTCATAAGCAGAAATTTCCTAGTGCTTTGGAATAAAAGATTTTCTGCCCTTTCAATCACCTCATTATCTCTGAGTAATATTTAGGGAAATAATTCATGTGGATGTGAAGAGAGATTGGTACCATACTCTCCAAGTGATCTATACTAGGTGCAACTAAGGAGGCAGGCTGAGTGCCACATTATTGTGGCAGCAGACTACAAGCTATGACATCTAGGAGGGCTTCAGGCACGTTCTTTGCTCTTGCATTGCCCCACAGTGGCAGTGTGGGCATGAGAGTTGCACCCAAAGCATTGAAAAGGTGCCCTTAACCAAGGCAAGATGTCCCCAGGCAACTGTTCAGCTGGTACCTGGAGTGCTTCCTTCACGGTGTTGAGCAAAGCTCTCAGAAAGGAGAGGATATCTGATAAAATATATCCAACATTGTGAACAAACCAGGAATGGAGAAAAATCATGTCAAATATCACCCTCACAAGAAAGACGTGCACGAGAAGGCTTTTCTGCAGCTTTTTATGTAAGTTTTGGTAGGCAAAGAAAAATAATATAGGTCATTGGATTTATTCCAATGCAGTGGTTTCTGCTGTTTGTTGACACACACACAGACACAGTCACTTTTCCTCTCACAGTTCTTAAATTATTAAGCAGAATTTAAACTTGTGGCTTAATTCCATGTCTGCTAAGCAGACAGGTATTATTAAACATGATCTTCTGGCCTGACATGTGGATTAGGAGAACTAAAATGCACGTTGTGTATAAAAACCAGGCCTTCCTGCAGTGCATGCTGTATCCTGCTCCCGGGATGGATCCTTTTCTCTTTTGGCAGCCTGAAATTCTGCTTTGGCAGGCGGCTCTTGACCTCCACTGGTACAGGAGTACATGTTAGGGTCACGAACAGAAGAAAAGAGCATGGCTGGAACAATAATATTTCAGGCATTTTTGAGTCTATTGAAAATGGTCTATTTGAAATCATAAATGAGTCCTTTAGCTGATATTGATAGTGCATCCTTCAGTGCCAGGAGCCAGAAGAGTCTTAAACATCCTGCAGCATACGTTCCTCTTTCACCATCAGTTTTGCTTCTGGCCAAATGCCTTGAAATCCAGACTTTCATATCCACATGTGTCTCTCTTGTGGACTGCTTGAGCTCTCTTGGCTGACTCCTTTCGAGCTGTTTCCAAATATCACTGTGCGTTGATCACTGCTGCCAGGTTCCCACAGATCCCGAGTGTGGCCAGCAAGGTGGCTTTTACTCTGGGCTTGTAGACAAGGTACCTTGCTGAGAAAGTGCAGGAAAGACTTAGTGAATACATCCTCTTCTCTAAGAGACAGTGTGCAATTTGGTGGCTAGATCTGAAATGCTGTTTCTAAAGGTCTATTAGCTGAAAGGAGTCTCTGACACCTGAATCTCTGCCCTGCCAATGTATGTTACTGAGGAGCAGACATGTAGTTTGTAGTAGTTGGATTGAATTTGTCATTCTCCATGTCTGCTTTCCAATATACTTCATTGTGACGCTCTTTCCTTCTCTTAGTAACACCAAAGACAAGAGAGACTGTCAGAAGTTTAAAAGGTCTGGGAAAGTAGGAGTTTCAAGTTTTGGTTGCTTCCGTCCATTAACTTGCAAGAAAAGCTAGAAGCGAATAAAGTCAAAATCCACTGTGACCTTACGTAGCTGGTATCAAAGATGCGGAGGAGCCTATGTACAGAGGAGAGAAATCATGACAGCTGGAAATCCAAAACGACAGCACTCCTTGCACGTGAAGAAATACTGCCAAGGATATGCATTAAGACAGCCTCTTCTCTGCATTTAAATCTGTTTCTGAAGATATTGTTTCAGTTTAAAGAAAATGTACCTAGAAGAGAACAAAAGCTTCAGCATTCATTTAGCTGCAGAGCTGGAAGGACAGTGTCTATGCTCCTCCTGGCTGTAGTGCTTCCCCAGCTCCTGGGGTCTGGAGGTAGAGGATGAACAACTCCTCGAAGCTAATTGAATTATACTGATATAAACCAAAAAGAGAACAAACCTTGTGTTACCAATAACTAGATTTTCCTCTTTTACATAAGAAAAAAGGGAAAGTAAAAACACATTTGGAGATTTCTGTCCAAATCATTAGGGGGTTTAGCATTCCCAAAGTGGGGACTTTCTGTGGTAATGGAATCCATCCACACTGGAAGATCCTCAACACTGTGAAAAGAAATCAGTCAGCAACCGCTTTAATTTTTCTTTATAGTTACCAGATCAATGAGATACTCGTGAATGCAGAGGAAATTCTTACATGAATACTGCTAAAGCATTATCATTTCCAGAGCTTGCCAAGAAAACGCAGGTGTTCCTTGAGCCCCAAGTAATAACAACCCAGGGCTCCAGGGTCTGGATGACAGGTATTCATGACAAAAGGAAGTAATCTTTCTGCGTGGGAGATAATTGCGGGTGATGTTTATTATGCCGAGGGTTGATAAAAATCAAATAGTGATTAAGGACATAGACAAAACTTCATCACTTTCTTTTTTCCTGCCTTATAATTAGATTTCAGCTAGAGTCTCAACTATCAGGTGAAATTTAATATAAGAAAAGTCAAAGATGTTCTAGAATATTATAAAGGATATAACAGATCAGGGTCTCTGTCCTCAATTGTTCCTTCCACAAACCTTAAATCTTCTTGTGTGGTTTCTTTTTACTTTTCTCATGCTTGCTCTGAACCTTTATTAAAAGGGTGTTTTAAAACGACAGATTGATTAGCTAGTAGACTTAGAAATAATCTATATGAATGTGAATTAAATTCATATTTTCCATTGCAGGAAGAACTCACTTGAGGCTGGTCGGGAGAAGTCCTTGGCACAAATAAACTGAAGCTGTCCCTTTTCATTTACAGCTGATAATTGCACAGTACTGCTGTGAACTGGGTAGTTTCCCAAATTGTTCCATCAGAAGCTTGCTGATCTTGGATGCCAGTTTGGCTCTGTCTCACTGCATGAGTTTTACGGTAGTTTTCTTTCACTATCAGTAACCCACATGGATTACGTTACTGATGAAGCAGGAGACAGCAGCCAATACTTGTTATTTCACTGTTTTGGTTTATTTTAAACATTTACTACATTGAAAAAATTAAAGAAGATGACAAGGCACGGTTATAATTGACTAAAAGGCCCTTTTTTCAGAGTTTTTTCGTGTGTTCTATGCTGGTGGAGAAACGAGGGATGCTGTTAACCTGTTGAACACAGACTGCATTGGCAGCTTGGAAAAATACGAAACTCTGCCTCAAAACGAGACCTCAGTACCCTTTTGGTTGAGCTATTTAGTGAAAGAAAAGCTAATCCTGATGGATTTTTCCTATGTTCATAGGAGAAGAGTGGCAGTATGGCGTTTTGGCTGTGCGTTCTCTGTTAGAGAACTGATTCATCTTTAATGTGAGACTTATGCTAGTAAAAGGTCCAGGTAGGTGGCTATGATGCCTGTGTTTTGGTGGGAGCTTTCAAAATGGTTGTCGTTTGGAAATGAGTCACTTACTGAGCTCTCTTAGAAATTTAACTCCTATTTCACCTTGTCTGGTAATGTTACTCTGAAGAAAAGTTAACCAGGTTTTGTAGTGTTGCTTTGCTCTCATTCCTCTCTTAAGTAAATCGACTTCAAGAACAGCAGGAAAACAAGATCTTATTAGATAGATCAATGCTTTGCCAGTGATGTCACTAAGAGAGGATTCAGATAATTTTTCATTTTCATGGCTGAGACCTAACCTACAAGGGCAGTGTGGGTGGCTCAGCCCTCTGTCTTTGGGTCATGATATGAACTGAATGAAAGAAAAAATGGGTTTAAATCTCTTCAAGTGATTCCTTTTTTCGTGAGGAGCAAAGTAGCCATTCCAAAAAACATGAATACATTAAAAGCTTCCTTCATCATCAGGCAATTTTGAAGAGGTCTTTTAACGTCTAAGGTATTATTAGTCAATGAATAACAGTATCTTCTATTGACTATGCAAATAAATGACATCTGAACTAAATGAACTAAGTGAAATTAAGCAGGATGAAATTGAAGAAATCAGTCTGATACAGCCACCAGGTATCTTAGTAGACATTAATCTCCAGGCAATTAAAACTAATGCTTGACCATCAGCTTTCTGATCATGCATCCACACACATTGCAGTGTGTTTTTGCCCGGCAGAAGTGCAGGAGGATTTCTGCAGGGATATATATGGTGTGATACCAATACCTTTATTGCCTTGCATTTTAATTTTGCTTACATTCATTTGCAATCCTGCAACGTGGTCTGACTTCTTGACTCTGGCGCCTCTGTGAGCTCTTGTAGGTCAGATACATCTCCTGCTGCTCCAGGCAGGCTGCAGCACCTGCATAATACGGGCTACAATGACTCAGGAACTCATCAACTACTTTTGCATTTGATATTTTTTCTGGAACATGCTCTGCTCTAAGCTGAAGGAAAACCATTGCACATGATTTGCAATAAAAATGAATGCTGTGTTTGCTCCCAGAAATATAAAACAACAGATGGAACTACAATGGGACATCTTTGAGATAACAGGTTGCCTAAAGAAGTGATAAAGGCTCCTTCCTTGGCAGCGTTCAAGGCCAGGTTGGAGTTTTGGGTGACATGGTTTAGTGGCAGACGTTCCTGCCTATGGCAGGGGGGTTGGAACTGAATGATCTTAAGGTCCTTTGCAACCCTAACTATTCTATAATTCCTATGAGTCTATGATTCTATAAAGTCCTGTTTGGTGTCAATAAAGGATCACAGAACCAGCTCTTCATTTTATTGTGATCTTAATAATTTGATAAAATAAGGTAAGAATTTTGGGTTTGTTTTTTTTTCAGAGGCCAGTGATCCCTCTTTGATTACAAAGAAAATGTCAGTACAGCTGCATTTGTGGTAATTTCACAGGACAATCTGTCTAAGAACCTACTGGTTGTGGCTCATAGTCAAATGATTGAATTACCACAGAATCCAAGTGTGGTTAATACTCATCTCCTTTTTGCCCTCCATTTTGCTTGTGAAATGCTGACTTAGTTTTCCAGGTTCAAACTAAAACCCTTTACACTAATAACGCTTTAAAACAAAAGCCTGACTGATAACATTTGTATGCCATACCTCATTAATACTGATTCTCAAACTATAGGCCTGGAAATAACATATCTGTTTTTTAAAGGCTGCTTGGGATTATTGAAGGGCTTGCAAAATTCCTTCATTACTATGGAAAACTAGTTAAGGCAATAATTAAAACTGGAATTTCAAGGTCCTTAAAGTTAGTGGACCCGTAGAAAAGCTTCCAACGAAAAAAGCCTTATAAAACCTTATCAATACATCACATACCCAAAGGAATTAGAAACCCAGAAGAGCTGTTACAGGGAAATAACCTAAGCCTTTTATAGACAACTTTGCAATGAGTCTTTTAGTGTCTTAAAGACCTACGAACTGAATGGTACTTTCCCTGAGATGGAGTAGCATTAGTAAGCTTTCCTGTATATTTAGTATAGTCAGGGAGTCAGGCAGAGAATCTGCAGGTGATACACAGTTAGTTGAGCTCCCAAGTCCCCAGTTCCAGCACAGGAAGGGAGGAAAAGCAAAAGCAAGCTGTATAAAAAATACATATAATCATGTAAATTATAAAGATTTTTGAACCTAAACTCTGCTGCCCAGCCTGAGGCAGAATCCAAATATCCTTCATTAATAAAGCAGATGTATTTGGTTATATCATCCCTATATCTATAACAACCTCCTCCCCTGCAGAACTTATTAGAAAGAGCAGCAAGGGTGCTCTGCTTAATAGAAAAACAAGATGTAAAACCCATTTATTTAAATGACAAGATAACAATTTCCATAATGGACATTTCATGCAAAGAAGTGATTAGGTATGAATATCCACGTAAATTTGCCATAGTAGAAGCTATCATAAAAATAAGATACCTAGTTAATTGCTAAATGGAAGATTATGAGAGTGTGTGCTCATGTGTGATTTTTTATATAGAAACAGGCGCTGACATCCACGTATCTTTTTAAAAGCCTTCTGTTGCAAGCCTCTATTTTTGTCCCTGCTGGGTGAGAAGCGAAGGAGCCAGCCCAGTTTAAAACAAGAGGAAATTGAAACGCTGCACATCTAAAAAGAGCAAGTGTGACAAAAGCGGTTTCTGCTCTGACATTTTGAAGAACCACAGGGTAAAGAGAACAAATTCTATCTAGAAGGGAGTAACTGTGGCACGTAGCACTTGTTATCAGAACATGGGACCAATATAAAATTTGGTATCTAGCAAATACAGTCATGCTTTTCATTAAAAAAAAATAATAAAAAAATAGGGAATTACTTTGTTTTACCCGTTCTCAGACACCCAGGGATATTTTGGGTCTTTTAATTTGTGACTGCCTTCCTTCTTCCTCTGCATTTCAAGTATTCAATGCTTTTCCCATGACAGTTTAAATTGCAGAGTGACTATCGCATCTCATGTAGCATTATGAGCAGTGAATCAGAGGTCACTCCCAATCTTAATTACTTTCCCTGAATGAGTGCTTGTCCAGTCACATTGTCTTTTTGTCTGGAGATGGGTCAAAACTTTTCAGGTGCTTTTGAAGTCACCTGAATAAGCACAGACTTCTCAGGGCAAAGCTTTTCCCCATATATATGTAGATGTAGCTTAGAAGTGCCTTTGGATTTGATGGAGACCTCTAACAATTCTACTGCAAATTAACCACATGGCTTGATGATCATGGGTCTCTTAAGTTAATAAACAAAGCCAAAGAAAGTCATGGCTTGTGTTTCAAACACTCATGGTAACAAAGCCATCCGTGTTAACCATAAACCTGTGCTGGATGTCTGTCAGCGATGCATCTGAAATGCAGCCCTGCCTGAGCTCAGGTTGCTGCATCAATTTGCAAGGCAGCTTGACTTTTCCAAGGGACTGTGCCACATCCTTATGGCAAGACTGGAAAAGGGAAGGACATCACCATCAGTTGTGACAGCTGAACTCTTGTCAAGACAATCTCAGTATCTGATAGAGTTCTTGGTCTGTCTCCACATGGGAGAAGCACTCGTGGGTAGTCACCGAGCCCTTTTATATGCACATCAGTTTGCTCTCATCCTTATGACAACACTGACAGGAAAACAGAAGAGTAACTCAGAGCAATAATACCAGTTTATTAGATTTAGGTGATATTTGATTGACATGCTTTCATGTGAATATCATCAGGATAGCTATGCATCTTGCAAATAATGATAGCATCATCTAAGTAGACTTTAAATGCATGAATTTCTTTTCCCCAATTTTCCAAAGGCAGCTCTCATTCAGCTCATGCAAGTAGCATACTAGATAATGTTTCAGCAGTTCCTGGAGGCTGGAATTCAGCCTTTCTAGAAATACCTTCCAGGTTTAGGTCAGAAAGTGTGTTGGGGTGTGCTGACTAATTCTAACCTCTGCAGATGCGGACGCAAGAAGACGAATAGAGAAAAAGCTGATGGAAATGTATACTTTCCCTTTCTAAAAGTACTGGTATTATTCTAAAGGCTGCAATATTACAGGTATAGTAATTTAATTCTAATTTAATGTCGTGGTTCAAACCCAACCACAAACCTCGTTCACTCACTCCCCCCACTTCTTGCCCTCCTCCTGCTCCTGGAGGGATGGAGAGGAGAATCAAAAAGAATGCAACTCCCACGGGTTGAGATAAGAACAGTTTAGTAACTAAGGTATAACTCAAATCACTACTGCTACCATCAATAATGATAGTGCTAAAGGAAATAACAAGGGAAGAGAATACAACACCTCATCACCAGCCAACAGATAACTCGCCCCACTCCCCCCAGCCGAGCACCGACCGATACCTCGTCCAACCCTGCAGTCCCCCCTCCACGAAGAGAGAGGGTGCCCTTCCGGGTAACTCCCAGTTACCTCCCTGGGCATGCCATGCTGTGGTATGGAATACCTCTTTGGCTAGTTTGGGTCAGGTGTCCTGTCTCTGCTTCCTCCCAGCTTCCCCTCGTCCCCAGCAGAGCATGAGACTCACAGAGTCCTTGGCCAGAATAAACGTTACTTAACAACAATTAAAACCAATCGGTGTTATCAGCTCCCTGCCCAGGCTGGAAGTCAAACCACAGAGCTTGTGCCAGCTACTAAGAAGGAGCAAAACGGCTCCTGGTAAACCCAGGACATTTAAATAGTGGGGCTTTTTTGTGTTTGATTTGAATTTTTCAACATCTCAAAGAATATTATGTTAATTTTCAAGTTAGGTTTTCTTTTGTTCATTTACATGTAAAAAAGAGGCAAGAGTAAAATGAACAAAAAAAAATCAGAAAATAAAACTAAAAGTCTCCTTCACCTTTAAAAATAATAAATGATAAGTAATTATTCTCTGCTAATAAATATATTGTTTATGAGTAATGGTAGTGCACTTTAAACCTACCAATAAAGCTTTTCTTTGAACCCTTCTTGTTGTCTTTATAGGTAAACCAAATAAAGCAAGTACATCCATGCACCCCCTCCTTTAAATGAATAATATTCTAATGCAGCTCAATATGAAGGTGAAGTGTGACTTAACGACGATACTGACATGGAGTGATTCCAAAATATAAACTGTGAACCAAACCCCATGCTGAAATACATCATTTAACATCTTTCATTTGGAGGAGTAACACAGAGAGACCACATTACTCTGCTACTCGCACCAAGTGACTGAGCTTGCTCATCCTCTAATTGATCCCCAGCAAGGAAGTTCTCACCTGGTGCAGAAGCAGCTCAGAGGGAGGGAGAGCTCTGCCTTCTACCTACACACATCCACCCACAGAAGTACCTTATGCAGAGGTTCACATGGCTTGCTGGTGCTGCTGGCTTGATTTGATTTCCTTTACTGCCCTAAGAGCCCTTAGAAATCCATCCAGCAGACAGGAGTCCCAGAAGCATCAGCCATGTGCCTCAGGACCTGATGTTTCTTTAATTCCATGAAGCAAAGTAACAGTGGCAGCCTGAGCATGAATAATTCACCAGGAGGAATGTGGTTGAGCAGCGTGACCATAGCTGTCATGGCACTTGCAGTGCCAAGGCTGCATGGCCAGGAAGTGGAGGGTGTCTCTCTCCTGTTCCTCAAAGCAGTGGCCCATGAGAAACCATCTGGACAAGTAACCCCCAGTTAGTCCCAGTGTAGCACACAGCGTTTGCTGGGTGCAGCACATGGCACCTGCTGGAGAGTAAGGAACCAGGCAAGAAGCCACTGCACGATGCAGGACATGGTCTACGGCCACGCGTTCCTGCTCATGTCAGGGGGGTTGGAACTAGATAATATTAAGGTCCTTTCCAGCCCTAACTATTACATGGTTCTATGACTCTATGCTAGTTATTTGGGGCTAGGAAGAGTGGGGGGTGAAGTAAAATACATTTTGTTCAGTGAAGGTGACAGAGAAGGTGTAGCAGATGCCTCTGCACCATGATACCCTGCCAGCCAGGGCCTGAGAGGAAGAGAACTGCAGCTTCTCTCTCCACCAAGCAGCCTTGCCAAGGTTTTGCATGATAGTGGGCTGAAGACAGGCCAAAGTCAACTCATATGAGTGCTCAAATAGCTTCCTTGTGCCTTCTCGTCTTTAGCCTCTTCTGATGACCAAAGGATTGGGTCAATTGCCATGCAGTGAAGCAGAAGTCATGGTGTTGCAGAGGCAGATGAGAAAGTGCTCTCTGCTGCTTCTGACATTGTTAATGGAGCAATGAACTAGCAGGGCCAGCTGCCATTTTGATTTGGTCTAGCAGCCTGACAAAATATGTAGACATTACACAAGTCATTACTCATGTTATCTCTACTATACATATACAGTGAAATTCTCATAGCTGGAGCCAGTGATACTTTACTATTGATCCAGCAGAATGATGGTTTAATGAGCCATTATCTTACATAAAAGAGGCTAATACTGTGTTCTATTCCAGTGTGACACTTGACCTTCAAATAATCAGACTAAAGATACTGCTCTTACTAAAACTTAGTTTAATTGACAATAAAGTGAAATGACCCGGTTCTACAGTTTGTGAATGTATTACAAGCTCTCCAAACAGCTATGAAGCAAAAAGTAAAGGTTGCTGGAGGCAAGAAGAAATGCCCATGGGCTGTCTGCTGGCACACTGGTTTCCTGAGAGAAATTAAGCATCATAGAATCATAGAATCGTTAGGGTTGGAAAGGACCTCAAGATCATCCAGTTCCAACCCCCCTGCCATGGGCAGGGACACCTCACACTAAACCATCCCACACAAGGCTTCATCCAATCTGGCCTTGAACACCGCCAGGGATGGAGCACTCACAACCTCCCTGGGCAACCCATTCCAGTGCCTCACCACCCTCACAGGGAAGAATTTCCTCCTTACATCCAATCTAAACTTCCCCTGTTTAAGTTTGAACCCATTACCCCTTGTCCTGTTGTTACAGTCCCTGACGAAGAGTCCCTCCCCAGCATCCCTGTAGGCCCCCTTCAGACACTGGAAGGCTGCTCTGAGGTCTCCACGCAGCTTCTCTTCTCCAGGCTGAACAGCCCCAACTTCCTCAGCCTGTCTTCATACGGGAGGTGCTCCAGTCCCTGATCATCCCCGTGGCTTCCTCTGGACTTGTTCCAGCAGTTCCGTGTCCTTTTTATGTTGAGGACACCAGAACTGCACACAGTGCTCCAGGTGAGGTCTCACAAGAGCAGAGTAGAGGGGCAGGATCACCTCCTTCGACCTGCTGGTCACGCTCCTTTTGATGCAGCCCACGATACGGTTGGCTTTCTGGGCTGCGAGCGCACACTGCAGCCGGCTCATGTTCATTTTCTCATCGACCAGCACCCCCAAGTCCTTCTCTGCAGGGCCGCTCTGAATCTCTTCTCTGCCCAACCTGTAGCTGTGCCTGGGATTCCTCCGACCCAGGTGTAGGACCTTGCACTTGTGGTTGAACTTCATCAGGTTGGCATCAGCCCACCTCACAAGCATGTCAAGGTCCCTCTGGATGGCATCCCTTCCCTCCAGCGTATCAACCGGACCACACAGCTTGGTGTCATTGGCAAACTTGCTGAGGGCACACTCAATCCCACTGTCCATGTCAGCGACGAAGATGTTAAACAAGACGGGTCCCAACACCGATCCCTGAGGGACACCACTCGTTATCGGTCTCCAGCCGGACATCGAGCCATTGACCACAACTCTTTGTGTGCGGCCATCCAGCCAGTTCTTTATCCACCGAGTGGTCCACCTATCGAATTGATGTCTCTCCAATTTAGAGAGAAGGATGTCATGTGGGACGGTGTCAAACGCTTTGCACAAGTCCAGGTAGATGACATCAACTGCTTTACCCTTATCCATTAGTTCTGTAGCCCCATCATAGAAGGCCACCAAATTGGTCAGGCAGGATTTCCCCTTAGTGAAGCCATGCTGGCTGTCACCAAGCACCTTGCTGTTTTTCATGTTCCTTAGCATGTTGTTCAGGAGAATGTGCTCCAAGATTTTACCAGGCACAGAGGTGAGACTGACTGGTCTGTATTTCCCCGGGTCTTCCATTTTCCCCTTCTTGAAAATGGGGGTTATATTTCCCTTTTTCCAGTTGTCGGGAACTTCACCTGACTGCCACGACTTTTCTTTGAACTCGCTAAGACACAGACAAGGGGGAAACAATCTCTTCCATGTGTCAATACTCTTGTTATGAAAGTTCTGCAAAGTTTGTATACTGCTGATCAAAGGAGGAAGGTAAGACAATAGAAGGGAAGCACAGTGAAAGCATGAAATTGAGATTCCCTAATTTCTACAGAGAAAAATTGGAGAGCTGCAAGCTTCAGTACAAAGGAAATGCATCAGATCTCAAAGGCATCTTCAGGTTAGATTTCCAAGTAGTTTTCTCAGTGGTGTAAAGCCCTAAACATCAGTTTCCTATGAAATGAGCATCTTAGATCTTTTAGTTAGGTCATCAGAATAGCCTCCTATCTAGGACACTTAGGACATAACTTTGAAAATGTAATTTATCCCAAATAGCTATTCCATCATCTCAGTGGGACAACATGCTGAGAATGTTTTTCCCTTCATGAACACTCCAGCAAAGATGAATCTTCCGTTCGCGTGTCATAGCCTTTCTGAAACTGAAAGGTCAACCCAAAATATTGAAGCTTTAATCAGCTTTATGCCTTTGCCCATTTCCAAATATAGACAAAAATGTAATGAAAATTAGTGCATGGAGAGTAGTAAATTAATCTCTTATCTAGAGGAGGTTCATATTGTTGCATATTCTTCCTGTTTGGTACAATACTAGTACACATCATAGCTTTGTTAGGGTAACCTGGTATGCATGTGGTATGTTGGCCATAAATCCATTAGCTATAGGCTGTTGTAAAAGTATAGCAAGAGATCTGCGTGATTCTTCTAAAAGCAGTCATTTGTGGATAAAATTAATCATAAAATTCACCCATATTTGATGGGTCCATCATGCTTCCTTATGTATGCACGATAAATAAATCCAGAGCCATTCAGTAGCTACCCTCTCCTGCAGGGGCTAACAACAGGGGAATCAATTGTGTAAATCACTCGGGCCTTTAAAATCAGACATCAGAGACTCAGATCAGTCATAAAGAGAAAACTTCAGCTTTGTCTTGGAATCCAGAAAGCTCTTTCAGTTGACTGTTGATTTAAGCCCTTTTTAGCTGCTACATTTTTCCTGTAAACAGGGAGCTTAACCTTACTGAAAACAATGTTTTCTTTACCTGAGAAATTTGTATAACACAGAATAACTTGTTAGGAGAACAGGAAAAGGCAAAGCAAGCAGCAAACTGTGAAGCATAGGACTAGGAATGCTTCATTCATTTAGGCCAACAATTACTGAAATACCTACCAACTTGCTGCTTTAATTTAGCTTTCCAACAGTGATGTGAATGGCAGTAGCACCCTATCAAATTATGGGGGAAAAAGGTCCAGGTGAAAGGAGGGGAGATTTCGGGTCTTGGAAGAAGGAGCTCAGACACCATGCAGAGGATACAGTGACTGTTCTGCAGCTATCCACTCCTGTATGCTTCTCCACTCCCTGGTAAAGAGATCCAATGGGACCAGTCCACAGCCCTGCCAGCTTCTCCTGCCCTGTCCACTGTTACCCCTTGTCCACCATTTTCTCCACAACACTAGCTCCACTTTGGCCCCCTCATGGCAAATCCACTGCGATGTCAAACCCATGCCACTCCCAAATCTGACCTTTCATATTGCATCATTGCTTCTTCAGTGAACTATATCATTCTGCCTCCTATTATTTCACATCTATCCATCATTTTGGGAGAATCCTCTTTTCCTGACTGTTATCCCTAATCCTTTTTCTCCAGACACAAATTTCCCCCCTCCCTGTCAACCAGGCTTGACACTGACGCCAGACCTCCTGTCACACCAGGGGTTTACTCTCCAGAAGAGCTTTTGAATCTGTGAGGCACCACAGCTCATTAAAGGGAAAACAGCACGGTGCTTCAGGTAACATCCTGATAAACCCAAAACCTTGTGTGTTGCAAGGCAGGATAAATGGCTAAATTACCCCATGCTGTGCTGCAGGACCTTGAACGATTTGTGCTGCTGGGAGCTTGCAGGATTGTTTTGAGCCAAGGAGAAGGATGAGCAAGGGGAGGAGCAGTCACTGACACCGAGTGGGTATGAGATTCCCCTCTACCACTGTCACAGAGTACCTGCTGCCCTCCTGTACGTCACCAAGTTTTCTCCTTTTTCACTGTCCTTCCTCATCTCCTAGCAAGTCTTGCCACATTTTTCTTCTTGTCTCCCAACTCTTCCCAGGTTACTTCCTAGGGCTGGCAGTTGTATTTGCTTGCTGAGCTTTGAGCTGGCACTCAAAGCTGGATAGGCACTGTAACATGGAGAGCCTGCTCAGGCTGCTGATGCTGGGTCACCTTTCTCAGCCAGGACTGTTGCTTCCTATCTAAGGAGAAAGGACCTTAAAAATCATCTAATTCCAGCCCTTCCTGCTACAAGGGACCCCTTCCACTGGAGCAGCTTGCTCCAAGCCCCTGTGTTCAACCTGGCCTTGAGCACTGCCAGGGATGGGGCAGTCAGAGCTTCTCTGGGCACCCTGTGCCAGCGCCTCAGCACCCTCACAGGGAAGAGCTTCTGCCTAAGAGCTCATCTCAGTCTCCCCTCGGGCAGGTTCAAGCCATTCCCCTTGGCCTGTCCCTATAGGCCCTTGTCCCAAGCCCCTCTCCAGGTTTCCTGCAGCCCCTTTAGGCACTGGAGCTGCTCTCAGGTCTCCCCTTCAGGAGCCTTCTCTTCTGCAGGCTGAACAAGTCCAGTTCTCTCAGCCTGATGCCATAGAGAAGATCTGCATCTTCTCTCTCATCTCCTCAGCCTGCCTCTCCTAAGAGGGTAAAGACTCCTCTTATTAAAAGGGCTCACCTTTAGGCTATTCTCATGTAGCTTTGGACCACTGCCCCAAGAAAAGACTGGGAGAGACCAGAGTCCTGCTTCTCATCCACGCAGCATGAGGACGTGTTTTGGAGACAGGGAGCTCTCAGCTGCACCCCATTACACTGTCCCAGAGAGTCCCATCTGCCCTTGATGACAGTCTTCTGTCTCTATTAGCCCTTTAAAGCCTGGTTTAAGAAAACGAAACAGAAATGGAAGAGAAAGGCCCTTCCTATAACATGCAATGCACTGACATGGTGCAGGGTGACAGCTCTGTTACTGAGTGGCTGAATCCGAGTGCAATGAATAGCTGCTGGAAACCGAGTGTGCATGGCTCTGGCAAGGGCTGCGAGCACGGAGGAGAAATCCACCTCAGCATCCAGCTCTTGCACACGTGCAGAGGCACTTACTGAGCCACAATAGCTGTGCTGCAGGGTATCCTTTGCCTTGTTATTGTGCAGGGATTAAGGCTTGGCTGCCTTGATGAGAAAGCTGTCCCGATTGCTCACAAACTCGCAACATTCCCAGTGAAAACTGTTTTAAAGAGACAGGAAAGGCAAGCAGAAAACAGTTCCCACTCTGCCCTTTAAAACAAACTTGATTTTAACACTTAATTATGTGCAATACAGACTCATTCCTATTTCCTTTGCCAAGCTGCTGCTTGGTTTTGATCTCACAGAGTGCTCACCCTCACAGGGAAGGAAGCTTTGATTAGGAAGAAGCAAAGGCTGTTGAAGAGGAGAAAGCCTGGCTGAATAACAAGACCAGCAGCACGTTGCTGCCTCTGCCACTCACCTGCTCTGTGCCCTTGGGTATGTGACAGTGGCATCTGGGGCTTTGTTTTCCCTGTTTTTACAGGAGGAAGAGAGGCAATCTTTTCCCTCCTGCACATTGTGCTTGGAGACATAGGACTGCAAAGGGCTAAACTAGAGCAGTAAAACCGTCCTGGTTAGCCTAATGACAGACCCAGGGAAGTAGCAGAATGCATCCATTATTTTCCCCCTCATCTTTTTGAGCACAGCTAATGAAGAGAAACGAAAGCCGCTTGCTGAGTGCAAGCAGCAACTGTGAAAGTGATGCACCGAGATGTAGGAAATACACTGGAGTGCAGGAATTCGGTTACATGTCTCTTTGCAAATTAATGGCTAAATCAATTAAATGAAAGCATGGGATTCTCTTGAGGAAAGTCTAGTCGCAAGGAGAAGGGGAGGGGTTGTGGGGTGGGGATGACATAATCACGTTTGCGAATCACCAGCAGTGTGCATGCTTTAATCCATTAATGGGGTTTTTATCTGTGATCATAAAAAGCAGGTTACATTCAGTCTGGAAGGGAGTGAGGGTTGGAGGAGAGGGGAGGGGAGAGAAAGAGCAGGAGACAGAGACAGAGACAGACAGAAAGCAAGAGAGAAGGGGAGCACAATTCACTCGGTGAATTGCTTGCAAGCTTGGGGTTGGTAATTAGGGATCTCAGGAGAGCAGTTGCTCGGAATAACCCTCTCTCTTTCCAATGGACCGAATGGAGACAGTGGTTCAGTCCTGCTGATATTTTTTAAGCCCTCCTCGCAGTTTGATGGGCATTCCCAGTGCTTTTGTGCACGTCTCGGGAAACGTTGACGTGGAAAGGAGCAGCGAGGAGGGGGAGGTTGGAGACGAAAACTGCAGCTCTTCTAAAAATACGGAGGGCATGCAAGAGTGTGAGCAGGCTGGGGAGGAGGGCGAGGTGGGTGCACCTTGCACCATGTTCCCCGGGTGCCGGCGTGGAGCAGTTTCGGAGATGTCCCTCCTGTGACTGGACGCACCATGAGCATTTGGGAGGTGATCCTGGCTTTCGTGGTGGTGGTGCTGATGCTCGTGGCCCTGCTGGCCAACGTGCTGGTGCTGATGTGCTTCCTGTACAGCGCTGACATCCGCAAGCAGGTCCCGGGATTGTTCATCCTCAACCTCACCTTCTGCAACCTGTTGATGACTGTTTTGAACATGCCCCTGACCTTGGCTGGGATCATTTACAAGAGTCAACCAGGAGGAGATCAGATCTGCCACATTGTGGGTTTCCTGGAGACTTTCCTCACCACGAACTCCATGTTGAGCATGGCAGCTTTGAGCATTGACAGGTGGATTGCTGTGGTCTTCCCTCTAAGTTATCACTCCAAAATGAGGTACAGAGATGCTGCTCTCATACTGAGCTACACGTGGTTGCACTCAGTGTCGTTCCCGATAGTGGCAGCTTCTCTCTCCTGGGTGGGTTTCCATCACCTCTATGCCTCCTGCACCCTGTACAACAAGAGACCAGAGGATAGGACACAGTTTGTGATTTTCACTGGGGTCTTTCACACCCTCAGCTTCCTCCTCTCCCTTATAGTCCTGTGTTTCACATATCTAAAAGTGCTGAAGGTGGCACGGTTTCACTGTAAGCGGATTGACGTGATCACTATGCAGACCCTGGTGCTGCTTGTGGACATTCATCCCAGGTAAGGTGCCGGTGTGTTCAGCAAGTGAGACTCTTCCCTGCAGAGGAAGCAAGGACAGGGTTCGGTATGATGTTAAATACAGTCTGATTTGTGTCACAGCAGGGGATGGGGAGGGGGAGAAAGCAAGCATCCTTCTTGTTAGTTTCTGTTTTGCATGTTTCTTTTACTTGTATTTGTTTTAGCGGCTACAGAAGCAACTCTTTTTTGTTCTGCTTAAGGGCTTGTTTTGGGGGCAGAGCAAACAAACAGGCAGTTTTGGCTGGGCATGCACTTCCCTTTGAGACAGTGATCAGATCACTGCCGTTTGTCTCCGAAGGTGGATTTGGCAGTCGATAGATTTGCATTTTTGACACTGTCAGCCCAAAACGCTGCTGGAACCCTAAGAAGGAGCAGGCAGAGGCTGCATATGTCCCTTCAGTTGGAATTCTGATGGGAAGCTGGGTGCTGTGTCCCACTCCTTCACCCAGCAGTTTCCTTATTGCCATGCTCTCTGTAACTTAATTTTTCCTGAAGGCAGAATTGTCAGGGAGTAACACCTGCAAAATGCATGCACTCAAGTACCTATGCTTACATCTAAGTGAGAGACTTCAGTAGTGATGTTAATACAACAAGCAAAGGGAAGTATAAAGTTAATTTCAAATTACAGTCTTTAAGCAAGCCCCTTGTGCCTAGACAGAGGAGGAGAAAAGTCTCTGGGGGCTGGGAGGATAAAGAGGTTGAAGGCAAGCTCCAAAGGGGAATGAATGTGTCCTGGATACTGTGCAAAGAGTCACGTCAGGGATTAGACACAAACTATAAATCTTGCATGAATAGGTATGTCTGGATCTGGAAGGGATGCAGAGCTGGTGTCTGATACTGGGGCAGAAGTCTGCCTGGAGCTGAGGAAAGCTGAGAGCAGTTAAAGAGGGCAGTCCTGAGCCAGACATCCCACCTGAACCCCCTTCAGTGTCCTTTGCTCTGCAAGCTGGAGGCAAAAGCCAGCTCTCTCCATTAGCAGCCAGCCAGGAGCAGGGCTTCACGACTGAAAGCAATGTGGCTGTCCTCAAAAAAAGGTCATAATTTGGAGATTCCTAAGCCCAAGACAAATAAATCTGAAAGGATCAAGGCAGGACAACACACCGTTGAGGAACAGGAACATTTGCTCAGAATTCTCCACTTAAGCTGTTTGATCTTTCTCTTGACCAAGTATGCAGAGCAGAACTTTGGGCAACTCCTAGAACTGTTCTTGAGAAACACATGTATAAATCTTCCCTTATTCACCAAGTCACATAGAGGAAAAAACACTCTCCTGCCCTACGTGCTGTCTGGTTGCTACACTGTGACTCAACTGGTCTTAGCTCCTGCACGCACTGTGAGACGTGATGGTTACTCCCTGACAGTGCCATAAACCTACCAGGGCTATTTGAAACAGCAATCGTTGTGCCTAATGCTTAAAGTATGCTTGGACTGCACAGCAAAGTTTAGGAAAAGGACAAAGATCCCAATGCTGTTTCCCCTCCTCTGCATTTTTTCCGGTCTAGGTTAACTTGAGGATGTGTGCAGTCATTGCACAGAGGGGTGGATTCAATGGGGCTGTGGGAATAATATCTCCTTTCTTCAGAGGAGGCGAGTAACCTGTAGTACTAACTCTTATTTATCTCTCACATCAGGTTATTCTAATGCTTCTCTCTAAGAAAGGAGAGTTTTAGCTTCCTTTTTAGACTGCATAACTGGTGGCTGATATGGTCTACAGTGATGTTGCCTTAACTGGGACAGCTACCGCCACTGAAAGGGCTAGACCTCAGATAGCCTTCCCTGCTGTGAGAGCTACACAAAAGCTGAAGGTCTCCTGGAGAAGTCAGTGACATTCATAAAGCTCGGACATAGCAACAACATCATTTGAGTTGCAGAAGTGAGATATATATATATATATATATATATATACACACATACAGGCGTTTTCAGTGTTTGCCATAGTACCTAACAGCATAGACATGGATGCTGGGAGAATTCACATGAGAGAACTAAGTTTGCAATCCCACCTTAGACTACCCTGACTCCTCTGGCTTTTTGCACGGTCTAGTTTCAAGGCTGAGAAATGTGTACAGACAATTTTCTGCTTCCTGTGACTCAGAATCCATCTACAAGGGGGTCCAGAGACAGGCATTATGACAGATGGCTTCATCACCTGTGACTTGGAAAGACATGAGTGATCTTCTGAAGATCATTCAAGACGAGTGCAAAGGAAATCTCTAAATACCACGCAGATTCATGTGAATGTTGAGGGCACATGCCCTTTCAAGTTAGCTTAGGCAGTTTTACTGGATACTGCTTTTTTCTTGACTTTGTTCTTAAGACCAAGATATCTTAAGTATTGTGAGAAGTTTGGGAAAGATCCTGCTTAAGTGCTTAACCCATGTGTTTCTTCACTCAAATTATCTATACTATATTTTTGGTGTATTCAGCTTTATGCATCTTTAAGGTCCAGTATCTCATAAAGGTTGTTTAAAATACCAAACCTTCAAAGGAATATTTCCAAGACTTTCCAAGATATTAAGAGCTTTAAACAAAAGCTTAGTCAATAATCCACTTCTATTACTAGTGTCACTGCTGGAACTCGCATGTATGTTCTTATCTTAGTGCATGAAAGTATATGCAAAAGCAGAGTACTCATCTACGTACATTGTCTATGTGAAGAAGTGAGATAAAGTACCTTCCCCTATGATGTGGTATTTATTAGCTACACCTGGAAAGGCTGAACAAAAGAAACTGTCTGAAGTGTATCAGGACTTCCCAAGTCATGTGTGAGCTCCAGGATTGAAAGACAGCTTTCTATGTGCCAGGAAGGAAAAGATGTTACTGGGGAGACTGTTAGAGATAAAAACCATGCCACCTTTACACCCTAACACCCCCCCCCCCAGTTTAACCTACTTCAGAGATTGCTTTTCCTACATTACTGTGTGCATGGGATACTATGAGTTTAATAACACAGGACTTAGGTTAAGCTGTCAAAGATCATCTGTCTGCGCCTAAAAATACTCCAAGCTCTCTAGCTCTTGCAGAACTCAAAGTACATAGGTTCTCTTGAAAAGGTGGATTTTTTTTCTTCTGAGCTGTCATTTCTAGCTGCAAATAACTCAGACACAGAACATGTAACACATTTAGATGTGTTTTCATTCTACTTACGCATATTCTTTGACAGGAAGACAATTTGCTATTTCTAGGAGAACAAACTTTTCCTCCAGAATTTATTTCATTTTGCATATCATGATAACAGCTCCGGGTACTGACAATGTATACCATTATATACCATACGGAAAACAGAGCAAAGGAAACACATTTTCTCTACCAGAACCAAAAAGTAACTTGAGACTCATTGCCACAGAGATTACTGAAGCACACTGAGATCCTCGGGACAGAACATGTTTAGATGATGATCAAACATATGTAGACACAGCAAGTAACATAAGAGTATGGCCATAAATCTCTTAGCTATTAATATGTGTAAGTGTGGAATCTGACAATGAGTCATCAGTTATAAATTTATAATAAAACCGGAGAGTGATGCTAAGCAGTTATAAAATTCAGCACAGGGGCCAGACCATTCAGTTTGCCCAAGGTCTGATTGCGTTACCACCAGATCTATGCAATCAGTCAACACGTAGCAGTGTTATGTGTGTAGAGAGGGGTTTCAGGACTCAGTCTGGCTTTTGTTTTGCCCTTTCCCAAAGGGATTTGTTCAGGTACAGATGGCCCTGCTGCTCTGGGAGATACAACCAGTGCTGCCCATCCAATCTAACCATCTGGTGAAGAGAGTAACTCATCCATTTCCCTCAAAATGCACAAAAAGCATAGGAGTTACACAAGCAGGTAGAGAAGGAGGATGGGTTTTGATGTTATTACTCTTTTCGTAAGCTAATATACTGATTCCAAAGGAGATTTCCTGCGGTGGAAGTGTGATCTCAGCTCCTGCTCCAATCACCTGGCTGGCACACCAAAGGCCTTACCAGCTTTTCTGATGCTCTGGTGAGATCACTGGGAAAACCAAAAGAGAAACTTTTGTCCTAAAATGCCACAGGTAGCAAAAAATCCCAGAGGATGACTAATTTGTACCTGTTTATTTGGGAATCAATGCTGATGTGAGGCGAGCAGTCATCATAGAATATCACAGCGCCGGGGATTTTTTATATGATTCCCAGCTTTGCAGAACATTCAGCACAGGCAGAGCACAGAAGATTTATGGCCACGCAGTTCACAGCTATGGGATACAGTGATTGCTCCAACACTGGGCTGAATGTTGAGAGCATGATTTTTCCCTGTTATTATTTCATTGCGTTTTACTGCTTATCTTGCTGGGAAGTTTCTCCTATCTAAGGTAGTGATGTTAGAATTGCTGTTTCTAGGGAAGTAGCATGCTGCCTACCCCACTTTGGATATTTTCCAAGTCTCTGAATAACATGAGGCAAACTCTGGGTTCAAAATGCTGCTTACAGTAATACAAAAAGGAGCTGTAACTGAATTCAAGGCTGAATTCCACCACCTTTACTATATATAAACCTATATGATGGGGGTGTGTGCGTATGAATGTATAATCATGTATTTCTCAGTGATTGTTTTTGGAGAGGAGAATGATCATACAATGAATTAATACTTGGTATTGCCCCACATAAATGCAGTGCACCCGATATTGACTTCTGTGATTACAACAGTTCCTAGAAAGATTGATTTCCGTTGTTCCATAAGTAAAACCATTAAAATCTGCTACCTGATATTATGATTCATGTTCTTGTTTGTGTTGAATGTCACGCAGCGTAAGAGAGCGTTGTCTAGAAGAACAAAAGAGGAGGAGGCAGCGAGCAACAAAGAAAATAAGTACCTTTATCGGTACTTTCATACTTTGTTTTGCACCTTATGTAATTACGAGGTAAGTGTGAACCTACGTACTGGAAAAGAGTACTTAGATGCACTCTTAGCTCAGAAAAGTAGGCCAGTCCGAGCCAGAAAATGATTCAAGTCTTCTGTAAAAAATGTTGTGCACTGTTTCAACTCTTATGACAGAGACTGCATTTACTGGGCTAAAAAAGCCCTATACAAAATGTCATAGTGCTTATGTGATACAATCCTGATTCAGTCTGCGAACCAAACTCTGTCCCATCAACCCGGTCAATGTGTTGGTTGCATGGTAGTAATTTGATTTAGGAAGTCAGCCCATGGGATTTTGCCGGCTTTCTTCAGATTCCCACCCTGGTTCAGGGAGAGGTACTTGTCTGAATAGGTCAGACTGTAAAAATCTGGTCAACAAGATCCAACTGAGGTGAGAACATGGTCCACAGACTTAAATGATAGTTTTGTCTGGCTGGATAGAGTTTATTAGTCATAAACATCAAATATCAAAGCTGTTCTGTTATATGGCTAAAGGAAAATCCTCTGATTTATGGTCAGATGTCTATCTATCTGCTAGTTTATCTTTGCGAATGGCTCCTGTGGGAAACACAAAATTACTCCTATGAAACATAAAGTATTGGAAAGTTAATATATCCAGAAAAGTGTTATCTAGTTGAAGAAAATTTACAACTTGCATTCCTTATTAAAAGACTCTGGAAAAACTGAAATGCTGCTATGCAGAATAGAGAAAGGAAAGAATATTTTTAAAGTATCTCCTATTCCAATGCTATCAAATAGAAATTATTGGGGCTGACTTCAGCCAAACTCAGATCCATCATAAATAATCATTAAAAAAGCTGAATTAAGGCTTCATATAAGTGGGCATGTGCCAACGCCAAGTTTTTCTAATTCAGCATAATATCTTGAATTTCTATTTCTAACAAAACTGTTAATTTTGTTAGATACCTTCACAAGAAGGTATTGAAATCTCTTGGTAAAAATAGAAACCTGCATGTCACATTGGTTTTATGTTCATGACAATAATAGGTAATTGATTTATGCTATTTATTTATAACAATGTTGCAAATATATTTGTAACAGTGTGACTAGATTTACCTTCACTTTCACTTAGTAGTCACAAAAAGACACTGTACCCCACACTCTCAAAGAGTATGAGAGGATTAATAATTATGGACATTTCACCTTAGTTCCCAGGGTATAAGATATTGAAGCATTTGTCGCATTGCAAATGGTTAATTTTCATTTTATGCTGGGTCTCTGAACTTAATGAGAATCGTCACAGTCCCAGAATAGCTGGCAGCTTCATCTTGAATGACGCTGAGTGCTCTAACCAGAACTGTCAGAAGTATTTTTGTGCTTCTCCATAGGCATCTCAGCCCAGCAAACAGGCACTACCTCCTTCACTTTCTCTTAACTCTGTGGCATCCTAATTTGTTTCCCAGTAAACATAAGATACAGAAGAGGGGTTAGAAAAATCCTTAGCCTCCTCCCTTTAGTCCATACAAAGGCCATTTAAATATTCCCCTTCAGTCTGCTGAGGACTGATAGCTTTGCCAGAGAGAGCAATGATAAGAAGAGTCACAATATAGCTTTCTGAATGCATGAAGATGCTTGCCTGCACAGGGGTAGACTTGGACACTTGTCAGGCAGGGTGAAGGCTATAATTTTCCTGGACTTTTCAATTCTGAAACATCAGGGGGATTCTGCTCAACAAGATACAAGGAATTACGGAATCATACAATTCTAGAACGGCTTTGCTTGAAATGGACTTTGAAGCTCATCCAGTTCCAACCCCTGCCATGGGCTGGGACACCTTCCACTAGTGCAGGTTTCTCCAAGCCCCGTCCACCCTGGCCTTGAACACTGCCAGAGGTGGGAATTCCCTCTTTAGCTACTTGAGAGACTTTGCTGGACACTATCCTGTTCTAAGACTTCCCTATGCCTCACATGTATGGCTGAGGGTGCTGAAGCCATAGAATCATAGAATAGTTAGGGTTGGAAAGGATCTCAAGATCATCCAGTTCCAACCCCCCTGCCATGGGCAAGGACACCTCACACTAAACCATCCCACCCAAGGCTTCGTTCAACCCGGCCTTGAACACCACCAGGCATGGAGCATTCACAGCATCCCTGGGCAACCCATTCTAGTGCCTCACCACCCTAACAGGAAAGAATTTCCTCCTTAAATCCAATCTAAACTTCCCCTGTTTAAGTTTGAACCCATTACCCCTTGTCATGTTGTTACAGTCCCTGATGAAGAGTCCCTCCCCAGCATCCCTATAGGCCCCCTTCAGGTACTGGAAGGCTGCTCTGAGGTCCCCATGCAGCCTTCTCTTCTCCAGGCTGAACAGCCCCAACTTCCTCAGCCTGTCTTCATACGGGAGGTGCTCCAGTCCCCTGATCATCCTCGTGGCCTCCTCTGGACTTGTTCCAACAGTTCCATGTCCTTCTTATGTTGAGGACACCAGAACTGCACACAATGCTCCAGGTGAGGTCTCACAAGAGCAGAGCAGAGGGGCAGGATCACCTCCTTCGCCCTGCTGGTCACGCTCCTTTTGATGCAGCCCAGGATACGGTTGCTTTCTGGGCTGCGAGCGCACACTGCAGCCGGCCCATGTTCATTTTCTCATCGACCAGCACCCCCAAGTCCTTCTCTGCAGGGCCGCTCTGAATCTCTTCTTTGCCCAATCTGTAGCTGTGCCTGGGATTGCTCCGACCCAGGTGTAGGACCTTGCACTTGTCATGGTTGAACTTCATCAGGTTGGCATCAGCCCACCTCACAAGCGTGTCAAGGTCCCTCTGGATGGCATCCCTTCCCTCCAGCGTATCAACCGGACCACACAGCTTGGTGTCATCGGCAAACTTGCCGAGGGCGCTCTCAATCCCACTGTCCATGTCAGTGATGAAGATATTAAACAAGACCGGTCCCAGCACTGATCCCTGAGGGACACCACTCATTACTGGTCTACACCACTCGTTACTGGTCTACACCACTCATTACTGGTCTACACTACTAATTAGTGGTCAAGGGGAGTAGGAGGCTTTTGAGCTTAATGATGTAAACAAGTATTATTTTCTGGACCAAGTCCAGTGCTTTGTAGGTAGAGGCAGAGATGGAGGCAGTCAATTAGTTCAAGGCAGTGAACAGAAGACAGTTGATGAAGTCTGTTGCTGAGCTTCTAATTCGGACAGCCAAATCTAATCAGCAATACGCTTAAATTAAATGTGCTTTTAAGTACTTCATGTACTGAGGTGTGAAAGCAGCAAATCAAAGCTTTTATTATAAAACATCTTTCTGCTTACACACGAGAAACTAATAGTTGTCTGTAGTAATTCCATGAACCAGTCACAGAGTTGTGCTAATAACCCTAACCAGATAAATTCTTCTCTAGATAAACCAGAGTTTTCAGATTGCATCAAGGTAAAAATTAGTTTAGACACCTCTTTTATCAAGAAAATGCCTTTCTAATTAGTTCAGTAGCTGACTTTAAGTAGAACCTGATTCTTTTTACTTCAGTGTTTCCACTATACCTATATGACAGTTGTATTACCCCATAGTAAATATTTCTAGGCGTAGCTTGTTTCTTGGTTTGTAAATATTCTATTAGTACACATCTCTTCTTTTGCTATATTTATCATTAGGCAATTCAATCACATTGTTCAAAACACTTTCTGCAAAGAGCTTTCGCATAAGAAAACTTAAAGTATGTCGTACCACTTTCTAATATTCATTTCCAGTTCCAGGCATTTCATATTGAAATACAGAACTTTGCATACGTAAGTTAATAAGTGCTGTTAATGTGTGAGGAAATGTGCCTTGAATTAAAAATCCTGAAGAAATATCATAAAGAAGTTCATAACCCCAGTCCTCCAGTTACAGAGGAGGATGGTGGAACAGGCAGAAGATTGATGTTCTCTTTGTCATCTCTGGGGGACAAGCATAAGCAAACTGCAACTGTGCTTTTAAATTGGTTGCCTGCCTTCTACATGCAGACCCTGCTCAGGCAGGAGCAGCTCAAGAGTTCTTCTTCAAGTTATGTTCCTACCTGTCTGTCCATATAAATGCACGATTTTCCCATGCAGTCTTAGGTTGACACATCTGAAGAAAGAGGCCTTCTGGTCAAAAGCTTCAGCTGATGTTAGGTAATTTTCCTCCTAGGTGGAAATACCTTTTGGTACAAGCTGGCCAGTCCTGTTTGCTACCCTCTTATCTCTGTGCTGGGAGATGGTTCTTGCAACTGTGGGGAACAGGAACTAAAAGCAATGGTTTGCAGGATTTGCAGGTCTAGCTACAGGAGTCCAAAATTGGTACTGCTTCCTCTCAGAAGCATCACTTCAGAAGCAAAACTGGCTAAGAGTAAATGAGGTAATGATAACTGTGATGCCATTTTTGTATTAGGAAACAATTACTAAAATAGGGCTTTTTCACTAGCATACAAAGAATTCAGCCTACTAAGCAATGAGGTGAAAATAAAGTAAAATAAACTTCAAGATAGAACTCATGCTCAGCTATTCATATCGATAGCGCAATAGAAAAAAATAAAAGGATAATTCTGATACTATGGGACTTGTGTGGAGACAAAAAGAATCTGAAATATGACAGAAATATTAGGAACACAAGAGCTGATACAAATCCTTAAGGAAAAGACTGTGTTTGTTGTAAGAGCTACATCATCTACCAGCTCCAAATGCACTGCCAGCTTTGTTTCGTTCCTGAACAAGAAGAGATTTCAGCTTGTTTAAGACTGGTTTATCCAGAGTTTTCTCCATACTCAGTTAAGTTCTCAGGTTTATGTAATACATAACAGACATCTTGCTGTTGTAGGAGCCTTCCAGCTGGATGTGTACATGTTCATGAAAACATTTTACTGTAGTGATTAACTTCATTTGTATATAAAGGGCTTTCAGTGTGTATTATCTGCATAAGAGGTCAAAGTACCAAGTGTCAAGTATCACAGAAAAACATCTTCTAGCTTTGAAATAAAAAGATATTGAAGACCAGACGGTAGAAGAGTGGCTTCTGGAAGCAAGATAGGAAATTATGTAGCTGATACTCTAGAATTTAATTTACAGCTAGCACTGAAATATTAATGCTCCTTCACTGAAAATGACTTCTTTCTGGCTGAAACATTTCAAGAATATTGAAGCTATTCATGTAATTTCTTTCATAAATAAGAAACAAAACCCTCTTTCAGAGGCAATAAAGTATGGGACGTGCCTTGAAAGACTGAAATTTAATTGTTTGTACACAAAATAGAGTTGCACCGATTCTGTGTTTGCTGCTTGATACCTGCAAATGTAATTTGCCATCAAAAATAATACACAAGGATTGTGAAATGTGTAAATATCAAGGATGCTTTAGGAACGTAATCAAGGAAAATATTTCAAAGTCTGTTGATAAAAGTGTAGGCTTAGCTGATCAGTCAATGAAGGTAAAATTAGCAAGTCTAGGCTTGCAACTCTGAAGTGTCTATTTGATATGCTTTAAATGGAGATTGTTAACATCTTGCAGAGCTGACTGACAGAGACTCAGGCACAAATCTGTCATACTTTGGTCATTTGAGGCATCCACTGGATTTAATTTAATTAGATCAAATTCACATCTATAAAACGTTCAGTAAAAAGTAACTCAACCAGATGAAATTTAACGCAATGAAACTCAAAATACAAAGAAGGCATCGAATACATGAAGTGAAGAATCACAAAGATGGCTCATGGTAGATAACAAAGTAAATATGACTCAGTAGATGATTAATTTTCAAATAGTAAATTCTCGTTTTAAAGCATAACAATGTGGGTGACAGAAGGTACATTTTATTAGACAAGAGAGAACACACCAAATGAGACCACCTGGCAGTGTGAGCAAATGACAATTATGTCTGGGTTTCGATCCTACTTGGTAAGAAAGATATCAGCCATGAGATGCAAGGAAAGGTTGAAAGAACATTTGTTTGGTGTAGATGAAAAGAGAGAGAAATGGACAGACGGCCATTCTTTGGTATCTCAAAGCTGCTTATGGTAAAAAGCTGAGACAAGTGGTACTAGTAGAGGGGCAAGAGCAATTCCCAACTATTTGCATGTAACATAGCCTGGTCACCTCAAATGTCTCACACATCTGTGAGCCCAAAGAGTATTTTGCCTAACGTCACCACGCCTAAAAGTGTCATTTTACAGGTGCACCTCACTTCCAAAGAAAGTGATACACAATGTGAATAAATTGCTAGTACAAAACGCACAAAACTATGCTCAGTATTAGAATTACTGACGCTGTGACAGTGGTTAAAGCCCCAGCAGTAGGTGCAGACCATGGTGCTAAGCCCAGTGCACATACCTAGGGAGATACAGAGCTTTTGCCATGGAGTTTGTAGTCCAGACAAACTAGAATAGGGAGAAAAGACAGAATCTTTGAGTCAGTGGTGTAACAAATTAAGGCTCCTTAGTCTCACTTTCATGTTCAAATGATGGTCAAATGGTCTCATGCTCAAATGCCATCTGCGCATATGGCAGACCATGCCATCTGCCAGTGCTATTTTAAGCAACATGATGTAGTGAAAGTTTATGGAATGGGAACAAAATGACTAAGGAAAAAATCGTCATCCCTAAACTGCTTGAAGTACCAACACGGTTACCACTGCTGCTGCAGGAACCGTGCTGCGGGATGCACCTTGGATCTGGTGCTTTGCCTGAAGAAACATCAGAAATTGAAGTACTTTCCAGGCTGGTTTGACAGTACCTGCTGCTGGGGACAGTTTCAGCAAAAGTCTTATTTGCCCTTGCATAGTGGGGCTCCATAGCAGCACATGCAGCTGTTTGTCCTCTAGAAGAATCAATAGTTTCTCAGCAGCTGTAGAAGCATATTGAACAGAACTGCCCTTCAGTGTTGCTCAAAGACATGGAGAGAGAAAACCTTGCGGTGATATCAATATTTCACTGGTAAATATACTCTGTCCCAGTACAAAGTGATCTATCTGTGTTAGAACAGGTATGAGAAATAGATAAAGCTCTTCCCTCTCTCCCTCCATCCTCAAATGAGTTGAAAGTTTTGCCTTGCTGTATTTGTTGCAAATGTAAATGTTTGGCCTTTGAAAGTTGTTTTTAAATTCAAGATATATTATGCTGTCTCTCAAAGATGCATTTTCCTTCCTTTGTGCTTTTCCTATGACCCAGACAAACTGTTTAAAGGATCAGACTCTCTCTCTAGGAGCTGGACTGGATAAGAAAGCCAGATAGCATTGGTGAGGGGGTTTCTCAGATGCTGAAGAGGGGACTTAGAACCATAAGTTCAGACTAGGTGCTTCATTTTTAGATAGCTAATGGCAGGGGAATATGACTCCCATAAGACCAAGCAATGGCACTTTGTGTCCTGATCTCAACCTTTGGTGCTCAAAGTGTGGTTTTGCATCAATACTTCAAAAATCATGTTAGGTTATACAGAAATAACTTTATACAATACTTGTGGCTAAATTTGGTGTGCATGATGGATTCAGTGGTGACACTAAGTGTGAAAGTCATCAGGAAACATATCTGGGGGAGATGATATTCCTGTCATTCCCTTTAGAGCTATATTAAGTCTGTGATGAACTTCAGCTGCCAAAAATGTGATCTTATGACACACACTAGAAAAATACACAAAAGCATCAAATGAAGAAAATATATAATGAAGTGAAATGTTACTGTCTAACGAGATCTTTTTAGGACTGAAAACCATGGAGTCACTACAGAAAGTAAAACACATTGTCTGTATGGATAAATTTGGCACAGAGCCTAAAAGTGTAATGGTTGAGGATATGTCATGTAGGAAATTATTTTGAGTAGATGCCTTGTGACCTTTTTCATCAGCAGTAAACTTTCTGTGAAGTGCTGACCTGCTTATCACAGAGTATTTATGATCCCCACAGTAGTGTTCACTAGACAGTACAAACAGGGCTAGGGTACAGTAGCCTGCAGAGAAGGGTGCCCCTTTATCAAATATCTTGATGCCTGAGTGAGACAGATGAGCTGAAAACCCAGCTCTACATCAGAGATCTGTACTCAGTTTTTAGACTCCAAAATGCATATTCTAATAGCAAATAAATGGGACCTTTAGAAGACTGTCTCATATTCTGATGGAGTTATTCCATTTTGCACTAAATTCTTTCAACAATTCAATAGAGGAAAACGAGTAAGAGAACCTGTTAGGAGGTAACACATGCTTCCAGACTCAGTAAATGTACAGCTAAACATACAGTCAAGGATGCCTTGAAGTTTGGAGGCCAAGACACTCTGACAGGAGGTGTGTAGTCGCATCCATAGTAAATAGACCTCAAGTTTACATTTGCAGTGTTAGAAATATATAAGTGGAGGACTATAATTTCATTTTCATGAGTATGCCATTCTTTTGTTTTCTTGCAGTTTTCCAGGAATAAATTGGTGTTTTGGGGGAGGGTCTTTGCCTTACAATTGTGCTGTTGTTCCACATTTTTAATGTGAATATTCACTCTTTTAACCTTCCTGTTTCCACAGACTTGTTGAATTATCCTCTGTGGTCCACATCAACTCCCACTGGGGAATCATTTCCAAGTGCTTAGCTTACAGCAAAGCTGTTTCAGACCCTTTTGTGTACTCTTTGCTACGGCATCAGTACAAGAAGACATGGAAAGACATCATAAACAAGATCCTCAAAAGAAGCTCCATCAATTCCTCTGCCCTCACGAATGAATCGCACAATAGGAATATATTGCAGCTGAACGAATGAGGAGCGTGGTATGGGACCTACAAGACACATAAAATGATATATAGGAAACAAAAGTAACTGGCCTATCCCTAGTATCCTCAGCTGTCAAGGTTTCAGGAGGCAGACCTGGACAGGTTGCAGCCCAGCCCATGTTCCTCCAGAAGCATATGTAGCATCTCAGGGAGGACGGCTGCTTTGTACCTCCTGCCTCTGACTAAAAGAGTGTTATTGATCTGTGGTCCTGCAGGCTTCACTAATACAAATCTCCCATTGGTCTCCATCAGCAGTTACACATACATATAGGGGAAAAAGCTAGTCTTCAACAGAAGGACTCATGACAGTAACGGGAGCAAACTGGTGCCATCATAAGTTTATTCTAAAAAGCCACAGATATTTGTGCTGTGTTTTTCACTGGCTGCAGATAACACTCTCTCCAGTGGGGATGCCAACCTGGCTTTACAAAAAACACCCCAACCTAGTTCCTTGAGTAGGTTGTGTACAGAAAACCTCTTAACAGGAAAAGCTTAATGGAAATATCTTTACCTAGATACTCATCATGACCAAAGCAGCTTTCAAACTCTTCTAATGCACAGATTTGAAAAATCCTGTAGAACTGAAGGAAGAAAAGAATCACTTTGAAGTACTCTATGGCTGGATTCAGCCCTGTCTTCTCTCAGTTTTCCAAGTAATTTCCGCAGAATACCGTTAGTTTTCTCCCCATTAAATTACAGCAAAACAGAAGTGGTAGACAGGATGAAAAGGTCACGATGCCTCCTGCATACCTTCCAGTATATCTGAGCTATAAAGAGACAGATTTTGCTCGAAGATGCAGAACTGGGCCCTGGGCCCAAGGGAAAAAATACCCCAAAGCATCAACCACCTCAGAACCACCCACCAAACAAACTCTACCAAAATAACCCCAAAATTGCTTTCTCTAATATCATTAATCATGGTTATTTTGCCTACAGATATGTTACTTAAAGGAAAGATGAGCCTAAAGCTGAGTTTAAAAGTATAATTTCCAAACCAAATAGAGTAAAAATAATAGACCCCCCACCCCACCATGAGTGCAGCCAACCTGAATCCACATCTCAACATGCAAATCTCAGAAGTTTTCAGTATAGACCTTTATAGCTGTAGACTACAGCTATACACAGTAATGTTATTAACGTTTACTATGCCTTCAGTTCAGCCTACAGCTAATATAGGCTTAAATACCAGTAAAATTTTGAAAACCAAACCAATCCTACATGTCACCCTTCCTCAGACACCACCACTATATCTCAATTTTTGCAAACATGATTTAGTTCATTGGAAGTACAACTACAGCTAGTAGATGGCTTCACAACTGTCATGTAGACATGATGCTGAAGCCACCCTTTGGTGTCTAATGGAGAATTACTTTCCTAGATAATTTTCAGTGACTTCTCTCTCAATTCAGTGAACACACTATGAAATGAGACAGCTTTTGAAGTGTTTTCTTATTAATTAAATTGCAAAATATCAAGATCAATAATGAATCAGGCTTTATTTCCATTGTTCTGATTTTTAGGAATACTCAATTTCTGAAACAATTGGAAACAAAGTTTTTTCCTCATAATTTCTTAAAAAAAAATTTCAGATACAGAACTACTCATTTCAAATGCTTTATATTTTGATTGGCAAAAGCCTTAGTACCAAATCTGACCTTAATTCTGCACACATTTTTCTACAGAAAGTGACATAAATTCCAAAAGACAACAGCAAGTTAACATCAGAAATCAAATGAATTTTTGCTGAATAGGTCAAGAAAGCTGCTGTCCAGTGGCCATAAAAAAAGAGTTTCTTCAGTGATGGTAAATACATGCCCAGATTTTGAATAGTCTTAGTCAATCAGGCTTCATGCATGCAGCGATAGCTTAAATAATAGCTAATATAGCTGAATATTCTTGCTTATATTTTTCATGTTAAGAAAAGATGGTCAGCTTCGTATTGAGAAAATAAGGACCTCAGTACTAAAAATATGGGATTACATTTTAGTTATTACCTCCTGTGTCCCCCAGGCAAAGGGCACTCTTTGATGCCTATAGCTCTGCACAATCCCTGACAGCAAAGGTTAATGAGATAAAACAGTACATTCCCCATCACACATTTCAAATTATCAATATCAGTCAGTTTGCAAACATTAGCATGCTCCATTTGGCAAACTCTACCACGAATAGAAGTCTTTGATAGAACAGACATTATGTATTCTTTCATACCTTGTAAAAAGTGTCCTCTGCTATGATTTCTGTCTTGTGATTCAAAGCCCAGACAAGTAACCCAGTGAGGGGCTTCACCCCATCATCAGCAAATGTGGCATCATACCTCAACTGTTAGTCTGGAGAGCCTTTCTTTAGCCCTTAGCATAGCCCTACAGCTGCAAGGAACCATAATAATATATAACTTGTCACCTGATTTATAAATGGAAGAATTAATATAATGAAGATCATCAACTACCATGTAAATAAAAAAGGAGCTTAACTGTTTTAGTTATGAGAAAAATAACATAATTGAAATAATAGATAATCACAAATATAGAGACATACTTCAAGGAAGTTTTTACAACACTTCATTCAAAATTAGTCATTCTCCAGATTAAAGAGTCTACCTCATTTTAGTCATTTTACTTCTTAGGCATAACCTAATTTTCCCAAGTGCAATGGGCAACAACACCCAGTTCAATACTTGTTTCCTAAGAAATTCAAGTCATTGGGATGACTCGTTTGTATCAGAATACAGGATATTAGAAAATTATTAGTGAGTTTAGAAAGATAAAAACTTAATATAGGATTGTTATATGTTTTACTAAGACCACTTTTACCTGAGTAAACTAAAACAGGATTATTTTTAAAGTCCACAGCTGTTGTCAACTTATATATGGGGCTGCTGCCAAAGTCAATGGGATGTTTGTATGTCAATAAAGATAGTCCCAGAAGGATTTTGAATTTCAGATCAATTATTCACATAGAGTAAGCTAAATTCCCTGGAAGCAAAATAAAACCCACTGTACATTTAGGATGGCTAGTTATGGAGAAGAATACAGCATTGGACTTGTCTCATTATCCTTGTGTATCACAGTCAGTCACTGGTCGATTTATGTGTCACCATGAGCAATAAATCTCTCCCTTTGTATGTGTTTAAAAAATCATCTTTCTTTCATGGTGCCTTTCTTCTAGAATTTATCTTATAACAGAGAATAAATATAATTTCCCCTTTCTTACATCAGCTCTCTGACACATTGTCATATTTCTACCATCTGAAGCAGGCAGGAGTTGTAAATGCTGGTGGCTCGACAAACTGACTCAGTATACAAAATAAAAGTAATACCGAACATTTTCTGATGACATTTTGTAAGATACTAGAAATATGATTCTGTGGCTCGTTTGGTGCCGGATAGTCAGCTGAATTCTTATAAGCAACTGGCACATGTCTTCTAAAATGTGTGTCTAAGTGATGAATGTAGATATAACTATCTGTCTGCTAAGTATATACGTGCTATACAACACTGACTCGAGTGAGTTAGAATAATGACAAATGTAATGCACAGTTCTTTATTATCTCCAATCATGAAGCAGAATTGTTCTCTTGTCTAACAAAAACACGTGTGCTTGCGTGGGGGGGGGGGGATTTTCCATTTGCTATTTAAATATTTCCGAAGATGTTTGTAAAGTATGGCTATAATGTGTGCCCAAAATATGGAACTGCATGTGCAAAACCTGTGCAGCTGCTTCAGCAATATGCGGTGTTCTGTTTGTTGGTAGCTGCGATCCACGCGCAATATCTATTCCTCACATGCATGTCCAACTAACATTTTCTTCATACCTTGTATTTTTGACAGGCAGAACATTGACAGATGAGGAAGACAGTTTAGTCCACTATGTCATTTTACAAATTCTGAGCTTTTTCCTCCGTTCATTTTACAGTTATTTATACAATTTCAAAGCCCTAACTGTGAACTAATATCCAGTTTTATGTCATTCTTTTTAAAGCAGTTTAAATGTGAAGATCTGGGTAATTGCATTTACCAAAAACTATGAGAGACTGGTAAGACTTTCTTGAATAAAATACCAAGGACCAGTTTCTCTCCTAACACAAATCGACATAATAGCTGGTTATTTCACTTGAGGATCATGTCCCATTAGATAACTATTTCCGGGTTTTATAGATCTGTCTTCTAAATGTGTATACTCCTGTTTTCATAGTTTTGCAAATGGAAAGATGCCAACAGGATTTAGTGAGCTCCTCATGTGTGCTCGTGCCCACTTGTAATGTCAGGCGACTACATGACTGTTCTCTAAACAAGTTCTCTTCCTGTTCTTACTTTGAGTGAAAGACTTCAACAACCTCTTTTCAGTGACCCTTAATCAGACTGCTTTCTAACATCCCTTATGTCTGAAAAGGATCAAATCTAGACATTAAAGAAGTTCCAGGCAAACCCTTATAAAGCCTGCAGCAGTAGCCACGTGTATCACAGCACCATGGACCGCCAGAGGTCATGTTGTTCAGCCCCCGAAACACATGTCCCTGTCTCTTCCTGTACTTTATCTCCTAGATTTCACCAATGCATCTGTTCACCCTGCAGTGATGCTGGGAATTGGTCTTAGTTTGCTTCAGGTCAACAATGAAATCATCCTTGACAGAATTGATTAAAAAAAAAAAAAACTTTGGCAAGACATCTTAAATTCAACTTCAAGAAACAGCTGCAAAAGAACAATTCCAGAGGTTACAAAACTGAGACAGAAATGGGTCTGAATGGGAGGCTGAGAAGCTATAAACTGGTTTTGCTGCTGCAATATGCGCTACCCTGGCTGCAGTAGGCTTTTCCTAGTCACCTGTTTCCACACTGAGAGCTCTCCAGATCTCTCAGACACCCACTTACCCCAAAGAGAAAGGTAAAATTTCCCTCAAAGCTCAGCAGCTGCCATAGAATAAGCTGAGGCTCAGCCTCCATGTGTTAGGAAAACTGTAATGCTTTTCAGGTGGGCTATACAGAAATTACTCACATGGTTTGAGTGACCAGAAATCACCTCCACCTGGATGAGCCTTACCTTGGGAAACAGTATAAGTCTTAAAGCCGAAGAGGCTTAGGTAGCTTGCAGAAAATAATGTTTTTTTGGACTACATGCCTAAGGTTTTATAGTTCCCTTACCCCTCTTAATCCGAAATGAAGAAGAAGGCACTAAGGGCTCTGAATATCTTGTCCTATACATTTTTACACATGCAGTGAATACCTTTGAAATGTCCTTTGGGAAACTGCTTGTTTTTCACTACTGTTGGAGATGTTTTCTCCCCACATTAAACATTCTTGTGATTAAATGAAGCTTAAAAGCAAATGCAGAGGCTTCACACATATGTCAACTCATTGTTACTTGACCCTAAAAATCACAAAATACTTCAGCACATCACATTCAGCACAGAAAGCTCAGTTAGATTCTGGTCCTATAGTCATTATGTGTCTGTTCCAGCTGGTAGCCCTCAATAGTTAGGGCTAAGCATAGATTTATATATTTGCAGAATCAGGGACTAAATCTTTGTAACCTACCCAAGCCCGAATAAATGAGAACAATAATATTTTAGCCTTAAGTCTAATTTTGTTTTTAATTTGCTTTTTATGCCTTCAGCATTCAGTATATGAAAAATCTTTGATGAGTGAAGTTTCTTTATGAAAACCATCCTGCTCAAAAGGCAGCTGTCCCTGTTTTGGGGGGGGATATAAAAGTTTACATAGAGAAAAGAGCTGCTGCAGTCTTTGTAAATTGTCTACTTACCTGTAGTCCTGGTGTGTATCATGTAAATATGTATTTAAGATTGTTGGTTTATAAGCAACTAATGCTGATCTAATGAGATAGAGATGTTGCTATAGTTTATCATATATGTCTATATTTATAAGAAAGATGCTTATCCCTATAGACTGTAAGTGCACTTCAGAAATGTGTGTATTGAGAAGCAAATGCATCAGGTGTATGACAGCATGCATGTGCAGTAACTGTGTAGTAAAATATGATTCTTTTTGTTGAAGAAATACTATTGCACATGGTTTCAGTGTACCCAAAGGTGTGAGTCTACAAAGATACATTAGGATAAAGATCTCTATTTGGAGATATTGCTGAATGCTAGGATTCTAGTCACCATAGCTGTACAGAGCTTTAAAGCAAAACCTTTGCAAGAATCATACAAACAGCAGAAAGTTGAAAGCCTCAATCCTCCTGGGATTTGGATCCAGCAAGAGTACCTAGTGAAAAAGAAAAGCAGTGCTTTATTGAGAAATGCCAGTGCATCCTAGTGAGACATTAGTGGGAATGCAGCATGGCCCAGGGTGTAAAGTTAGCTGTAGCTTTCCTCTGCTGTCCATTGCAAGCAGTCCTATTTAGTCATATTGCACTTACGGTACCTTGAGTTCTTGAACAGAAATTAAAAAAGCCCTGTTGGATATCAGGGGTTTACATTATCTTCTGACCACAAAATCCTTATGCAAAGATAAGTAGTTTCTACTCCTTTTGCTTTGCTAATGTGATCAATGAGCTACAGAGGAAAGAAATCCAAAATCTCATTAATTGAAGTATTTTTGTTAGGAAAAAGGAGTCAGTGACAAGGCTGGGGCAAGTTCTCTGTGCTCTGTCATCCAGCCCAGCCTCATTTGAGTAAAACAAAGCTAGCTGCATCAGCCAGAGTAAAGAATGGGTCTTTTTATAACAGAAACCATAGGGCTTCCCAGAGAAGATGTTTGAAAAATCATTATCACAGATTGCCTTGGAAAATAGAAATAGATAACTAAAAGGTGCCTTGATTTACCTTTATTTGTACACAGGGCATTTTTCTAAACCTTAGATTTTTTTTTTCACAGTGTTTTATTTTCTTAAGATCATTGTAGGATGAAAGATCCCATATATTGGGTAATCACTTTAATTCATAGAATCATAGAATCCCAGACTGGTTTGGGTTCCAATCATCCAGTTCCAATCCCCTGCCACAGGCAGGGATGCCTTTCTCTAAAGCAGGTTGATCCAAGCCTCGTCCAGCCTGGCCTTGGACACTGCCAGGGATGGAGCATTTAATTATTCCCTTCTGAATTCTTGCAGGAATGTAACATATCGTCAGTGTCCAGATGCAGTTACATATAAACATCTTTCCTTAGATTAGGTTATTAGATAATTATTTGCTTGTAAAAAATGTTAGCGGATGGTTTTATAAATCCTTACTGTAAGGACGGTGAGGTTGCTTGGATAAGTAAGGATCATTCATATAACGACAGGAATAAAAGGTCTAGCCCTATGTATGTAAAATTCTGTTTTGCTTTGCAAATAATAAAAATAGATGGTTTCTATTTCTAAAAGCACCTATCCAGCCTGAAGATAGCTCTGAAACAACATTAATAACAGCTGCTGTACATAGGGCATGTTTTGATTATATTATTATAAATATACCATTATAATTTATTGCATTTTACTTTTTTTTTGTATAAAAATGAGATCTAATTGCAGGGGCTATTTATTTAGGGAAAAAAAATGGCAATGTGAAAAAAAAACCTTTCCAAATTGCATGGATAGAGAGATGCACAGACTGATTCGTAATGACAACATGCTCAAGAGTGCAATGGATTAACGCGGATTCCAGGGTCCCATGTAAGCTAAATTGCATTACTCTCCCAAAAGAGTCACTCATGTAAAGGCAGAAACATAAAGTTCTGCTGTGCTATTACCTACAACGCAAAGAAATAGTATAAAAGAAATCTTAATCCGGAATTCAAATTTCTGAATAAAAGGGCCTGTGCTGTCTCTGCTGTTTACAAAGGCTTGTGCTTTGTGAATACATGTCAGATGTTGTAATATATTTTTATTACATAGAATTAATGGTTAATACAAAGTGACATATATAAATAAATACAGACTATATATGTATGTTGTGATTTTGTTAAAGTTGCTGTTAATGAAACGTGGTTAAGATCAATGACTTGGTGTCTATTTTTTCATATAAAAGTTAATGTTTCCAAAAGTCCGTATCATTTCATTGTTGCAAAAGTCAAGTAATGTCATTGCAATGGTGTGACCTGGTCAGTCCTGCTCATTTTTGGAAAACAAGGATTGCAATAGAATATTACTTCACTGTAATATAAGCAACACAAGTGAAATAATTGGAGAACCTTAATACATAAAACATGCATCTTGTCTTAATACACAATGACACTTAAATTTACCTGTTCCTTGACGTCTTGAGCACGTTTCACACTTGGTGTGAAACCAAGGTTTCGGGGAGAGAGTTATTTGTAGTGTGGAGCTCCCTATCCCTGCTCCCTGAGCATCGCTGCCCAACCAGAGCTCCCACAGAAAGGCCTCTGGGTGTTTCAGACTCATTCTGAACACCACCCAAGAGTCATACCCTGAAGGGGGAATAGACAGTAGTCCTCACAGAGCAGGTCTTTCATTGACAATATGAAGTCAAAACACTTGGTCCCAAATGTTCTTTTACTCACCTGTTTTTTTTACCAGGCTGCTTCAAGCGCCATCCAGCCTGGCCTTGGCCACTGCCAGGGATGGGGCAGCCACAGCTTCTCTGGGCACCCTGTGCCAGCGCCTCAGCACCCTCACAGGGAAGAGCTTCTGCCTAAGAGCTCATCTCAGTCTCCCCTCTGGCAGGTTCAAGCCATTCCCCTTGGCCAGTCCCTACAGGCCCTTGTCCAAAGCCCCTCTCCAGGTTCCCTGCAGCCCCTTCAGGCACTGGAGCTGCTCTCAGGTCTCCCCTTAAGGAGCCTTCTCCAGGCTGCCCCAGCCCAGCTCTCTCAGCCTGGCTCCAGAGCAGAGCTGCTCCAGCTGTTGCAGCATCTCCATGGCCTCCTCTGGACTCACTCCAACAGCTCCACGTCCTTCTTAGATTTGAACTCTCCAAATAAACACTTCCAAAACTTCAGGAAAACTAGTATGAATAAATGCAGCTCAGCCTGAAGGGAGCTGCTGACTCACTCCTGCGCTAGCAGCATAAGACCTTTTCCTAAAGCACCAGCAATACAGACAGCAAAACCATGTGCAGCATGAGCAGGGATTGAAGCATCCATCTAAGAAGGCTCTTCCTCCACAGTCACCATCTCAGCTACAATCTCTCATTAGAGACAGCAATATTCCCCTATCAGTTTTACATTTACACTGTACTTTATTTTGTTATGGCAATCTTTTTTCAGTGTTTAGCGTTGGCTTTTCAGAATGTTTCATATCTTGAATAAAAAATGAAGTAATAATATAAATCAAACTAAAACCAGCCTGCACTTTTCCGGTTTGGATGCATCTGTCTGTTGCAAGTTTAGTGTTACAGATCTAGTAGTTATTTTAACTGCTGCTTGGCTTCGGCCCTGTTGATATATTGGCTATTTTTATATTTGGTAGGCCATTTGTGTGACTGATTTTGCAATTCATGCTGCCTGCTGAAGGACATCCCTTGAAACAGACCTCACAGCTGCATTCTCAAGATGAAAGTAATTGGACAGAAGTACCTTTCTGAAAAGAGGGACCTCTATTACATTTATTTTTTCCTTTGAATTGCTTGCTCAAGCCAATTGGTGGGGTTACTGGAAGAAATGAAATGGGGAAAAAATGATAGGATTCATGTGCCAGTGTGTGGCATTAAAGCTATTTCTTACCCTTCGCAACTGGTGACTGTTGGTTCAAATTCCACTATATGGCCCAAATACAGTACAGGGAACTGCGCTATGATTATGCTTATCATGCTAGCACGGGGTTAGGGGAGGTGAAAACAAGCGCAACAAAAAAGCACAACCGGATTACACAGGGCTGGTATTTTAGGCCACCAGTTTTTCAGCCTCCCTGCCCATGGAAAGAGGATGCTGCAATACCTGTAATTTCACAGATAAGTTGTATTTTAGGTGTCTCTTCTCCAGGCTGCCCCAGCCCAGCTCTCTCAGCCTGGCTCCAGAGCAGAGCTGCTCCAGCCCTCGCAGCATCTCCATGGCCTCCTCTGCCCTCGCTCCAACCGCTCCATGTCCTTCTTGTGCTGCTGCCCCAGGGCTGGACCAGGACTGCAGGGGGGGTCTCCCCAGAGCACAGCAGAAGGGCAGGATCCCCTCTCTGAGCTGCTGCTCACGCTCTGGGGGTGCAGCCCAGCACATGGCAGGGTTCTGGGGTTAAGCATACTCTAAAGCTGGGTCATGGGGAGCTTCTTGTCAACCAACACTCCCAAGTCCTTCCCCTCATGGCTGCTCCATTCCTTTTACAGCAGCCTGTAATTGTGCTTGGGATTGCCCTGATCCGGAGGCAGGACCTTGCACTCGGCCCTGTTGAACTGCATGAGGTTCAGCTCTGCAGCCTGTTTTGGTCTCTCTGGATGGCATTCCTTCTGCCCAGCGTGTCAGCCTCACCACACAGCTCGGTGTCAGTGGGAAACATCGCAGCTTCAATAGAGGTGGGTATCTGATTGGTGAAAACCGCAAGAACATCTCCAGTCTTTTTCCTGTGATCTCTAGTCAGAGATTTGAATTGAAGTTTAAATTCCACTCCAGTGCACAGATTAGGCCTCTTAAGAGCTCTTTTGCTTCCCTTGCCGGTATTAAATCTCTATTTTAGAAAAGCAGGAGACCCCAGAAGAGCTCACAATTCTCAGACATAGAATTATTTCTGATTTAACCAACACGATTACTTTGTGATACATCTTTATCTTTCCACCCTTTATTTCCACCTTTTATTTGAAACAGCTCAGCAAATAAATGTCTGTTTTCCATCCTTCTTTGCGCATGCTCTCCCTTCTTGTCACACACACACATAGATGGTTTTTGCAGATTAACACCATGCTCTCGGAAAGGCTGGCAGGGCTGCATGAAGTAAATGATTTATTCATGTTCAGCTCATAACCACTTTCACTTTGTACTGAGGGTAATGAACAGATCAGGCTCCAAATGCACAGCCTTTGCTGTTGTTTTTGGAAGGAGACTCTGGAGACATTCCGGCTCTGCAAACCCTCAGTGCCACAATAATGTCCTCACACAAGAGGAAGACGTTTGCCAGCATCACGGATCTGTCCTGGGCTCCAGGCTCAGCTGAATACTCAGAGGAAACCTGCTAACACAATGTGAGAGATTCTGGGAGTCTCTTCCCTCTGAATCTGTGGGAGGTTTTATTTTGCTCTGGTCTCCATTACAACTGCTTCTTTTCATCCCTGTGGAAGGACCTAAATATTGCCTTTCACATTACAAAGGCTGATGCAAAGGAATAGTAATTCCTGGAAAGTTTTGCCTGGAGATTTAGCAGAGAGAATAATTACCCTGGAAAATGCAAGGAAATGTAATTTCAAAGGAGTTGCCATCCACATGGTTATAAAACTTGGTTCTTATGCCAGCATCGTGCTAGAACCCAGGTAGAAGCCTCATGTCAACTTTTCCTATCCAGAATTTGAAGGAAACAAGCTGTAATGCCAACAACACAGTGGATGTGCATCTAGTATGGCTGGAATCACAGAATCCACAGAATCACAGAATCCCAAGGGTTGGAAGGGACCTAAAAAGATCATCTAGTCCAACCCCCCTGCAAGAGCAGGGTAACCTACAGTACATCACACAGGAACTTGTCCAGGCGGGCCTTGAATATCTCCAGTGTAGGAGACTCCACAACCCCCCTGGGCAACCTGTTCCAGTGCTCTGTCACTCTTACAGTAAAGAAGTTCTTCCTGATGTTAACGTGGAACTTCCTATGCTCCAGTTTACACCCATTGCCCCTTGTCCTATCACTGGATATCACTGAAAAAAGCCTAGCTCCATCATCCTGACACCTACCCTTTACATATTTGTAAACATTGATGAGGTCACCCCTCAGTCTCCTCTTCTCCAAGCTAAAGAGACCCAGCTCCCTCAGCCTCTCCTCATAAGGGAGATGTTCCACTCCCTTAATCACCTTTGTGGCTCTGCGCTGGACTCCTTCAAGCAATTCCCTGTCCTTCTTGAATTGAGGGGCCCAGAACTGGACACAATATTCCAGATGCGGCCTCACCAAGGCTGAGTAGAGGGGGAGGAGAACCTCTCTTGACCTACTAACCACTCCCTTTCTAATGCACCCTAAGATGCCATTTGCCTTCTTGGCCACAAGAGCACATTGCTGGCTCATGGTCATCCTCCTATCCACCAGGACCCCCAGGTCCCTTTCCCCTTCACTACTTTCCAGCAGGTCAACCCCCAACCTGTACTGGTACATGGGGTTGTTCTTCCCCAGATGCAAGACTCTACACTTGCCCTTGTTAAATTTCATCAAGTTTCTCCCCGCCCAACTCTCCAGCCTGTCCAGGTCTCGCTGAATGGCAGCACAGTCCTCTGGTGTGTCAGCCACTCCTCCCAGTTTTGTGTCATCAGCAAACTTGCTGAGGGTGCACTCAGTTCCCTCATCCAGGTCATTGATGAAAATATTAAACAGCACCGGTCCCAGCACCGACCCCTGAGGAACTCCACTAGTCACAGACCTCCAGCTAGATTCTGCGCCATTGACCACAACTCTCTGCCTTCTTCCTTTCAACCAGTTCTCGATCCACCTCACTACTTGATCGTCAAGCCCACACTTCCTTAGCTTATCTATGAGGATGCTGTGGGAGACAGTATCAAATGCCTTACTGAAATCAAGAAAAACTACATCTACCGCTCTACCATCATCCCTCCACCTAGTCACTTCCTCATAGAAGGCTATAAGGTTGGTCATACATGACTTCCCCCTCATAAAACCATGTTGGCTGTTCTTAATGACCCCCTCATCCTTGATATGCCTAGTGATGGAGTCAAGAATAAGTTGTTCCATCACCTTTCCAGGGATGGAGGTAAGGCTGACCGGTCTATAATTACCCGGGTCCTCCTTCTTGCCCTTCTTATAGATTGGTGTGACCTTTGCCATCCGCCAATCCTCAGGCACCTCGCCCGTTTCCCACGACTTACCAAAGATGATGGAAAGTGGCCTAGCAATGACCTCCGCCAGCTCCCTCAGCACCCGTGGGTGCATTCCATCCGGACCCATCGATTTACAGATGTCCAGATTGCATAGCTGATCCCTAACCCAATCCTCATCTACCAAAGCAAACTCCTCCTTTGTCCTGACTCCTTCTGGGGCTATAGAAATCCGGGGCCCTCGGGGAGAGTCTGCAGGAGTAAAGACAGAGGCAAAGAAGGCATTCAGCACCTCTGCCTTCTTTATATCCTCTGTCTCCAGGGTACCCACTTCGTTCAGCAGTGGGCCTATATTGCCTCTTGTGTTAGTTTTATTTGCTATGTATTTGAAGAAGCCCTTTCTATTGTCTTTAACCCGACTAGCAAGATTGAGTTCCAAGGAGGCCTTAGCTGTCCTAATTGCCTCCCTACATCCTCTAACAACTGTCCTATATTCCTCCCAAGCGGCCAGCCCCTCCTTCCATAATCCATAGATTCTCCTTTTCCACTTGAGTTTGCCCAGCAGCTCCTTGTTTAACCACGCCGGTCTCCTAGATCCCTTACTTGACTTCCTACTTATTGGGACGCTCCGATCCTGAGCTTGGAAGAAGCGGTCCTTGAATGCTAACCAACTATCTTGAGCCCCTTTACCGCCTAGTACACTTTCCCATGAGACTTCCCTTAGCAGTTGACTGAAGAGGCCAAAGTTGGCCCTTCGGAAATCCAGAACTGTGGCTTTGCTAGGTATTCTATTCCTCCCACACAGGATCCTAAACTCCACCATCTCATGGTCACTGCAGCCAAGGCTGCCATTGACCGTCACCACTTCGACCAAACCCTCCTTGCTGGCGAGTACTAAATCTAGCAGCGCTGCTCCCCTAGTTGGTACGTCCACCATTTGCATTAAGAAATTATCATCAATGCACTCGAGGAACCTCCTAGACTGTGAATGACTGGCTGTGTGAGTCTTCCAGCAAATATCGGGGTAATTAAAGTCCCCCACGACGACTAAGGTATGTAGTCGCGAGGCTACTTCCAGTTGCCTGTAGAAAGCCTCATCAACTCCTTCGTCCTGATCAGGAGGTCTGTAATAGACCCCCACAACTGTATCACCCGTGCCAGTCAGCCCCTTGATTCGTACCCACAGACATTCCACTTGCTCCTCATCCGACCCCGGACAGAACTCAATACATTCTAGTTGCTCTCTCACGTAAAGAGCCACTCCACCACCTCGCTTTGCTGACCTATCTTTCCTAAAAAGGACATAGCCATCCATGACCACATTCCAGTCATGTGAACTGTCCCACCATGTCTCTGTAATCGCCACTAGATCATAACCTTTAGCCCGCACACAGACTTCTAACTCCTCCTGTTTATTCCCCATGCTGCGTGCATTGGTGTACAGGCATTTCAGGGAGCCAGTCCTAGTACCCTTTTTCCCCTGCGGGACAGGGTCTAAAAAGCTATCCTTTCCCACAAGTGAAACAAGAGATTGATAGTCCTCCTTAGCCCGCCATCCTTCAATCCCTAGCATGTTCCTCTTGGGCTTGTCCCCAACAGGCCCTGTTAAATCCCCTCCCCCCTTCATAACTAGTTTAAAGCCCTGTCAATAAGCCCTGCTAACTCCTGCCCCAAAACCCTTTTTCTTCTCTGGGACTGGTGTATCCCGCCTGTCACCAGCAAACCAGGTGTCCCATACAGCAGCCCGTGACTGAAAAACCCAAACCCCTGCCTTTGGCACCAGTCACGTAGCCATACATTAACCTGCAGAGTCTTCTTATATATCCCTTCACCCTCGCTTGCAACAGGTATGGAGGCAAACACCACTTGCGCTCCAGACCCTTTAACCAGCCGTCCCAGCCCAGCCAGGTCACCAGAGTCCATCTCTTTGGTCAGTCTGGCCCCACACGCAGGAGCAGTACATGAGAAGGTAAATCTCAACACATCACCAGAAGGCCAAGAGGCCTCTGAAGGGGAAAGGTTGTGAGACATTTAGTGGTCTACGGGCCATTAAATAACAACAGGCTGACCCAAACTGATATCTCCATGTGTGGCTGTACAGACCATTTCCAAAGGGTTTGTGCAGATATGCCATGCAAACAATGCAGAAACACCCATATCTGTGCCATTTACTGAAATGATTTGCGTTAGTGTCTCTCCCAATGTATTCCTAATGTATTCATTGACAGAAAGAATCTAATGAAAGATAAAATTGAAGAAAGCCAGCCAACACAATTATCGGGCAGTAAATAAATGGTTATTCATGTTTAGTGTTGTGTCAACAGAAAAGAAAAGTGTTCCAGAGGAAAAGAAGATTAAACAACTACTCTTGAATGTAGGAAAAGTACTTTTGGAATGAGACAGAACTCTGGAGATGCTTTTGCAGTTAAAAGGGAAAAGAGGTCCAGCCATTCCTGCCTTCCCTGTATTCTGCCTAGCACGTGTGTAGCACTGGAGGCCTCAATTTTGATTAAACTGCAAATTCAGATCAGTGTAGCACAGTATTTTCCAATTAACGATTAACCTTCAAGCCCTATATTTGAGTATGCATGTACTGAATCATTATATATAATCATCAGGATCAATTAAGTTTGATGGCACTTTTGAACATGTGCTGAGTCTTCAGCTGAAAAAAAGCACTAAGAGGAAACACTGCATATCAGCAATCTAAAGCAATCTAAATGACTCAGCTTTCCAGTTGGGGCTGGACATAGCTAATGCTATTTGACTTTGGGTTTTGGTATCAACACTTTAAAATAGCAAATGTTTCTTTTCAAATTTCTTTTTTCTTTTCAGCATTTCCTGAAAGTGCTTTAAAAAGCCTATTTCCAAGATGAAAAGTGATGTTCTGACATCTTTCCTAATGCCTTCATCATTACATCCAATGTAATGATTTAAAAATTAATACTTCACCTTTGCTGTCCAGGTAGCACATTTTAACAACTGAAGCTACATATAATTTTGCTTTATCTCCCTGTATGTGATGCTATTTTTGCTTTCATCAGTAAACTTCTTAAACTGTAAAATAAATTATTATGTACCTTTTCTACAGTCCATAATCCTTTTGATGTATATTAAATATCTTGATTTTCATGACATATGGGAAGGAATAATGTTGGTTTGATTAATTCTGAACCTAATACTCCCCAAATATTAAATTTACTATTTGTTCAAATTTACCATCACAGATTTCACTAACTTCTTGCAATAAAACTCTCATTGTGCTAGTGTTAGAATCATAGAATCATAGAATAGTTAGGCTTGGAAAGGACCTCAAGATCATTCAGTTCCAACCCCCCTGCCATGGACAGGGACACCTCACACTAAACCATCCCACCCAAGGCTCTGTCCAACCTGGCCTTGAACACCGCCAGGGATGGAGCATCCACAACCTCCCTGGACAACCTATTCCAGTGCCTCACCACCCTAACAGGAAAGAATTTCCTCCTTAGATCCAATCTAAACTTCCCCTGTTTAAGTTTGAACCCGTTACTCCTTGTCCTGTCACTACAGTCCCTGATGAAGAGTCCCTCCCCAGCATCCCTATAGCCCCCCTTCAGGTACTGGAAGGCTGCTCTGAGGTCTCCACGCAGCCTTCTCTTCTCCAGGCTGAACAGCCCCAGCTTTCTCAGCCTAAAATATGTTTGATGAATAGACCCACCGGGGAAGAATCCAGCCAAAAATAGCTTTATTATCTTGTAGTTCCTACTTCTTTGTATTGTAAAGCTTTCACTCTCAACAGGCAAACTGTCAAAATCCGACTGTTTCATTGAAAAGCAGGTTTCTCTGGAATCCATACAGCTTCATATGAAAAATAAATGTGATATGAGCAGCCGTGCCTGCAAAGCAGTTGCACCCAAACTCACTCTACTTTCATCAGTTATCAATCACCTTTTAGACAAACTATACTTAAGGTCTTACATTTCAGAAAGTGAACCCACATTTTCTCCCTCAAGGGCTGTCAGTCATCCCCTATGCTCCCACACTTGCTCCAGGACTGCTCATATTGTGTCCCAGGGTCTGTGTAGGGCACAGCATCTAAGCAAGGACCCAGCATTCTTGATGTCCATGTGAATCTGGGCTCCAGGTTAGGCTTCCCTTAGCATGCCTGTTTTGCAAAGAATGTATTTATTTCCACATTATCATCTACATCATCAAGTCCTGAAGCTACCACTCCAAAGTCATCATTGTTCAAATGGACGTGAGAGAGGACTAAGTATATTAATATTAAATGCATTTTCATCTTATTCAGTGTAAAAGCTGCCAACTAACATAAGCATATCAGACACCTTTAGGAAGTCCAATGACTCGATAACATAGGAAATCAGATTTCCTTTTACCTTTAGGAAATTTGATATTTCTCAGTAAATTAATGTAATCTGTTCCATTAAGCATGTGTGTGCATGGGAGCCTTCACTTGTATTTAGAAGAGTCTATGCTCTAGACTAGCTTTTTGGCAGCAAGCTTTGCTTCTGTGGCCTTGCCTCTGTGCCAGGGAGACTTTCACGCCAGCTGATACGGTGGTGTCTTGCCTTGTGAGTAGGACCACTATTCCCATCAACCGAGGCAGGCATTTTAAGAGAGTAATTCAGAAACTCCTCTCTGGACACAGGAAGACACCTCAGTAAGGTGAGAGGGACAGAAGTTGAAATGCGCAGTCTTTCTTCCAATAAATTTGCTGAAAACTTCTAATCTGAAATTTGTTTATAATCACTAAATGCCTACTATATGAGCCCTGCACACTTTTAACAAAACATTTCTATTATAACTATTACCAATGCCAAACAGCTAAAATTCCTGCAGGCCCCTGAGGAAATATTTATAATATAAGCAATATAAGGAAATAATAAAATGTTACCAGAAATGACAGCAGAAATTTCTTTAAAGATAGCCTGAAGTGACCTGATAGGATACTGTAAAGACTAGAAGCCCTTGGAGTAAAGTCCTAAATCTGACAGAATTTGACTATCAAATTCTCTATTTGCAAACAAGAAAGCATAAACACTAGATTTACAATCGCGGCTCATCTCTCATGTGTACACTAACAGAATCACTTCCAGCTGCAATGCTTTGGACTGCAGCGTAATAAAATAGTTGTTAAAGAAAATATAGTGAATCAGACATCTGGGGCTCCCTGCCCCCAGGTAGGCTTAGTTCTAAGTAATTCAGCTCCAGCAAAAGATAGCCTTGTCTCTTTTTTAAAACGCCCAGTGATGGTTATGCCATAACTCCCTTATCCTCTCCAGATTATTTTAGAGTTTTATTGTTCCTGTAGTTAGCTTATTCTCTATAACATTTGAATTTACTGTTGCAAACCTTGATGCAAAATGTGTAGGTCTTAGTGGATTTTATTCAGCTGCAGTTACAGGAGGAATCTTTTTAGGAAGTGAGAATCTGAGGAGTTCAATATCTATTTACAAGAACCTAAAAGTATAAAGGAAAATATCAGAAAAAAAAGCCCCATAACATTCCCCAGCTTTTTTTTCTCCCACAAAATCCCTTTGAAGTGGATAAACGCTTGCACAATAAGACTCTCCAGGCAGATGGATGGGATGCTGACACAATTCGGTTGCATTATTTCCAGGCTGCTAATGAGTCAACAGTAACACTGTCACATGATAGTTTTGAAAAGACTTCAGGACAAGAAGAAATTGGAAAAAACCCCAACAATCCAAACCCCATATTTTCAGAATTTTGATCCCTAAAACTAGTCAAAATCTGAGCTTTTTGCCAGTCAAGGTCCTGAAGATGAAAGGTTTTGATGGTATTTTATATATAAAAGGCACATAACCTACAACATACATGTTAGGGGGTTGAAACTAGATGATCCTAAGGTCCTTTTTAACCCAAGCCATTCTGTGATTCTATGTTATATGTAAACCCTGATGAGACACAAACAGGGGCAGCACTGGCAGGTTCCTCCTTGCCTCCCTCCCTTCTGGAATGCCTTCAGCACATTCCATCACACACGCAAATACCTACTCTCAAAGTGAGGCAGGCAGGGAACAGAGGACCTAAATCTCATCTGACATGAGATGGGTGCTCCTCTGCAATTCCCAGCATTACAGAATCACAGAATCACAGAATCCCAAGAGTTGGAAGGGACCTAAAAAGATCATCTAGTCCAACCCCCCTGCAAGAGCAGGGTAACCTACAGTACATCACACAGGAACTTGTCCAGGCGGGCCTTGAATATCTCCAGTGTAGGAGACTCCACAACCCAACCAAGCCTCAGATTCCTTGAACAGTGCCAGATACCAGGGCCAGCAGGCTGGTCCTGAAACACTGCATATCTCTCAATTTATCATCAATATCCTTTTCAATTTTATAATGAATATCCTTTTCCTTACTCTGAATCCCATTGTGAGTGCTCTTCCGTAAATACTCCTAATTGGAATGAGCATAGCCTAAAGGGATCTCTTCCCCTTTCCTCCGTGTGTTTTTAAAACATCTCTATCCCCTTTGTTTTAAAAGATGTGTGAGCAACACAAGCCTTCAAATAGAAACCATTTCCTATACACCCAACCCAAAGTCCTACAAGAGGAATGTGCCTGTCGGGCTCTACCCCACATCCCTTTAGGGGGAATAGGAACAAGGCTCCTGCTCCCCCAGGCCAGCCCTGCATGCCACAGTCCCCAGGATGGAGCCATTGCAGAATCACCCTCTAAGTAGCTATTTCTTTATGTTCAGTCCAAATTCAGTCAATCCCTGCTCTTAGCAAAGCACAGTCCTCATGCTGGCTTTGCTTGTCAGATCGGCCTCTCAGCAGTTTGAGATGCTAAAAATTCCAGGCTATTCTGGATATCAAAAATAGTTATTATGAGAAGCAGGTGCTTTTTAAAAATTCTAAAATCTGATGTTTTTTGAAATCATTATCACAAGGTGTTTTTGCTGGGAAAAGATCCACCTGCACACTGTGGATTCCGAGAGAGAAGATGCCGCAAAAGTCAACAGTCAACCTTACACAAATGCCAACAGCAGAATAAATCAGAAGCTAACAGCAAACCTCCAGTACTCATAGGTCTGATCCAAGCTGTGCCTCTTCTGAACTTGGACACAAAAGCAAGAGTCAGGATGGTGCTTTGCTGCACTGGTTATTTATGAAGATCTACACGTCTTCAGGATTATAAATTCTCGTTTTACCACTATGAGAATAGAAGAAAATCATTTGAAGTTTTTAATACATACAAAGTCATGATGAGTTAATTTTTACAAGGCTGCTGTTTCCTTCAATTTTCTGATAAAAAGATTGCTTCCAGTGCTTTATTATCTGTCCTCATTTAATGCGTTTCAAAAATATCTGTGCAGCATGAAACACTGCTGTTGATCTCATTAAGTGTGTTCTAATAATTGCATATTTGAAGAAAGCTGAAGACAAAACCTGACTGAAATTAAGCTTGTAATGCAAAAGAACAAGAAAAAAAATGAGTAGGAGTATGGTAATTACATGCTTACGACTGTGACTGTAGGCAAAGAAAACAGAACAGCAGATGGTATCTAAATCTAAAGGAAAATGTAAATGATGCTGAACTCAGACCGTTCTCTTCTTTAGAGGTGTATTAGTTAAGCCTCTTATTTAGATGGTGTATTTAGCTGCAGGTAGATGTTCCATCAAAACTGCCTGATAATTCAAAGGCATACATCCAATATAGAAAGGATGTAGAAGCCACCTTTACTTGGGTGAGAAATCACTTTATCAATTTCTAGGTACTGAAGGGCCTTTGCCTCACTTTCCTGGCCATGGCTACAACTCTGTTTATCAATAAATTTACATTAGATTTTACATTTATCACTGGTAATCACATAAAACATCACCTTGTTTTGTGACCTTGGTAGCCTTAACATGGTTATTTGCAATGTAGTCTGAGTTAGTAGTAACTGGCCTCTAATTTGGTGGGAAAAAATCAACATAATACTAAAAGTATCATCAACAATTTTGGACGTGCTTCCAGGGAGGCTGCTCAGCTGCCTAATGCCAGTGTCATGTGAACGAGTGCAATGGAAAAATCAAGCCTCCCCAGTATTCTGTTTCCAATAGAACATGAAAGGCAAGTTCAGTTCCTGGAGCAAGTCCGGCCAGCCAAGTGCTGACTTACAAAAGAGGTTTTTTAAAGGATGCTAGAAAGCAGGGCATGTGTGCAGTCCAAATGTCTCATCAGTGAAAAGTTATGTGTCAGCTTTAGAGAATAATTGGGTGAGTATAAACACAGCTAATAAGTTTCTCTGGCCTTGTTTTGCTCATGTTGTTGTAATTCTGGAGTGAGCAATGTATGACCACACTGTAGAGCTAGGCAGCATTTGCCTAAAGATATTTGTACTCATACTTTGTTCCTCGTTTGCAATGCAAAAGAGAGAAGAGGAAGGGAATATATATCTATACTTCTTTCATATTTACATACTTCTATATTTATATTGCATATAAATATGTATGATTTACAATATATTCATCCAAAGGAATAGTACGAAACCAATGAAATCTATTATTTGATAAAAATATCAAATTTTATATTAAAAACATCACTATTCTAAAATTATGATTATTTTTAATTCTCCTGCATCAAGAGGACACAAAGAATATTGCTGCCTGCCGGCAAAAAACAAGCACACATAGGCAGTGAGCTCATCATCTCAGAAGAACTTATGGTTACTTTAGATTGCTTCCTTTATTTTTTGGAGGACTTGCTCAGGCTTCTTCTAGAGATGGAGGCATATTCTTGCGTGTAGTAAAACCAAGCAGACTACATTGGATTTATTAGGTGGCGAAGTTACTAGCTGTGCCTTTCTAAGTTACTTTTTCTTCCTCCATAACCCAAATTCCATGCGTGTTCCAAAATATCTGTCAATTTTAAAGTGTCCCAAGAAGAGGCAAGTACCCACTGTGTTCCTCCAGCTTCCTGATCTTGTGCACCTCGCTTGGCTCATCTAAACCACGCATAAGCTTCCATACCATGGCCTGAACCAGCAACACCCTTTTATGTTTTGCATTATGCTCACAACCATCATTACATCGTCCTTGTTCCAGGCTGCCTTACAATATATATTCTCTTTCTATCTCAGTTCCTACCATCTCATGCCATAACCTGCAGATGGGCTGACAAGTTATTGCTTGTTATTCTGTCTGTTTTGCTTCTTCTAATAGATGCAGGTGCACACACTGCTGAAATGCTTTCCCCAAGAGCTCGCAGTTCTTAATCATCCTATTGAAGTGACTTTGTATTTGCCATAATTTTCACATTAAAATAATCTGCACACATCAAGTTGGTCAAATTATGTGTTGTGAGCAGCTGATTGAGTTGAGCTCTGTTTGCTTACCCATTGTCCACTTCCTGTTCACAGTTATAGGGAGCTGCTGAGCCACTCCTTATGAGAATAGAAGACAGTCATTTAAAGTTTTTAATACGTACAAAGTCATGATATGTTAATTTTTACAAGGCTGCTGTTTCCTTCCATTTCAATTTGATGCTGTTCAAGAGATTCCAGACACTTTGGGCTGGGAGGGCATGAGCACTATTGTTTATACTGAGATGATCTGAGCTTACTGCTTCTAAAATGCCATGGGGCACCTTGCAGGCTAACATGTAACCTGGTGACATGCCTGGTCTTCAGTAGGCTATCACAGTTTTTCTCATCATTAATGCATGTTGCACAGAGTCTTCTTACAGCAGCAGCATGACAGAAATAGCCTCATTACTAAGCTGGCAGCAGCAGCCTCTATGGATAGAACAGCGAAGCATTAAGCCTTCAAAATAGATGTATGTCCTGTTTATGTAGAGCCTGTACATTTTTGTCTTTCCATACTACATTCTTCAGTCTTCTGATCCGACTGGCTGACATACATAAAACAAGGGATCTTCCAGGCAGCCATTTAGTGTCACTCGATGTGGTGTAACTGCTTGTTTTAAATATCTCTCTTGCCTGGACAGAATAGATATACATGTGCATTGCCCCTGCCTTGGAGCAAAGGGATAAAGATGGCAAACTCAGATACCTTCTGGTACTTTTTAAGAATCAGCAATAAGAAAAAAATTACCGTGCTGAGCGTGAAGACCTCTCTTTTTTAAATTAACTTGTTTTTATATCAGGGTTTCAATAAATTTGGGGGTTTTGCCTTGCAGAAAGAAATGTGCTGAGCCAGCAGCATGCCCAGGTAGCCAAGAATATGATACCTGGCTTGTATCAGCAATAGTGTGGCCAGCAGGGCCCTGCAGTGATTGTACCCCTCTACCTGGCAGTGGTGAGGCTGTGCCTTGAATCCTGTGTTCAATTTTGGGTCTCTCAGTACAAGAAAGACTTTGAGGTGCAGGAGAGTGTCCAGAGAAGGGCAGCAGAACTGCTGAAGGATCTGAAGCACAAGTTGTATGAGGAAGAGGGACCTGGGGGTGTTTACCCTGGACAGAGGAGGCTGAGGGAAGAGTTCATCGCTCTCTACAACTACTTGAAAGGAGGTTGTAGTGAGGTGGGAAATGGTCTCTGTGACAGGACAAGAAGAAATGGCTTCAAGTTCACCAGGACAGGTTTAGACTGGATACTAGGAAACATTTCTTCACTTAAAGTGTCGTCAAGCACTGGAACAGGCTGCCCAGGGCAGTGGTAGGTCACCACCTCTGGGGGTATTTAGAAGACCTGTAAATGTGCCTCTTATGGACATGGTTTCGTGGTGGACTTGGCAGTGCTGGATGAACTGTTGTACTCAACAATCCTAAAAGTCTTTTCCAACCTAAATAATTACGATTCTATGCTTTGAAAGGCTCTATATGTTTAAGAAGATGTCTCATACTTGGGAATGCATCCTAAGAACTTCTACTCAAGAAATGCAGTCCTGCTGTTGAATTAGTCTCTTTGCTTCTCCAACATGAATTTGCTTATAACATGTGGATATGTGCATTGTTAAAGCTAACTGAATTTGCAGAAGTTTGAAAATTGTGCCTTTGCTTTGGAAACAACATATCAGTGAATTGAGAAGTACCGAACACTGCTGTGACTACTGCTGCCACCATCCCCTCCCTCTTTGTGTCATTATAAAGACAAGCACTGGTGATGCTACTCGGTTTGTTTGTACATGAAGTGCTGTTTGCCTGAACACAGGAGGAACAGAAAACAAGGAAAGCATTTCCTTGCTCCCAAGACTCTTCTCTCTCACCTCCTTCTCCCTCTGGGATATTCTGTATGAACATACTGTCAGCGTGTTTCAGGCTTTCTCTTGTTATTTTCTTGCCCCTTACACAGTTTCTCTTACAGTCACCCACACAATCACAAACAGCTTCTGGGAAATAACTAGCTGAGGAAGAGAGGCAGCTACAGCTGAATTTCAGGGAGTTTTCTATACAAACCCTAATTGTACAATGCTGGATGTTCCAGCTATTCACATCAGTCCCCTCGTCTCCTTGGGGAGTTGCTGTTTCTCTATTTCTTGGGGATGGTTGCGGTTCTTTATTTCTTCCTTTTGCCAGCAGAACAGCATTGCAAAGCTTATTTTCACCAAAACAGGGTGATTTTCACTGTGGTGAAAACAGCAGCAGTGACCTGGGCTAGGGGCCTGCCTCTGGGAGACTAATGCTTTTTGATTAAAATACTATGCATGCAACTTAGAGACAGAAGAAAGGGCAAAGGCAAGAGGGTACCATGCATACCATGATTAAAGTGACCTTGTAAGTACAGAAAATGTTGTTATAAGCTCAGTGCTAATGTGTATCACACAATTCCTGAGAACTGCAGTCTACAGAAGCAACAAATGAAAATCAAAATATCCTCATCGTGGTACCCGTTCAATATCTCAAATATTTTTAGCTTGGCTCATGCAAAGTAATGAATTTAGCTTAAAAATAATGAAATTAATAGAAAATACAATTGAGGACATTGATATTTTGGGTGGTATGGTTTAGTGTGAGGCGTCCCTGCCCATGGCAAGAGGGGTGGAAATGGGTGATATTAAGGTCCTTTCCAACCCTGACTATGATTCTATTTAACCATGTTTTCTCCAGATGCTTACAAACTTCTGATCTTTGGCTTTCTTTTAAAACTCCGAAGGCTTTAAAATAAAAGCAACCAAAAGCTGAATTTCTTCCAGGGACATCTGTATAAATCCCAGTGTTGGCAGCATGTTGCCAGAGCTCAAATGACATCTTTTTATTAGTACTGTGTTTACAGCAGCCCTCACAGTATGCTGGACCTTTCCTAAACATTCAAGTGTGGATGAGTCATAAAGTTTGATGTAGAAAATCATCATACTTTCACAGTAGGAATCAAATAAATATTAACTCTTAGCAAGCCATAACCTGCCTTTGAATTACTGATAAGGAATTCCATCAAAAGCAGTGTCAAAGTGGCTGGGCAATTTTATCTTCATGGCAGTAGGTTTTGTATGCCTTCAACAGATGAGAGTTTGTTCCTGTTTCCTTTCTAAAGTCTCTTTACAACCCGCTATATGAAAATATAGAATAGTTAGGGTTGGAAAGGACCTCAAGATCATCCAGTTCCAACCCCCCTGCCATGGGCAGGGACACCTCACACTAAACCATCCCACACAAGGCTTCATCCAACCTGGCCTTGAACACCGCCAGGGACGGAGCACTCACAACCTCCCTGGGCAATTATTTTATATTAAATTGGGAATGGATAATTTCAACATCCTCAGCAGTTCATGACACTTTCATAATACCTTTTTAGATATTCAACACCTCTTTCCAGATTGTATGTTTTGGGACAGTGATGATTTAGAGCTGTGCTTGTGCCTGCTATGGGACAAATGCTCTGGACAGGAGGTGGTAAACAGAGCCCTGGCTTGGCTTATTTCACACATGCTCCACCCTCCTACCATGAAAAGGATATAACACCATTTTCTCCTTCACAACAAACATGAAATTTGTGTCACATCACAAACTCTTTGAAGGAATGCTTCTTTGACCATTCCATTTCCTACCCCAAGTTTTTACCAGCTTTCTTCTGCTTCCGTTGGTGTGAAAATTACCCAGTCTTCTTCCTGCCAGATCCCAAATTTCAGAGTAATTTTCTGTTGCTTGAAAAACTGCAGTTATCAACATTTGAGGAAAAAAAATATGCCAGCACCTACTTCTGAATTCTCTGGGTTTGACTGGAAATCTTGAAATGCCAACGCTTAGGTTGCTCTTTGTTAGTCATCTCACTGACTGCTCTAAAACTAAGGACTCACCTGGAGCATTGTGTGCAGTTCTGGTGTCCTCAACATAAAAAGGACATGGAACTGCTGGAACAAGTCCAGAGGAGGCCACGAGGATGATCAGGGGCTGGAGCACCTCCCGTATGAAGACAGGCTGAGGAAGTTGGGGCTGTTCAGCCTGGAGAAGAGAAGGCTGCGTGGGGACCTCAGAGCAGCCTTCCAGTATCTGAAGGGGGCCTATAGGGATGCTGGGGAGGGACTCTTCATTAGGGACTGTAGTGACAGGACAAGGAGTAACGGGTTAAAACTTAAACAGGGGAAGTTTAGATTGGAGATAAGGAGGAAATTCTTTCCTGTTAGGGTGGTGAGGCACTGGAATCGGTTGCCCAGGGGCGTTGTGGATGCTCCATCCCTGGCAGTGTTCAAGACCAGGTTGGATGAAGCCTTGTGTGAGATGGTTTAGTGTGAGGTGTCCCTGCCTATGGCAGGGGGGTTGGAACTGGATGATCTTGAGGTCCTTTCCAACCCTAACTATTCTATGATTCTATGATTCTGTGAAAATTCAGGAAAAGGCAAGTTCAGGGAAGATTATTCAGGACAAAAGAGGAGCAGAAGATTTCAACTTGAATCCTCTTTTCCATCCCTCAGTTTTTCTTTGAAAAAGTGGTTCTCCCTCTCCCACCCCAATCTCATGCTTTTTCTGATCTTATTTCCCAGCCACTAGACCTAAGAAGTTAATGGTTTCCCTGTAGATTACATGGATGAGTTATAGCAAAGCTCTATATTTTGTGCAGATCTGGTCAATAATGTTTCTTCTTAATCTGTATTAATGGTGCATTTTAAAGAGTATGGAAAGTTCTTGTCCCCAGAGTTAGTACCAGCGAGCCACCAAGCAAGTGGCAGGGTGAAACCCCATCATTCTCAAGTAGTTACTACATTTGATTCTCAGCCTGCTAACAACAAATCATCCAGCAGACAAGGAATTAATAATAAATCTAAGAAATGCGATAATCTGAAAAGTACTCTCAGGAGACTCATACTGCTTTAAGAATGATAGATTGCTTCCAAAGCCAAGATGGAAATGAATCAATTCATTTGTACGAACACCTTCATTGGTGAGAAACTGATCCTGTAGTGTTGGATTTTCTCTAAATCATGTATGTTCTGCACTCCACTTAATGCTTAATGCATGATCATTGACAGTATAGTACCATAGTACTCAAATTTACAGTGGTGCAGTTGTTAAACTGATCCTTGGCCCTCTTAGAGCAAAAGTATGCAAGGAAACACTGCTGTGAAATGTCAGTAAAACCAGATACCACATGTCTCTGAAGACTAACTCTCAAAGTTCTAACAGTCAAGGAACTTTAGTGCTTAGAAATTACAATATAACAACAAATAATTACAAAACCAGTTAGAACTAAAGTGAATAGGTAGATTTAACAGCTTACACTTTGTGGTGGAGCTGTTGAGCTGATGGTCTTAGTTCTTCAGGGCAACCACAGGGAGCTGAAATGTTGCCAGAAACCATTATGTTCAATTGCAGTGACTCTACAGGTCATCAGGCAAATACAGAAAAATAACTCTTTAGGCAGATACAGGATAGATTATAGAAGCAGAGACTGGGTTTCCATTCGCATGGAATCATAGAATAGTCAGGGCTGGAAAGGACCTTAAGATCATCTAGTTCTAACACCTTGCCATGGGCAGGGACACCTTTTACTAGACCATGTCGCCCAATGCTCTGTCCAGTCTGGCCTTGAACACTGCCAGGGATGGAGCATTTATCACTTCTTTGGGCAACCTCTGCCAGTGCATCACCACCCTCACAGTAAAGAACTTCTTCCAGCCTGAACTTCCCCTGTTTTAGTTTTAACCAATTACACCTTGTCCTACTGTCAGCCTTCCACTCCTTTCCAGATTATATTGTAAAGCTTCTGGTTCTATTTGTGCAAACTTGATCTCACTTCACAGTCACCAGAAGCTGATTTGTGAGCTGGGTCAGAGCTGGGGCATGTTACTAAGAGACAACTGAATTAATGATTCCACTCACCTGTGAGTTAAATGGCTCAGAAAGCTATAGTAAATAAGAATGTGATTTTAACACCTTTTACACTGAAGCTATATAATCAGATCCAGATCTCTGTGGTAAGAGCTAGATCTCAAATTTAAATCCCCCTGGTCTATTCAAGTGAGTTTATGCTGCCAATGATCCTTATTAACCCAGGTACTGAATTTCTGTAACATCAAACCACAGAGTAATTCTATTTTTCATATTTTTACTTGCTGACAATAGGGCTGGCTGAATTTTCTTAAATCTTTAAATAACGGTTTATTCTGAATGCTCTTTTTGTTGCTCTTGGGATTGCAAGGAGTTAATAAGAGTCATTTGTGCTGTTGACATAAGTGGTGTATTGAATTTTAGAAAGCAGCTGCTGCAAATTAAGTGAGAGCTAATGGCTAGAATGATTAGAATATGAGGTGGTTGATATAACTTCATATAATAATAGTGGGAATCATTAGTAACTGCTCTCTCTAAACAGCATCGGTATTTCAGAATATACAGTACTGATCTGGAATGGAAAAGGATTCAAAAGAGAAAGCTTTCTGTTCCTAATTGTGATTTGATATTACTGTTCATAAGTATTGTTTCAAGCATGCAAAAGAGGTTTTTTTGCTTGCTTAATTTGCTTGCAAAAAGCAAAATTTTGTTTTGGGTTGGTTTTTTTTTTGTGTGCTTGTTTTGTGCTTTGTTTGTTTGCTTGTTTATGTTTTTGAGGGTGTAGGAGGGAATGTGTGGGGGTTTTCATCTCATTCTGTATGTATATTTTCAACTACAAGCCTAGTTGGGCTCTTTCCATATAGGTACTTATAAGCTGCCATGCTTGAAGCTACATATTGGGTCTCTATATCTATATATTTCTTTGATCTGCGTATTTCTTATTCCATATACCCTTTTCTGGCCTGGAAACCCACTGTACAGACTGGTGCTTTACCCTCTGAGACAGTATCTTTCAGGTGCTTTAAGCCCCAGTCTACATTGAAATTCCTCAGTGTGGAGTGAAGGGCAGAATGATTTATTTAAGTCACTGGGGGAAAGTATTCATTTTAATATGGTATTCATTGGTGTTGCAAGACAACTTTAAATACTTCTATAATGTCATAAAGTCTTGCAGAAATGGTAAAATTTGAATGCAAAGGATTCCTTATGGAGCTATAATTTAATCTTACTTTTTTTAACATCCTCTACTCATCAGTCCATCAACTTTTTCTTTGCTTATGCCCCGATCAGGACAACAAAGCTTCCTAAATTGCCCACACCTTCTCTTAGATAAGCATTAAGCTAAAAAGGGAGGCATTTGCAGAGCAGTGCAATGCTCCTTTGTAGTATTTTGTTGAAAAACACCTACTTTCCGAAGTGCTGAGGTACCTTCAAGAGCCCTGGTATTGCCTCCAGATGAGATGCTGGTGTTCCAGCCATGCTCTGATGACCTTCCCAGATGAAGATTTGCTCTTCATCTGGGAGCCCCTGTTTGAAAGATCTCTGAAGATCAGTTTAGTAAAGAGACAAGCAAAGCAGCCTGAGCAGAAAACTGTGGGAAATTGTTTAATCCAGCCTGCGCAAACCACCAGACACAGGGGAGGAGAAGATGGATTTAACCTCTGAGCCTGGCACTCCAGCAGATGAATAAAGGCACTCACATAACTGAAAAGGCAGATTAAGTATGTAAACATGCAGCTATAAAGTACCTTTATGTTCACTGCCTAAAAGTTTTTCACTGGCTTTCCAAAATCCTATTCTTGGCATTTTTTACTAGTAAATGTATTCATTTCATGTAGTTACGTGCAGAAATGTTATACCAAAAAATGTCCAGTCAATATGGCCCCTCTGATATTTATGAAAGGCTTTAAAATGTCATTTTTTCTGCCTAATGAGCAAGGAGCAGATAATGAGCATGAGAGCATTGTTGAAAGTTTTCATGTGAAGCCATAATTCAAATCTCCATGAAAATAAATATGAGTAACTTGTCAGGTTAAGAGGATGGAGAAGTCACCACAACAACTGAGTGACACATTGTCCTGCGAAGCTGAATGTGGACTTGGTGGGTTTCTAAGTCTCAGCTAGGTATAAACTGGCTATGCAGGCCGTGAAATGGTGGTTATACCAGTGCAAGATGGCAGAGAATGGTTATTTGGTGACCTATTGTTCCAGGCACAAAACTGCATTCACTGTGATGGCTTCATTGAACATAAATTTTGCTGCTAATGAATCATATTAGAGTGTTACTGTGAAATACAAAAGTAATCTCAAGCTAAATGACTTTCAAAAAAGAAATTAAAACAAATAAGCACATTAGACTAAGGGTATAAATGCGAGTTAAATTTGGAAAATTAAGGAATTACCAGAATAAAGATCTAAAACTACTATATTAAACACCTGAAGCCACAAAGCATTAATAGCTGTTCATTAAGGACTGGAAAGGACTGAAAAAAATTGCTTGCCACTATGATAGCCCAAAGAAGCACAGGTAAAAGTGATACTAAAATTACCCATAAAATCAACTGTAAAAATCACTGCCCCTCTCTCCATGCATGCAACTGCTCCAGTAAGAAAGGGAAATGACATTTGAAAAGTTGTATACTCTTAATGAATATGAAATAGGGCTTCTTTGGGTTCCTGCTCAATAGTTGGTAGGTGGGCACAGAGCTCTTTCTCCTGCAGTGTTTCTGTAATGCTACAGCAGTGTGTTGCAGCAGGAGGTGATGCTACCACAATTTGTACAACTTGTATGTGAGTTTACACTTCATCCCTGAGGCTTGTGGCTACAACCTGACTAAATTTATACAGAGACTCATGCATTTTCACACCAATAATAAACACATCATATGCCAATTTTTGAAGGTTAATCATAGAATGGTTTGGGTTGGAAGAGACATTAAAGATGATCCAGTTCCAACCTTCTGCCATGGACAGCGATATCTTCCACTAGACCAAGTTGCCAAAGCCCATCAAATCTGGCCTTGACCACTCTCAGGGATGCCACTTTTACTCTGTTTCAAGCTAATGCATCTCTGTTCTGGTGCTTTTCGCAAAGGTCAGCCACCTACCACACCATGATAAAAGAGTGAATCTGACTATGAAACTTTGTCACTGACTGCCGAAGTCCACACTTTGGAAGGTGTCCCAGATTCACTGAAAATAATGAGCTGAAGACAGAGGAAAAACCCACAACTATACATGAGTAGAAGAAAAGAAAGTAGTTGGTGACAGAAAATGGAAGTATGTGAGAGGCTTAAAATATCTATTTAGTTTCTTCGCCAGCATAGTCAACAACTTCATTTACATTGAGTTTTATCAGTGTGTTTTACCCACAGAGGTCAAAATCCTGGTAAAAGCAATACTCCGATACCCTTAACAGTCTTCTGGTGTCAATAGATCAAATCTGGGTTAGGGATTACCAAGATTCTCTACACTTACGCCAACGTAAGTGGAAATACTTTTAGTAGATACAGTTTTATTGGCTTCAACATTCCCAAGCTAATTTGCAGATACCGAGGTCTGTCTTTAAGAGGTTATCTTGTAACTACTAAAATGGATGAGAAAAACTGAGATACAGGGTGATGAAAATTATCATAATTAAACAGATAAAAATTTAATAACTGGATAGCATGGCATGGGTAGTCAAGGAGAAGCCAGCAACTCCCACTGTATTTTATGACTGTCAGGGCTCTGCATGGGGGCAGATGACTGATGGTTGGTATTATCAAGAACAGAATGTGTCCTGTTTTAACCTTTTATTTGTTTAACCTTTAAGGTGTAGGTGAGATTGTGCAGCTGAATTTCTTATTACTAGAAGAGATTGTATTTTTTATTCTTTCATAACAGGGATGATCCAAATTCAGCAAATTCTTCATGTAAGTAGCTATTAAAATGGCTCTGTAATTATAAAAGGATCATATCCATCCTCGAGTTTTATCTCCTGTTGTTTCTGCAGGGTTGCTCATTTTCCTGATGAGATTAGGAAAACGAACTCCTTTCTCACTGAAAGGAGAAGGGATTAAAAGCACAAAATTAATAAAAAGACCTATTCAAAAGATGTGGAAAAGGTAAATAAATAGAAAACACTGGTACCAGATTTAATATTTTGTGGTTGGGATCTATTTAAAGGTTAAATAGCTATACTAGGTATTACAAAGAAATTAAACATTTTAACTCCCAAGTGCATAACTAGAGCACTACATAAGGCAAGCATTAGTTCAGTATTGTTATACTCAGGGCAGGCATACGCATCTTATCTCAGTATAAGACATTGACACACCTGAAGTTGCCAGTAAAACTCCTTTGAACTTGAGTGCTTCCCAGTGTGAAGGTGCCAGACTGTCAAAAAATAATTGCACAGACAAGTACCCTTGACAACTATTAGGCCACTTATTTAGCAGTGCCTGAGCTAAAATGGAGTAAGGTCACCTGCATTAATCATAGTTCTGCTGTGCCGAAGTATGTGTAAGCACTAGACGTGGCCAGTAAAGAGCACCGAGCCTTCAGCATCTGATGTTACTGAGGTCTTCAACCAGAATTCATCTAATTTAGCCAATAGACACCAAAGATTTTCCCATCAAATACACCTGTTGCTATCAAATAAAACAAAATAACTTATGGAGACAACCTCATACCTGAGAACAAATCCTAGGGACCTCTAGGTTTGTAAACTAAGTCTCAAACCAGTCTGGAACAAGGTAGAAAGAACTCACCTGTCAGGAATAAGATAGTGGTTTGTACCTTCAATCTGATTATCAGAGCAATTTAAATTTGTCTAGTTAGTTCCTTGTTTGTCTGTGCATGCCAATCACCCCATTGACTCAGTAGCCATGGGAGGGGAGAGACATCCACCTCAGAAACTCAGCCCATAATACAAAATATCATGTATGACCCTGATCTATTGTGGTGATAATAAAATCCACATATGCCAATGAACAAGCCAAATGCTAACAAATTGTCTACTGTCGTTACTCCTTATTCCAAAATCATTTCCCATCACTATCTGCACAAAGACATCATTAATCCTTCCCAGCTGCCAAAAAAGCCCCTTCTCAACAAGTTGCTGTTATGTTTCCTATACAAAGATATATGATGTATAGAATGCTGTAAGGGTGGTAAATACAATGAAATGAGTAGAATAGAATTCCAGATGTTAATGTAATGACTGGATTATTTGCTTACCTCTATTACTTAATTTAAATGATGCTGACTGGGAGCTGGAGTCCCATAATTTCAGTTATAGAAAATTACATCTGCACTCTTTATTTTCTTTGAGCCCTTGCTGCCAAATACATTGCTCTTATTTAACAGTATCTGCAGAACAAACATGGGCTGGAGTTGTCTAAGAAATTTAAGAGCAAAACTGTCTATTATGGAAAGGTTCATGATTATATTATTCATTCTGCAATCTTTTTATGTGTTTACAAGATCCATTGACGAGAAAAAAAGATTCAATAGAAGTGCCACATGGTATTTTTACAGCAAGCTTTTTACTTGCGTTGTATTTTTCCTCCGTTTTTAATGACACTCTGAATGTTTTTTCCAAGAATCAGATCAAATAGGCAACTATAATAGCAATTCAAATGTTTTAAACAATTTTATTTGGAAATGTATGCCACAGTCTTTCTACCAAGCGTATGAAGAGATGTTTACTTAGCCCTAGAATTTTGACTGGCTAAAATCATGCAACTGGCCTTTCATTTGGTGTAATAAAGGTCATAACTTTGAAGTTAATGGAGCAAAGTTGCTTTTCACCAGCTGATACTTTGTGTTTACTTAGTTCATTCTTTCCCAGATCTGAACTGCGTATTTCCTGAACCTTGATTCTATCCTGGTGTATAATTTTGTTACTCAAAAGCCAGTAATAAAGCCCAAATCCTGCTCCCATGGAGTTGTAAGGCCAGAAAAGCAGCAGCAGCTGGAGTGGCAAGGTGAGCAGAGCATGCAGAGGAACTGAAAACCCTCTCCGTGTCAGGGAAGTCAGTGGCACAAAGTGGCACAAAGTGTGCATGAGCACAGAGGAACTGAGGCAGGCCAAAAACCAAGACAAAATATATCAGTGGATTTTTGAACTCTACACATATCCATGACCAAGCCTGTCCTCTCACCCATGATACGACCAGCTGTATTGACAAGAAAGGCTTCGTTTCAAGTCCTTTTCCCAGGTTAGAGGAGAGACATAAAGCCACACTGCTGAAGCGGTCCTCATCCCATGCCCTTTTTTTTTTTTTGCTTTTAATTAATAGAATGAAAACTCAGCCTTAAAATCCAGAGAAGAAAAAATATTTGTGGCATTAGACTCTGGAACCACAAAACATCCTGAAATATAAACAACCCAAGCAGGAGAGCTAAGCTGGGTTAGTTGCATCGGGTTTTTTCTCCCAAGTATAATGGTGCTTGCCAAAAGGTGGAACTTCAGGGAAGAGGGAACTGAAATGTTGACACAAATTTTAATGATACTCAACAGAAGTTGTCTCCTTTTCTCTCATATGAGAACAAAACGTAAAGAGTGTAAAATCCTTTCAGAAAGGCAAAAATATACCAATTTTATACTTTAGAAGCAACATTTTACAGTTTTTCATTCAAAACAACACTTCTTTATAAGTCTCTCTTTTTTCTATTTTAAAGAAAACAGATTTACAAAGGATAAAATTACCCAATAAGCAAAATATTCATTCCAGGTTAACTCAAAACATCTTTCCGCATTCTTCCTGCCTCTCTCCCCAACCCAGGGCTTATTTTGGTTCAAATTGAATTTTGTTTCTTTTTTTTTTCCAACTGAAACCCCTCATTATTCATCCAGCTCCACTAACAGAAAGGCCTCGTGCAGAGAAATATGTACGAAAGAGGAGCTATGTAACTCTCACTACGACTAGAGCCAGGCTGATAGAAGCAGAGCTCATGGATGCTGTGGTTCTGCCTGGGCTGAGGTCTATCGCTGCTGCCGCCACTGCCGAGCCCTCTGCCTGAGCCGCCGGATGGACAGGCTGATCGGCTGCTTCCCAAACTTCTTCATGATCTCCTTGATTCTTGCCAGGTTGGTTTTGGAGATGGTGAAGTCGCACTGGGTAGCTCCCATGTCATAGCCGACTTCGCAGGTCTTGGTGGCGGTGGTGTAGCCCTCTGCCTTCACAGCCACCACGTATTCCCCTGGGTTGAGAAGGCGCCAGTAGTCCCCATCGGCTCCTGGTAGGAAAAGAGATGGCTTTCAGGACAGTGTTGAGGAAGGTGCTGTTTATGAGAATACAGAAATGCCTGCGTACTGATGACACCCCAGGCAACAACCCTGCATCCTCACACCAGGAGGGTGTCAGTGATGCTGTCCCCCATCACGCACAGCGCTCTTCATCCTGCCAACTCCACAGGAAAACACACCTCAAAAGTTTTCCGAATGATGAAAAATGACAATGGGCTTTGATTTTTCTTAAGACTTGTCAGATGAAGTCGAAAACATCTTGAGGCAAAGGGTCACCTTGCTGATGATTCCTAAGGGGGTATAAAAGATCTTTCCCACACTAATTCTGGTGAAGGAATAGAAAGAATTTGTGAGGTACCCATATCACTCTCATGATCCTGGCCAGACCACCTTGACACACATGTTTTGATGCTATTTAGAATGCAAAGCATATGAATTCTTAATATCAACTCAGAGATCTGAGCATCCCCCTCTATAAAATCTTGCGCTGAGTTTTATTACATTGATTTTCCTACAGAGTATAATTCATCAAGGTACTTAAACACTTGCTTACCTGTAAACACATGAACAGCGATAACCCTAATCAGCTAAATTAGTCATGGACAAAGCAAGATATATCTTAATACATTACTGAATCAGGATTTTGTTTTCTTCTTTCTTCCCCATAAATGATCTCAGATTACCCATACATACATAAGAATGACTTTAGACCTCTTTTTAAGTATTATTTTAATTCGCAAATATGCTTAGCTGTGGACTAAAACAGGTGAAACACTATTATCTAAAGTTAGTTTTGCATTCTGTCCTGGAAAAACCGACTGTGAAAGAAAGTGCATAGTCAAATGTGCAATTCTATATATAAATAAAAATGCACCACCTCTTGTATGAGGAGATTTTTTAGCACTGATGAGAACTGACAGCTTTGGATTCCTTGCAATGCAGTGTGTTACAAAAACCTAAATATGGTTTGCATAACGATATTATATTTAGGAAAAGAGCAGACTAACCTCTGTGTAAAGAAAATGGATTTTAACTGAAGGGTTGGTAAAATAAAAACCATGTTTGTGAACTGCAAGTGTTAATAAAAGAGCATTACCTGGAGTATTGTGTGCAGTTCTGGTGTCCTCAACATAAAAAGGACACGGAACTGTTGGAACAAGTCCAGAGGAGGCCACGGGGATGATCAGGGGAATGGAGCACCTCCCGTATGAAGACAGGCTGAGGAAGTTGGGGCTGTTCAGCCTGGAGAAGAGAAGGCTGCGTGGAGACCTCAGAGCAGCCTTCCAGTACCTGAAGGGGGCCTATAGGGATGCTGGGGAGGGACTCTTCGTCAGGGACTGTAGTGACAGGACAAGGGGTAACGGGTTCAGACTGAAACAGGGGAAGTTTAGATTGGATCTAAGGAGGAAATTCTTTCCTGTTAGGGTGGTGAGGCACTGGAATGGGTTGCCCAGGGAGGTTCTGAGTGCTCCATCCCTGGCGGTGTTCAAGGCCAGGTTGGATGAAGCCTTGTGTGGGATGGTTTAGTGTGAGGTGTCCCTGCCCATGACAGGGGGGTTGGAACTGGATGATCTTGAGGTCCTTTCCAACCCTAACTATTCTATGATTCTATGATTATCAACTATACCCTGATATTGCAGTCTCTGAACACAAGCATAGCTTGCTTAGGTTTTTCTTTCAGCCCCTTTGACCCCAATTGGGTTGATGATGAAGATCCAGATTTTCTATTCCTCAGGGCTCAGGCATTTTTAAGAAGAGCTCTCTGAAAAGCTATGTATTCAGCTCTCTCTTAACTATTGGGTCTGCTGGCACCTTAACCAAAGGACAAAACATAAAGCTGTCCAGGTTTATTGAATTTATCCCAAAGGACTCATCTGTAGCTGTAAATGCTCTGGTGATACTACAGGGCTGGCAAAAGGCTACGGATCACCCGGTGTGTGGCCATGAATGCAGCCCTGCTCAGAGGCTGGTTTTAGCCCCTGGTGTTCAAAACTGACCCACATTTTCTGACACATTTAACAAGCACTTCACCACAGCCCCACATAAGGCCAGAAAAAAAGCAACACATTCACATACCACTGATAAATTACTGCAAAGCTGAATATTAAGCTGTTAGCGGGATGCCTTTTACCTCTCCATTTACAAGTAGGCAGCCATTAGCATTTCTGACAGCTGTCATTGCCCAGAATTTAATACCAGGCTTAAAGGTCTTTTTTTTTTTTTAAATCAGATTAAATGCAGTAAATAAAAAATTTCAGAGCAGATGGCAAGAGAAACACAATTAAAAATACAGATAAATGTAGTAAATAATAGGTTTGCTAAAAGAATAGGCTCCAGTGGGAGCAGGTTGGAGGCAGACTACATCTATCTCCATCTATTGGGTCAGGAAAAGAATTGCCGTGTCTGCTTAGATAAAATAAAAATGCACAAAAATCTGATTATAATATTATTATAACTCAAATGTGTCAGATGTCTCCATAAACCTGTCAATTAAGAGGAATACTCTGAGTCTGGAAGGACAGACCTTTGTTACAGTTGTCATATTTATGCTTAGATGTACCCAATTTGACTGATGTAAATACCTTATAAAAATCTATCCTAATGCTCTGTTACCTACAAAAGACTCTCCAAAAAAGCTAGCCATAGTACTGCACACCCAACGCATGTAACAACTAAACCTTATTTTTTCTCTACTTAACTTTTCTCTACTGAACAGGCAGCCACGAATGAGGATGGAGTTTAATATGAGAATTATGCTTATCTTAGGCTAATGTTATTAAATATTACTAAATACTTCTTCAAAATCTTTGGGGTTTGTTAGATAATATATATTGAAATAATATGAAACATCAAAATATTGATAAAAATTTATCTGCACCTTACGTGAAATTATATTAAATATGCTTTATTATTATAAATTGTGCAAAAAATATATTTTAAGAATATATATAATAATATGTATTATGCAATTATGAAAAAAAAGCCTCACAGAAATGTGCATCTGTATTTGAACTCTGTTCACTAGAAAGAAAGTGCATATTTCTTCATCAAGATTTGCTGTGACATTCCCAAAACGCAATTACAGGAAGCAGCACACAAAACTGCCTTTGCACCATGAGGAGAGAGGTGTTCAGGTGCATTTGTTCATCTGACTGATGAATTCTTTTCCAAAGGTTATCTTATAAAGCACAGTTCACATCTAATCATAACAACATGTAATCAGCCAAACTTAATCAATAGTTACATCTGCATCCACAGAAAATGCAATAATTTTCCACAAAGCTCTTACTTTCAGAATCAATGACTTCACTTAGGCTATTAATACTGTTAGCTCAGTGTCAGCAACCCTCTCTTCCCATAAAATATATCATACATCCAAGAGAAAGTAAAAATAGAGTGCTTTCCATGCAGTTTTTGTCCATGGGATGAAGCAGAGAAATTTTCTCAAACAAGTAAATGTTATTAGAGGACCTTTACAGATAACTCTTGTCTGGCTCTACAGGGTAGTCGACCATGTTAATGTATCAAAGAAACAGTAGATAGCAGCTTAGCTCGCTTTAAAAAAACCTTATATGAATAGAAATAGTGGCCATAATTCTTCTCCTGCTTGGCCTATTTTTACATCAAGGCAACACAGAGGTTTAAATGGATACATTTTTCAATTTAAAAGGTATAAATGAAAGTAGACTGCTGACAGTTCGCCTTCTTTCACTAGAGTTATACATGTCATTTTAGCTTTTTGGTTCCAACATAAATTCTCTAGTTTCGAAGACTAATGAGACATAGAAGTTTCAAAGACTAATGAGACATACATTGTTATCTGTGTAATATAAAACAAAATAGACCTTTTATGTTCCCATCTACAAAGTGATTTGCAAACAGTGTCAGCTTAAATGTCTCATTAAAAAGAAAAATTAAAAAGAATAAGTACTTCTATTTTTACTAACAAGCACAGATGGCTTTGAGCCATAAGAGCTCAGCTCTAGGCCTAGATGTAAATAGCTGCAAGATTTTGCCAGTGTTACAAGGTGGGTTTGGGGATCTTGTGTATTTATTACACATGTCATTGGGTCTTCTTCCCGTATGCATGTTTGCTGTCTTGAAACTGTTGATTTTTCTTCCATGTGGCAATCCAATGTGCTGAAAGCTGGAGGTTAATCACCTTTTGCATTTACTCAGCCTCAACCAGAGGCATATATTAATTTTGTTACCAGGGTAATGCAAACTACAATTTATGGCAGTCTTTCAAGACTGCCAAGACTTCCACAATGAGGAAAAACAACTGATTGCTTTAATTCCTGCTATTATTTCCCAGTGGTCCCATTTTGAAATATTTAAGGCAGAATCATAATTGCCTAATTAGCTATCTGTCATTCAGTGTTTTCTTTTACAACAGAGACAGAGTAGAGCTGAAATTAAGTTAATCATAAACTAAGTTAGATATCCCAAGATTTATTAATGGCTCAGATAATCTACTGTAGCAAACCTTAAAGATTTGGAAGTCTCTTATCTAAAGCTCTATGATATTCCATAGCCTGAAATCACTTTGCCTGTCAAAGCGTGATGTACCGTACCTCAGTGGCAAAGCACATGGAAATGGCAGTAAATGAAAGGCCCAGAATGCCAGTCAGATATAGAAATGATATAAAATTAGTGTTCCTCTTTCTAATATTGAACCAAATCTGGACTATCCAACAAGATTTCTCTGATTAGTTACCATGATGTTATTTTTCCATAAAAGTCCACAGAAAGCTTGTTAACCTTTTGCAACCAGCACTTTGAGTGCAATCACTAAAGACGCATGATGGCATCTTTCACTGTTTTTCTTCATTCTTCCTTCTTTGCTGTATCCCTGATGACTACGTGTATTAAATCACAGTACACAGACAAAATGAGTTCTGGGCTCTGTCCCAGCCGCTGCCTCCCAACAGCAATTTTCAGGTATTACTGTTAATCTTGTAATTGGCTAGTGTCTATTTAAAGCAGTTCTTTATTTAGTGCCACATCTACTTTCCAAGCTATTTAAATAGGCTTAGAGTTTACTCTGAGTATACATACGTGTGTCTGGGTGTAGATCAGAACTGTGCTAACATGACAAATAGCATTTTTTAAACTATACATACTTTGGGCTGAAATTCACCTGTGCAAAGCAGTGTTTCTGCTCAGCCCCATTAAATGATCTTTTATACAGCTGTGATGTTTTACAGGGTACTTTAGGTTGTGAAACTCCTCTTTCCCTGCAATAGCTTTTTCTCCTCTGGACACAGCTCTAAATCACATCTCCAACACATTCAGAGCCCTATAACTGCTAACAGCTAGAGGAATGCTTTTCACTCAACAAGGTCTTATCTACACTCTTGGTTTTCAGGGCTACAATTACTCTGATTTGCGCTACCTTTACATGAGAAAAGGAGCAATAAGAGTGTTATGGACTCAGCCTTTCTCAGATTATTGATTTTTGGCAGATAAAAGGCTATTTTCTCAATACTTTAAGAGGTGGAAAGAGGAAGAGGGTTAGAGAAGAAAGCCATAGTTTGGTTCTTGTCTACGCAGCTGCTTCGTGGGAAGAAGTGACTCTGCCCTTACGAAAACTCTGTCCTATTGCCACTCTTTCTGCAACATTCTCCTTGGACCGAATATTATCTGCTGGCTTTTCTCAGAAAAGAGTTCAAAGTTCAATGAGGTTCTGCATTTTGTTTTAAAACCATAAATCTGTTAATTTGCACTGATGATTTGAGGGTTTTTTTTACCTGTGCGAATGTCATGGTTAACACCTTCTACTGAAATAACAGCATTTGGGATTCCCTTTCCATGCGCATCTTTTACTATGCCTTTGATGCCCCGATGAACCTATTGAAAGAATAGACAAGCAAATATTGCACAGCACAGTCACTACTATTGTTAAAAAGAGTTGGGACATATAATTCCATATGTCAATTACATATATTACAGTTTACACAATTTTGAAGTAGCATTACTAACCCAGTATATAACCCTTTTGGGCATTAACTACTTGTGAATCAGCTTACAAATTCTGGTAGGATTCCTGAGATACCAAATTCAAGAGGTAGATAAAACAAGCAGATAAAGCAGCAGACATAAGGGGTTTTCTGGCAATCCTTTGTAGCAAGCTTTTCACTCACATCAAGCTTTAACAAGAGTCATTGTCTTATTCTTCCAGGTCAAACCAGCCTGGCTGAAGTGATACACTAGTATTGCTTGTAAGTAAGGTTTCCAACACAAACACCAATAATCATGCAATTAGTTATGTAAGAAAAATATCAGAAACCTCAAACTCCCTTTCATTCTGAAAGGAGTCACCAAATTACTCAGAAGTTACTCTTCTGTCAAATACCTGTTCCATAAAAACAATCAGGGACTCGCGGTTGTTTTCCCATTCTTCAGGCAGCTCGCTCTCGTGGGGATACTTGTCACAGCCAACGTAGATGGACAGCTCAAAGCAGTTTGTGTGCAGATAACTGAAGTCATTTATGCCTGTCAATGGGGGGTATAAACCAAATTATTTTATATCTTCTTTTAATCTATTGATCAGACCTGATTTCTTTATGCAAAGTAATCTAACTTATTTAAACACAGACTGGCTATTTACATAGCCGGCTTAGTCTGCATACATGATAGCAGGGAAAAGATTTTTAGAAATGCTACATCTCCTGTATCAAAGCATCAGAATAACATCAGAGCTACACATGTGAAAAAAGAAGACTTTCTAAAGGCAGCATCCCATCAACACATTCAAAACATAGAATATATTCATAGAATCATAGAATCATAGAATAGTTATGGTTGGAAAAGACCTGGAGGTCATCTAGTTCCAACCCCCCTGCCTTGGGCAGGGACACCTCACACTATTACACCATGACAGGATGGGGCACTGTGTCACCCCAGCACCACATCCCCAATTCCTTTGCCACAAAGAATGGTGTCCTTTTGCCATCACAAAACTTGAAGGAAATAGAAATTTAGCAGAAAACAAAGGAACAAACAAATGAACGTAATTCCAAATAAAGTTTCTCTGATATTCTTCATTATGAGGGTGATGAGACATTGGAATAGATTGCCCAGAGAAGCTGTGGCTGCCACATCAATGGCAGAGTTCAAGGCCAGGTTGTATGGAGCTTCAAGCAACCTGTTCTAGTTGAAGGTGTCCCTGCCCATGGCAGGGGGTTGAAACCAGATGAGCTTTAGGGTCCCTTCCAACACAATCCATTCAGTGATTCTATTGATGAACTTGTGAACACAAATGCCATCATTTTGAACATCCCCCTCCCTTCCTCTTTCTTCCCCTAGCTTTATATGCTGAGCTATGCATATCCTATAAGGTGTGAGATATTGCTTAGGTCAGTTGGGGTCAGCTGTCCTGACTGTGTCCCTGAACTCCTTGAGCACACCCAGCCTCCTCATTGGTGAGATTGTCCTGGGTTTACCAGGAGCCGTTTTGCTCCTTCTTAGTAACTGGTGCAAGCTCTGTGTTTTGACTTCCAGCCTGGGCAGAGAGCTGATAACACCGATTGGTTTTAATTGTTGTTAAGTAATGTTTATTCTGGCCAAGGACTCTGTGAGCCTCATGCTCTGCTGGGGACGAGGGGTGGCCTAGAGGAAGCAGAGACAGGACGCCTGACCCAAGCTAGCCAAAGGGGTATTCCATACCACAGCACGTCATGCCCAAGGAGGTAACGGGGAGTTACCCGGAAAGGCATGGTCTCTCTTAAGGGGTTGTCAAACTCGTTCAGTGGTGGTATCGTATTCTCTTGTTATTTTCTCTTATCATTATCATTGGTAGTAGCAGTAGTGGTTTGTGTTATACCTTAGTTACTGGGCTGTTCTTATCTCAGCCATGGGAGATACATTCCGTGGAGTTACATTCCCTCGATTCTCCTCCCCATCCCTCCGTGAGCGGGGAGGGTCAGGGCAGGGAGGGGGGAAAGAAAGAAAGAGGGAGAAAGAGAAAAGGGGGGGGGGTGGGGTGGGGAGGAGTGAGTGAACGAGCTTTTGTGGGTGGGTTTAAACCATGACAGAGATGAAGAGCAGAAAAGTCGTTGACTCTCTCCAAGCACTGCTCAGCAATAACTCCCTTGTGATCAACACTTCTTACAGCACAATTCGAAACCGTAGCCCCATACCAGCTACTGTGAAGAAACTTAACACTACCCCAGCCAAAACCAGCACACTATATTACGGCTTTGTAGAGGACTGGAATTGCACTATTGTGCTGCAACAGGGATTTCCGTTAGAAATACGTCCTAATCAAAACCCAGGAATCGCAATGCCTCTGACCTCTGAGGAGCTGCAGTTTAAGTCTATGTTACAAAAAGCACTGCGACCTTTGCAAAGGTCCTGGGCACTAAGGTAGTCTGTCTTTAGACACAGATCTCAAACATTTCCATTCTCAGGTTTCTCTCCCATTTCTCACAATTATTTTTCCCTTGGGAAATTCCATCTATTAGTTCTCCACAATCACACAGATAATGTAAGTACATGAACACCAGAGGAATAAATAATGTGAGATTCATTTCCTATTCCACCTGCATTTCTAATAAAAATATAGTTTCAAACATGTTTACTTATGATCATGAATTGTATTTTAAATGGCAAAGATTAGCAGAAAACACACCAAGTGTTTCTGATTGCAAAGAGTTAAAACCCCCCTAGTCCTATCCAGTTACCATAGTCAGGTATTTAATGAGCCTTCAGCGCCTTCTGGATAAGGAGCAAGAGGACTGTATAATGCAGATGTTAAGTTGTTCAGTTTTGTGGATGAGGAAAGCCTAAATATCAGACAGTGGCATATGCTACTCTGCATAAACATGCTTCCCCTCTGTTTGAGAAACAGATATAATTATTTTCCCTCACATAATGTATCACATCCTGATTAATCTGTTGTGAAATGTTTTGCAGTACACAGTAATTGCTCAGTTTAAATACATGTATTTAAGAAAACGGCTTTACATTGCCAAGAGTAACTCTGTGAAGTGTCTGAACATGCAAACACAGCCTTGAAAACACTGGAAATAAAACAAATTTCATCTGTTCTTTGCCTTTGTGCAGTTCACTCACTGCAGAAACGTTAATGTATAATTGCTAAAGAACTCGCATTGATTGCGGTCCAAAATACGTGCAGGAAATAGCAAGGCTGGTTTTCAAAGCAACACAGAGGTGTTCGTGCAAGATATCTGTGGTGCAAATACTTCTCTAGGGACTCTCTGGTGCTGAAAAGGAATTAGAAAAATCCCTTATAAGTTTTCCCATGTCATCAGCAGTGAAAAGTTTATGTGCATGATAACTGCAAGGCCAGGTAGCAGGTGGATGAGGAGAGGATGGGTGGCTTCAAGTTGTGGCACAGCAAGAAGGTGCCACCCACACCAAGGCGCATTCTACAAGCAGCATATTGGTGTGTCACCTTTGGGTCAAACATTAAGCAAGCAGAGGCTTAGGAGAAGAAAGTGCTACATGTTGATCTGAAATGTAAAGAAATAGTAAAAGTGGAGCAATTAAACTACATCTGTATAGTCATGGAATTACAGAGTGAAAAAAAAACCAGGTAAAATTTGTCTTCAAATCTGGAATTCTATTTGGACAATCCTTTACAGTACAAGTGCCATTGATCAAGTATCAGTCGACATAGATTCATAGAAAGTTAGGGTTGGAAAGGACCTTAAGATCATCCAGTTCCAACCCCCCCGTCATGGGCAAGGACACCTCACACTAAGCCATGTCACCCAAGGCTCTGTCCAGCCTGGCCTTGAACACTGCCAGGGATGGAGCATTCACAACCTCCCTGGGCAATCCATTCCAGTGCCTCACCACCCTTACAGTAAAGAATTTCTTCCTTATATCCAATCGAAACTTCCCCTGTTTAAGTTTTAACCCATCACCCCTTGTCCTATCACTACACTACGTATATATAGACATACATACATATGTATGCATATGTATATATACCTGCAATACAAATCACTCTCCTACATTTGTCTAAGTAGACAAGAAGTCTAACACTATCCTGCAGGTTGGAGGCTGAGTTCAAATGGAAACCACATCTTTTGAGGTTTAAGTCTGGAATCCAAGCTGTAAAGAACTGAGTGTAAAAGCAACATTCCAGCATTTTTCTCGCAGACAATCTTGGAAGTCTTACAGCAATGTAAGAGAGCAGGATGTAAAGTATATTGAGAAATATTATAAATCAATATAACAAATCAGATGAACATAATCCAACATACAATTTTTAGTAAGAAATCAAGGTACTGCTGAGGATCTATATTGTACATCATTACTTATTGCAACAGTCCGGCATCTGTTAGTGACATGGCCAATGTCATCTTTTCTGGACCAATTCATAATCATGTTTCTTATAACAGTCAGGGAAATCAAACTTATAAATGAGATACTTGAGCAGTCAAGCTAGCATGCAGAGGGGGTATTTTGGGAATTAGCAGAAAGCTGTAGACATGCATTGTCAGGTATTGGCACTGCGATCTAAGAGTTCAATCTTCCCCCGCAAATTCACCCAACACGTTTCAACCTCCTGAAGAAATATTTGGGAAGTTAATTCCTGGCTCTAGTCTTTAAGGACTGGCCAGGATTAACTTGACAGGGGCCAACATAAGAGCCATAAAAGCCATATCCAAAATTTGGAGATGTTTATGCAGTGAAATTACCTGCAAGTTACAAACACGAGCCAGTTCCAATAAACCTGGTCTGCACAGAAGCTCACTTGCATCTGTTTGCCATTACTGCTGCAGTTATTGTCGTTCAAGTGATGGGAGATGCACATAATTTCTTAATTTCATAGAATATGTTGTCTAACTGATGGGTTTATATAAAACAAAGATTTTGAGCAGGATTGTGATGAATCAACAAAGTGCCTGATTTTGAGTCTACTTGAAGTGCTCACCCATACAGATAACTAAGCTTATGCTGCTAAAAATGTGCTTCTAATTGGGCTTTCCTAAAAACTGATGCTTTGTCTGCAGTGCTGGAGACAGCTTCCCTTTCATGCTCCTCAACAGGGTGACAGGCTTGGGCATATGGTGAATAATGCAGCCTGTAATTTATTCTGGCAGAAGAAATGCCAGAAGCAATGGAGCCCATGCAAAGTTTAAGTGTATGGATGTCCAGAGAGTTTAAAAATTGGAGAGCAGCATTTTGTGGCATGTTTTTACAATTCGGATTGAATCTATGGCTGAGTGCAGCAAGCAGGAGGTTGAAATCATCATTTTTTCATCTGAGGACCACTGGAATATCTCAGTGGAGTCAATGCTATTGCTCTGACACTGGTTACACCTTTCGTGGCAGTTTTTGTTGGCATCTTGTGAGATGGCAAAGGCTGACAGGTTTCCCCCAGGTGGGTTTGGGCTGGGCTGGTTTTCTCTTAGCGTATTCTCTTGAATGTACAGAATCTGTAAAACTAATGTATTGCACATGCTCGTTTGGAAACCTCAGCTGTAAATGAAATTGGTTGCCAGGTATCAGTGACACAGTTTCCTTCAATACTGATACTTGAAATAAAGTAAACAGATTTTCAGAAAGGGCAATATTCCTCTTAGGACATATTTTGCCACCATTGCCTCTGCAACATAAACCAGGCAGTGATGGCATTATCCTATTCAGCAAGGTAATGCTAATTGCTGTTTCTATAGGCACTTACTTCCAGCCACGGTATGCCAGGATGCTCCATTAACAGTGCCATCTTCCTTTTGGAAATCCTCTGTGTGACATGCCCTCCTCCTCGCATCTGTCATCAGCCGATGTGTGGAGGCATAGGAATATGCAAGCCAACGAAAGACATGATCATCTGGGGTAGGTGTGTAATCCTGGGTTTTCCACATGGATCGCACCATGTCATAGGGGTATGCCACCACAAGCTCCCCTCCCTGCAAATTGCCACCCAGCACAAAAGGAATCTTTTCCATCCATGCTATTATTGCCCTCGTCTCCACTGCCACCTGGGAGGAAAAGAAACAGCAGCTTTGATTCAAGCTGTGATATTGGATAATCTTCTATCAAAGGCAGACCAGAAGCAGGAGACCTGCTGTGAGTTCTTTAGCTTAGAGTGAGCAGCCAGTACAAGAGATATGGCCAAGGAGATTTCCTCAAATTATGGTGCACGCCAGCCATGCCTTGGAAATCTCTGATATAAAAGCTATCAAAACCTTAATATTGGTAATTTATGCAGCAGGAACACTTATGTAGAGTAAGGTCAAGAGCAGCAACCAACAGTGATCAGATCCTGGCACTTCTCCCCCTGCTATCAGCTGCAATGAGTTTTGAAAGTAAGGGATTTTAAACCAGAAATATTTCTAAAGCCCACAGAACCGCAATGGTTCCCCTCAAGCTTGGGGAATTTCAGCCACTATAAATAGTGGCCATTATGTTTAAAAGGCCATGCAAAAATAAGTTAAATTTTTAGCATTACAATCCAATAAACGACTTTAGCATAAACCACTGCATTGGTTTTGTGTACACCTCAGCAGTTACTGTGTTATTTCAGACAAGAATACGTTTCAAATAAGAACAAATAAGAAAACCCCAGGAGACTTCTTTATGGCTACTGAGATTGCATAGAGCCCATCTATGCTGCAGAACTAGGGAGAAGCCTGATTCGCAGGCTTGAGTCATCCAGGTTCTCACAACACCAGGGGGAACAGAAAATCCTCCAGGAAGCAGTTTCCTTCCCATTCGAACTGCCTGTAAAATACGGTGGTGAATAGTACTTTCATGGTGCACTTTTATTTCCATTGACTAATGAAGAAGCCTAGGCAAGTAGTTTAGATCATGTATGTAACTTCGCCTGCGAGTTATTGATTTATCGAGAAACGTAAAGCTCAATCTTTCAACATGCCCCAGCCTTTGTGTTCCCTCTCTCTGGCCTTACTCACGGTGGCATTTTCAGACAGGTACCAGTCAGGGATTGGGATGTGATGGTTTGGAACTTTTCTTTTACTCTTCTTCTGATCCTCTGACTCCCAGAGCAAAGAGTTTAAATCAGGGAAATTATTGTTGATATCAATGCCGTCCTGAGTCCATCGTCCCAAAGACCAGCCCCCTAATTCTGAACCCTTAGATAAAAGAAAGAACAAAGGGAAAAACAATGTAAAAATTCATTCAAGAATATAGAAATGTGTGAGCCCTCAGGAAAGTGTTTGGGGATGTTTCAGAGAAAATCCTATACTGAGAAATAGAAGAATTAATTACTTAACTGAAATGAGTAATTGACTTATTTTGATTTTGTATGAAACCTTGTATAAAGTGAAACAAAACCCATGACAAATTACTTGGGGTTAGCCTAAATGTTGTGGTTTTTATTTCAGACTGGTTTTCCACTGGGTGGCAATGGAGATAGCATATATTCCCTTCCATGGTTGTGAGTGTGACTTCTGTATTCCAGTCTTCTCCAGACTGCCTTGGGAGATTTTCCAGTGCTTTTGACCAGCCCCTTCAACTTTTCCTCCTGGTGTCTGCCTTCTTCCAGACTGAATTATTATGATGCCCAACGCATTGTGCTCTCCTTAAAGACACACTATTAAGTTTCAGCTGTGGAGGAATGCAAATTTTCATGTGCTTAGCTTGGTTTCTCATGGGAAACAGGCTGCATGAATTTTCCATTTTCCATAACAGTGTTCCCATTGATCTATACACCTCAGTATGGTTTGTTCTGGCATTCATCATGACCATCCTTTCCGCATACACCTTGTTACCCAATGTCACATAGACTCATGTTTCTTTCAGCTTTTTTTGTCCTGTTTCAGTGGTTTATGTTCGATGTGTTTAATCACTTTTTAATTTTGATTGCTTCTAAAATATGATCCTTGGAAAAGAAAATAACGACAACAGGAGCATGTTTCATTCATCAAATAATCGTATTACCGCTTTATACGCCTTGTCATATCCATCTGGATTGACTGAGGGCAGGAGGTGGATCCTGGTATCCTCAATTAGATGTACAATGCGTGGGTTCCCAGCCAGGTATTCCTGGCACATAAACTGCATTAGCAAAAGGATTAGCTCACGTCCAAGCACTTCATTCCCATGAGCTCCTGCAATGTACCGGAATTCTGGTTCACCTGTTGAAAACACATGGAGAAGAAAGTGGAGACAGAGCAGGAAATCAAGCATCTAACCAGATTTCATTGATGTCAGTCAGCAACATTTCACTTATAGAGAACTAGAGAAATGTGTTAACTGAAGAAATGATAGATGACCATATAACTTTACAGAAACAGGTAATTATTTGTTGCTGTTTTAGAAGAAGATTTATGCATCAGTGATACCTAAAGCCAATACGTAAACCCTTCAAAGCCCACTTTCCATTGTTAATTACATTCACAATTTATTTCTCCATTTTACAGATGCGATTAGGAATAGTACCAGTTATTAAGAAAAACCCCATATTTTAGCTGTCCATTCTATGAATAACACACCCAAACATCAACAGGAGAGACCCTGACTGCCTGTCCCTGTAGCTGGATTCACCCTCCCAGTGTGTCTGGACCCATGGTACACTCCTTGCATGTTTTCTGCAGGACTCTCAAAAATAAGCCAAGAGGACAAGGCAAACTAGATGACTTATTCTGGTGTTAACATCTGAGATTCAGAGGCTGCAGTCTAACACCAGTCCCAAGTCTATTGACTTCCTTGCGTAGGACAAACACATATCCCGGTATTTATGGACATGGAAAAGCACAAGACATCTTTATTCCAACATCTGCCTCGGGCTCAATTGTAGTGAGATCTTTATTTTTCTCGACAGCAGGACAAAAGACCAAATGAGTTGAATAAGAATTATATCACTGTAGGAAATTGTACCCCAACACTGACCAGTGAAAGATGATTTGGGAGATCTGAGTTGTCCTCACTTGCAATGCACTCAACCCATATAAAAAAGGTAAATTTCTATCCAAAGATACATAAATCCCCATAACTAAAATCCATTCTCCAGTACTAAAGTTCACTTTTATTTTGTTATTGTAAAGAATAAAACTTATTATCATTAAAGAATTTGATCCCACATTCAAAATGCCTTCTATTTGTGCTCACCCTCCTCTTCCCAATTTAGAAATACAGCACCGAAGTTCCTCCCACACACATTTGAAATCTTTGCTGCCATGAATATAATCCCATCAGTGATAATTACTATAGATACAGAGAATGAGGAGAGAAAAAAAAGCCGAATCCTAACACCCTTCAACAGATTTGACTAAATCCTAACCAACTTCGTGTTCTCCTGGGTTGTCAGAAATCTCGACAGCATACAGCTTCAGTCCTTGGTTGCTTTTTCCAATGTTGTAAATCCGTGTGATATTCGGGCACATTTTATTCACAGTTTTCATCAGCTGCCAACAAAAAAAAGACATACAGTTAGACAACGCCGCATCAAAACAGATCCACTACTAATTGTTTCACTCCATATTGGTTGTGGAAAAAACCTCTTAATTTTCTTTTCTAATTATTTTCTTAGTTGCAAAAGCCTTATATTTGTTTAATGAATTGATAGCTCTGCTACGATACACCATAATGCTTTTTCAGTCAGAGCAAGCTGAATCCTGTCTGCTGAAACACCACAGCACAGGTGAGGTTCCAGGTCTTTCTTATCAGATGTATCTGTAATATTCTCACAAAATTAAGGATGTGAGATGGAAGTCCAATAGGAATAAAACCAGTGAAAACATACTACTTTACCATCAAGAAGTAGTAAATCACACTTCAAAAACATTATGCAATGGAGGATAATTAGCTGTTTTAACATTCCTTTCTTCGCTCTCTGTGGGCATACTATAGCTAAGGGATTTGAGATGCCCCATGGTGTTTAGTGGCTCAGTGTTTCATGAGCATTGTAGGTTGCCACAGACACTGCCCAGTGAAGGAGGTTTCTCTCTCCTTTTCCCCTTGCAGCAGCGATTTAATTCAAAACAAACAAAGAGAGAAGGACATCATCGATTTAAACCTGTTTTTCCCAGTAAATTCTTATTACACCCACATCCACTGAGGTAGAAACCAAGCCCACCCTTCTATTACAACGTGAAACCTCATGTGCAAAAATTGTTAACTAAGGCAGTGTTGATGTGGATAAAATAGTGAAATAGATAAAATCTGGATGACTCCAGTAACAGGATGTACACCTTCAGTAAATAACGGATTCCTCAGAATTTGCTTATGATGTTTCAGCAAAAAAAATTAAAAGTAATAATGGAAATGCCAATAGCCTGTCTGAAGGCATTCATCCCATCAAAATCTATTCTATTCACTTTTTCTGCAGATACTGCATGACATATAGTCAAAATATAATCAAATTGCCTTAGTGCTTACTGAACCCAGGACATTACTGAAGTGCACTTGGGAGGTCATGGTTAAGGGTATAGTTCTGTCTAAACCAATGGGGTAATATGAGTGTCATCCAGGTAAGGATACCTGGAGTCTAAATTGTCACACAACTTCACTGTGGCTTTTCAGGTAAATGTTAAAATTTACAAACAAGACTAGAAATGTCTGTGTTAATAGTAAGTTATTGTGAATAGCTGTAAATGATGAGAATGTCTGTCTCTACTTTTATTCATTGGAAGGCATTAATGAAATAAAGACTTTACTGTAAATTGGAACCCTAGGGAGTATTAATTAGACAATCTTTTTATAAACAAGGGAGCATACATTAATGAAGAAATACTGTAGCACAACAAAACTCTCTGCTCACATAGTGCTCATTTAGAAACAATATTGGATGATCACAAGGCTGATGATTTTAAAGAAATGCAATTATTGGATGTGTCTGATTCCCATGCCAACATTTAGCAAATCTAAGCGGAAGCACAATTCACATTGGGAAGATCATTAAAATTCCTCTCATAAAAAGCTTCACTTCTATTTATAATCATGTTGCAAAGAGACTGAAAAGATGCTATTCCTGTATGTTTGTTCATCTCACATGTTGGTTTTATACATGTAAAAAACAATTTCTTTTGCAAATCTAAACTCAACACTTGTTTAAAAAATACAGTCAGTTCTGCTCCTTCAGTGTATTGTCTAGCTTCATATCTGTTTTTTTTCATCACTGTCACCATCATCATCAATGTGCTGGTATTATGGAATACCCAGCTGTTTCTATGGAACAATTCTTAATGTTCTGGGCATGCAGAAGTGGGTATTTCAACATTTGTTCTAGCTGAAACACAAAGCTGAAGCCAGAGGCCACTCACATTTCCTAGTGTTTGATATAAATGAGTTATTTACTAACTTTCTGAGACATACTGCCTTAAATCTTTGTGGTCAACCTACTCTTAATAAACCAAAAATACTATCGATGGATATGGAGCTATGGAGCTCTTTCTAAAGCATCACAGACCAACACTTAGCCAAGGTCTGCTTCATGGGGATTATTAGCTTATGTCCTTCTGGCAACTAGATGAAAAGGATTATTATTGGATCAAATACTGTGTTTTCCTCCAATAGAGATAAATATTATTTTTTCACTCTGCCAATGAGTACAGATATTGTGTTAAAAGAAGGTCTATTGTAGGAAGCTAAAAATGGCTGTCTGTAATGTATAAATAATGCTATTTTCTCAGCCATGTGTTTATTAATTTGTCTCCATACAACCTCTTCAAACTGCAGGAAACTCGTCCTTGCTGATGTATCGCTGCATCCATGCATCTCCCCAGGATATAAAATGAGGAAGATGAGCTTGTGCCTGTCATGTCAGAGATGTTTCTGAAATAAAGCTGCACAGCAAAAGCTTTCCTAACATGCCTGTCACTTCAGTGTGCAGAGGACACCAAGAACGTCAATTTAGGAAAGCAGTTAAAAGTATGTTAAAAGTTCATTATAAGCAAGAAAAATGCCTAGAACCAAGTTCAAATTATATTAGGTACTGGAAATATTTCTATTGGCCTCAGTAAACTCCCCGTCACCTCTTTAATTGCAACCATGTGATTACTTCTGAGGCAAACAAAGAATCAGGGCCTATGTAGTAGACTTGACTGTGGCTCTTTTGATAACAGTATGGATATAGTAACGTAGTTGAATGTTTATATGTAAATACAGTACCAAAAATGAACATATTTCATCTCTGGTTTTCCTACAAGCGGCACAATAGGTCACCTGAAACATCAGTGTTTTCTTTGTGCTTTGTACAAACTGTCAAAGACAATTGATGATAACAGTCACTCAAGGCTTTATTAACAACCAACAGGGCTGTAAAATACTTTCACAACTGCGATCACTAACAGTTCTTATTTGACAGTTCTTATTTGTTTGTCACTACCAATTATTTACCTTATTAGCACCCTAGGAAAAGACTGCATGCAGCCTTTGAAGAAGCCTGTAACACTGGTTTCTGAAGGTCCAATTCCTTTATTTTGCAGAAGAGGTGTATTAAACGTAGGTCTAAGTGCCACTTACACTTAGAAGAGGCAAAAGGACCCTCGGTCAATGCCTTTCAGGTTACGGCTATTCCTTATGCCCTCTGGAGATCATAGCATCATTTACGTTGGAAAAGACCATTCAGATCACGTCCAACTGTTAATCCACCACTATCAAGATCTCTGTATTTCTCGTTCTGCTGTCAGCCAAAACAAAAAGTACCTCCTTCTTGAGCTTGGAGACTATCAGATAGAGACGACTGTCAACCTGGCATTGCATGCAGCCTAGGATGCTCTCTGGGTATGGTCTTCTACATTTGTTTCTTTCACACTTAAACCTGCTCAATCAGTAATACACACAGTGGTCTTTGACATTGTGTATTACGATTACATTGAGTCCATAGTCACAGGTGACCATGAAAAGTAACACAAGACTTCAGGGGTGCTTGGAGTGGCTTGTCCAAAGGTAAAAGTCACATCTAGTTGTATGGATTTAAAAATCAGTGATCCCATTTCCTAAGAAACGTATGATCTGGGTTTGTTGTTCAAAGACAAGGTTGTACTCAAATATCCATCTCAAACTATTTCTGGGGTTATTTATCAACCAGTTTAACAGTTTCCTATATAGCTCATCCAATTCCAACCCAGGAAGGTTGCTCCAAGCCCCATCCAACCTGGCCTTGAGCACTGCCAGGAATGGGGCAGCCTTCTCTGGGCACCCTGTGCCAGCGCCTCAGGACCCTCACAGGGAAAAACTGCCTAAGAGCTCATCTCAGTCTCCCCTTGAGGGAGACAAGGTTAAACCATTCCTCCTTGTCCTATCACTACTCGCTCTTACATGTACTAGATGCACTCTTATTATAAATTGCCTCTTCCTAAACAGTGAGTTCTATTAAAATAATCTGGCACTGATGAAATGTCTCCCTCTCATAAATACATGACATCTTGCAACGTAATACATGCTTCCAAAACATGTGCCAGGGAACATCCTCTCTTTTTCCTTTACTGTTCATGACAAATAACTTCAAAGAACAGCGGTTTCCTATTGGTTGGTAGTGAAGTAGCTAATAAAACTGACAATAATGCACATATATATATATATATATATATGTATGTAAACAAGTTGACTCTAGATATCAACAGTTATTTTTTCCATTTTCCTCTCAGGGCAGAAACTATGAAGTTCCAAGGATAGTTTTTGGAATATAAGACTTGTTGCAACCCAACCCAGAGTATCCTGCCTACCAGCAGCAGCAGAACTGAAGTAGAATCCAATAAGCTCTAAATAAATCCATTATTTTGACAAAGAGAGAGCCAGCAATTGGGAAAGCACAGTCAAAGCCAGTTCACGACTGACAAGCTCTCAGCCACAGTGGCAAATTTTCTACTTATATAAAAAGTGGAAAAACATTCCATTTTAAAGCTGTAGCTTTTTCCTGGAGGTATTTTTAACCTGACCAACCTGTCTTCCTGCAACAGGAATGTAAAATACACTTCATTTTATTGTTTTTGACAGTAATTATGCCAATTGAGTTTCTATTTGTCTAATCTTTGTGCTAAGAAATATAAGCCATGAAATCTCTACCGAAATAAATGTGACTCAGTACACAATTGCTCAATAAAAATGAATGGTGATTCATGCAGTATAAATACACTGAAAATTCAGCACACAGCAAGTGATTCACACACTTCAAGTCCAAACATATTAACTTTACATTTGAAGACAAAGTGGGCAGAAATATTTCTTTAGGACAACCCACGCTTATGCCTGTGGTGATATGAAGCGAGATTAAAAACAATAACAGAAACAACAAGATGATTGCCTATTTGGAGCTAAAGGAACAAGAATAAGAAGGCTGGTACATTTAAAATAATACTAAGAAGATTTTTTTCCTAGTGGTTGTTTTTTGTGTGTGTTTGCATCAATTTTCACAACTGTGAAAACAGAATTGGACCCTGTATGGTTTATTCTGATTTTCTAAGCCCACTGAAATGTAGGAGAATTCTGATGATTAAGTCAGAGTCAAATCTGAAAGGAGTAACCACTAACATTACAGAATCATAGAATAACAGAATAGTTAGGGTTGGAAAGGACCTCAAGATCATCCAGTTCCAACCCCCCTGCCATGGGCAGGGACACCTCACACTAAACCATCCCACACAAGGCTTCATCCAACCTGGCCTTGAACACTGCCAGGGATGGAGCACTCACAACCTTCCTGGGCAACCCATTCCAGTGCCTCACCACCCTAACAGGAAAGAATTTCCTCCTTAGATCCAATCTAAACTTCCCCTGTTTAAGTTTGAACCCGTTACCCCTTGTCCTGTCACTACAGTCCCTGATGAAGAGTCCCTCCCCAGCATCCCTATAGGCCCCCTTCAGGTACTGGAAGGCTGCTCTGAGGTCCCCACGCAGCCTTCTCTTCTCCAGGCTGAACAGCCCCAACTTCCTCAGCCTGTCTTCATACGGGAGGTGCTCCAGTCCCCTGATCATCCTTGTGGCCTCCTCTGAACTTGTTCCAGCAGTTCCATGTCCTTTTTATGTTGAGGACACCAGAACTGCACACAATGCTCCAGGTGAGGTCGCACAAGAGCAGAGTAGAGGGGCAGGATCACCTCCTTCGCCCTGCTGGTCACGTTCCTTTTGATGCAGCCCAGGATACGGTTGCTTTCTGGGTTGCGAGCGCACACTGCAGCCGGCCCATGTTCATTTTCTCATTGACCAACACCCCCAAGTCTTTCTCTGCAGGGCCGCTCTGAATCTCTTCTTTGCCCAGTCTGTAGCTGTGCCTGGGATTGCTCCGACCCAGGTGTAGGACCTTGCACTTGTCGTGGTTGAACTTCATCAGGTTGGCATCAGCCCACCTCACAAGCGTGTCAAGGTCTCTCTGGATGGCATCCTTTCCCTCCAGCATATCAACCGGACCACACAGCTTGGTGTCATCGGCAAACTTGCTGAGGGCGCACTCAATCCCACTGTCCATGTCAGCAACGAAGATGTTGAGCAAGACCAGTCACAACACCGATCCCTGAGGGACACTTCATGACTGCCATGATTTTTCAAATATGATGGCCAGTGGCTTAGCAACTTCATTCGCCAGCTCCTTCAGGACCCATGGATGGATTCCATCAGGTTCCATGGACCTGTGCACATTCAGGTTCTTAAGATGCTCTCAAACCAGATCCTCTCCTACAGTGGGCCCAAGGTCTTCATTCTCACAGTCCCTGCGTCTGCCTTCTAAGAACTGGGTGGTGCGGTCAGAGCCTTTGCCAGTGAAGACTGAGGCGAAGAAGTCATTCAGAACCTCAGCCTTCTCCAAATCCTGTGTAGCCAGTTCTCCCGAAAGCTTCCTCAGGGGGCCTATGTTGTCCCTAGTCTGTTTTTCGTTTGCTATGTACCTGTAGAATCCCATCCTGTTATCCTTAACATCCCTGGCTAGGTTTAATTCTAACTGGGCCTTAGTCTTCTTAACCTGGTCCCTAGCTTCCCAGACAACATCCCTGTACTCTACCCAGGCCGCCTGTCCTTGCTTCCATTTTTTATAAGCCTCTTTTTTCCTTTGAATTTTCCTCAGCAGCTCCTTATCCATCCAAGGAGGTCTCCTGGCCCTCCTGCTGCACTTCCTTCTAGTCGGGATGCAGCACTCCTGAGCTTGTAGCAGGTGATCCTTGAAAATCAACCAAGAGTCTTGGGCCCCCCTGCCCTCCAGGGCTATATCCCATGGAACCTTACTAAGCAGGCTCCTGAAGAGGCCAAAGTCTGCTCTTTTGAAGTCCAGGGCAGTGAGCTTGCTGCACGCTCTTCTCACTCTCCTGGGGATCTCAAATTCGACCATCTCGTGATCGCTGCATCCAAGCCTGCCCTGGAGTACCACATTCTCAACGAGCCCTTCCCTGTTGGTGAGCACAAGGTCAAGCATGGCACCTCTCCTTGTCGGCTCCTCTATTACTTGCAGAAGGAAGTTGTCTTCCACACAGTCGAGGAACCTCCTGGATTACTTGTGCCGTTCAGTGCCATTGTTCCAACAGATGTCAGGGTGGTTGAAGTCCCCCATGAGAACAAGGGCCTGTGAGCGTGAGGCTTTTCCTATCTGTCTGTAGAGTGCTTCATCCACAGGTTCTCCTTGATCAGGCGGCCTGTAACAGATCCCCACAGTAATGTCTCCCACGGCTGTTTTCCCTTTAACCCTGACCCACAAACTCTCTGTCGACTGCTCACCTCTCTGCAGATGGAGTTCCATACTCTCCAGCCTATCCCTAACATTCACCACTCCAATATAGATAGAAGAAAAATGATGGCACATTATGTGTAAATACTTCCCCTGCCATGTTTTAGGTTAAATGATGTGCAAATTAAGACTTAGGGATTTTAATAGATTACTTATTTTAACAGATTAAATTAAGGGAAAAGTTTTTTAATCCTTTTTCAAACGCTGTTTAGTAATATTTTTAACAGTGTAGAATTCAGATTCCATAACAAGTCAAAAACCTGCACCCGTCCACTCTCCACCAAAGAGGTCACACTCCAGCCTCTGCCTACCTGCCTCATTTCCTTGTAGTTGTGATGCTTAAAGTCCAGGTTATCTGTGGTTGTCATTTCATTTCTTCTGTGGTAATAATTATTTGGGTCTGAGAAAAGAAATAAATAGATTTTCATGTGCTTATGAATGTCAGATTTAAAGATGCTTAGCCATCATAGTGTGTTCAAAGAATGTGGAAATCTGAATTCCAAATGCCTATATGTATTTAAAACATCTTCCAAAGGCAAAACTCAAAAACCTAACAAAGTTGAAATATTTCTAATTACTGCACAAGTCATCTCTTATAGATTCAAACAGAAGGAAGGAAACAGAAGGAATCAGCTTGCTAGAGAACTAGTCTGCACAAAAAATGTCAACAGAAAAGCAGAAGGGCATCTTTCAGCTATAGAGGAGAGCAAAAGACACTGCAAAATGAGTTAGACACAAGATAAAGGATGGGTGGGTGGAAATCACAACACAAGAAAAAGCCCCAGTAAATGGTTTTTTGTCTACTTGATTAATTTGCCATTACAAGGAATTATCTTTTAGCTTTCTGGATGAGTGTTTTCAGAGTCTATGCTCTGCTTGCAAAACACAGAAATGCTCTACTGTGAATATTAAACATTCCTGATTATTTTCCTAAACATTTCCTTGCAGATGTTGGATCACTTTGTTACTTTAAAATTAGCATATTCATTAATTTGTAGATACAAGTTATAATTTGTGTGCTTGAAGTATCAAAGGAGAACATGTGGATAGAATAAAAACGTTTGTTGCCTTGCCTTTCCAAGCCTTTCACCTGGAAATCAAAACAAACCAGGCTAAGACTGCTCAGGGCTCATTTTTGTATATGTGCTCCTTAGTCTAATCTATTATGGTTTGGGTTTAGAAAAAAACAAGTCTATTTGGAAAATATTGGACACATTCCTTAATTTGCTGTGTCTGGAATTTTGAGTTTGTGAAACCAGTGGTTGTCAGGCCGTTAGGAAAGAATTTCTCTTTGCGGAATATCATTTTTATTTAAGATTGTTGGAAAAAAAGCCAAATATGAATGCCTACATATCATCCTGCCTTATTGCGACACAATCAAAAAACATTGTCTCTAGAGCAGAAAAATGTTTTGGCTGCTTATTTTTTAAACAGTATCACCCATCAGTTGTGATTGGTTTTGGGGAAAATAAGCAAAATGATTAGTAGCAAGAATTCATGGATAACATCCTGTAACAAGACAATGAATGTATGGAAAACTTATAAAAAAATACCTTATAACAACATTTTTAAGCTTCACATTTCTTACATTAGACCTCTAAATTCTCAAATTTCTTCTTTCCATGGAATTATAAAAGTGTTTGGGTTTTGTTGGGTTTTTTTCTTTTTTTCTTATGTGGAAAGAAAGCAAAATTTGAACTACTTAAGTTATTTATGAAATGAAACATGCGAGTTCCATTAAGCTTCACTATAACATCACTCATGTTCTCTACCACTTATTTACTCTTCATTCACATGCTTGTCTCCAGTTCATCCTCTAAACTACAGCAAAAATGATGGAAGGTTGAACTTTACTCCAAAATATGACTGAAAAATGTCAAAACCCCATCTTGCCTCAACAAAATCCGCTTGTTCAATGCAGACTCTCCTCTCCAATGAACTTATTCTGTAACAAGACCTCCAGGAAATGGATTTAAATTAGAGCCTAATCAGGTGAGGAAATAAGATTTCTTTGCTTATTAAAACAAAAACAAAGTTTCAAAGAATCCAGAGGGTTAAGTTTCATGTAACTCAACTGCATTTTCAGGTGTTCTTTCCAACTTAATTGCAGGCTGAATTGATGCAAGCCCACTGACAGCCATGATGCTGCACTACTGCTGCAGATGACTCTGGAATGCCAAATGCTTAAAGGTCAACCCGTAGTAATTCATAGAGATTATTCATTAATATATTGATGATTGAGAAATGTAAATCATAGAATCATAGAATCATAGAATCATAGAATCATAGAATCATAGAATCATAGAATCATAGAATCATAGAATCATAGAATCATAGAATCATAGAATCATAGAACAGTTAGGGTTGGAAATCACAAAACCCCTCCTCTTCTAGAGGCAGTGTGTTTAATACCACACAGAATATCTTCACCACTGTAAAAATCTCTCTTGTAACAATATAAAAATAAACATCATAAAACTGCCAGGATGTTGAAGGCTTTTTATTATCACCATGAGCCAAAATATACAGCAGCCGATATTTTTTCCTAATACTTTAATCCCATTCCTTTCAAAGTCTGGCACTTTTTCCATACGTCAAACGTTAATATCATGGGAATGACTGTGAATGCCGTAGAGTTGGTGGAAAATAAGTATAAAAATTATACAGTGAGAATGATTGTAACTTTGGTCCTTCCTCAAAAACAGTGCACAATTTGACAGCTCCCTAGAGAATTAACACTCCTATTTTGCCAGGCTCTACTGTCAGTCTACTTGGATCACTGTATTCCTGCTGCAGTAGAAACATTAAAATCTAAAATGTCGAGTCTTGTGCACAGATGGTTAGGTCTATTTTGGCAAAAAATATTTTCTTTAATAAGACAGAGAATAAGAGATTAAGAAACTTGAACCATGGAAGGATTAGAAGGGAAATGCATTCATTTATTCACAGAACTAACTCAGTCCTTTCTACTTCTCAGGAGAAGATCCTGCAAAACTGTGGCACTCCCGTTTATACAGGGGAATATTGTTTTTTCACTAATGTGTCTTTACTAGGCACTAGATATAATTAAGTTTGCAGGTAAAGGTACCTTCATATTTCTATTCTTTGTAAGTATGGAGAAGTGCCTAGTAAGCTCTAAACTGCCCAACCACTCTCTAGTATGAGAGCTCTAGGGACTGCCCATGAAAGTACCAGAGGATTGACTGCTCATCAGTTTGACATATAGAACGGATTTTCTGTTATATTGCAGTTCTACACAGCAGCTCAAGAGGAGGAGCCCCAACGCTTCCAGTGGGTTTCCAGTTATTACTCGAAAAACAACAATGGGTGTTGGTCGGTTTTTACCTCCTTTAGTTTTCAGTATGCTTTAAACTGGCATGGGAAAGTTATGAGCTTTACAATGGCTTGAAGATGAAATTAACACTCACAGAAAATATTGTCAAAATGCTCTCATTCCCTAAGTAAATCCTGCATCCATTCCCCATATGATTTATTCATGTGCTTCTTTCTTACAGAAGTCCTGCACTAAGTTGTATGGTGCCATACCAATGGAGCTTGCAAGCTCCCAAGTGGCAATCATACAGTGCTCCAAGTGGGTAAGATACTGAAGTCAATCCAAGTGATTTAGGCAAGTTAAAACTCTAGTCTAAATCCTTCAGACTGCCCTAAAAATCTCACCGTGCCATTTTGCAAATGACTGATGCTTTCATTTCCATTTAATACAAGTAAAGTTGACTTGTCTTCACAAAACTGAACATGCCACAGACAACACACATGGAAAAATCCTGAAAAAAATCTGCTGTCAGACAACTCAGATGATTTTCAGGTTTTTTTTCCACATGATCTATTTCATGGCAGTCATGAGCATTAACATCACACACTAAATCAGTAGTGAAATGATATTCTTCAACCATACATGGAATCTTTTCTATATGTGTTCATGCATAGTCAGATACCAAACAAATAATTCCAGTTAAGCATGAGGAATGATGATAATGGGTAAGAGGAAATCCAAACTCTTAGCCTGCAGTAGTTGCTCCTTAAATTTTTCTGCCAACATTTGATTTTTCTAATGATTTCCCACAGTTTGAATCTTATAATAACAATCAGAATTCATTTTGGAATTAGGTGATACAGTCCCTTCCAGCCCAAACCATTCTAATTCATCAAAACAGTACACACTTTATTTTGCAAATAAAATATGAAAGAAAACCTTTTAATGGGAACCACTGCATTACTGGGGGATGCTACACATCTGTCTTGGTAAGTATGGAAAACCATAACACATTTGCCTTTCCCAGGAGAATTGTTGAATATGGTCTCATTTTTACCCAGCAAATGGCCCCCAAAATATTACATTGCCCAATATTAAGCTTTAGCTTTGTAATGACAAAGCGGAAGATAAGTGCAGACTGTCACTCTAAGCACAAATTTCTACTCACAAGTAGTTAGCTGAATTTATGCAATATCACTTATACTGAAAGACACTTGCAGAAAGTCACCATTTTACACAAGGTGAGCACTAGACAACCGGGTAGCCTGCCAATAAGAGACAAGCAAGGAAAGTACAACCAAATGGTGCATCCACTGCAAAACACCTCACTCTATTACAGAGTAGAGTTCATTTTTTATCATGGGTTGGAAGTGATGGCATAATCGTGATACCAATGATAGCTTTCTATATAAGAATTATTAAAAATTAAATCTAATAAAAAATTAATTCCATTAAAATAATTGCCCATTGCCTTGAATACTGTACAGTATAAATAAATGCATGAAGAGCTCAGCTAATTTTTTCTCTCCTATCTCTGGGTACTTTTGATCATTCGCATTTTCTTTCTGATTTTCCTTAGGTTCAAGAAAGAAGAGGCACGGAAAGTACATCCATCCCTCCGAGGCAACTGCAAAAGATTGTGCGTATCAGTCTACGTCTATGTAAATACCAACATTTTGAGAAACTGGAGAGGGGATTAAATGCTGGTGCTTTTGTCTTCTTTTTCCCCAGTGAGGAATGGCACCTCTGATCGTCTGCTGTAGGTAGGATTTTATGGCATCTTTCCTTTTTTTCTTTTCTGGCATTAGCTAAATGTTTTTCCCTTGGTGAAACAGCAAATCACTTCTTTCATCTGAAAGACAGTGCTGACACAGTTGGATAACACAGCTTTTTTTGTAGAGCTCCTGTAATAGGCTAGAAAAAGGTTGTTTGTCAAGCCTAGCCTACAATAGACCAAAAAAGTATAAGTAGTATATAAGTATTTCACTGATCAAAATTACAATCATCTTATATAATACAGATTATCTAATCAGTATCTTCTCTGCTCCAGTTATCTAAACAGTATTTTCTCATGATTTTTCCGACTCTTGGTACACCTTGCGTAGGCAGCAGGTATATTCACAAGCCACAGGAATGGGTCTTAACCATTTCCATGACATTCGGTCGATGCAAACAAGCTTTCCTAGAATATTAATACCTTATTGAGGTTTATCCATTATCTGGTATTCCTTTCTTACCCTCCCTTGTGAGCCCATGCGATGGAAAGCTGATCTAGAGCACAGCCAGGATGCAAATTGCTGCATTTACTCAGGGATTAATAAAGATAGAAACCCTAACATTATGAGTTTAAAACACAAGAATTTCACAGTTGTGAAAAATTACTTTCCTTCCTTTCACCCTCTTTTTTCTTGGGGTATTTCCCTATGCCCTATATGTGCCTGTCACTGTTGTTGCCGCAGGACACTGTGCGTGGGAGCTCTAAACCACATCCAAACTGCTGCTCCTGACAACTTGATTTCTTGTATGTTCACACCCAGAATGCAAATATAATCAAACCCATGGCAGGTATTCAAGGAAACTGAGCATCACATAACTTCTTTCATAGGTCTTTGGGCTTTGGAAAATACAGAGGTGCTTGAATTGACAGAGCTCCACCTCCTGATTTTGATGGATTTAGGAGACTTGTTCAGTTTTATAGCGGAAACCTCTGTCAGAAAAGAAGCCTTTATTTCTAGTCACACTGCAATACAGCGTATCAGAGCAGCGCTATCACACCAGTGAGTTATCTAACTTGGAACAAGTAAGACACTAATAAAGGGTGAGGAATCCAGTTACAGGGAACTATAAAATATATGTCCTACTGGAAGAAAACAGGCCTCTGCAACCTGAGGAACAGGTTTGCTCTAGGAGCCTTGTATGTGATAAATAAAATGAGCTAGAAGAAAGAAACATCAGTTCTTTCTGAACTAAAAGGATGGGTAGGCAGCTTATCAAAACCTATTAGTTCTTTCAGTCCAATTGCATTTTGAATAATCACACCCCATTCCCAATGCGTTTCTCAATGAATGATTCTGGTATTTTCTTTCAGGGATAAATGGAATCAGCCACTGCAGGGAATTAACTCAATAAATGAATACCAGGAAGAAGCACTGATTAAGTCTCTATGCTAATCCATAATCCAAGACCTGCAACAAGCTGGAATAGCACTCATTGCAGTGGTGCTGGAAGTGCAGCTATGTTCTTACCTTGGTAGCAGTTTCACCCGCTGATACAGCCCTGTGAAGCTGAAGGGTGACAAATGCTAACACTGCAAAGCAGAGTTTGGCCTTGTATGGCTGCATGCTCAAATAAGAATCAAGTGTAAATAACTGCTGCACTTAATAAAAATCACTTTTTCAAATATCAGCATTTTTTTCTCTTTCCTTTTTAAGTACCTATGGTCTTCCTCGAGCCTCTTGCCCTGTGTTATAGAGTGGAGCCTCTGCAAACTAACACAGGAATTTGGGATAGAACACTACTAACCGACAGCCCACTGGTCCTTTCAAGAGAGGAGGGGAAATACTAGCTCTGGAATTGCCCCTTCAGGGTAAAAGCTATAACGGAGGACAAGAAACCCACAAAGTTGAAGTTTTCTAAAACCATGGTTGGAAGAAATCAGAATCCTATTGAAAACATGAATATTCACATACACAGGACACCCTGGTCACTGCCATTCAACTCCAGGATACATTTGTTACCTACAGAAAAGCAGTTGTCTGAGTGCTGCTAAATTTTACTGCTTCATAGTAATATACCTACTGTTGTGGTTTAAACAAAGTCAGCCATAAATCACACAATCGCTCTCTCACTCCCCCCCCCACTTCTTGCCCTCCCCCTACTCCTGGAGGGACGGAGAGGAGAATCGAAAAGAATGCAACTCCCCTGGGTTGAGATAAGAACAGTTTAGTAACTAAGGTATAACACAAACCACTGCTGCTACCACCAATAAGAATGATAAAGGAAATAAGGGAAGAGAATACAACACCTCAGCACCAGCCAACTGATAACTCACCCCACTCCAACTGAGCACCAACCGATACCTCGTCCAACCCTGCAGTCCTCTAGCCCTTCTGGGTAACTCTCTGTTACCTCCCTGGGCATGACGTGCTGTGGTATGGAATACCTTTTTGGTCAGTTTGGGTCAGGTGTCCTGTCTCTGCTTCCTCCCGGCTTCCCCTCCTCCCTGGCAGAGCATGAGGCTCACAAAGTCCTTGGTCAGACTAAAACATTTGTGTTATCAGCTCTGTTCCCAGGTTGAAAGTCAAAACACAATGCTGCACCAGCTACTAAGAAGGAGAAAAATGACTGCTACTGCTGAACCCAGGACACCCACCTACTATGTTTCATGAAAATACTTGCCCTATACTTCTCTTTGATAAAGAATTATCCCCTCTGTGCCCCAGACTGGTTTTGCTTCCTGTGTATCTAAACACCTAAAAGACAAAAATCAGGCTACCTCTGCTTGGCATGTGAAGACCCTACGTGGACAGTGGAATTGGAGGCAGCAAGTCTCTAATCAGCAGCAGGACCAGATAAAGCAGTAATGATAGGCTCTGGAAAGGCAGTTCTTTCTAGCTCTAGTATTTCTGAAAATATTATTCGTAGTCCTCTGCAAAAAAGAACCCAAAGAAAGAACTGTCCCCAAGGTGCAGGAATTTAAGACCAAAGAGCAAAATAAAGCAAAGAAAATGAGAGATGTGGAATGAATAGTGGACAATTGAGAAAAGGTTTGAAAGCTTCTTCCAGTCTTTACCAAGGACCTGACCATTTACCTTCACCTGAGACTTACCAGGGATCATGTTGGATTTGATAGCACTTGAAATATGCTAGAAATTCTTTACATCCCCAATTCCCCTCCTTCCCCTCTAACAAGATAAGCACTAGTTCAGTTCCATTATTTGCCTTTAAATTAATTTAGGTAAGTCCTATGGTCTGTATGAAATAATAATAATAAATAATCATCATACTCTACATAATATAGTGTTTTTTTCTTGCCTGAGAAGCTCAAGACATCTGCAAGTGACAGTCCTGATACATAATCCTATTGCCTCCCCAGTACACGCACACTCAGTAAGATTAATTGTGCTGCACTTCAGCCCAAACAACACAGAAAATCTTGTTAGATCATCCACACAATGCTGTTTTAGTAATAAAACCACTTGTAGATACTATGTGATTGCATTTGAAGATTTATCTTGATACAGGTCTTGTACCTGGACAGATATTTTTGTTTCTTTCTGCATAACTGTACTTACAGGTATTGTGTCAAAAGCAAAGATATCCAAAGGAAGTAAAATTTCAGAGTCTTGCTATAGGCAGCGACATCAACATCAGTTGAGAAAGACTCTTACCTGGCAAAGGACAACCTAAGATTTCCAGTCTCATACAGATGCTACCTTCTTGGAACCAGGACCGTGGGTTTATACGGATATAACGAGCAACCAGTGGCTCCGGCAACATATTGAGAACTGGGATCTCTTTTTCACTGTTTCCTTCAAATATCTATGCAGGCCAAACACATGAAAGTGGAAGATCAGCTCTCCAAAGAGTCTTTTAGCACTTGGGGTAATAGAAACAAAGTCACTTGATGCAGCCCCATGTTGACAGTGGATCAGGCCAGAACTGCTCTCCAAAGAGCACAATCCCCCCACCATGCCCCTCAGAGAGGGGATTCTACACTCTCTCTGGCAATAGGCACCTCATGGGCATGAGGTATCCTCAGGGATCATCAGACTGATGCGAATCCTTACATGGGCTATGCAACAAGAAACATCACATCATAGGCCAGACCACGGCCAGGGTGGCATTCACATCCATAGGCAGACAGATGCAGGTTTGCTATATAGGGTATTCCGGACCCCTCTCACTATTATGTGATTTGCTCTTAAAATTAGGGGGACGACTGAGAGAAATTGCTTTGTAGTCTTTAACAGACCAATCTGGCAAATGAAAACTCCATGTGGACAGCCCCACTTTCCCAGCTCTGCTCTTCATAAAACTTCTGTTTTGTGATACTCACCACATCTCCAGATTCGTTTCTGACAGCAGTCCATGCATGACTGTCATTGCTCACCAATACTCTGTAAGAGGTCACCCAGTTACTCCTTGAAAAAGACAAAGAGTAACTAAGTTATTTTTCTTTCATAACTCAGAATGACTGCAACTTGTGTTTAGTGTAATAAAGCTTGTAAGACTGCTGGCAATGGAAACCCCATGTGGCAAAGTCATGTCAACACCCGGCTGAAAAAGTGACATGCAAATCTAGATTCAACAGCTCATTAGAGCAGCCTAGCACATAGAAGCAAATAAGCAGCAAGATAATATCCTGGGGTTCCAGGAGGTGAGGGATTACTGCTCTCCTTTCTTTTTACATGCAGGATTTGGGATAAATAGCTTATCGAGAACAGATGCACCCAGGGTTCAGAAATCTTACCTTTTCAGCTACAGAACATATATTATTTCTTCTGCTGTTATCAGAGAGGATGGAAAAAAATGTAATAAATCCTCTAGGAAGAAAAGCCTGTGAATTTCAACCAGAAAAATTTCCATTTCTTCCAATACAAGAATGACTGGAGCCTGCAGTCATTCCTGTATTTATTAGCAATAGGTAGGAACAGAGAGACAATTCTGTCTGCACAGCAGAGTCCAATTGATCACAGCACTAATGCACTGCTACAATATTACATCCATCTTCAGTAGGCTGATCTTTCTAGTGGCCTGTTAATCGATTTAGGGACTTTAGGGACTGTAGTGACAGGACAAGGGGTAACGGGTTAAAACTTAAACAGGGGAAGTTTAGATTGGATGTAAGGAAGAAGTTCTTTCCTGTTAGGGTGGTGAGGCAATGGAATGGGTTGCCCAGGGAGGTTGTGAGTGCTCCATCCCTGGCGGTGTTCAAGACCAGGTTGGATGAAGACTTAGGTGGGATGGTTTAGTGTGAGGTGTCCCTGCAGGGGGGTTGGAACTGGATGATCTTGAGTTCCTTTCCAACCCTAACTATTCTATGATTCTATGATTTACAGCAAAATACCCTTTAACTTAAAAAAGCAGAATCTCCATTTGTACCAAAATTGTGCCTCGCCTTCTTTTTTTTCACCTAAAGAAGAGTAGAAGAATGCTGCTTCTTATATTCTGAGTAAATTTAAAGCTGTGTAGCTTTTATACTGTCTGGATGTTCCCTGCAGTAAGGTGTATACAGCTATGGAGAAGATAACTCCCTGATTCTCCTCTCATATATGTTGGCCTGAAAAGGCAACAGTAATACATTCTTTTTTCCCTAGCACCTTCCTGGTTTCATCAGGCACTGACTTGGAGGAGAACTGTGGCTTGGAGGTGCATTTGTACTATAAACTCAGTCCAGGATGATTAAATTCTATATTCGTATAAATAAAACTGTGCGTCACCAGCAGTCCTCTAGAGCAGTCTTGAACACAGGCTCTCAGCTAAGCTACAAAGTCAGATTGCTGGGAGTGAAACCAGGATAAGGAAAGCTCTTAGGACTAGAAAGAAGAATAGGGGCAATTTGGGCAGTTATGGGAGAAGCATCAGAGCATATGAAACAGAGATTAAGGAGTACCTGGAAGGACAGACACACTTAAGAGCAACTTTCCCTTGTAGCGCACCCGTACAAGCACAACTTTGTTTGCTTTTTGATCTTTTAAAAATCAACAAATACCTGTAAACTACCTATGGACATACAACATTGACTCCACTGTGCTTATATTTAAAGGGACAAATTAGCCTTTATGTGTTCACTAAGAGATTCAGGCTTCTGGTGAAGACCAAGAAAAGGATTCGGGCAGAACAAGAGCAAAATCATCAGCCACAAGACCAGCACAAGTTCACTCACCTTCATCTTGTACAAAATAGTGACCTTAAGATGATGCCAAAGTAAATGCATGGCAGCAAGATATCTATAATTTTACTCAGAAAATAAATAAAATGAAGTCAAAAGTGGTGCCCCTTGCATAAAAGATTCAAACTGATGTCCAGACTTACAATGGCACCTAAATCCAAAGATTAAGTGTTTAGTAGGATTTAGAAAAGCACTTCTGTATGTAGGTATACTAATACTGTACAAAGTCAAAGAGGAGGTATCATGGGATCTTCAAAAAAATGACTGAACAAACCCAGCTCTGTTTCACACACTAAACCAGCCCTTTGCAAATCTTCCACCAGCCTTCTTTAAGTAACAGATTTTGCCATTTTTGTTAGTTTGAATGGAAAATTCTTGACTATTGCCAAGCAGACTGAACTTGTTATCATATGAACAGATGAATATACCTATGACTTGTGATGGACACACTACTTCAGTGCTCATTAAACAACTGTGACAAGTTAGCAGCACTCTGAAAATACTAGTTGTCTGCCTGTCAGTGAAAGATCTCCTGGGGTAAGGGATTTACAGGGGATCTGTTGCATGCTGGCATCTTAAGTCTGTAAAATGTTGTACAACAAAATAGAGAGTGACATCAGTATGTTACACAGGTTTCTACTAATTCTTGTGAAGAATTCAACTTTTTTCCTTCAACTTCTTTGTGTAAGTTAAAAGAAGGAGAATGTACTTCTAGCAGACATGAAAATTAGAAGTTTTGGAGGCCAACATCAAAACTCCAGGAAGAGGAAAAATAGCTTTTTCTGATTGGAAACAAACCAACCAAGAAAGGAAAAAATAAAAGCACCCAGAAATTGAAATCAACCACCCAAGTTCCAGAGCAAAACTCATGGGTTTGGATGGTGGTGGTAGTGTACATATACAATGCATATTAAATGGTGAGGGTTTTTTTGGTTTAGTTGTTTTGGTGGTTGGTTTTTGGATTTATTATTATTTTTATTGGCCAGTTTTCAAAATCAGACTAAATGACAATGTCACAAATCAAACATCATTGCTTCCGAGACATTCCAGAACCTTTATCACTTCAGTTGCACAAATATGATCAGAAGAGTAAGCAATACATTCATTACACCTAGAAAATGAATCCAAAGAGAATACCACAGTCACAAAACCAAGACAGCAGTGGACATTCTTCATAATTGAGAATTTTGTAAGAAACTCATGGCTTTTGATTAAAGAAAAATGGGAATCAAAGTTTTTAACAGAACCAGCTCATTTTAGTGGCATGAGAAATTGCTGCTGTTGCACTGCTATTTTCAAGATAGGGGTTTTATTTCCAGCATTTTAATTTTCTCATTCCCCACAGTTACAAAGGTGCAAACTTCTCCCAAAAGAGAATGCATACTTGTCAGTCGTACACATTTACCATCTTGAGTGGCAACGTGCTTTTCAAAGGATATCTGCCAATTAAGATACAAATTGGATTACATCCATTCTTTTACATTTGCAGTATAGGAGGAATACAGAGGGCCACGGAACAAGAAAAAAATCAGTGTAATGTATTAGATCACGCACCACATCCTGTTACATGTGCTTGCCTATAAAGATTAAACATCCACTTTGTATTTATTGAGATGCAGAATAAAATCGTCATGGGTGACCAGATCCTTCTCCCACTGGCAGCAAATGCAAAACTGCATTCAGGGACTTAAATTCTTCCCCTTTCTTCCAGCATCACAAGAAAAATGGTTTCTGCCAATATTAAGAAGGCTACTGTAAATTCAGATTTACCTCAGAAAGGACATCTTCTGCTTTAAAGTCATGTTCCTATTGTGGGGAAGGGGAATTCTGTGTGCATTCGTGTGTTCAGAGTATCTGGAAAACTGGCAGAAGCTTCTGATCAGGCACTGATCAGGTATTTTTAAGGTATTCTGATCAGGTATTTTTAAGTCCTAGATATTTCTACAGGTACAGACCAGCAGAATAGCATTCAATGTACTAAATGATCTAATGTACTATGATCAATGTACTAATGATCAGGTATTTTTTAAGGTATTCTGATCAGGTATTTTTAAGTCCTAGATATTTCTACAGGTACAGACCAGCAGAATAGCATTCAATGTACTAAATCATAGAACCATAGAATAGTTAGGGTTGGAAAGGACCTTAAGATCATCTAGTTACAACCCCCCTGCATGGCACCCAAGGCTTCATCCAACCTGGCCTTGAACATCTCAAAAGCTGCAGATTTTCTACACATGTGCAGCACAGGAGGTCCTGATGCTCATTGAAAGCAGATGGCTACGTTGCACATGCTCAAATCAACAACCAGTCTGTTTACATGAAGTACAGCTCTTCCTGGAACTGAAGAGCTTAATATCTACACAGTGCTCTGTTTATTCATGTAGACACAGAAATCTAACGGTTTTCGGGAAAATCCATCACAGAAACATGATAGCTAAGGCAAAGTCTTTTGCTAGCAGTAGTATTGGGGAATGCCATCCGTGTTGCCATCTGACAACAGGGAGATCCATCTCACTGGGTTTGGGATTTGCAGATATTAATTTCTGCAGCACATCACAGGGAATCAGCACTGAACAATGGAGCTATCTAAGGAAAGCTGAAAGAAAGCTATAATGCTTTCCAGTACTTTGGATGTCCTTACAATTGCTATTGAGAAGCTCTTCCAAATTCACTCTATGAAATCTTCTTGGACCTACCATTATATGCCTCAGACAAAATACATGTATTTATTGGTTTCAGAGAGTCAAGGAGACACCATTCAGGGAACTCCTATGCCAACATTCAGAGAAGAGTGTGCTAGTTATTAAGCTCTTTCTTGGCAGGAAGCTAGGCAATACAGACGTTATTACATGACAGTACCTTCAGAAGTGTTTCAGGTTACCTCTAGTTCATCATGCTCTAGCAAAGTGCTGCTTACATGACTACCTCATTTATTTCACCAATGTTAGAAAAGGATCATGAGATACAGATTTGGCAGGAGCCGTTTGGGTTCAGGTGCTTTCAGTTAATAATCCTTTATAAAATTTATGCCAGCCTTATCTCCTCCTGAGAAACCCATCAGGAAAATCTCATACCTATTGCCAACGTTAATCAAGTCATTTCACAGAAAGCAGATGCAAAAATCAAAATAGGATTCAAAATCACCGTGGTGAATTTTTTAACTATTACTGATTACTTGGGGTTTATCTGTAATGCATTAGCAATTAGATGTATGCAATTTAATGTAATTAATGTATTAATTTAATGTATGCAATTAAATGTAATGCAATTAGACAAGGCTTATTTGAACATCTTTGATTTTAAATTCAGTTTCCTGAGATGCATGGAAATATCCAGCCTGTCCACTCCCATTTAAGAAAAAGACAAACTGAGGGATCGAGTGACTTGTCCGGGGACACAGAGGAAACCTGAATCAAAATGGAGAATTAAAAACATATCTCCCACAGCCTTAGCAGCTTCCTGCCTAGAGAATCAGCTTTTCTTTATCCAACCGCAGCAGCATCAGGCTACAGTGTGTAGGGAAAGACATCATGACGGCACCAGAACAACAAAACATCCTTCTGCCTTGCCTTTCCCAGTATAACTTGCTTACTTTTCTTTATGTGTATTAGACACCTAGAAGAATTTCAACCCAGCACAGCACTCGGTGAGTGCTAGATGAGAAGCAGTAGAGGGATACCAGGCTTTTGGCTGCCCAGCTTCCACCAGGTAAGTACATCAGCTGAGACTTCTGACTGTTTGCATTTGGTTTTATATTGTTTGAACTGTGCTTGCTGTATATAACACCTTAAGGCCAAGCTCCTCAATTATGGAAAGCTGAATAAGCGACAAGTGAAATAAATCTGATACTTTTATCCTAGTCTCTAAGTATGCTTCTCTGCATCACTAAAACCTCACACTATTTGAGACAAGGAGGCTGTCAGGTGCTGGTAAGCAGAAGTCAAAGGCAACAGTGAAAGAGATGTTGGGGATGCGACTAGCAAACATTGGCAGAGCTCACGTTAGCATGATCTGCAGTGGACCTGGCTCCAGCTGAACATCTTATTCTGCTTTTATGAGAGTCTCACCTCTCTGCATTACAGAGAATTAATAGAAAACAGAACCAGACAAAGACATAGATGTGCACCCACCAATAATATATAAATCAACAAGCCAAAACACTTGAAATAGCACAATACTTACACAAAAACCAACATGCCAGGCAAACCTTAGATTAAACCGTACTCATGCAACAGAATCAGCATGCTGGCAATTAAATGGCTTTCTGCATGAGAAGTAATTTGTAGTCTCATGCAATTGAATGCAAAGCCATTGACATTAATATTCTATAATAATATTTATGCTGATAAAATTTTAAATCACCCACTGCCAAGCAGTTTCAAAAGAAAGCCAAATTAAAAAATGCTCAGGCTCACCACAGGTATTCCAGCAAGCTTCACGAGCTGATTCGATCGGTATGATTTAAGAGCTGGAGCTTGACTAGCAAGCAAGGGTAATTCTTTTAAATAGCTGAAATTTTGAAAGTTTAAAGTTTTAAAATTGTTTCTATCTGGGTTAAATGAATACACTGAAATCAGGCCCTGCAGAGGGGCCTGTGAAGAAAAGCTCAGGGCCAGAATTTGACTTGCGCGGAACGAATTCAGCAATGGTTTTCACAGCGCCCTCCTCAGCGAGCAGGAGTTGGGGTTGCAAATGTGTTTCCCACCTGACGGTTGTCACTTACAGCCAGGTTTTGACAAGAGTCTGGTCTTTGACATTCTGATCTTTCTAGAAAACCCAGTGTTAGCTGGGTTATTTCCTTTTGCTCTTGTACAGTCAGATAGTAACATTTGAAGGTGCCTTTGTGGGTTCAAAGACTTCCTCTGCCCCAGACATTTTATGGTCTTAGCACCTATCATTTAAAACCACTCTTTGCAAAGAGACCTGCTTGTGTTTGAAATTATTCCTACACCAGATCCTCCCCTTTCACGTCTCCTGTATCTGCTAAACACAACCAAGCCGTGATTCCTTTTCTTCTAAACTTCCCTTTGTGAAGTTTTTAATTTACCATTCTTCTTTATGCCCGTTACACCTTTGTAAATCAGTCATGTGTCTGAGGAGAAAAATCTCAGCTATACAGGCACTGCCTCACCATGTTCTTTTGTCTCCTCATGAATATTAAAGTAATGGAAAATGAAAAGCTCTGACAGTAAACAGCAAATACTGTAATTTGTGTGCACCGCCATGAGCACATTTAAAGTAATGCTGAAAGAGCTCAGATCTACCAAGATCACACAAAAACGTGGCCAAGTATCGCTTGGTGCATGCAGAAGTGATGAAGGGCACCAAAGGAGGGGAAAGGAGCAGCTGCCTGATGGCCCCCAGGTAACCCCATACACAATCATTCTCATTGCAACAAGTCATAATGCACATGCAAAATATACAGATCAAGGCTGTGATTAATAAGTGCAAGTAGATGCCTGTATTCATTTGATGTATCCTTTTCCTAAAGGCTTTGGCTCATTTGATTTCTAACTACCCATTGTAGGCCCTTCCAAGGAGGTTAAGAAGATTTCCTTCCTCTTCTGAGCAACCCCTGTGAGCCTCACTTAGCAAAGCAGGTTCTCTCCACACAACACAACCCTTTGGAAGGTTGGACCAGATGATTCTTGAGGTCCCTTCCAATCTCATACTCTAAGATTCTATGATTGCAGTGATAGGACAAGAAGTAATGGGTTCAAACTGAAACAGGGGAAGTTCAGGTTAGATATAAGGAATAAGTTCCTTATGAGGAACTTATACCCACTATGAGGATGGTGAGGAACTGGAACAGGGTGCCCAAGAATGTTGTGAATACTCCATCCTTGGCGGTGTTCAAGGCCAGGTTGGACAGAGCCTTGGGAGACATGGTTTAATGTGAGGTGTCCCTGCCCACAGCAGCAGGGTTGGAACTGGATGATCTTAAGGTCCTTTTCCAACACTAGGTATTTTGTGATTTTATGACTCAAACCTGCTCCCTTCCAGTGCTTCACCATGAGTCACCAAGTCTTTGGTGTAAGAGTCATAACTGGAGCAAGAGCACCGTGACAAATCACACCTGCAACAGAATAAGAGTTTTGACATTTTTGCCAATCTTATGAAAATATAAACACACTTCTGAGCATGCTGTCAGAATCCCACCTACATGGGATCATCTGAGCTGCTCACAAGCCCAGCTCCTCATTGATGACTGCTCATCAGCAGTGAAAAATGCTGTACCAAAGTCCTGCATGGAGTACAAGAACCAAGGTGGAAGATGAACATGGCACTGGGATTGAAATTAAGCAAATAAATGGAAAGCACTGAAGGCTGAAGCTGCCAAAGGGCTAACTCTCAGAGCTTCACAGCAGCTGAAAGCCCATGAGATGGCTCCACCACTTTAATGGAAAAATATAGCCAATCATAACAAAAAAAGCCAATCATAAACACTAGTATAATATGTAACTAGTGACATTAATATATCAGGGGAGCTTTTTCTATACCAAATTCAGGCTGTTTTATAACGCACATCAATATACTTGATATGATTTCAGTGGATTTAGAGCAATCCACTCTAAGAGAGCCTGACTTCAGGGAAGCTGTAATAACCTCTGCAGTCCTGTCATCCAGTCAGGGCAAATAACAGTTTGCACTGATTTAATGCACCATAACAATTCAAGTCTGTACACAGCAGCTGCTTATTTTATTATGCAATTTGGATAAAACATAGAGACATTTTCACCAGATTTGCTGAAGTTTCATCAAGGTGGGTTTTCATGGGTATTGCTTTGAAAGCCAACACCAAGTACCACTGCTGCCCTCGTGAGCTGGACAGGATTTATTCTACAGTTTATTCTATTATGCTTCCAAAGCAGTATTGCACTGCTGTTGCATTTTGCCCCTCTATATCTGCAGTGAAAAAGTCTTAGGTATAAGTAGAAACAACACAAATACCTATGAGTAATCACTACACTTTCCCAAACGCCAATGCAGGTACACTGAAAGAATTATCACTGCTCTTTATACTCTTGTTATTGGAATACTGAAGATGCTGATGTGATTATCACCTCATGAAGACAACCTTACTGCTGAGATCATGATCTTAATACCATGAACGAGTGATAAACTGGGAAGGAAGCAAGGATTTTCATCCTCTTGCAAGCAAGGCAGTTTACCACCTTGCAATCCTCACAGACTGTCCATAAAAACAAATCTCAGCTCCTGAGGAACTGCCAGTGAGTACAGCAATAAATTAAAATCTGGGGCAATACATTCATTTTGCGACTAAAGAGCTGCACCTCTTTCTGTACTGCACACCAAAATTAGAAGTATACTGCACTGACCTAAATCTATTCTCAACAACATCTCTGGAAGGTACCCAACTTGCTCCAGGGCTACAATTCCCTAAGGACAGGTTGTCAGAACGGGTTCTGGGAGATCATGGAAGGCTACACTGCACATAGAGCAGGATGAGGGTGTACTGTAAGAAAACAGTTAGCAAACTCATTCCCCTATTCATTTACAAATAAACTGCCTTTAACAAAAGCAGAATTAGACAAAAGAAAAAATCCAGATCTGCTGGATATTCATTATGTGCTATCCCTACAGAGTAGCACAAGGAAATCAAACAAGTGACACAGTAGGGAATGTGTAATAGTGACTACACAGCTTCTAGATTAAATTTAGCTTCAACAGCAATGAACAAAAGCCACAAGTTTTAAAATGTATCAGTTTAGAAGCAATATGTTCAGGTCACTGTAATTATTCCTTTCAGCCAGCAACGCCATTGATTTGTTGTCTCCTCCAAACAACTAACCTTTAAAGTGCTGTTGCGTGTGGACACATCTCTACGTAAATCAGACTTGAAAATGACCACATCCCCCTTTTTCTTTCTTTGCTCCTTCATAAAGACAATGCCCCATCCCTGGCAATGTTCAAGGCCAGGCTGGATGAGGCTTGGAGCAACTTGCTCTAGTGGAAGGCGTCCCTACACATGGCAGGGGGTTTTAAGTTCCTTTCCAACCCTATGCATTCTAGGAGTCAGATTCTATGATCTTGGGCGGCATGGTTTAGTGGGAGTTGTCCCTACCCATGGCAGTGGGGTTGGAACTGGATGATCTTAAGGTTCTTTCCAACCCATTCTGTGATTCTATGATCTTACATGAAAGTAAGAAAACCTCTAGTATTTCAATGAGGCTGAAAAGTCTTAAAGAAAAGAGATACATGGAAATCATTTTTCTTTTACTTTTCTAAAGATTTCAGATTTTCCCCTTGGAATCTGAGCATTCTGCACAATTTCATCCATGCTTTTGTTTCTTGTTGTCATTTTGTTATTTCATGACATGCAGCAACAATGCATAACTGTAGTGACAGGACAAGGGGTAATGGGTTCAAACTTAAACAGGGGAAGTTTAGATTGGATCTAAGGAGGAAATTCTTTCCTGTTAGGGTGATGAGGCACTGGAATGGGTTGCCCAGGGAGGTTGTGAGTGCTCCATCCCTGGCAGTGTTCAAGGCCAGGTTGGACAAAGCCTTGTGTGGGATGGTTTAGTGTGAGGTGTCCCTGTCCATGGCAGGGGGGTTGGAACTCGATGATCTTGAGGTCCTTTCCAACCCTAACTATTCTATGATTTTATGATTCTATGGTTGAAAGGTTAATTTTAAGAAAATGCACCAAGTCAAACACATTTTACTCACTGACATATTGCATCCTCTTCTAAAAATCAAAACATCTGCATTGAAACCATGTACAGCTTTATATTACAGTCAATACTGTAATATATTTAGACATGTGGGTTTTCTCTTGATACAAAAGGTGGTGTTAAATTATCAAAAGATAGTTTGGGTTTTGGGAAACATGTTTCCTGTATGTCTTAGGTTCTTGCCAAACTGCTAAGAGTGATTAATATCTTTTCCCTCTGTCAAGGGAGTGCATATTTTAAACTATCACATCATTGCTTTAAATATATGGCACTATTCCATGGTGATGCTTCCAGTGTCCCACTCAACACTCTTGAACAGTTGTTTAAAGATACTTGGCTCATGAAACTGAAAGATGTACTGGCAGCAATACAAAGAATTGCATGCTGCATTTCTCCCCAAAATATCCAGACATAAACCCTTCGCTATGGCACCATCCACCTCTCAGAGGTGAATATCACATACCTTTCTAAAAGGTCACATCATTCACACAACTTTCTCTAGCTTGAGAAGGCAAACAAAACAGCTCTGCAAAAAGATGCCACTGACGTCTATCTATCAACCACACAGTGAAACAGAGTAGTGACTGTCCAGAGACAACAACCTCCAGATGTTCCAAGTTCATTCAAAGGAACTGATGTTCTGCCTGCTCTCAAGGTGTTAGCTTTTATTTGGATCAACCAACACCTGTGGCACTCCCAAGATCTGGATATCTTCAGTGTAAAAAATCAAGAAGAGTCCTGGTTTTAGCAGCTGGGCCCCACTTTATACATGAAATTTAGAGCCTGCAGATCTTCTCAATAATATAAGCACAGTTTGCCATTTACAATAGTAGAAGAGTGCTTTGCCATGACTTCAGGGGTCCCCAGAATGACTGAGGTAGCTGAACAGCAACACCCCTTGAGCTTATGTGCTTGCTTTAACTGGCAAAAAGAACTCCTCATTTTCAGCATGTTTTGTTCAAAACCTGACTTTGCTTGTTACAGGAGGAAAAAAGAAAAACAGAAAGATTTGATTCCACATGACTATTATGGAATTCACAGCCAGGCAACTTGAGCACACAGTTTGACTCGGTGTTTTTCCTTTAAAAGGAAATGATTAAATAATTCAAGTATTCATTACTAACCAGGGATGGCTTCCTTCTTTCTCTAGTCAGGTCATCTGCGCTTCCAAATAGCTGTTTCTGTACCTAAGCCTCTTCCTCCTCAAGGCTCTCATGCCTCAAGCCCAAGAGGCCCGACTGTCAAGCAGAGCCATAACACACAGCAGAAGACAGACAAGAAACAGCAACTTTCCCTGCGAGATTAGGAGAGAAATATTTGAGGTGAAGCAATTCCGGCCAGCACAAAGTGACAACCCCACGCATTTGTGTGTTGTTTGCAGTGTGTCAAGTGTAATCTTCAACTCATCACTGCCTATAAAGCTCAAAAAAGCCCCAGCAAGCAAGGCTGGATGTGAATAGATTGTCTCTCAGTAGAGTAGGACATCAGCAAAACCAGACTACGGTTGCCAGTGCTGCTGTAAAGGAACAAAGGGTTGCTTCCACCACCAGTATACTAGCTCTGGCTATAGCTTCAGACATACAAGCAGAATCAAAGGCCAGACTGTTAATAACTCAAATGTTGCAACCCTGCAGTGAGGGGCAAAGCTCTTTGATGCAGGATTCAGCAGGGTCTCCTTGTCTGCCCTCCCCATGCTCATTTTACATGTCCTCATTAAGTCAAAACAAGGAAGCTAAAAGGACCATGAGAGGCTCAAAACTGATCAAGGCAAAAGCTCAGAGGGGACTTTTGGTTAAGTACATTGTTCCACTTTGTTGAAGATTCTTCTTCAATAAAAATAGGAGGGAAAAAAGGTTGCTTTTCTGGTTCTTTATCCCTCTCACACAATAGCTTTGGTGAACTTTGCATGCATCCTACTGTCTTGATTTTTATTCTTAATATAATAGTGGGAAAGTCTCCAAGGCTTGAATAAAAATCTTACCTTGGCAGGCTTTTGCTTCTAATACAACACAGATCAGAGGGGTGGTTTTTTGGCACTCCTGCCTGAAACAGCTCACTCCTGCCTGAAACAGCTTATTCTCCAACATATGATTATATTAGTTATGAAAGCACTATATTATTGTCACAATTTCATCAAGTTGGGAAAGTGCCTCAGGTAACAGAATGGCATCTTGTGCAAACTTTCATCCTATATAGGTCTTTTTGATACTATCACTGTCAGTATCTAAGTGTAAGAGAAGGATAATGTATCTGCTGTGCTTCTAATGCCTATTATAGCAAAACAGTCTCAAAAGAACCTGACACACCAATAAAAGTCCTACCGATGTGTTTATGCCAGGCTGCCTTCTAAAGCCAATTCACTGCATGCAACCCCTGCGACTACAGTCAGGTCATTGCCTCCTAAGTTTCCCACAAGCACCAAAACATCTACCAGTGCCTCTGAACCCCAGCCTAAGACAGATTCTGCTCCAAACTCAAGGTTTCTGCTGTTGTTTGAATTCAGTTTTGCTTTGCATAGCTCTCCTCCACACCAGGATTTCACGGTTCTTTCCTTTCTTGACTGAGGAATTGGGGTAGAAAGGCATACTGAAATCATCTTTCAGATGCAATGACATGAAGAATTCAGAAAGCAGCATCTGCCATCTTCCTGGTTGTGATGTTCCCAGGTGCTCAGACTCTGGGAACACTAGGACACCCATCTTGGCCCAGAACAGGATTGCATACATCAGCCTAAACTCTTTTAAAAGCACTTTGACGAGTACCACCTTGTATTTAGAAATATCCAAGTAGTATTGTGTGCAGAGCACACAAACAAACACATTGGTTTTATCTCCTCAATTTGATGAGGGGAGAGGGAAAATGAAGTGGACTCCAGGAAAGCCAGTCCCACAGCCCAAGCTGTATGAAGAGATGGGAAGTAGGATGGAGGCCATCACATGTTGACAAGAAAAGCCACCTCCTTGACAGTTCATTGTATGCAAGCTGGAGGTAGGGGAAAGAGGACACCGTCTCCTGGGACTATTTTTCCCCACACCTCTGGCCCTTCTACAGGGCAGATATTAGATGTATTTACCAGGAGACATTAGCCTGGTCCACAGCAGAGCTGATCCAGTTGAAACCATCTTTGCTCCTATGAGGCAGCAACGTGCCTGTTTCTCCACACATCTGAGTAATGACCCAGGAGGAGCCTGGACCTCCTCTCCCAGTACCAGCCCTGCTCTTTCTGCAGACCTTTAGGGCTCTGCCCACCAACTCTTTGTGGGGGAAGAGGGCAAAAGCAAGACTTAGCAATTTAAAATCCAAGAAAACTGAAGATGACTGTGAATGCCAGCTATAAATAGAGCATCAAATCCTGCTGTAAACTTGCAGTAGAGCTGAACTGAAAATAGCAATATGACAAGATGAAGCCATGCAGCACCGGTATTGAGGAACAGCAATGTCAAGGGTATGAATATAGAAAAGAAAAAGACTTTTCTACAGTAATTATCTACCTAACACAGAACAATGTGGAATAAATATAGAATTTTTATTGCCAAAAAGGCTCCTACTCCCACAGTGGTGTTAAAAAATTAAAAGCTCCAGAAAATGAAATGATAGAAGAAAAATAAAGACTACCTTTTTTTTTTTTTTTAATTAAATATACTGGTATTTTTCTGCTTTGCCTTTTGTTCTATGGCACATTCCTTTTCTTCAGGGAGATTTCTGACCAGAATGGATCTAAGGCTGTGCATCTCCCGAATACTTGGTCAAAAGGTCTAGTAGCACAAGTGGGAGTATTTGCTTACATAATGCAGTGAGACTCCACAAGAAATTAAGGGACTGAACAAACACTGTAAAGATCACGAACAAAACAAACCATTGCCTTCAGTTCCTGTTTGTGCTAGCTGATTGCTCTATTCCTCATAGACAATTCTCACCTCATTCACACTGGCTGCGTTATAGAGTGATCTGTTCATCTACACTCAGAAGCTGGTCCCAAAAGCGCGAATGCAACCAAGCTTGTGCACAACAGTTATTTCCCAGTGCCATATACTCATCCTGTAACACAAGCACTAACCAAAGAGGTCACAAATATTTTCAGTGTTGGAAGTGGGCAGCACTTTCAGAACAAAGCTGAGCTCCTGAGCTAAGTGTGCTTGCACTTCCCCCTCGGACCAATGCAGCAAGGCAGCTTTCATAGCAAGCGTTCCTTCCTAAAAGCTTTTTGGGAAGCTGGCTTGAACTGCATGGAGTCTTGCTTACATCCATGAGTACAGCACAACATGCCTGCTACCAAACACTGCAGTCCTGATCCACACATGATGCAGGGTTTTGGTTATATTAGTTCTTCTTTGGAACAAAAGCAATTCAGCTATAAAATCCGGTAACAGCTCATTTAGAAACCACATTGTTTTGACGTTTTACCAGTTATTTGGTGGTTGCCTATGCATCAGGCAATCTCAAAGATGAGTGGTTATTCTAAACCAATATCTAACAAACCTAGTATCTAAACTAACCACTTCAAATACTGGGAAAGAATTAGGACCTTTAAGTCAAACAAATTTGACAACATGAATACAAAGGCACAACCTGACTGAATCATGTTGATTCCTTTGCCAGGTGTAGAAGAACTTTTCTTCCTTTAAACATATATTTTCTGCCATATATAATCATATAGTCACTTTGTCTGTTACTATTTCTCTGTGCAATTATTTGATGCCACACAGCATTTCCATTCTTTCTTTTATTTCCTTGAAGAAACAACACAAAATACAGCATGAATTCCTTTGTCTGAAAGCTCAGAATCTCATGGAGAAAAGTAAGCCTGTACTTACGACCAGAGAGAGTTTCTCCCTTGTGTGATGACTCCAGTGAATTTTGTTAGCCTTCGAGCATCTACTTCAATCCACTGATATGGGTCATTTCTTCCTGCACACCAAGCACCATCATAAAAATCATTTTCGTTAACACCTGCCTGAAAAGAAGGGGGAAACTGTCTTTATAAATCAGAACCAAGAAACCAAAGGGAAAAAAGAAAAGAACACACGGAGTCATCACTCATTCCACTTACTCCTCTGGCACCACTTTAAGACCCCTGGGACAGTCATTCTCACCACAATATTTCCTTACTCAAAGCAGGGAGGGAAATTCTGCAAAGTCCTTTTGAAAACTAAGAACCATTACGTATAAATTCAAGTTAGGGTTAGAAAGCATAAATAGGGCTCCAGTTCGCTCTACCTGTCTGTGGCCTGATAGAGCCTTTATCCAGAAAAAATGATCCACATGGTCTTCACAGTTATGAAAGTCCTAAAAAGTCAGCTCCAACCCATGTAAATAATGGTCAGTGATGGAGCAATGTCGTTTCCCTTGGTAAAGGGGAGAGTAGGGCCTATGGAGGTAATATTACTATTTCCCATCAATTTTTAGTCCCAGAATTATTAATTTTCATCATAAGGGTGTCAAAGGTTAAAAATTCAGGAGTGCCCAGCTGTACTTCAACTTGTACACGAGTCTTTATTACAATTTATTCTGGCAAAACAAGCACAAAAATCCCTCTCAATATTTTCAGAGAAATAGCTGCAAGGTATTTGGAGTAAATTGTATTCCAAATACAGCTGAAATATTTAAGGAAACGTAGCATCTGAAATATTTAGATATTTATCTTATTACTAAAGCCCAGGAAATTTTTGGCACCAAGCAGCTACTGCCATAGAGAGCACAGAAGTTTTTCCATATGGTTCTCTGAGGCTACATGTAGTTTTATGATAATCTATTTGTGTTGAATGTGGATTTATTGTTGCCATCCATGGAATTCTAAGAAAACATATCCTTAAATATGTCCCAGATATAAAAGAAGGGTCTGGAAAACTTTGTTATATTAGAGATGTATCTTAAAGCCCTGGTATAAAGCTAGTGTCTATTCAGCAGTAAACTTTCAGCTGGTGTGCATGTATAACATAAATGAAGTACCCAAGAGCACAACTGTCAATTAAATTCACTGAATTATCCCTCAGCTTCCCTCTGAGCAGCATTAGTTACAGTCATAGCTGTGTCACAATGGCAGAGATCTGACATTTTTAATGACCATTTCCATCAAAATGGGCATTGTGTGGGTCTAACTCAAAGTGAAGAAGAGAGGTTAGCAACAAACCTGGTGGCACCTGAAGGAAGTATTGCAAAACAGACACAGATTCAATTCCCAAAACTTCTTATTTTCTCAGGTACTCAAATCTGAGTGAGAGCAGCTTAAAACCAACTTGTTTTCCTAAATTCTGAAATTACATTAAGCCACCTACTTTTTTGTATTAACTCAATAATTTTAAAATGAAGTTTGCTTAAGGGTTGAAGATAAAAGGAAAAACCTCTATTAACAATGAAAGTTAAATTTTTTCAAGGAGAACTGAACAATGGGAAAAGAGGGGAATACAAATGTGATCACTGACCTGAGTAATAACCTTTGTCAAGAAAAAGTTTCAATGCATTTTAAAATAAGATGAAATTTGAAGTAGCCTTCGGGTTTAAAACCAGTGCTTGCCAGGAAGCATTAAGATCTGCAGAGCACCTTGAACCAGCATTATGATAATCCCGTTCCCAGTGATGAAACTCCACCAATTTATCTGCATCAAGTACCTGTATCTCTCACTGCATCAACTGAGATCTTTGGCCTTCATTCAGACCGAGGATATTTCCCATTGGTGTGATGCTCATCAGGGTGTAAACCCCTCCTCTACATTACTGTGAGAGGTGGGAAACAGAGGAGAGAAAGAAAAGCTTATATGCAAAAAAAACCCAATCCTAATTTACTTACTAAAATCTCCATGGTTTCAATTGGACAAGCACCTCCCGTATGAAGACAGGCTGAGGAAGTTGGGGCTGTTCAGCCTGGAGAAGAGAAGGCTGCGTGGGGACCTCAGAGCAGCCTTCCAGTATCTGAACGGAGCCTATAGGGATGCTGGGGAGAGACTCTTTGTCAGGGACTGTAGTGACAGGACAAGGGGTAACGGGTTAAAACTGAAACAGGGGAAGTTTAGATTGGATCTAAAGAGGAAATTCCTTCCTGTTAGGGTGGTGAGGCACTGCAATGGGTTGCCCAGGGAGGCTGTGAGTGCTCCATCCCTGGTGGTGTTCAAGGCCAGGTTGGATGAAGCCTTGTGTGGGATGGTTTAGTGTGAGGTGTCCCTGCCCATGGCAGGGGGGTTGGAACTGGATGATCTTGAGGTCCTTTCCAACCCTAACTGTTCTATGATTCTATGATTCTATATGTTTAAATTGCATATCAAATATGGGGAGTCTAAAGAACATGCTTACACTTATGCACATCTTAAAATAATATGGCCTTAAAAAGTGGCAAAGAGAGCATTAAAGAAAAGAAATGATGCTGCTACTTGCTCCTGCTTTCTTATTTCTTGCTATTACCTTCTCGGAAGCAAAAAGTGTTTTTATTAAGTAAAAGGAAGCAGGTGTTTGTGTATAACTAGCACAGAGCACTATGTGAAAAAGAGGCGTTTAATCAATGAGATTTTCTTGTTAGAAATATTTCTGAGGGAAAAGAATAGAAATAAATACACGTTAAAACTTATCTTTTCAAGCTTTCAAGCCTGTATTTTTTCTTAAGGTGCTTGAATTTGCCCTACAGCCACTTCAAAATACTGTTTCTAAAAAAACCCCTTACAAATGCAATCAAATATTTAGTAGATATTTAAATTTCTTTGGGGACAAATGTTAGTTCTTGAAAGATGAGAACGGCCATCATCAAATATTCAATCAAAGGATATAGATCCAGATACCTTGGCTCAGTAAGATGGTGACTTGAATTTAAAAGTTGTATATTAAATTAAAGGAGGTATGAATTAAATTATAATTTGTATAATTCGTGTATAGTGAATTAAAGGAGATAATTAAATTTATGACACAAAATTATAATCTTATGAATTAAAAGTTATGACACCCAACTAAGCTATGCATTTTAAACACCTAAATTGTCTTTATAAGTAGGAGTGAAGTAGCTAATTAAAAATGAAAGTAAGGATTAAATCTTAAGCAAACCCTTATTTCCATCACTCGGTTTTCAAGAACAACTCAAAGTTAACCCAGATTATGTGTTACAAATGCTAAAATATTCCTGATTATGCAGTATGAAAAAATACCTTTTTGATATAGAATAAGGGACTTCTTTTATGTCACTCCTAAGCAAGTCCTCTATAAATGTGACTGTTGAAAATCACAATTCAAATAAAAACAAACCAACTGCTTATTATGTATCCAGAAGCTAAGATGAAGGGAAATCAAAAGGTTATGATTCCCTTACCAATGATGACTTATGATTTTAATTCACATCCCTCTTCAGAGTTAGATATGTGTAAAACAGAAAAAAGCACATTATCACTGTTCCCAAAGCCTTATTCTATAACAAGATGATGTTACTGCCTAAAATGTATTTAAATGAAGAAAGAAATTTCAGTCTGCTGCCACAAGTCACCAGCAGAAATATACATAACACCAAACCACTTCCGCTTAAATTCTTCTCCCTTTTCCTGGCAGGGTGATCACAAAATTATTTTACCATAGGAAGTTTAGAAGGAAAATAAGAAATAGAAAAGCATTACTCATCACAGCTATTTATAGCAAGCACTGCCAGTAGAGGAGAGGTAAAGCACGGAGGCTGGAAATGTAACTTCAGTAATTGTGCCTTTTGCTTATGTTTTGAGAATGGAGCTTTCCCAAAGGAGCTAATGAAACAAAGAAAAGGCAAAAAGCAATACATTCTGCTTATCTGCATACACACAATTGTATTACTTTTGTTCAATCTTCAGCGCTGCTGGATTTCTCCAATCAGGAAAATGAGGAAGTGGAAGAAATATCATTCTACTAATTATTTCAGACTTAACCACTGCTAATTATTGGGCAAGTGACAAATGTTAATGACTTTTAGCCCTGAAGGCAAAGGGCCTCAATGAATATTATTCTATGCTATGATTTTTCCTCATGATGCTGAATTACTACTCATGGTACTACTGCAGTTGCTGGCTGGATCTCATTGCTCCTGTCTGCCAGAGGTCCCAGCTTAATCACTGCACTTATACAGGACCAGAAGCAAAATCAGGTCCCACACAATGTGAGGTCACAAGAAACGCAGATCCCAGAAGGTCTTATCCAGCCCTGATAAGCTTCTCCTTCTTTAGAATTGTAGAATCATAGAATAGTTAGGGTTGGAAAGGACCTCAAGATCATCCAGTTCCAACCCCCCTGCCATGGACAGGGACACCTCACACTAAACCATCCCACCCAAGGCTTCATCCAACCTGGCCTTGAACACCACCAGGGATGGAGCACTCACAACCTCCCTGGGCAACCCATTCCAGTGCCTCACCACCCTAACAGGAAAGAATTTCCTCTGACTGATTAATGTTATACACTGCAAATAATCTAATCAGAAAAAAATAACCCTCAAAAGCCTTTGTAAAACTTCATTATTCTACAAATTCCCTGTGAATTGAGGTACTGCCAGCTACCTGGGGTGAGCCCTAAGCTCCTCAGCTGACTTTGCATCAGATGATAAAGCCGGGCAGAGAGCAGATTTTGTCTTATTTCAGGAAGAAACACAATGGTTTCTTCCAGAAACATGAATATTGTGATAGCACTGTGGTTCTATCCAGACCAGGCCACCAGCCCACAAAATTGCCGATCGACACACACATAGTATCGTGCTCTGGTGAAACGTCAGAGGCACACCAGCTTGAGTCTGACTTGGGCAGAGTGTTTACTTCATGTGTAGTATTAAAGAGCATGAAAACATAGCTGCCCAAATGTCAGTGCCTTTTGTCTTTGCCCAACACATCGTAACCACCCTTCTAAACAACAAACAGAAACCCCCAGAGACCAGGTTGCACACCTGACACATCAGTCCTCCATAGCACCTCTTCTCAGTTTTAAGCACATATCTTTTTAAATACTAGAATTCTAAATACTTAAATTTTAAATGTAAAAATTTTAAGACTGAAATTCATAACTCTTCGCACAAAATAAAATTAAGCCCTAAACTCTAAGTGACAGGGAAGAAATCTGCAAATTCAAGTGGCTTTGAACAGTTCTAAAGTGCTACTAATTTTAACCTGATCCCAAAGGATATAGTATCTAAAGAGAAATAAATGCAAGCCCACACTTTGAACACTGACAGTCATTATAACACTAAATGGTCAAGGGGCTGGGTGTCCCTGCCCATGGCAGGGGGGTTGGAACTAGATGATCTTGAGGTCCTTTCCAACCCTAACTATTCTGTGATTCTATGAATTTCTGTATGGATAGCATAGAGAAAAGATTTCGGTAAGGGTAAAAGGTTTTGATTCAAACATTATTAAATATCTTTATTAGAGGTAAAGACATAGCAAATAAGAAGGGATACACTTAGACAAGAACAGTAAGCCAAAGAAATCACTTTACTATAAGCCAGGTGGTTGGGTTAGCTGTAGATGAGGCTGCCACAGTCCTGGGATCAGGACTATACCAGGAAAGTCCCTATACCAGGAAAAATGAAAAGCAGCTTTTGGATAATAATAATAAGAATCAATCCATACAGAATTCATACAGCTCAGGAAAATGACAACATAAAAATCCATATGAAGCAGAAGTATGACATTGTGAAACCTCTGTTCACAGGAAAAGAAAACAAACTATGAGTTCTGAATGGAGAGGAGCAGAAACTCGGTTTGCAAAAGGCTGTACTCCTGGCTTTACTGCAGGCTCTGGACTATCTTTAGGGGAAACACCATCCATGGCTGAGACTCTTACCGATCTTTATCTTAATGCAGCATTACCAGTGATGACATGACACGCAACTAGACAGACTACTGAACTAAACCAGAACGGTCATTCTTGTCTTCAAATAAATTGAACTTTAACACCAGCATGAAAAATAAGGAACCACAACCAAAGACTTCAGAAACGCACATCACTGCAGTTGGTCTTATGCCACCATATAACAAAAATGATAATAGAATAATTAAATGTTCCTATAGAGCCAACCTCAATATCATTTGCATACCAAGATTTGTGTTCATGAGGGTTTAATTCCTAGCAAACACTATGAAGTAAAGACACAAACTACCTTGCACAGATCTCAAAAGAAGTTCCATACAAAGTCCTCCAGCTGGCTCTGTTGCACATGTAACTGCAAAGCAAAATAGCTTTCTAACTAATGTTAACTGATTAAAACAAGCAACAACGAAAATAAGAAGCTCCCCTTTCCCCATAGACAAACTCAAATAGCAGAGCCACTAGAAGATGCTGAAGCAAAGCACTTGCATAATGGCATTTTAACCAACAGTGGTCCCGCCTTCCAGCAGCTGCCCCCCATTACATCGCCATAGGCACCATATGAAATTGTTCTGCTGATTAGAGCTCATCCTTCCTAGTCCCAGCCTAACTCCCCTAGTTCATTAACTAGCAAACCCTTTCAGCTGGAGAACAAAGAAGTCTAATGGAGGGTCTAATAATAGGTAACTAATAGATTAAGAAAGCTTTAGAGATTTTTCATTGTTGATTTGGTGCTAGTATCCCATTTATGACTTTGAGTGTTAAATGTTGTGTTTTACTATGCAAAGTGGCTTTTTCACATTGAAAAAGTCTGTAATTCAGAAAACAGCACTAATAGAGTGGAAAACGGAAACAAGAAATGGGGGAAATAGAATTTGGTCCTGCAAAGCAGCTAAGCACATCTTTCATATTAAATAAGAGAAGCTAAACTAGATTGCTTGCTAGTGACTTCTGAACTGAAGCAATTTTTGGTAGCATAATCACTGCTTCTGAAAAACTGCCTTGGGGCAAGTGCTTCACTTGAAACCACACTTCTAATTAAGCACTGTCATTAACAAACAACAAAAAAAGCAATTTGCTGTGTAAGTTCCTTACAGGCTGATTGCTAAGGGAGCAGCTCTGGGCTGCCTTCACCTTTGCTTGCTCATAGAGGTCTGTTTGGATTTGCACCCTCAGCACACTAAGATTGGAGTTTTTCTAACTAAGCCCCATGAATCTGCAGGTTATCCATCAACCTTATTCACTCCTATAATTCCAGTGTTTCCCCTTCATTTGAATTACATGAGCTGACAAAGTAGTCAGAACCAATAACCATCCATCGGTTCTCTTTATACAACAGTACAACCTTAAGCCATTCTCCCACTTAGGAGAAAAAAATATGGATGTTACCTGAATATTAAGCCTTCCTCTGTGGGCCCCAAGGCCATATCGCTTTGCTGTAGAGGCATGGAGCTGGAAGTCAGTAATTTTTAATGTCTCTAGTCCAAGTGGAGGGCAATCTACAAAACAAAAGGTTGATTAAAACTTAGTTAAAAAAGAGACAGAACAAGTATGCAAAGTTTCTGGATCACAGTTGTGCCAAAGTGGCTGGGGTCCTCGGCTGGTACAAATGAGCACAGCATCACTGAAGTCAATGAGAAACGGCAGGTCTCATAAAATCAAAGAAGGAATACCCATGTCTTAGGTGACATGGTTTAGTGTGAGGTGGATTGGGGGGTTGGAACTGGATGATCTTTAGGTCCTTTCCAACCCTAACTATTCTATGGTTCTGTGATTCTACTGATTTACACCAGCGGAGGACCTGGCTTTTTGAGGGTCTCAGTTATTACTGCTTGCTACATGCTTCAAGTTTTCATGGATATGCACAGTATTTCCTGCCTAGTGCCTTTCAGTACAAAATGCCAGTAAAATGGTCTTTTATTTTTCTTCCCTTTTGGCATTTACTTTTTCATCTCTTGTTCTGATTATTCTCCCCCGTACTCATTCCAAGCTACTGTATGAAGTTATGTTTCCAATTAAAATCTGTTCTGGAAACTTCAAGTACATGTTGCACAACAGCATCTGGTCCAGAGGTCTGGGACTGGGGACAGCCAGGCTCTTGCTTGACTAAGGACAAAGAGGGCAATTATGAAAGAGGGGCCACCTCAGCTCCAAATTGTGCAAAGCCTTGAAGAAAGAAAAGCAGATGTTACTCCAGCAGCTGGAGCCAGCCTGGAGCTCTGGTTTTGGAAGACCAGAAGTTGGAAAGAGTCTGCTTCACGATTATCAGAAAAATATCCTGCTCCAGAATGACCCCAGTACCACAGTATTTAAGTCCCTTTTAGTGCTTAGGATATTTGTCCTCAAAACACATGGTGAGGTGGGGAAGATGCATCTCAGGGTTTCACAGATGAACAAAACCACAGAGAAACACTTTGGGAGCACCTTAGTAGGACAACAAGGCATAATTTAGAGACTGTGAAATCAGCATGATCTGGAATAGGAAAGTCTGTGTGGGGCAGAGGTGGAAAGCAGCGTCATACTTGCTATTTAGATCAGGTACTTGTTAGGTTAGACTAGGATTTGCACTGCTCTGGCTATGCCACTTCCGGGCTTGGATAGAGGACAGATTTTTTCTGCAGTTAAATGTGGGAGGATTACTGTAACTTGTACAACAGGCTGTGACAGAGACAGAAGCTGAACACCAGCAATGGATCCCAGGCCACACTTCCAATCCCCAAGCCAGCCCTCCCCATCCATGCCTTCTCACTGCCTGCCTGACAGCTGGGATTGAAATCTCTTTTGTGCTGCAGTTGCTGGAGAATTCATAGGATAACACCATACAATCCCAGACTGGTTTGTGTTGGAAGGGACCTTAAAGCTCATCCAGTTCCAGCCCCTGCCACGGGCAGGGACCCCTTCCACTGGAGCAGCTTGCTCCAAGCCCCTGTGTCCAACCTGGCCTTGAACACTGCCAGGGATGGGGCAGCCACAGCTTCTCTGGGCACCCTGTGCCAGCGCCTCAGCACCCTCACAGGGGAGAGCTTCTGCCCATGATCCCATCTAAAACCCCCAAAGCCATTCCCCCTTGTGCTACTTCTACTTGTTCTTATAATAAATCCCTTTCTATTTTCCTTGTAGGCTTCTTTAGGTACTGGAAGACTGCTTGTAAAGAGCCCAATCCTGCGCTCTATGCCTGTGTGCCACTTACATAGATATCTTTAATCACTCACCAAAACGTCATGAGGATGTGTACCTGAGAATCTCATCCTGGCTGTGCCTGTCAGGTGTAGTTTTGGATCACTATGTACAAACTGGCAAAAATGTATGGTATTTCATATGTTCCTCCTTAGCACATAGCAACCTAAAATCCCTCAGGAAAAATGTTACGTGTTGTCAGTTCACCCTGATATTTCTTTGCTCATCCGTAGGAGATTTGGCGCATAAATCCAGGGCCAACTGTCTCCATCAGAGCCAGTAAAGACGAATGCTAAATATTTAAGTATCTTCTAAAGTACCAACAATGATCTTAGCCTTACACAGGAGACAAAACGTAGACAGTTCCTCATTTTGAAGAGCTTTCAATCTGATTATCCGAAACAGAGAAGAGACAGGATGTATAAGGGAGGCCAGAGGAAGGAATAATTTGTTGGAGTTTTGTTTCATTGGATGATTGTTTTAATTGCATTTCCTTAGAGAGTGTTTTGTCTTTCATCATACTCCAAGTGGAAGAAGTTTCAGGCTCTGATAGGTCTCTACTGGGAATATATTACATAGATGGGAACCGCCTGCCTTTCTTTAACAAGAACCTCAAGACAGGTTTAGAAATCAATCTCATGGTGTAATCCCGCAAACACTTTTGCACTTTGGTGCATTTTGCTCCGTGAACAGTGTCATCATTCCCAGGCACTCAAAAGCTATTCAGAAGTACTTGCACCAAGCCGGAGCTGAAAAGAAAAACAAGCTGCTTTTATATACTCAGCTCATAAAATATCATTTAATGCCATGTTGATACTGCACCTAACAAGGCTGAGGAGCAATCTATAGGTACTGCTAGGAGTTAATAAGAGTAGAAACAAAGAGAACAGGCAGATCCATCTGCAATGGATCCCCTGAAGCTGGGTCTCTTCCACATTGTTTTTCACACCCTATTCTCTGCTACTGAGCAGAAGCAATGGCTGTGGAGCTGCCCTGGGGACAGCCAGCACATCACTGCTCCATTGCTCTCTGGGGCACAAAGACCTGTTTTCATGAAACCTGTAGGAAACGCACCATTTGTGAGCCTGCCAGCTTCCTGTCCAAAGTGACCTGCCGTGACATACACCTGGCAGTTTACGTACAAGAAGCCGGTTTGGTTTTACTCAGGCTGAAATGTTACCAATGTACTAGAAAACTGGCATATTCTTGGGCTGCCTGTGGATTTCAGGGAGGGTTTCTTAGACTGCAAGATGAGTATTTACAGGCTGGAAAATCTGCCTGCATGTATTTGTGTGTATTATCTCTGTTTCTAGAGAAACTGAAGCCTAATAATAGACTCAAAAATGTTCTATGGATCTCAGATAAACATGCTTGACTGCTCTTTATTTTTCAAGGATGAATTATGTGTATTGTCTGTGAACGCATCAGATTAACAGGCCAATATTATGAAATGCTCAATTTAACCAGAGGTTTCAATGAAAGCAAGATTGAGCTTTAAGATTAGCAAGAGCCGTCTATGATATGCAGTATAGATACCTTTGATGAAAACTCTGCAATACGTTGTTAACAATGTGCTGTCTTTTCTCAGTGTGGTCAAGCCTTGCAATACATTAGCTGAAATCATTACGATCTTTACCATCAGTTCAATGGTATCCAGGATTTTATTTTTTACTGTTATTTACATAAACTAGTAGGAGAACACCTAAATTGCTTTCCCTTGAAGTGAACTAGACTCGAAGCTGGAACTTCACTAACATACCAAATCACATAAAGACCTTATTTTCTTTCAACTTGGTAAGAAAAAAATCAAGTATTTTGCTCCAGTACTTGACTGAAAATTAATGGAAAGCATTCCTTAGCCCCTCTTTTTCCAGTGACCATCCCAAACCAGGAACAGAGCAGCAGGATTCTCCATAAAAGACCATTGACCTTTAGATGTTTCCGTCTGCGCAGCTTTGCACAGGAATGATATTCTTGGAGTCATCAAGCCTATTGTTTTCGGTAGCTTTGATGTATGGAATTTGTGCTGTTTTCCACAAGAGAAGACCTTTGATTTTGCTTTTAAACGAAATTATGTCTTCTATTCATAGCCATAATATTTGACTATTAACACATTAGGCATATTAATTTTTTCCACATGCATATGAATTCCAGCATCCATAAGGGGATGAAAAGAGGAACATATTAGACAAAAATATCAATCTGGAATGCACAAAAATATTTGGGGGAAGTTTTTCAGTACAGCCTCATCTGATTGACTCCAAGTTACTCAACACAACCCAGCTGAAGTCATTTCACTACAGAAAAGAAAGCATCCTGAGTTATACTGTGAATTTAACTTCAGCTATATTATTTTGTTGGGGTGTGTGTCTCCTGTTTCTTAAAGCTACTAGGGGGTTAAAACTTAAAGAGGGAAAGCTTAGATTGGATATAAGGAGGAAGTTCTTTACTGTAAGGGTGGTGAGGCACTGGAATGGGTTGCCCAGGGAAGCTGTGAATGCTCCATCCCTGGCAGTGTTCAAAGCCAGGTTGGACAGAGCCCTGGGTGACATGGTTTAGCGTGAGGTGTCCCTGCCCATGGCAGGGGGGTTGGAACTGGGTGATGTTAAGGTCCTTTCCAACCCTAACTATTCTATGATTCTATGATAACCAGGACAACCTGCTTTTGAAAAGCATACAGGAAAAGAAACTGATTCCTGGCATTCATCGAGACTATCAAAGTATTGCTTTAATGTATTTTATTTAACTTTAAGAAATCTTTGCTATAACAATGAAAATTGCCACACAATCAGTAAGACTTCCTGATTGAGTTTGTATTCTCCCTGCTAGCTTGAAAAACCCTTGCAGAAGCTAAAGGTATTTGGTAGCATAAATAATCAGGGCAGTTCATACTTCATAGATACAACTGGAAATGACCAAGTTATTTGGTCATTTGTTTAACTGGTTGAAAACACAATCATTATACAATATAGGAAATTCAAATATGGCTTTCAAAGACATTTCAAACCACATTCTATGTACCTAAAAACTTACTAACATAATGCAGCTAATGCATTTATGTTTTAGAGCAACTGAAAAGCAAACATTAAGCTTGCAGATGCAGGGAAGAGCCTGAAGTATGGACATTTCTCTCATCCTGGCCCATATCCAACCATGATTTCATATGTGATTTGCAACCACGAATAGGTATTCACTTTAGAAACATGCCATTAATAAGATGTCTGGTTCAAATTAGTTAATTCATTCCAAGACTTCAAAAGACACAGAGCTTGGATTTAGACTTCATGACATTTGTATCTTGAAGAGTGTTATTGTGAGGTTTCCATTTCAAAATTGCTTTCCTATTAGCTATGTTAAATAGCTGTATCTCAGTGCCCATTATTTTCAATTATGCATCTATTAGCCAGACTGGAGATTGAATCGGAGCTAAGGACACCAAAGCATTTCTGATACACCAACACTGCTAGCAATCACCTCTCCCTTGAAGTCAGGAAGAGGAAACACTTGAGATTACTTCAGTCACAATCTTACCTCTGAAATCTGAATTTACCAGTTATAGTTTAGGCTTTGCCTGTACTAAGAGCACTATCTAAAGCTAGCCCTTCTCAAGACAGCATCGACTCAAATTGCAATCTCAGCACGGCTCTGTACAAGGATATTAGCCCAGGTTTGGGAGCAGTTTCAGCCTCAGAATGGCTGTGTCCTACTGATGCAGCATCTTCCACTGAAGACAGTGGTCAAAAAGCCCACCTTCTGCAGAGCCAGCTTGGTTGTCCTTACACCTGTGGTGTAATTACAGCTGCTCTGTAGCTGTTCTTTATGATAAAACTGTATCAGCAGGCATTCTTAGAAACACACTAATTCCGTAGGTAGAAGATGTATGGATGAGCAGGGCAAGAAAAACACTTCTGTTCATCTTTATTGCCTAAATTATTAATTTATTTTATTTTCATCTGCTCTAAGTAAAGATTGTCAGAGAAGTACAGATTGTCTTTACAGTTCTTGTATCTAATAAGTATGCATTTAAGATATCGGTCTGTACTGTTTTTTCGGAGGCACATCAGACAAATGATTTTAAATAATAAAGAATATTTCCCATTAATTTAGGAATTAATTTAGGAACGGTTAGTTCCTCAAATGGAAAGAAGAAAAGAAGCATCGTGTTTCCTCTTCAGTTATATTTTTAAGAGCCATACTCATAATCCTTCTTAATTCCTGCAAGTCTGTGCTTGTCTCACTCACAGCGATACTCAAATCTAGAAACAGAGAAATATCAGTCTTGTGTCGTCTGACAGTCTCCTTGATATTTGTAGGCAGAATGTACTCTGACTATTTATTTTTGATGATTCTAAATATGCTTTAGCTCCAAGAACTTTGTCATTTTTAAATACAGAAGAATCCCCTTGCATTTAAAAATATTTCTTTGGGGAGGAAGGATGTTACACTGCTGAGATACAGAAGTTCAGAGAGGACAAGAGGAGGTCAAGGCAGAGCTGATAGTGAGGTAACACAGAATTTTCTCTATGCAAAGAATGGGTTTAGCTCCAGGATTTTTTTGTTGCTGTTGGTATCTGTAGCCTTGCATTTGAGGCTTGAGCTTGCACCACCTAATTTAACAGAGCATCACTGTGACAAATATGAAGACCTTATCACTCTTCCAGTGTAACTAATTTAACTAATGCATTTCCATAAAAATATACACTACCAGTATGATTTTCAGTAACACAGCACATCCCAAGTTATCACACCGCATTCAACAGCAACAGACAATGTAGTAGCATTAAAAACTGTCATAGAATCATAGAATGGTTTGGGTTGGAAAGGACCTTAAGATCATCCAGTTCCAGCTCCCCTGCCATGTGCAGGGTTGTCTCACTGGTCGGTTTAGGGAGTCAAAACCCTGTTGCAAATCTTGGCCTTAGTGTGACTGGAGCTTGGCTAAGTCAGTGGATGACAGTAGCTAACAGGCATCTACAGCAACAGAGATGATCTGTCACTTGGGAGGGGAAGCAGGTGCCAGAATGATGTCCTCTAGGATGCTACTTCTATTTCTACTAACAACCTATCACTGTAATTAATACCAGTTTCTTCTTTCTTTAAACCCATTTGCTCATCAAACTTGGCTATAAACTTGTCCCTTCATTGGAGACCTTGTTCTCTGGGGACAATCTCTGGATTTAGCTCTTGTTTAAGCAACACAAATATATAGCTAATGATGAAGATGCAAATCTGTTAAGCTACTGATACAGGCAAGTTAAGAACACGATTGCGCATATACTCTGGTGGATGAAGATTTTAATGCTTTTCATGCTATTCATATTATTCTTTGACATTTATAATCTTGACAAAAGTTCTTAGTGAGGTCAATATTATAAATCCTCCCCTAAAATCTATTTTTAGAGCTTTTCCTATGAAAAATATGGCTGATAATTCATTTTTCAACAGCAAAACTTTTAAAGGAAACTCCATCAGTCCAATTGCTTTGTCTTAAGTAATACTTAAGCCTCAGGTATGCAAAGTATTTTAAAATTGCAATGCACCTGAAAGGTGAAATAACAGCAAAAACACATTTGTGCTGACATGCCACTTGCTGAAAACACCTTTGCATTGCTGTTCTGCGACAGTCTTTGTGGGGGCTGAATTAAACAGAACAAGGTTCTCCATTTTCTATATAATTTGTTATATTTACAGTATTAGGACATTTGTGGGGGGAACACGGTCTAGCTAAAACTTGCTGTTTTGACAATGCAACTGTGGAAGTGTGAAATTTCCACAGATGTCCATGAGTCACACTCCATACGTGGTATGGCTCAGCTTTTCCCTGGAAACAGCTCTATGGATTTCAGCCTGAGCAGTACTCTGACTTTGTTCACGTCCGATGTGTTGCTAGCAATACATACTGGTTTCATTTCTGGCCTGAATTCAGGCCACCAGTTGCCATGTACCCCAGATTAATTGAAGCAGTACAGGCAGATGAAGGTTCTTCAAGCACACACAGTTTGCTTTTATTTGCTTTTTCTTATAAACTCATTCCCAGGGCACTAAAAGAACAGAGGAAGCAATGTGCACTTACAACAAATCCCCTATATAGAAGTCAAAATACTGAATTATATTCTCAGATCAAAGACGAAATAAAAGATTAAACAGATGCCAAAATTTTGTCTCCTAAGTCAACATTAATTGTTCTCTAATGCTGCATCAAAGCTGTATATTTTTCTAGGACAAGTAGCAAATACTGCAAGGGGTTTGAGACTTTGGGGACTTCACTCAGAAGGAAGGGCAGTATTTATCACAGCATTGCAACATACATTTTTTCTATTATTAGTAATATTCTATTATCTTAGTATTATTATTAATCTTCTATTATGTTAATATTCTATTGCAATATATGCTTACCCTATGGTTGCTGTTGAAGGTTTGAAGAAAAAAGCCCCAACAAAACCCACAAACACTTTTGGTTAGAAGCCACAAAAACCAGCTCTGTCAGAGGTCTGACCCAAAGCCCCTTGAAGTCAACAGGAACATTTTCATCGGCTCTAGGTGAGGAAAAAGCCTAAGTGAGAGTCCCATGAATGCTACCCATTCGACATCTCAGAGCTGCTTTTGATGATCAGATATCACACAGAATCACAGAATCCCAAGGGTTGGAAGGGACCTCAAAAGATCATCTAGTCCAACCCCCCTGCAAGAGCAGGGTAACCTACAGTACATCACACAGGAACTTGTCCAGGCGGGCCTTGAATATCTCCAACGTAGGAGACTCCACAACCCCCCTGGGCAGCCTGTTCCAGTGCTCTGTCACTCTTACAGTAAAGAAGTTCTTCCTGATGTTAACGTGGAACTTCCTATGCTCCAGTTTACACCCATTGCCCCTTGTCCTGTCACTGGACATCACTGAAAAAACCCAGCTCCATCATCCTGACACCTACCCTTTACATATTTGTAAACATTGATGAGGTCACCCCTCAGTCTCCTCTTCTCCAAGCTAAAGAGACCCATCTCCCTCAGCCTCTCCTCATAAGGGAGATGTTCCACTCCCTCAATCATCTCTGTGGCTCTGTGCTGGGCTCTTTCCAGCAATTCCCTGTCCTTCTTGAATAGAGGGGCCCAGAACTGGACACAAGATTCCAGATGCGGCCTCACCAAGGCAGAATAGAGGGGGAGGAGAACCTCTCTTGACCTACTAACCACACCTTTTCTAATACACCCTAGGATGCTATTGGCCTTTTTGGCCCCAAGGGCACATTGCTGGCTCATGGTCATCCTCCTATCCACCAGGACCCCCAGGTCCCTTTCCCCTCTTATTAATATGCCTCTTATTTGCAACCATCTTCTCCAGGGGCTGTTTCTGGGCCAAGGGGCTGTGCTTTGACATCCTGTTAGCCTGTGAGGACACACTTTTTAACCGTATCTTGCTCACCAGGCACTGCTTTGTCTTCCAGGTATACGCACTCCTTTCCCTGCTAAGACTCCCATCAGAAGATTTGCTGCCATGGTCTTTCATGTCTTGGGTACTATCCATGCTTCAAAAACTGAACCAGCTCTTTAAGAATGGAGGGAGTTAGAGAGAGGTTGCCAACAGCTCCTGGCTGATGGCAAAAGGCCAGTCCCACACAGGGAAGGCGCTCTCCCATGGTGCAGACACCAAACACCTCCTGCTCTCTATATGCCACCTAAACACAGTGCACCAGATAGAAGGAATGGGCACAGCCATCACTTGAAAAGTTGCAGGGTACAGGCTCCACACAAGTGTAAAAGTGTCTCTTCTCCTCCTTCCATGGTTGAGGGAAAATGCAATGATTAAAGGCAAATAAAGAATAAATTAACAATTATCTTGATCCTTTAGGTCAGGTCTGACATGAAACCAAGCATTTCCGAGATCCAGAAAGTGCACTTTTTATTGCATTATTATTCACATTTTTGCTCCCTCACAAATCCAGGTTGTGGCTGGTTCTAGATACAGCAAAACAGCACACTTAGCAGGAAGAGCTTCTGTTATTCCTGGCACAGCTGGAAGCAGGAAGTTCCAGAAAGCCTGTTCTCTGTGAGTTTGCTGGCCAAACTTTCAGACTCATGAGGCTCATCCAGACTCCAGATACCACACACATTCCCTGAGCTGCCCACTGCTGCCATTGTATGGCCTGTTTAGGAGACAATCTGATTTATGATGTGGACAATGCAGGAGCCTGATCCCATATGCACAAAGTCAGCATGCTTGGGCACAAGAAGCATCTCCCATTTTAACTCCTGACTCTGTTTCTTGCTGCCTGGGGTCCTGCTCAGGAGGAAGAAGCAACCACAACATACATGCCTAAGGCATCAGCCTCCTCCAGGTAGAGAGAAGTTACAGCTGAACACAGGTCGGTAGGTACGGAAACATTGTCCATAGCTCTTGTATGCCTTAAACTGCCTTCATTTCTCTTTCCCCATGCCTTTTTATGAGAAGAGAAAGGCAGAGGAAAGGGAGGTGCATGCAGTCAACCCAGTATTCCTGTCTTGCTGCCCATGGGAACATCACCTTGCTGACTTGATATGGGAAAGAATGAGGATGGGAATCATATTGCAAACCTGGCCATGGTTCCCAGGCCATTAACAGAAGAAAGAATGTGAGGACAAGCTGCATTCAGTGCAGTCTGAATTCACTGTAGGCATAGCTCCAGGAAAGGTTTCCAGATGCTTGTGATACAAGGTACCCTCTGATCTGTATCCAAACCTGACAAGTCCTCCGCTTTCTCTACAAAGGAATATGTGTAGTCATTCTGAAAGAGACATATTATTACCTTTAAGGGACAAAAAAACCCTCAGCCTCAAAAATATCATATCGATACTTAACTTTTTATTATGAGTTTTGACTAAGGCTGAATTCTGTGCTGTTCATTTTAACACGTCTCCTCTGATGTTTTTCTGAAGCACAGGATGAAGGCTTCCTGCAATTCCAGCTAAAGCCACAAAACTGAGTACAGCCATCAAAAATGAGAACCATCCTTTTTATTCCCCACAGCCAAACAAATGGATTCAGCCAACAATGGAGAAAAACCCTGAGACAGACCACTTGCACAATGGCTGGGTATAGGACTAAAATTACCATTAGAAACATGAATCTGTCCAATGTCTTCATGCCAGAAATAGCTTAAAATATCAAATCACTGCAATATTCTGCAAGACCAAAGATTCTACAATAAGAAAATTAAATGTGGCCATTAAAAATGAACATTGAAACTTAGAATGCCATTAACAAGTACAAAATCAAGACAGAAAATAGCTACTGTCTTAAGGTACGCGCCTGTCTCAATAAAAGAGATATCTTAAAAACGCTAAAGTTTAACCACTTTAACAATTCCATTTGAGTGTATTTTACTAAAAATAGTAAAACTGCATAAAAACTATTGTGCGAGTATGGAATTGGCTCATGGTGCAATTATTTTCCTCCCCCTTTATGAAAGCTATGGTAGTAACTTTATACAGAAGTAAATGTATCCATAGTGAGGTATAGCACGTTCACTATGCAGTTGTACAGAGTGACAGCATCGTCACGAAATTCCTTATACATAAATAACCTGTAAAAAGTCCATAACTCTGGACCTTGGAAATACACATCTACCAAGAATTTTGCCAACTTTAAGGATTTTGGAGTAAAGCCATACTTTGGGAGCAAAATAGGGATCCCAGGTGACACAAGGAACTATCCAAGTGGGAAGACATAAGAAAGGGGCTGTATATGCTCCATCATGAGGATCAGATTTGCACACCTGAGGTTATAGTAGACTGAGCGGTGAAATGCTCATGAACAGCTTGAGCAGCTCACTAAACCCACCTAATTTCGCTGAGATAGACTGCACTATTATGAAATGACCCAGTTTTCACTCTCCTAAGCACACACACGAAGCCCACACACATAGAGCAAGAAAAACTTGAGAGATTGTAAAGGAGTTCTCATTAGTAGTGACAAGCCATTAAATTTTATTGCCATTGCTATAGTTACCTCTACTCCCAAGCACTAAATTTACACTTGAGAAATTTAGCCACTTCCCGGTCAGTACTGCTTAACATTACTTAACTTTTAATCAAGTTAAGCATACAAACTATGTTTCTTTTACTTTTTTATAAGGCAGAAAATGCGCTGAAAATGATACTGAAACAGCTGCATTAGCTTCCTTTGATGAAGCAGTCCAAAGTTTAACACAAATAAATCAGGGATGAAGATAGAACCACTTTTCTGGTCAGTTCTGTATTTCACAGTAGGCTGTTTTCTTTCCATTTAGCTTTCTGACTGAGCTCTTGACGTGCGCCAGCAAACTTGAGAGCCAGTGTGATGAAGTAGTATGAGCAGCAGACAGTCATTAGTCATCTTAGCTGCGAGCTGGAATGTCATCTTTCATTTTTTCATGATTAAAACTAAAAATACCCATTTACCAACAGAACGTAGAAGTATTTTATTCTCCTGTATATTCTACTCACTGCATATTCTGCAGTGAGACCTAGGTTAATAGGATCATTTCTGAGAGTCATTGCTCCCCTTGTGCTCTGTGGAAAAATAATCTTAGTCAATGTTCGATCTTCCCAAAGAATATGCTGCTGATCAGGAGTGACATTAAACTTTGCCTTTTCTGCATGTAGAAACACACATAGCTGCAAACACGCCTCCATGCACAAGCAAGAAGACCCTCAAAGACAGCCTGACCACTTCAGCAGAGGTTTCCATCATACCCCAGCACCTAATTGTGTTTCTACCCCTTGCAATTAATCATAGAATCATAGAATAGTTCGGGTTGGAAAGGACCTCAGGATCATGTAGTTCCAACCCCCCTGCCATAGGCAGGGGCACCTCACACTAAACCATCTCACACAAGGCTTCATCCAGCCTGGCCTTGAACACTGCCAGGGATGGAGCACTCACAACCTCCCTGGGCAACCCATTCCAGTGCCTCACCACCCTCACAGGAAAGAATTTCCTCCTTAGATCCAATCTAAACTTCCCCTGTTTCAGTTTTAACCCGTTACCCCTTGTCCTGTCACTACAGTCCCTGATGAAGAGTCCCTCCCCAGCATCCCTATAGGCCCCCTTCAGGTACTGGAAGGCTGCTCTGAGGTCCCCACGCAGCCTTCTCTTCTCCAGGCTGAACAGCCCCAACTTCCTCAGCCTGTCTTCATATGGGAGGTGCTCCAGCCCCTGATCATCCTCGTGGCCTCCTCTGGACTTGTTCCAACAGTTCCATGTCCTTTTTATGTTAAGGACACCAGAACTGCACACAATGCTCCAGGTGAGGTCTCACAAGAGCAGAGCAGAGGGGCAGGATCACCTCCTTCGCCCTGCTGGTCACGCTCCTTTGGATGCAGCCCAGGATACGGTTGGTTTCTGGGCTGCGAGCGCACACTGCAGCCGGCCCATGTTCATTTTCTCATCGTTCAGCACCCCCAAGTCCTTCTCTGCAGGGCCGCTCTGAATCTCTTCTCTGCCCAATCTGTAGCCGTGCCTGGGATTGCTCCAACCGAAGCAGTAATTCTCCTTCAAGGAAGCATCGCTGGGGGTGGAAATGATTGTTCAAGCCTCAGAGTTTATCTGTGACCTGTCACACTGCACAGGCTGGTCTTAGTTGCTGCCTAGTCCTTGTACAGCTTGCACATCTGGGCTAAATACTCGACCTATATAGAGAGCCTGTGACAGGAAATACCTAAAATCAATCCAACTTGGTTTTAAAACCTTTTATAAAGTGCAAGTCTCTGTTTTATGCAGACCTGGGGTGTCTGCTCCAGCAGCAAGTTCGGACATGTGTACCTTTTTTCTAACATCACATCTGTTGTTATTATTTCATATGAAATAATAAGAGGAATGAATAAAACCAAACACTTCTCATAAAGCACGTAAGTCACCGTAGTGCTTGGAGCTATTGCTCAATGATTTAAAATGAAGTTGTGCAGTTACAATTAACCTGAAGACAAACTTCCCACCCCTGAAAAGGGAATCAGTTTGTATTTCCTCGAGCACATTAAAAAGAAGTTTAGTGGGCTTGTTTGCTTTGCACTAAATTGTTCTTTTTCCTGGACTTTTTCATTCTTAAATGAATGGTTGATCCAAGTCTAGCTCTAAAACAGTGCTAAAAAGTCAGAAGTGGCTAATACATTTAAGGGCCAAAAGAGTGGAAAACTCTTTCAGCAAAGGGATCAAAAATTGGCCAGATGCCCAAGAAAATAACTAGAGGTTCTTCAGATATACCCAGAAGTGCTGAAAAGCAAAAGATTTGGGAATTCACATAACAGAGCTTTCATCTTAGAGCTTTTTTCTTTCCTTTAAAGCACCCTATGTCCAAGCAGTTGTACCCTTGAGAAGCACCCTGAAAGCAGATTATTTACCAGTTTGAAGCATCAGGAAGTAAAACTTCAAGGAACCATTACATCTCTAAGACTTGAGAAAATCAAATCCAGGCCTGGACTGAAAACCAACAAACATAAAGACAGCATAAACTATTCTACGATTCTATGATAAAGAGCAGAGTGGAATTGCTGGGATGGAAGGAGGGATGCAGAAGGTATGCTTTGCCTGGGAGCAGGGCTGTGACTGCCATGTGGCCTCACAGTGGAGACACAAACCCCAGGGCAGCACAGGAATCCCATTGGAAAATGCACCATTGATGAAGAAATCTAACGACAGAGCCCAGTTTGCAAAAGCAAGGAATTACTCATGGTTTTGAAGGAGCTCATAAAACACACGCACTCTGCTGTCAGTCTCTCCCTTTCCTGCATTTCACCTGCTGTGCTTCCCATGAGCTTTTGCTCATCTGCCTCAAGGATTTCAGCTGCTAAACGACTTTTTAGGTTTTGCTTGTCCATTGTGAAGATGGCACTTTGCACACACCATAGGCCCTTCATTTCACTTCCCCCTCTCTACCTGCCCTCAGACTACACAGAGAAGAGCCTATTCAGGGAGCTAAAGAATAAGATTAAATGAAAAATGCCTCGAGCCCAAGCAAGCACCAGGATTCTGTGGGTTTAGAAGCTTTATTCTTAATATCTTTTTAATTTTGAGCATTCACCATTGTCACAAGCCTCAAGCTTCCTGCCTGCAGGAAAAGTGCTAAAAATACCATGAGAAAGACACGGCTCTTGCTATTTCTGAGCTGATCAGAAGGAAGAACTGGAGGTTCAGCAGGGAAGCTGTTATGAAGCTCCAGCTCCACGCTACAGAGCTGAATAGTTCAAGCAAGGTTCAGACAAATATCTCGCAGGGTGGGCATCTATCCAACTCAAATGAGTGAGTGTTCAGAGGTCCTTCTGCCCTCTTCCAGCTTCCTACAATCTTGCAGCTTTATGCAGCCCGCAAAAGATTCCCAAAATCCATTCTGTATAAACATCCTTTCTGCTTTGTTGAACAATTCAGCCCTGGTCCAGCAAAGGCTCGTAATCAGAGGCTGAACATTTAACACATAGGAGGCTTCACTGATTCAATGCTAAGTGTGTCAGGCGCTTCAAATGATATGAAATGTGAGTTACAAGTGAGTTTGAAATTGCATGTCTGCTTGTTCAAGGCTGAAAGCCCAGAGATCCATAGTGAAGGCAATGCATTCACCAGCCTGTGGACCCAAGGGGGACTGCTCATGAGAACACTCAAATAAACCCTGGTTTGTACTATTTGCCCAGTGAGGTTTGCCATCCTTTCCCTGGAGAAAGGTGTCATGCTAGCAACAATACATGCTGCCACCATGCCTCCACTGCAAAACATGAATATGCTAATGTGAAAAGTGCAGGTCATAACTGGGGAGTTATCATTAACTCAACTGCTGCCTTGGAGAGTCCATCCTCCTTCCCACCCGCCGGAGCTGGAAGTATTTACTAAGCAGAGGTATACTGCACTTGAAAAGCTGTGGAATAGAGAAAGCTTGGAGATAAGCTTCCCTGAGCATTGAAAAAGTATATCTTTAACTTGCTAATTGGGAAAAAAAAGTTTGATTCAGGATTAATGAACAGAATTATAGAGTGGTTTTGCAGAACAATAGTGCTATTTTCTCTCCTCTTTTTCAGAGCTCTGTGGTATTTTAGCTGCATAACTCCATACCAGCACATTTTGATCATAATCTGAAAACTTTCCCATTCTATTCCTTTTCTGTATAAGGGCTCCACATGTACAATTGCCATTTGACTGGCATTCAAGCATCAAAACCCCCCGAAGTGCATATTTGCTGTTGGCGTATTTGCAGCATCAAACAATTCAGATGTGTCTGCAGTATTTTGTGTTCCACATGCTACTAGTCCTCATCACGATTTGGATTACTGAGAAAGCAGACTTTACCATGCTACCAAAACTTTACCTCCGCACTCCTTTTTGCTTAATAGTTTAAAATAACACTGAATACTTTCAGCTGCAGGTTAGAGCTTCGCTCATTGTTCATTGTGGACTTGAGCAATTGCTTGCAAACAGACATCACTCTCTTTGATGTAGAAGTGTTTTCAGGTCCTAAGCAGCAGGCAGTAGTCTTGCAGAAGAAATGGGTCAAGAATATATTATCTTTCATATTTTCGTCTCTTTTAAGCTAAAGAATTCAGTTGTTCAGGCAGACAACAGATGCTATACCTTGTGATTTCAGTCACCAGATACCTCAACCCTCATTCCTCCTGGGTTGCAAGTTTGGCAGCTAAGGAATTTATCCATTTTCTTCTCTGAGCTCATGCATCCCACCCATCCCTTGGCCTCTGCAGTACCTGGGCTCATTCTGTCAGTATTTCCAAAGGTCTTTGGAAGAACATAGCTTCTTGCCTCTATTTATGACCCACCAATCATCTGTTCCATTACAAGATGGAAACAAGATTTTTTGGGGGCCAGTTTTTTGTCACTTTCATGTATTTTAACGAAATACCTGACACAAAGTAGCTGGACCAGATGTGAGACACTCATCTGAGGAGCCTGAAAGAGTTTTGGACTGAAGTCCTCTGCTGGGATACTAAAGCATCCAGAGGAGCCTGAGGAAGAATATATCTGCCAAAAGGGCTGTAAGACATTTTTCTCTTTGTCTTAGCCTGGGTGTGTGCTGGACGTTGGCTACAACTGGCCTTGGCTACTTGTCTCCTCAGTCCTCTATGCACTAGCAACATAAGAGTTATCACCTCCACCTTAGTGGATATGCACTGAAGACTGGGGCATGTTCCCATGCTCTTGGCTCATCTGGATCTTGGAGCAAATCTGAGTCCAGATTTACCATGGGAAATTGCAGCCTTCCCTCCAGCCATGTATACAAGCCATCTATAACCCAGACATACGTTTGGCAGAGTTCTCAATGGAATTTTTGCTCTGAATTTGAAGTGAGTAAAGAAAGTGCAGTTTAAATACTCGGTGGGATAAAACTGGGTCTATCCTTTGGGACAGGGAACTTGCCATCCAGCTTGTGATGGCAAATGTTATTCTAACTGTTTCTGGAATATTTTCTGTTAACTTCTCAGTATATAAGCAATTAAGGGGGAAAAGAGAAAAATCACGTTGTTATAAGCTGAAGTTTTAGGTTCTGCTTTTAGGCAATCACATACAAAAGGCTGTTTGGATGAAATTGAAGTTTCTGTTCTAAGTCAGTGAAAGATTGCTGGGAGGGTTGAAATCTGGTGCCGTGTTCTGACATCCTCTGTCATGTGTATGGGGCACACCCATTACACTATAGAAACTTATCTTGGGGGGAAAAAAGAGTGTATTGAAGGCAAATACGGCATAAGGGTGGTTATAATGGTGAGTGCTTACATCCAGATTTGAGATCAGCCTTTCTAAGATACTTTGAAGTTTTCCCTGCATTTGACAGATGTTTTAGGAAGACCCTGAAAGTAGAGAGAAGCCATAAACCTGTCACCATAAACCAATGTATTTCTGAAGAAGAGAACATAAAAATACTCTAATTTCTGGGAAAGAATGAGAAAGATGGTTTCGAGTTGCTCCCATTGCAAACAACACTGACTCCCAGCACACCGTGATGATTAATGAACTCAGGCAGTTTACAGTAAATCTGGGATGTGTTAGAGGAAGGAGATACTTGGCCTTGCTCTGCGCTCTCATGTCAAACATAACTCCCCTTGAAATGGGAGACTGTTTTGCTTTCTAAAGTTCATACGAGGAAACAGGTAAAAGGCAAATCTAGGGACAACGGAGACTGCAGAACTCCTGACCCCCTCCATAGGCCAAAGAAAACCAGAAGTTAAGCAGGAACATTTGGGGCTCCCCCTCAGGTTTCCTTTTAGGTCCCAGCAAGGAGGATCAATCTTGTAGAGCCAAAAAGAAGGGAAATGACAAGAAAACTACTAAATTTGTGATGCATGAGAACATGAGGAAGATATCATCTACAGGAAGCACTGAACTCCACAATCTAAGCAAACAAATTAGATTTAGGAAGCTCTGTTAGCTGTTATCTTGATGAGCCACTGAGGTCCAAAAGAAAGAACAACTTAAATACAGGTCTCTGGTGCTTTAGCCAATTGAGTACCATTATAAAACAGGTGAATGCTGTACCTAGTAGGGTGGTGAAGATCTGTCTGCCATGTACTAGGATTCAAAACTGAGCATTTGTCTGTCCTGAATGGATCAGTACACTGCAAACTTAACCAACATAACAAGCTCTGGGAGCAACATGGCCACCAGACAAGGCAATGGAACAGGATGTTTCCCTTTATCTGACTTCAAATGATTCCCCAGATGGCTATAGCACCCACATGGCTGTCATGAACACACATCTCATAGGGAAAGTTAGTGAGCATCAACCTACTGATGTACAAAGGTGCTGTCAGCCCATGCTGCAGGAGATACCTCTTTTCTCATAAACATCAGAAGGAGCTGAATGGAGGCTGGAGGACAAAGACGAGTATGAGTCTCCAACCTAAGGGTTAGGGGATGAGAAATCCTACCCTGATGCTTATCTTGGTATTTGTATTAGCACTCAATGAATGAAAGAGAGAAATATCAATTAATTTCCATCACCACCACCAAAATGATTACTACCTGTGACTGTATCTCTAAGGGTAGGAGCTTAGATTGCAATCTGCTGTTAAGCACAAAAGTCATACCTCTTTCAAAACGCTCATATTTTTAGAAGTTTATAACTATAAAAATACACTTAATCCTTTAATATTGACTTCATGAATATCTACTTTGTGTTGTTAGCTGAACTCAGTCCTTGGGAGTCATTTTGATTACAGAACAACACTATTGCCAGCTGCATACATCACATAATTCACAAGCAATCCAAGACTGACGTACAGTAGTACAAGAATTCTGTCAGGCAGTTCATTAAAAACAACAAAGGAAAAGATAAACCACAAAATAAATCTGTGATTAACCAAAAACCAAAAGCCACAAAGGCACTCAATTAATCAGGTTCACTATTCACTTTGAGAGTAATATGTTTTATGTAGCTAGATACTACAGAGTAAATGCGCTATGTAGCAGACAGAAGTAAGACATGTAAGCTCCCAGTCTATGAGTTATGCTTAACTTATGTATACAAAAACTTCTATTACATTCCTTGATTGGACTGTTGGATGCAGCAGCACTTTTGCAACTACAGTATCCTGCCAATGCTTGTGTGAAAGCAGGAGCAGAACTGGTTTTACTGTTATTTGCAGACCTGTACTTTTACAGGATTCTCACACTTTAAATAACCACAAGCAAACAGGGGATTAATCCTCATTCTGGGAGCTTCCACTGTTAAATAAGATACTCCATCCATGAGCAATAGTTACTGGAAGTCACTATGGTCTGCTGAAGCTTGACAGAGTTTTTGTGATTTTCTGCACTATCTAAATCCCAACAGACACAGTGACGCAGCCCCACACAGACCATGCAGTGCAGGTTTGGGCTCACTCATGCTGGAACAGGAAATCATTCACTTTTCCTAATCCAAGGGTAAAATATGTTTCCTCAGCTCTGACATGTAGTAGTATATCATGTAATATTTTGTAAGAAATTCTTGTAAAATACACTTTACAGTATATTTGGCCTGATTCTGCTTTATAAGAAAGATCCTTTAAGCACCCCTCCAGAATCAGAAAGTCACTTTAAAGCCTCTTTTTGCTTAGAAAAATGATGCAGATCACTGTGGAAATAAGGAAGGTAAACCCTATCTTTCCTTGTGTCCACTTAGCCTATAATAATGGTACAAATCCTTGCTCACCAATGCCAATATGTTACCTACCAGAAGTATTTTATGTCCAAAAGGGCACTTAGGTATCTCTTGGCAGATTCACTAGACTACCCTTCATAATTCAATTCAAACAGGGCGAGAGAGATTCACAGCTAAACCCAAGTACCCTAAAGAAGCTTTAAACGATCCCCACACACTTCCGCTGATGGCTTCATAGGCACTCTGGCTCTGAGTCACCATCTGGCATCTCTTAATTCCCCCTCTTGTTTTTCTCACCTTTTTTTGGTTGCCATTTTTAGCTATGGGTAGAAAAGAGAAGCAGTTTTCCTTTTACACCTGTCAAGTTGATTTAGCACTGCCTGTGACTGCATGAAAAATAAACCTCCTTGCTCTTTGGTGGTGTTCCATCCCTTCCAGCACACAGCAGACACCCAGAGCACCCTGTTCTTTCCCACACTGGGATGATAAAACCGCAAGGGAATGGAATCACGAATGTTCACAAATGTTAGCTGTGCTACAAGGAAATTGGAAATGTGCTTGCATCAGAAATAATGAATTAACACGGCAGTGTATTTTGCTAACGGTTTAATGTGGTGGTTTTCATCACTTGATCGGATATGTAAAAACCCCACCAAACACTTTTGAAGTCAACCAAAATAGCCAGAGAAAGGCTTCTGGAGGAGCAAGGCTAGCCCCTGAAAGAGGCAGATGCGCTCAGTGATCAGCATCATCTGTGGCTCAGGAAAAGAATTCCCTAAAAGAAAGATAATCGGACAGCAGTGTTAGAGACCCATTTGGGGCTGGCCACAGTGTCCTCTAAATGCCCTTATTCTACTGTCCATGCCCTTTATTCTTGTCTGTGCATGGACAGTGTATTCAGGCAGTTTACTGAGAAGTAACTTCTACATTGGAGATGTAACTGCACAGATATGATGGCTGTGACCATCCTTGAATGAAATCTCATACAAAAATTAAGGAAACTCAAATGCTCTCTCTGATTAATGGCTTACTAAATTAAATAGGACCAAACTGTCCAGTAAGGTATGTCCTTGGGACAGAAAGATTAAAGGTGATTGTGTGTTTCCGATATGAGTGACTATTCCTACAACTTCTATTTTCTGTGGTGAATGTTTGAACTGAGTTAGGGCTACTGAATGTTTTTCATGTGTAATCACTGGATTGTAAAAGGCAAATAATTTGGACTACATCAGAGCTTTGTTTGTTCCCATTTTCCTTGAGTACCCAAAACCCTAGTGTTAAAGGCACATATTTACATGTTCATTTTAAAAACCCTTGCTTTATAAAACAAGCAGTACTAGAAGATATATACTCACCGTAACCCTGACAAAAAGGCCAAGTCTAATTTAGCCTTTGTGTCATAACAATACAAATACAAGCAACAGTTATGCGTGATTATGAGAACCAAATCTCAGCTCTGTACTCAGATAACAAACCTGTTGGTAGTCTGCTTTTAACACAATGAATTGGGCAAGGCTCAAAAATCCCAAGAAAAAAAAGGCTCCAACATTGAAAAAGCAATAAATTACTTCTTCTGCACCATACCTTCCACTTCCACTACTTTATCTTTTTGACAGATTCTATGATCACACAGCTGACAGAAGTGTTCATTCCAAAACCAAAGGAAATAAGTGAAATTTGATTGTGAACTGTCTGATTGACCTGTCTAACCAACTCACTGAACAGAGAATAACATTAAAAACCAAGAATGAATTCAAATAATGAGTGACTTGCAATATGTTGGTATTTGAGGAACAAGTCTAGACTCGGATTCATGCTATTAAAATCTATTCAGTGAAACCATCCCTTTTAAAAAGAGGTATTTTTCTCACCTTAAATTTGAATTCAGAGAAGGCTGATGGGAGAATTACTGTACGAAAGTGTTCTCTAGCATAATCAAATGTGTTTATTCTGATTCATTTTTCTCATGTTACATTATTCATTGAAATCATGAGTAAGGAAAGATGCTAATCAAAAAGGTTTGGCCAGTTTTGAGGGCATTGCTTATTGCTCAGTCTTGCTCATCCTTTGTCTTCTTTCATTGTGGCATTCTTTAAAGTACGGGCTCTTAAGTGGAATGGCTATGTTATGCTGAGGGAAAAACAGAAGCTGGTAGATGAAAGCACACTCATTAAAAGCCACGTTTTCATCTTTGCTTGTCACATCTGGCAATCAGGATGTGATACAGGTCACATTAAAATTCATGGAATATGCACCTAGGGCCAGGGAGTTCATTCTGAGAAGTTGCTGGCATAAGAATTATAAGCAAAAGCTTTATAATTAAAATGTACATTCTAGGTCACAGGAGTGCTCCACTTTCTCTCGGCTTCTCAGGAATGGAGCCAGCTACAGGGTTTAAGAGAAGTGATACAAACGGGCTAGAAAACAGCAGTGCTGGTAATTACCCAGCATACGGGTAATTCTGTGCTTATTTCTTCTTAGTCCTTATACAAGTCATTTATCACTAAGCAGCTTGCACTAAATAACAGCCTATGTAAGCAGTCATCCCCCAACCTTCATTTTACCCTCTGATTCAGCTCCCTAACCCAAAAACCTGTTTCCTGTTCCCCCTGAATCTCATTTGTACTTCCAGCTCCTGCCCCATTTCCCTTCACATCTTTCCTCTAAGCTCCCTGACACGTCGCTGACAGCCTTTGCTGGCTCTGCTCCCTGACAGACCCATACCAGTCACTCCATCTGGCTTGTGGCCCTCGCGTATCACTTGAAGGCACCCTGCCAGTGTGTCTAATAGCTTCTTCCTAGCCAGAGCTCTGAGGCATTACCGTACCATCAATGTGCCAGCAAAGTTCAAGACGCTGCACTTCAAATGTCTTTGGAAAGTTGGCTTTGATGACTCTCTTTGCTCCCAGACTTCCTCCTGACTCTCTAGGTAAGACTTCAGCCTGCCTGTCTGTTTTCAGTCTCCCCCTTTTCTATCTTTGCTCCCTTTTCCATCTTTGCTCTAGTTAAACCCATCCAAAATCACAATTCTAGCAAGCAGTGCTGCTGATTCACAGGCTACCTTTTCCTTCTGTGTTTCCTTCTGTTCTAGCTGGAAACCTGGTGTGTCTTGGTGACCTTTTCTTAAGTACTTTCAGCTATCTGTTCAGTGTCTTATATATCACTCATCTCTTCATCCCAGTGAACAAATTCATCGTTCAAATGCCAGCAACACCATAAACATTCATGTTTTTAACTTCATAGCCTCTTCATGTCTTCATCACCATTTTACAGCAAAATCTTTCCAGTTTTTCCCAAATAACATCTCTATGATTCAGCTTTTCCTCCTCAGTCACTCACTGATGTCTCTCTCCAAGCCTTCATTATCTCATCCCTTGATAAATGCCTCGATTAATGAACCACCAGTACTATTTTTATACATGCAAATCTTTTCTGCAAGATAATTTTCATGGTTGCTTGCACTGGCCATTTTATCCTCTTTTTGCCTTCCTTTACTGACTCCTCCTCAGATACATATCCAGTGAGGTCCTGAGCCAGACAGGAAATTCCTATACACTACATGGATTTAAAAAACCAACTAACCAAAACCCTTCAGAATTACAGTGTTGAGCAGCTGGCAACATTACACAAAAAAACATATATTTAGCAAGCAAACAGTGGTGCATCTAAAGAGCTTCATCAAGCCTGGGGAAAACAGCAGATGAGACAAGGCAAAGTCCTTTGTCCAAATGAACCTGCTTGAGCAAGCCCAGAGAGGCCACGGAGATGCTGCGAGGGCTGGAGCAGCTCTGCTCTGGAGCCAGGCTGAGAGAGCTGGGCTGGGGCAGCCTGGAGAAGAGAAGGCTCCTGAAGGGGAGACCTGAGAGCAGCTCCAGTGCCTTAAGGGGCTGCAGGGAACCTGGAGAGGGGCTTGGGACAAGGGCCTGTAGGGACAGGCCAAGGGGAATGGCTTGAACCTGCCCGAGGGGAGACTGAGCTGAGCTCTTAGGCAGAAGCTCTTCCCTGTGAGGGTGCTGAGGCACTGGCACAGGGTGCCCGGAGAAGCTGTGGCTGCCCCATCCCTGGCAGTGCTCAAGGCCAGGTTGGACCCAGGGGCTTGGAGCAAGCTGCTCCAGTGGAAGGGGTCCCTGCCTGTGGCAGGGGTTGGAGCTGGATGAGCTTTAAGCTCCCTTCCAACACAAACCAGTCTGGGATTCTCTGATTCTACGAAATCATAACTACATACAAACATACATTATGCAGAGATTACACAGAAATAAAATACTGTGAGATCTGTGAAATATAAAATAAATGTGCAGTCAACCCCATCCTGCCATACAAATAAACATTACCCCTTTATTTTTGAGGGCATTAAGTACAGAGGTATAGCCAGAACAAGAACTCTCTAATAAGTATTATTTTTGTAAATCAAATAAAAGTAATTACAGATATAACTGTGGCAGATTTGGGTGCAATAGGATTAAAAAGGGGGAACCTTTCAGTCACAACCCACAGCAATCTGCAGCACTGAGCAGTGTTCACATGGATCTCAACCCCATGAACCTCCTAGTGATTTTTGCCTATATGCAGGCAGACCTCCCAAACCGTTTATACGGATCTGCCCCACAGCTCATAGCTGAGAAGGCATATATTAAATCTATTAAAGGCCTCATAAAAGAAAAATATTGATGTTAACAAGGCTCTTTCCAGTGATTTGAATAGGCTTTGGATAGAAGCCTAAATAAATAAGGTTGGAATTAGAAAATGGAAATACGTATATACAGAGACCTGTCAATCCAACTGCTTACCTCCCGAGGATGACCTGATACCGCTTCATTTATGAGCTGTTTAAAGGGCAAAGAGACTGACTGATGTTTTGAACTGTCACCTGGATCAAGTATTTGCAAATATTGATCCTAATAATTATTTGAATCCCCACATACATTGCAACCCCAACATCATCAATAGGATTTCTCTCTACATTAATCTTTCACAGGTAAAATGTATATATTCTCTCTACCTTGAGTAATAAGCTCAAATAAATGGAGTCGGTGTCATCTGTTCTGTGCTGTGTCCTTCCGACTGCTATGTTCAATTTCAACTTTGATTCAAAGTTAGGGCTGATCAGTACCAGCTGCCCAGCCAAAGGGCAGATCACACATTTCTTGTTTCTCCTCTTTCTCCATCCCAGCTTCCAGCCAAACTATTGTTTGTTGTAACTAATTAATCCCTCATGCCCTGGCTGTCAGGGAAGCTCACAAACCCCAGATTTTGTACTCATTCCATGTCTAATACACTGATTCCAGTTCTGGATATATTTAATAACATATTAAAGCATACACATACACATGGCACCCGTATTTACACAGCCAGATTTAGAGTTACTAGTCGTGGATATCTGTTTGATAGCTGCTATTATTACTTTTAGCTGTCCTCTTAACAGGTCAAATGTGATAAATTATAGTCATATATCATTATTTAGACACCTGGGATTATCAGATCTTCATTTCAAACCAATTCCTGGTGACAGAGTGACATGGCGTTAAGCACTGGGGTCACTGCACTGGCAGGATCTGACCCTCACCTGCATCTGGGAGAGTTAAAAGGAGACATTTCAAGTATTATAGCTAGAGCTTTTAACGCTGCATTTAAAAACGCCAGGCACTTCCTGCTAAAAACCTCCTGTTTTCACTTACATCTTTAACAAATGGTAACCATCCTCTTGCTGTGTGTTTGCCTGAGGGCTTATTATGGTTATTTCAGTTAAAATAGTGCAGCTGCTCCCAAGGAAATACAGCATTTTCCCATATTAAAGTAAGTCTAACAGGCAGATTGCTGAGCTGGTGTCAAGCCTTTATGTGCTGGAGCAAGGAATGAGTTTGGTGGAGGGAGTCAGACATTTGTTACACCTCTGGCTATTGTTTTTCATAGAATCCCAGACTGGTTTGGGTTGGAAAGGACCTTAAGATCATCCAGTTCCAACCCCCTTCCATGGGCAGGGACACCTCATACTAGACCATGGAACCCAAGACTCTGTCCAACCTGACCTTGAACACTTCCAGGGATGGAGCATTTATCACTTATTTGGGTATCCTGTTCCAGTGCCTCATAAGCTCATAGGCTTTAAAACCTCTCATTACACACAGCTGGTGAAAGCTTGGTAGCTCAGTTGGTTCAAAAGAGCATCAGCCAAGAGGGACTAAGCTCCTTCCAGGTGCTTTTGGTCGTGCATCACAAGCCCTTGCCAGGTTCCTCTTGACTTTCTGCTTGGCCATGCTGCGGAACAGGAGGAGGCTGAGGAAGGGCCTTACCTGATGGAACGGAGAAATAAAATGATTCCCTGGACTCAGAGAGCCAGGTAGGGTGAAAGTTAAAAACCAGCAAATTAGAAGACTTCCGCACATGTCAATTGCTTGGCACAAAATGAAGTGTTTTCTAGAGAAGGCTTAAGGAGGTCTATTTTTCTTCTATATACAAAAATGAATGTGATTCCATAACCAAATTCAGACTACATGCAAGACCTCAGTATGCTCCCCTAGTAGGTCAGCAGTGTTATATAGTTTGAATTTTGTACTTCTGTACCTGCAGCGCATAAACTAAATCAGGTTTGGAAGGGATGAGTGTTCCCCAGTGAAGGAGGTGGTTGTTGGTACTGCTGCTGCCTTCTTTGCACTTGTAAGGTGCTCATTGCCATGGGTGAAGAACAAGGAAGATGCCTATCTGTAAAGAGAAATGAACATTGCCCTCGCAGATTGGTTGCTGTCATTATTGCTGTCATATTTGGTGGAGTATGTGCGAAGCCATGGGGTTGAGGAAATCGGGAAAATGCCAATAGGGAAGGTGAAAGCAGAGCTGAACTGCAGAACATCCCATTGCAGGCTGGAAATCTGTATTGTCTGCACCACACTGAAGAAGAAAAAGCCTGATACCTAATTAGGTAGCTTTAAAATCCATGTGTTGCACATAGTTACATAATAAAGCCAATAAAATAGTCCTTGTCATGGTCCAGGCAATATTTTCAGTGGCAATTCAAACTGCCCACCCCACAGTTTTCCATACTTCAGAAATGGTATTTTCTTATCAGTATTTATTATTTTAAGAGCACATCTATTTGCTAATCAAAAGGTAATTAATTTGTTAGTGTTAATATTAAATGGAAAGTATTTTGTTTACTCTCTCCCAGATGTAACTGGCAAAAGCTAAAGTCACTCTACAACCCTGGATCTGCTGTTTTCCTGTACTCCATGTATTAATGGCTCTGAATTGCAAACTTTGCTCCTTATGCTCCAGCTGTTAACATTAAAAGTTTCCTTCTGAAGAAAAGTGGAATGCAGCTATAGGGATTTACGAATCTAAAGGTCATGGACCAAACTCACTCCCAAATTTACTGGTATCCTAAGCCATTAAAGCACCAACCATATATGTGGAAAGCACAGAAAGAAATTACTCTTCTTCCAGGAACAACTGAATGGTAAAAGCTGATCAAGTTTCTGTAGACTTTAATAGTTGCATATTTTCATCCCATCAAACGCAGAAAATAGAGAATGGGATTGAGGGTGCCCTTTTTTAGTGTAAGTCATTTTTGTGGCTGTTTAATTTCTTTATTTTACAGATCAGTAATTAAATTGAACTTGTTATGACTTAGTCTTTTACAGGAAGATCTTTACAGATCTTCCTCTGGAGGCCTTTAAACTGAAATCTGAAAGCAAGGTTCACAGGTTTACAAGTAAAGTAATTCAGGAACCTCTCATAGACTAAAAAAGGCAAAGAACAAAGTAAGGTGGCACATATACAATCAGCTTTTACAGAATCCATCTCTCCTCTTTCGCTTATAGAACAACAACTTTAACAGCAAGCCAGTTGTCAAGCGTAAGTAAGAAGGCAAAATCCATATACTAACTAGAGCGCAGCATAAGTAATAATCACCACTCTAAAATGTCTTTACTTGAGGAAGAAAGGGTTAAAAAGCCTATAAAAGTTCTGTTCTGTGTCATCATCATCGCCACGACCACGGTTATTGTTATTATTACCAAGACTGCTATTAACTGGATATTCATTAATGCTAAAAGTCACAGTCAGCATGAGATTAGCAGACTCCAAGCTCTGGAGGAGAAGGTGGAAAGTTACCTGGTGGAGTTTCAAGAATGGATTTTCCTTTTTTGTTGCTTTTCTTCGCTTTTAACTCTTTCCTGCTCGGTTTGAACTGGGGGTGCTCCTCTTTATCTGCAGCACGGATAGGTCCTTCCTCTCCAGGCTGCTCCGTGAAAGGGAAAAACTCTTCACCGGGATATGGAAAGGAATAATAGTGATCCCTGTTGCTAATCTCCTGCAGGTAATAATCCTGATCGTCCATGGGTACCGCCTGGGACATGTCCCTCAGCAATGCCACCCCAAAGGCGCAGAGAGCGAGGCAGAGTTGAGAAGTACACGAGCCTTTCTTGCTAAGGGCACTCATTATCACTAATTGCTCGTGCAGCAATCTCTGCAAGCTCCAGAACTTTATGTGGAAAGGGAGAAAAGAGCCTCGGCAGCAAATCCCCCCCGAAGGAGACGCAGAGGGCTACAGGATCCCGCCTGTGTAAAACGCCTCCGCTTTGGGATAGTTTAGCAGGAGCTGCGAGGAGCGCAGCGGGACGGGGCTGCGGAGGGAGGGGGCAGGACGGGGATGCATGTGATCGTCGGGCTCCCCAGCCAGACAGCCGGACCAGCGCTGCGCTGCGCCGGCGTTTGGCAGGTGGGATCCCCAGCACGGTTAGCTTCCTGCTTGCCCTCTGCTGCCTTTCACGCCTTTTGTGTTGCTGTGGCTGCTTTCTTCCAAAGTAAGAGTTACGGGAGAGTTTCAGCTGAATCCCCCAACAGTTTCTGCAGCCTTCCCGTGCGGAGCTGGTCGAGAGAGCACTTATTCAGAGAACAGTAAACTTGGCAGCCAGCCTTTGCCTCCCAGCCTGTCTTCCAAGTGTTTTCCTCCTGCCCCAGGAGACGCTGTGCAGATGGGGTGGGCACACAGAAGCTGGGATGAGCCCTGCCTGTGACTGGCAGGGTTCATCTGCCTGTGCTTTGACCCTGGGTCACATGAAGATGCATATGATGTGGGTCGGTGGCAGATGAGCTCCATTCCATATATGTTGTGCTGTATTCCCTTTCATGGTATTATATTTTTTAGGTCTTAGTTTTTACAAATGTAGGATCCCTCTCTAGCACTCATCTCAGCCTCACTTCTCTGTATATTATATATATATGTTATATATATATATGACTTACATACTTTCTATAAAAAATATTATATATAAGTCTATATATTTAAATATTTTATATCTATATAGAAAAAAATATAAGTTATATATGACTATGTATTTAGGTATTTATTTTATATCAATATACATAAAAATATAAGTAATATACAAGTCTATCTATATAGATATTAGTAATAAATTCTTCCTTGAGGGTGCTGAGGCGCTGGCACAGGGTGCCCAGAGAAGCTGTGGCTGCCCCATCCCTGGCAGTGCTCAAGGCCAGGTTGGACACAGGGGCCTGGAGCAAGCTGCTCCAGTGGAAGGGGTCCCTGCCCGTGGCAGGGGTTGGAGCTGGATGAGCTTTAAGGTCCCTTCTAACCCAAAACCAGTCTGGGATTCTTTGATTCTATAACTAATAAAACTCAACATGTGCCTATTTAGGAGGCTTCTCCTAGGGTATATGGGAGATCTCTGGACTCGGCCCACCTGAAAAACAAGGACTTGCTTCATCAGTGGCCCCTTTTCTCACTCTTTTTGAATGGTCTTGACGTTTATTCACTCTGGAACATCTTCTAAACAGATTAGGATGTATTGTGCTAGCAGCTGCACACATGCAACCCAGTGTCTTCAATAGAATCAATTTGTTTGAAGATAAAAATCTTATCTTTCATCTTTTTCATACTTCTAAAAACAGCCTTCTGTGCTGAAAGAAACGTGCAGCACTTGGCTCGCATGAAATATGAATCCTTACTCCTGTGTTGAAAACACCAGCTTATATTTTCATCATGTATATTGTATATCTTGCCATTGTCCAGTCAGCTGAGAGACAGCATTACATCTGTTCTCCCACTCTTTATTCTGCCTTTGCAATCACATTTCATGTGTGTTTCTCATAACTTTAATACCGTAATAATCACAATTTCATATCTTGCTTCTTATATCTCTTGGTGTGTTTGGCGTCAGACTGTGGTGATCCAGTCCCATATATTTAATGGTCATCCTTCCTTTCTAGTCACTAGCTCCAAAAGCAATTTTGTGATTATATGATGACTGTTTTCTAAAAAGACAAATGAAAATATGTTTTCACCAGCAATTCTATTGTCATCCTTCAGTTTTACATGTTTTAACATCTGGAAACTATGACTTTTGCTATTTTAGATATAGAAATTTTCATTTTCTAAAACTACAATAAAACACACTTTGCTTTTTCACTGCTTTACTGAATTGCTTATTTTATTTTGATTTCACTGCTTCCCATCAAACTCTTCAGATAGCTTCATCTGAAATAGACGGCATTGTCCCCTTTGGCACAGAGCGTGCAATGACTGGATGCAATGAGGGAGCTATGACCCACTGGATATGGTGTGTGCAACAGACTGCTTGTTCCCTGTATCTGGTGGCATGCTGAATATCCTGTACATCCCATTTTAGTGATTTCACAGATGTTCTTCTTCTGTTTTCCCTTTCCAAATTACCTGGTCCTCTCCTCCCTTGGTCTTAAATTCTAAGGGCAGAGCACAGGCTACACAAAACTGGCATAATCCTGTTACCATTTGCAGCACAGTCACTCTTTTGCAAGTATTGTGGACATTCACATACCTAGAGAAGTAACAGAAAAATAGACTTTTCCATGGCATCATTAATGATCCGTTTTTCCAGTTACTAAAGGAGCTTTAGCTGCAAATTATGAACTCATTGCAGTAGTTGAAGGATGCATAGAACAGGGAGAGGATTTACATTTCCAAACATAACAAGAAGTGTTTTCATAACATATCGAGTCAAAAGTACATAAATAAAAAGAATGAGGACTGTGATTAGGGGGAATTTTACATTATTTGCTTTTGGCATCTTTAAATGTATAAATTTCGATGTATGTAAACATTAGGTCTTTTCTCTCCCATATAATAACTTTTCTATCTATAAAGAGAGAATTGTGTGGGCTTTATTTTTTTAATTTATCTTATATATTTTAATTTGTACATATAGACAATGTATTATATTGGATTTGGACCTCTTTAGGAGGTGAGTATGCATAGTAGCTGTATGTACATAGATATAGCAGCATAAATTATAGCAGCAAAGCATTCTGGCAATAACAGACGTACCTATTTCATGTATGTAAAAAATTATATGTAAGTGATACAAACATCCACCAAATGTTACCCAGCTCACCCACCACAATGCCTTATCATTCCTGTATCCAGTAACTCATTGCTCTATGTTCATGTCATTTAAGTGAGGTGTTGGTAGTTAAATTAGGGGCCAAGCCATGTAGAGGCAGCATTATCACCTCATTCTGTCATCTCACCCCTAATGATTTTTGAATTTTCTGGCGTATTACAAAACACTGAAGACCCCAGTGAAGTTTCCATGCATTGCAGTTAGCTGGGAGTCCCTGCAAGGGCCTCCTCACCAAGTGAAAGGCCAGCACATCAGCATGCTGGCAACAGGAGAAACCATCCCTAAGTGTGACTCCTGGGACCAGAAGAGAAGCTTGGTGAGCTGTTTGTGGTCACCCATGAGAATGTACCCAGCAGGTACTCAAGGGATTCAAGAAGTGTCAGGCTTGCTGGCACATCTCCACTTCTGCAGGTAAGAACTGTGCAGAACCTCAGGAGGTGCCATACCCATTCCTTCACTTCTTGCAGTTGCCACAAATAACTCTCTTTCCACTCCAAGCATTCTTTCCTTAAGATTTATGGAATCATTTAAGACCGTGCCAAGTGCAAGGTCCTACACCTGGGTTGGAGCAATCCCAGGCACGGCTACAGGTTGGGCAGAGAAGAGATTCAGAGCGGCCCTGCAGAGAAGGACTTGGGGGTGCTGGTCGATGAGAAAATGAACATGAGCCGGCTGCAGTGTGCGCTCGCAGCCCAGAAACCAACCGTATCCTGGGCTGCATCAAAAGGAGCGTGACCAGCAGGGTGAAGGAGGTGATCCTGCCCCTCTGCTCTGCTCTTGTGAGACCTCACCTGGAGCACTGTGTGCAGTTCTGGTGTCCTCAACATAAAAAGGACATGGAACTGCTGGAACAAGTCCAGAGGAGGCCACGAGGATGATCAGGGACTGGAGCACCTCCCGTATGAAGACAGGCTGAGGAAGTTGGGGCTGTTCAGCCTGGAGAAGAGAAGGCGGCGTGGAGACCTCAGAGCAGCCTTCCAGTACCTGAAGGGGGCCTATAGGGATGCTGGGGAGGGACTCTTCGTCAGGGACTGTAGTGACAGGACAAGGGGTAACGGGTTTAGATTGGATATAAGGAGGAAGTTCTTTACTGTAAGGGTGGTGAGGCACTGGAATGGGTTGTCCAGGGAAGTTCTGAGTGCTCCATCCCTGGCAGTGTTCAAGGCCAGGTTGGATGAAGCCTTGGGTGCCATGGTTTAGTGTGAGGTGTCCCTGTCCATGGCAGGGGGCTGGAGTTGGATGATCTTGAGGTCCTTTCCAACCCGAACTATTTTATGATTCTATCATTCACCCAAACTTACCTATCAATATCTATTCCTGAGTCTCGTCCTGTGTCAATAATCACCCCTACCCCCACCCCCCTATTTCTTTCTCTTGAATTCTAGTACTTTCTGTTAATATGGATGCACTGCTGCTAGTTCCAGACCCACCTCTCTTTATGGGATGTGCATGCATCCAGCCAGCTGGAAAACCACACAAAAGTCTGCCTCTGCGCAGAATTTTTGTGTTCCTCACTGCAAGATGGTTTTTTTTCTGTCTGTCAGCATCCGAGTAACTGACAACTTACAGGAACGAAGGTGTTTTTAGTTCTTGGAGTATTAAGATCACTGAAGGCTCAGATGTTTTGGGCCTAAGGGCTGTTCATTATTTTTGCCTGTGAAGTATCACAACAGCTTTCAAAAAGCTTGCAGTTGATGTGGAAGGAGATAGAGCAAACTAATATTTTATAGAACAACTGTGACCAGCATTATCCTCCTCTCCTGGACTAACGCCAGTGATAATGTGTAAGTCATTCTACACTATGCTTTAAATCTTTATCCTGCTGAAGTGAAACACAATGTGCTGTTATCTGCAAATGAGCAGGGCTGATTTCTGTTCCCAAGAAGTACTTATTTGAAAGATGATGGTTAACACTTCTCAAGCCGTGTATTTTGAGCCAGTTTCAACAACGACCTTGGAAGAAAGAGGCACTTGCAGCTCCCCCTTGCCCCTAAACACAGGCAAGAACTTATGTTTAGCCTGGCAAGTTCTTATGTCACCCTGGAGCTGGAGATGCTCAGTGCCAGCAGCTGGAGGGCACATGTAAGCCAATCTTTCCTGCCCTTCTTTTGCCTTGAGGTGGTGTTTCCCAGCTCTTATTTCACACGTACCATTTTGACACTATATGGCTTTAGTGGAACTAGTGGTTTGTGTATGGGAGAACTAGGCTTTTCCCTTAACAGCTCTGCAGTTGTGTTTCTCTCTATCTGGTTGTCAACAGCCATAACTTCTTGAAGTTGTCAAAGCAAGTGGTTCCAGGGCTGGCACAATCAGCAGAGAGTGCTCCACTCTGGTGCACAACAACCCTATGCCATGCTATGGGCTCAGGGAAGAGTGGCTGGAAACCTTCTTGGCACAAAAGGACCTGGGGGTGCTGACTGATGGAGCTGAACACGAGCAGCTTGTGCCCAGGCAGCCAAGAAGCCACTGGCATCCTGGTCTGTATCAGCAATAGTGTAGCCAGCAGGGCCAGGGCAGTGATTTTCCCCCTGTACTGGGCACTGGTGAGGCTGCACCTTGAATCCTGTGCTCAGCTCTGGGCCCCTCACTACAAGAGAGACATTTTGGTGCTGGAGCAGGGCCAGAGAAGGGCAACAGAGCTGGTGCAGGGCCTGGAGCACAAGTGTGACGGGGAACGGCTGAGGGACCTGGGGGGTTCAGTCTGGAGAAGAGAAGGCTCAGGGGGGACCTGATCGCTCCCTACAAGTGCCTGACAGGAGGATGGAGCCAGGAGGGGCTGGGCTCTGCTCCCACATAACAAGAGACAGGACAAGAGGAAATGGTCTCAAGTTGCACCAGAGGAGGTTTAGATTGGATATTAGCAGACATTTCTCCACTGAAAGGGTTGTCAAGCACTGGAACAGGCTGCCCTGGACGTATATAAAAGACGTGTAGATGTGGCACTTAGGGACATGGTTTAGTGGTGGTCTTGGCAGTCCCGGAGTCAAAGCTGGACTTGTTCTTGAAGGTCTTTTCCAGCCTAAATGATTTTGTGATTCTGTAAAGTGCAGATTCGGGAGCACATTTTTAGTGAAGAGAGGTAGAGTTGTATGTGTAGGCACAGTCCTCGCCCAAGATCTTCGTTTGTATTTATACTACATAATGATCACACATTTATGCTTAATTTGACTTTAAAGTGCCTGGTGACTCTTCCAACTTGGTTGGGAAGAAAAGATTAAGAAATAGGTATCCCTCTTTCTTTGTAATTCCACGGTAACTTTCCGAGATAGGACATAAGGTTTCTATATGCCTTGGCAGCAAAACAACCCTAAAAATAACTTTCCTTCCGAACACCAGTAAAGTTTCTGTTCCTTTTGTACTTCAGATTTGTAGTAAATCATGGAGCACAGAGTGGAGCAAGAAAATAGAATTACACTTTTTAAGCACTCGTTTTCTTTTCCTCATAATGCATTTACTCCTGCTGTCAACAAGGTCAAACCACCACAGAGGAAACAGAAACCTAAAACTGACATTGGGAAATAGAAAGAAAGCTGTATTTAACATTTATGTCTCTCTTGGATGTCTGTTTCTTACATATGTAAAAGAGACAAGTACTAGCTAGCTTCTTCTTCTAGTCCTTCTGCTTACTTGTGTACACTGTGTGCATCCCTGGGGTATCTAGGCATATAAAACCTATCTGCACTCGTTGATAAGGCCTTAAAACAGCGGCTCTTATGTCAAAAATGACTAGGAACAAAGCCAAGCTTTCATATGGAGACATTTTACTCATGTTTAAGAGGCATTTGACTTTAAAGGGAATGTCGTTATTTTACCAGATGAGGGATGCCAAAAATACACAGGATCTTAACATTTATCACCGAGCATATCAAGTAATGGTACAAAATAAAGTGAGTTTAAAGAAGAGGCAGTTATGCTCCCCTCCCTCACGAGCACTCTGCTCTTTCCTTTAGGTAAACAGGCTCTAAAATGAACTAAAATAAACAGATTACATTAATGGAGGCAATTATTTCCTTTAGTAATTGCTTATTTTAACTGGCTGGGAATGCAGCGTGCATCCTGACTGGTGAAATTAGCTCAGTGGATTCTCTCTAACTTTTTCTCCTAAGAGCAACATGACCTTCAGATAATCATTCAGCATATTGCCTTTGTGCTTGTGCCTGATGAAAGAGCTCAGACTGCCATGGAAACAAAAGTTCCTTGTTCTCTTGTATTTCCTTGTGCTATGATATCGTTTTCATTATAGGAATCCTTTTCTTAGCAAGAAATGGAATTGTGGGATTTTTATGTTTTGAGCATCCCGAAGGCATCATCTTAGGTGATGGCTTAGTTCATGGCAGAAATGCTTTGAATGTGGAGCAGAGATTGCACTCATCATCATTATTATTATTTAGGGATATTTAAATCAGATGCATCTGCATCAGTCCGGTTCTGCTGGAGAAATGAAAAATACCTGCTCTTTTCCAGAGTTTGCTTTATTTTTCCCCTCCATGCTGAACAGATGAGAAGAAAGCATTTTAAGAAATCAGCATTAACCAATGACATAAACAAACCAAAAAAGAATTTCTGGCATTTTTGCCATAGTTCTTTTCTCTTTTTTTTTATGCTGGGAACTATATTTCTTCATGCTCTAGAATGCCTGTAGATTTTATATTGACAACACATTGCCCTGGCATTTGGCAGCCACTACTGGATCGAAGCCAGCAGGATTATCACTAGGAAAGAGACTGAAAAGGCTGCCATGTGATTAAGCAATCTGTAATCCTAACAGTACAAAAAGGAGATCTAATAATATATATTTTTACTTTTGGTTGCTCTGTCAGCATTTGACTGTAGGTCTGCATTAGCTGATGGTTTAGAGCATTTTGCATTGTTCAAAAATGAGCAAATTTGGTCAGTATTTTATTTTAACTGTAAGACTGAGCCAGCGTTAAGGCAACAGAGGTGACTGGATGACAGTAGCTTTATGGAACAGTTGGAGAAAATGGGATGAGATGCCCCCGCTGTGCACACAACCAGGCTGCTGGAACGTCCTTTTCAGCTCACTGGTATGAAAACAGCCACTTCCAGCAAATTCCCATGGACATCACCTACCTGCCAACAGTTGAATTTCAAAACGTAATGACTCTTGCATTTCAGTCTGGTATTTCCTGGAGCAGAATTGGCTGTACGTGTGCCACACAAAGTGTGAGCAATATGTTTAATACATCCCAGGCAGCAGCAGGGAAATGCAATGCGGATTTTGTCTGAAACCTACTCAAAAGCCTTTTTTCCTGGGATTTCTTCAATTTCCACAGCTTAAGTGTAGCTTGAGAAGTCATGGACAAAAGTCATTGAGAACTGAATATGACATGTAAATATAATAGCCTTTGTTACGCTAAATACAATAGAGCTGGCAAATGCAACACCAGCAGTCCTTAAAATTTCTGTATTTAAGGATTGCATTTTAAAGACAGAACAGCAAGGGATTATTCCTTTCAGATACAAGTTGTATTCATGTCTGTGATTCATCTTGATGAATAAATACATAATGTGATACTTCCTATGATAGCTATGTCTCTGCATAGCTTATGTTCAAATCCAAACAGATTCAATGTAATTTAGTGATGTTTCATTATTTATAGCTAGTGTATTTGCTTAAAGGTGGGAAGAGCTGATTTTGTTTATCTTCATAATCACAGATTTTTGAGAATATGCTGGAAGTTTCTTCCATAGTGCATTCACTTATGAAAACAGTGACAATTCAGGATTTAGGGGAAAGAAAAGCTCTCAAATGAGTTTTTACTTCTCATACAGAAGGCATAAAAGATTCATGTCACACTTACATTACCGGATATGCCAATATGATTTCACAGCTGTGTAATAAACTTGCTTGAACCTGGCTTGTAGCCATTAAAAAAGGGCTTGTGCCAGCATGTTTGAAAGGTGAAGCGATAGGCTCTAAAGATGGAGTAAAACCTTTAAGGCTATGCAGATGTTTCCTAATATGTGGTATAACATAAAGTTCCAGGGAATATTTTGCCACCTCATGTCACAAATGCCCAATTATTTGAAATGCACTGATTTTTCCACCCTAATTCTGCCAAGGAAGTAGGATGATGAAAATTGCCTTGCAGTTTTAAATCTATCTCAATGTATTTAGTTTCCAAAAAACACAGAAGAGTTTAGATTAAAATGGACTTTTGGGAGACCAGCATCTCCCTTTTTAATCCCAGTTGTACGTTAAGCTATAAGATCTCTAAGACACAGTTTATTTCTCGCAATGTGGTTGTATATCCTACTCATTAGTGGGATCAACACTGTTCGAGATATTATCGACTTCAACAGAGTTCAATCATAAAGAGCATCACTAACATTTGGGTTACTGAACTTGAGTTTTAGAAATACTGAAACTTCGCCAAGTACACCCCACAGTGCAGTTCAGATTGGTTTTGCTTGCTTCATACTGGTTATGGGAAACACAGTCCAAGTAAAATACCTTGGCTTCATTTGAGACCAGATAAGCTTGTCAGCTGAGTAGGGAGTAATTTCCAGAAGCATCCATCAGGACTTAAATGGCTTTTCACAGAAATAATGATAATAAAAATCATAATACTGTTTTTTAAAAGAAATCACTTGTGACTGATAGAACTGCTGTCTCCTTTGCAACAGTATCCAGACAAATGGGTTTCTTATTTCTTTTTTACTGCTATAACTGGATTGATATCAAAATTGGTACAAAGTGATTTCAGAACTCTCATGGTGTTTCTAAGGATGCTGTTATGTGCTGTTATTGCTCATGAGCTTCTCTTCCTCTCCTGCCCGTGGTCCCTGAATGTTAGCATTGTATGGGCCTCTTCTTAGGCTATGATGTTGTATGGCTTTGACCACAGCATATTAGGGGAGAGGCTGAACTCAGAGGGCTGGTAAAACAAGTTGCTTCTCCAGAGGGTGAGGCGTTAGAGTCAAGCAGGTTCCCTGACGCTTCAGTGTCACTATCACAGATTTTAATACAAATCTTGCTGCAGAGACCTGCCTTCCTGCTGGTGATTTTGTTCTGCTTCATTGCTCCTCTCTGCTTCTCAGTGGCCATGGTCTCAGGCCCCTATTCCATGGGAAATCTCAGACGATGTGTAGTTTTGGAATGGGATCAACAGACCTCCTTGCAAGGCTGAACACCAGGGAATGGGCACTTCTGCAGACCTGAGCCTTGTGGTTGGCCTGATGTTTATTTAGGAATAAAACTGCACCATAATTATCTTTCCCACCTAGTTTCACAGGTGATTTGAAGCTGTATTAAATATGATGCCTTTTCTGACTATAAACATGTATTTTCAAACACATTCATCGTCTGTATTTTATTCACTTTGGACAAAATCCTGACAGAAGCTCACAAGAGGCTCCAGATCACTTGCAGAGCACATTACCAAAGGCCTCTTTGCCAAAAAATGAAAAGTTAGCTCCCCTCTCTGCAGAGAACTCCATCATCCACTAGCATATTTTAATTATTTAATGCTGACTGACAGCTTCAGGTTTTAAGGGTACTTTACATGTATTTTAAATGAGATTACACCCATATGAATTTGTGATGTTTTATAAATTGCAGTAATCGCTTGCAAACACTCATGTGAGAAATGTGATTATATCAAAGATGTCACACCCTTCCTATACATCTGGATTATCTCCAACAAACTCAAACTGCCAGGGGGGTTTCAGAGGCATCATTTTCCATCCTTGCTCCCTCAAGGCCTGTGGAAGATAGCGTATTTATTACAGTCTTTGGAAACGCCTGTCCCATTGTATTGCACTGTCACCAGGCTGTCTGTTGTCTTGTCTTCTGAGATGAGCGTCCATCTGCAGAGCCCTCATCCTAGGGATGCTGGAACAGCTGATGGATTTCATTTGAACTGAACGGAAAAACCAAGTTGGCAAATAAATCCCTCTCACATAGTATGAAAACTGGCTGAATACTGAAAGCACAGCCAAATTAGTAACTCTAGAGATGGAAATCTGCACTGTGGATTTAACAGTTTTCAGTTCTGTTTAGCTAGCTGGTATCTCAACATACTGATAGCTTTAGACCAACCCAAGCACATGAATCCTCTTGCCAAGACAGCAATTTGGGAATGTGGAAGAGAGCCAAGGGTACTCAGTAAGATCAGGGGAGCAGAAGATATGAAGAAAAACTGAACTCACTGTGATGAGCAGCCATAGGCATCAAGTCATAGAATCCCAGACTGGTTTGTTTTGGAAGGGCCCTTAAAGCTCATCCAGTTCCACCTCCCAACATGGGCAGGGACCCCTTCCACTAGAGCAGCTTGCTCCAAGCCCCTGTGTCCAACCTGGCCTTGAGCACTGCCAGGGATGGAGCAGTTACAGCTTCTCAGGGCATCCTGTCCAGTCATTAGAGAAGAGCCCTGTAAGGGACATACAATGGAGATGTAGAAGAAATGATGCTCAGTATCTTTTCTGTCTGCACAGGCTACCTGTGCCTCAAGTCCCCCAAAGACACCTGCTGCAAGCTTGGGGTTTCTTTTCCTATTTCTATATCTGCCTCCCTTTTCCCAAAGGCTGCAATGGTCTTCCAGACTCTCTGCCCCTGGTCAAAATATTGTGTCATAGGTCTCCCATGGTGTGTAGAGGGGAAGTACTGCGGCTATATTCATGCAAGAAACAATGACTGCCCAAAGCTGCCATTTCTGCATCAACATTTTGGTGCTTGATTTCCATACCCTTTGCAATACTAACAGGCAGGGGAGGAAGGCAGACTGCCTGAGGCTCTTCCTGAGTGAGCTTCCAGACATGTAGGCAACACATCACCAAACGGAAGGGTTTCTATAGGCACATTTTATTTAAATCACATATATTCATCTGAAGTGCAGAGGAAAAAGGAAACTTCACTCACAATGCCTTTCCTACCAATGAAGTTGCCATATGTGGAATTCAGGTTGCAGCTAAGAGCTGCTGGGCTTTTTAACAGCTGTGAGTATGTGTCGCGATTGGTTTCATAAATTAATATGAACACAGTCTTTGGGAGCAGATCATCTTCCCTGAACTTTTATGACAAGATGGGCAGTCAGCCACTGCCTGCTTTAATCCCAGGGCTGCAATTACTTCGTTTCTTACTTCAGTAGGCACTTTGCTTCAAGACCTTGGTGAACACTATTTGAGCAGGGTGGAAAAGTCCTTCACTCTCCTGAGCAATTGGTAATCTGTGAACATGGGTGAAGGGCTCTGAGCCATAAGGAGGAGAATCAGGTAGGTACGAGGCTCACCAGCAGTCATCTTCTTTACATGCCCATACACCTCCTTGCATGGATCCACAATTCACTGCAGTATAGTGTTTAGTTATTCAAGGCACTCAAGAATCCACTCAGGCAAATGTCATTTTCCTGTGTCCAATGTCATTTTCCTGTGTGAAATGCTCCATCTCATGAGCCTTCCCATATCTGCAAACATCTACTGCCTCCAGGGCAGCATGGTGAGCTGTGTCTAAGCAACCTGAGGGCCAGCACAACAGGGAAGAAGGATGTGATGTTCCTGGAAAGTTTTCTTCTGCTGTAACAGATCTATCTTCACCTTGGTAGTGGAAAAATAGCTTTAAAAGTTCAGGTCAGCTGCAGGATCACTTACAGCTACTCTCTACATGGTTCGCTTCTAACTGTGATGCATCACACATACCAGACTAATGGATTACAGTGCAACTTTAGCTTCATATTCCTTTATCTTGGAAAATCTGGGTAACGGCATTAAGTGTATTTTTTCCATAAATAATTTGTATGAGGCCAACCTTGTAATTGCAATGGAAAATATTTGTTGTAATTTCGACCAATCATGTGTAAATTCCTCCTGCCTACTTGTCACGAAAGAAAAAATACTTAAAAGGCAATGTTGAAAATGCCCTGGAAAACACCAGAAGCTTAAAACAAAACAGTAGGGTAGGGAAAGGCAAAGCAAGACCCAGTAAATTCCAGACAGACAGCCAAATTCCCCTGATAATCATTAAATAAAATCTTTGCAATTGCTAAGATTGTTGGAAGTGGGTGTTGGTTGCTACTGATTTAAACTTTCTAGTATTTAAATACTTACTCCTGCATATATAGCATTGCTTTTGCTCATCAGCAACAGCAGCAGAGGTAAACCACATGCAAGGGATCAGATGCAAACCACAAGCTCATCCTGCCTGTGACCTGCTGGGAATGCGAATTCCACTGGCTGCAAACCTTGTGCAAACAGCACTCCCAGCTCTAATTTACAACAGTTTTCTTTTCAAATAGCTTTAATGAGATGGTGTTTACAGAGCCCTGCTTGTGGTGCCGGGGAGCCCGGCAGCCAGTGGTGCAGCCCTGCCTGGTGGGCAACCCTGCGGTGCTGAGGCATGCAGCCAGCTTCAAGCTCCATCAGGCCAAAATAGACTTACTTCAAGACACAGCAATTAAAAATCCCCTGATTTTCAATCATGATTTCTTTTCAGGCAACCCCTTTATTTTGTAGCGTGGTCCTTAATGCCCATGCCTTCATTTCACGTGGCTCTTTAATCCATTTATTAGAATGTTGGTTTTCTCAGCATCTCAAACATCTCCAAATACCTTTCTTGCTAAGAAAATAAGGTAAAACCAGAGGGTTTTATTCAGCCCAACGGAATCACAGAATCATAGAATAGTTATGGTTATAATAGCATAAGATCATTTAGTTCCAATCCCCCTGCCATGGGCAGGGACACCTCACACTAAACCCATCTATCGAGGTAACACTGCCTTCACAGACAGACATTTCTGCTTGGTCTGTCAGTCTCTTTCATTTGCTTGTCAGAAAGTAAATGTCTGTGCTATAAAGAAAGGTTTAAAGTGGCACAGCTGTGGTTCTGGTCTCTTCAGAGTGGACTGTAACCATGCTGCTATAAATAAAATATCAGACGTTAATTCTGGGGAATCAGAAATGCGTGTTCTTCTTTAAACAAATAAGCAGCAATACCACACTCTTTCAAAATCAGATTTAGGACTCAAGAGAGAGGAAAACTCTTTGTTTCTCTAAGTTTCTCTCTTTTCCCCAGGCACAGAAATACTCTTTGCATATTTTCCCTTTGTCCAGCTTCTTTTTACTAGCAACAACACGTGGTCCAGCCACGAGCAGAGAAAGCTGAGGAATAACAGAGCTGAGCATTGACTCTCACACTGGCTCGCTGTGTGAACCCAAACTCATTGCTTTTAATTTCTGTAACTCACTTTCTGTTTATTTTCCTAATAAAAACTGCATTTTTAAGCATCTGATAAGAGCTATTAGCATTATTCACTTGTGCTTTCATGTCCATTTGTCTGTTGAACACAGGTTCAATATTACCAGATACTTCCAGTATTGAACACTTACATTAGGAACATCAATTAATAAGATGGCTACAAATGGTCAGTTCCACAGTCCTGACAAGGACAAGGCAGGAAAAATCATGGCATCTGCTCAAATAGCATCACCTGGTTGCAGTCTGTTCTCTGAACTGTTTCTTGAAGAGCCTATGACTTGTAAACAACCAACCAGTTTCACAGACATCCTGTTTATAAAAGGGATTATAAGAGTCTCCTTCCAGCTAACAGGACTTTTGAGGTCTCACATCAGTGCAAATTTCATGGCTAAAGTGGTGATAAAGCATGATCACGGTTTTCCTTTGCCACAGAAGAGAAAGAAAACCACTAGGTAGGATGCCGGCTATATTAATAGTTATCCATGTAAAAGGTAATTTCCAAAGCAAATGAGGCTGAATGTTTATACTTTGCACTGAAATTAGGGTATTTCATTTAACATGCAAATATTTGAGTTATACTTGAAATATAATTTTCTGCATATAGCAAGCGTGTTACATGCATATGTTTTAATAGAAAGATACAGGATCGGCCTTGTTCAGCCTGGAGAAGAGAAGGCTCAGGAGAGACCTTATAACAGTTTTCCAGTACCTAAAGGGCCTGACAAGAACTCTGGAGAGGTGCTTTTTATAGGGACAAGTAGAGATAGGACAAGGGGGAATGGGGCTTTAAACTGACAGAGAAGATATTCAGATTAGATATTAGGCAGAAGCTCTTCCCTGTGAGGGTGCTGAGGCGCTGGCACAGGGTGCCCAGAGAAGCTGTGGCTGCCCCATCCCTGGCAGTGCTCAAGGCCAGGTTGGACACAGGGGCTTGGAGCAAGCTGCTCCAGTGGAAGGGGTCCCTGCCCGTGGCAGGGGTTGGAGCTGGATGAGCTTTAAGGTCCCTTCCAGCCCAAACCTTTCTATGGTTCTCCATGATTCTATGATTGCTGAGCCTTTGCCCGGCATTGCCAGAGGTGTGGCAGCAGGGGCTGTGGCATTTCGCGACACGGACTCAAGTTGATGCAGAGACTCAAATCCTCCTTTATTACCACCAAGCCCTTTCTGTCCCCTTGTTAGGTACTCTCCCAGCCTGCACATACATCCAACGTCCAATCTCATTGGCCCCTCTAAAACTCTCCAGGTAAATGGTCCAATCACAATGTTGCAGACCCTCTCACAGCCACCACATCCTCTGGCCTCCAAACGAGATTCCTGCCACAACTACATCTTGGTCCGTCCTCCCAAGGCTTGCTTGTTTACCTTCCCTGTCCTTCAAGGTTCCAACTCATCGCCCCAGGGCTTGTCAAGCACCAAGGCCTTGGAGCTCATTCCCAAACTCTTTTTCATGCAAATCGTACCGCCTTTGCTCCCCACAAGGAGCCACTGGCTACCTGAGCCTAATGGATGCTCTGACATGGCCAGCACAGCCCTGGTCTGCTGTGACAAGCTCTGCCGATGGGATTAAGAGTGGATTGACTTCCTTCATGAGTGCTGCTAATGAGGGTTTAAGAATGAGGTCAGGGATTTGGTTTTATCCAGAAGAGCATGCAGCTGATAATGATGTGTGACTTCTCCTCTCTCCACACTTATCATTAATTCAAGCTAATTCTGAAGAGTAGGCTCATGATCTGGATGGTAAAAATTGTTATAATTGGATGTTTAACTCCCTTTACAGAAGCTCAGAGGAGCTGAATCCTCTTGCACAAAAGCAGCAGAAACTCTTAAAAATGTCTGTTGACATTCTGGAAGGCTGATGTCATCAGACAGCTCTTTTCTTAATAGAAGGATGATATGTGTGACTGCCTGGGGGATTGACTCTTCTTTCTGTGTGGCTCTAGAGAGTTAATGATTAACCCTTCCATCACATAATAGCAGTCAGACTATATTAGCTTAAATTGCGACTATTACATCTCTAAATAAATGCAGATCCTAATACCAAATAAACAGCAGCAGCAGCCAAGCCAGCCTTTAAGCATAACATGCAAATGAGCTCAATGCAAATAGTGATCCTAGGTCATTAATAAGAATATGTGAGTTTCCTTCTCCCTATGGGTAGATGCTGTTCCAGGGGTGGTCTTGCTTCTTGATTCTATTGATACTTGTTCTAAAAGAATCCCTCCTGTCCCGACCTGTTTGCATCCCCAGATTCCCTCAGCATCTATCCTGTGACAAGCCCAAGGCTGATGGATTAATTTAAACTGTAAATGGAATTTTTAGAGGATGCTTGGAAAACACTGCCATATCCCCCAGACAGGCAGTGAATTGGCCCAGTGAACAGCCTAGAAGCTGTCTTCATGCAGGAATAGCTGCAAGGGTGTCTGCTTTTGATGGCCTCCCCAAGAGTGCTGTCTGTCCATCACGATGCCAAGCTTTCACCAGGACTTCAGTGAAAGCTTTGGGGTAAATGTGCTGTAGAGAGTCACTGTCAGTTATTTCAGACCACTTCGCTACTCCTGAGTGTTTCAAGAGCAACTAATGGTGGCAGCTCAGGGTTTGTGTTGCTGAACACCAGGTTTCCATCATTTCCCTCATGTTGTTGGAATACTGAGTTGTGATCTACTTTTCCTTCTTTTTTTCCTTCCCTCTTCTATTAGTATGTTGTTGTGTACAGCCCGCTGCTCTCTGGGGACATCAGATGGACATCAGTGGTTTGGAGCTCCCAAGGTGCATTAACCTGAAGTCTGTGGGCAATGCTGAGCAGAGCTGTGCATAGACAGACACCGCAAAGATCAGGCCAAATATCTGTCACAAAACCAGAACAGAAGCTCAGGCCAGGTTGGATGAGCAACCTGGTCTAGTGGAAGCTGTCCCTGTCTGTGCTGGGGGGGTTGGAACTGGATGAGCTTTAAGGTGCTTTCCAACCCAAACCAGTTTGTCATTCTGTGATTCTATGACAGTCCATGTTACATAAGAACCCATTGCAATAAAAATTATCGTTAATAACGTTTTATGGAGACTGAGTTTTATGGTGACTGATATGATAGAATCATAGAATCATAGAATAGTTAGGGTTGGAAAGGACCTCAAGATCATCCAGTTCCAACCCCCCTGCCATGGACAGGGACACCTGTCCGTGATGCATCTCTCCACATAAATCGGCTGTTGTATGTTAACAAGTCAGTTCAAGCTACGGGCTGCTCCTTACCCAGAGCATCAGCGCTCTGTATTTCATAAAATTAAGAATGTGGGAAAGGAAATCAGTAGTAACTTTAAAACTCTGCAGGCTCCATATTCTCTGTCAAACTCCAATGAGCCAGGACAACTGGAACAAAGGTTATTAGAGAAAACGTTCTCACAGTATGGATAGAAAAGCCTAATTAATTAACAAAACAGGGTAATTAGAGAAGCAAACTGGGATTTGGTAACCACATCCAGAGCCCTGATAAAATTAATCACATGTGCACAATTAACATGCTGTGAAGATTTGGACCAATAGATTAGAACGTTGGAATCTCCTTTGAACAACAGGAAAAGGTGAGGAAGATCCTGTGACTGGGTCATTGTTCACATTAACTGTTGGGCGTCAATGCAGGAGGCACTATAACGTAAGATCCATGGTCCTTTCTGCAATGCCACCAGTGACAGCACTGAACCAGGGTCAGCTTGTATAGCTCAAGGGTGCCTGTTTACTTCCAGCTTCTTGAGCATTTCCTTGGAATTATCTCAAATGTGATGGATCCATTTAAATGAGATTATACATAAATGCCCCTTATAATTACTAATGAAAGCAGCTGCAGGGACATGTTCATTTACCCAGCCTCCAGCATGGCTCATGCTGAGACCCATCAGTGCTGCCGGAGCTGCGTACACCAGGCATGCTGGTAGTATACAAGACTGAAGCTCATGTAGATATAAATTGCTGTAAATCTGGTGCAAAGAAAACCGGTATTTCATCCTGGCTGCCTAGGTTTGCTGGAATAGATGACACAGTCCTGGCTTCCACTTTACTCTCCAAGCTGTCAGAGGGAGAAAGACTGTCCTTAATGATGTGTCTGCAGCCAGCTTGCCCTGTGCATTCCTCCTTTCTCTTCCCTTAATGCCTGTGGTGGGCAGAAGGTTGTGACAGCGTATTGGCACTCCTGTGCCTGTCTGAAAGGGTCCTTGTTTCTTCCTTGTGAGTTTCATCATGGATTGCTCTGCAAAATTCAGCCCCTGGAAGCCCCCATAGCAGGATAGTACACAAGGGAAAGCCCAAGGGGATTAAAGTCCACCGCCAGGGTGAGTGCAACAGCAGCCAGAATAGAAACAGCTCTCGTAGCTCACATTCAAAGAACATAAACCTGAAGTTTCAATCAGCAAAATGCTTTCACTTTGCAGAAGCAGAGCTTTTGTTAAAGTTTCATTTCCACACCTTTAATAAGAGCCATTTATTTATGAGAACCATGAAAATAAAAGAGAAAGCTTCAGCCTTTGGCCTGTTGCTACCCTTGACAGCATTTGCAGGTACTATCATCTTACATTTTTTAAACTTCATGTCATTCTCTTACTCTGGATCAAGTGGTTATGCTATGACAGGCAGTCCAAAACAGCACCAGCCATAGCGCAGAAAGATGCCTTCTCTATAAGAGTGAACAAACAGTGTCACATACACATCTTGTGGCTGACTGGTTCACACTAAAGAGAGCAACTTAACTCGAGACATTCTTCTCAATGTCAGTTTGAAGGGTAACTATTTAAAGGTGAAATCTGAGACTTAAAAAGTTTGAGAAAGGGAGATGAGGAGAAAGTACTTTTGAATTTCACAATTGAAATGCCAATGTATGCGATGCCAACCCATACAACCGCTGGCAATCTGAGAAACATTTCAGAACAGAGCAACAAGAAGGATAGCAGCATAAGAAATACTGCCTTCCAAACACTAAAATCCCCTTTGGTTTTCTGCACTATACAACTGAACACTTGGCTGTGGGCTAAAAGTCCCCTGGGTGGAAGTAGGTTTCCAACAGCAGAGGGCTCTTTTGGCTCAGCAAATGATGGAATTACCAGCTCTCGTAGCTGAAACCAACTGATAAATAAAAAGCAGAACAGAAATGAGCTGCAAATTTTTAACAACAAGGCTAAACTTTATTGGAATAACTTAACCGGTGACAGATGTGATAGAGAAGTGAGAATGCCTTTAAAAGTTATGAATTTTGGGGTAGAAATAACCTAATAAAACTCCCTTTCTAGCCTGTATTGTGTAACAGATCAAAAGGGATAACTACAAAACTCCATCCCAAATTTACAGCTTCTCATTCCTCTATGACAAATGTCATGCTTTGAGGATGGAGGGTTAACGTGATTCTAATTTTAATGTTTGATATGTTTCTATTGTAGAAATTTGCTTTGATACACAGAATTTTCACATTTATTTTTGGATTTACAGTTACTCAAGCTCACCAGCCTGATGCATTTAAAAAGTGTTTGGATATACCAGCTCAGGCTTCAATGTAAGATTTGGAGACAACTCGGGGTAAAGTAGCTGAAATCAGCTAATTTAGGGTTCTTGATCACTGGAAAATGATACTTTTTTTCCCATAAGGGCACAAAATGAACATTAGAGATCTCTAATTTAGTAACAACGAGGTTACTTAGTCATGCATCTTTTATTCCCTAGGCCACTTGATAGACTCAGGATCGTGGAAGATAAAAACGAGAATGAGCAGATGTGCATGTAGATGCAGAGCATTAATACTCTTGTCTTAGCTGAGTTTATCATGACCTCACCCAAATCACCGACGTTGATACAATTTCAGTATTTTCAGGCACATTTCATTTTCTCTCGGCAGGGCAAGCATTAGGAAAGTGCTTTGATAAATATTCCATCTAAGCAACGTAAGGTAGTCCTTTGGTATGGAGGACACTCCATAGCACTTCTAGATCAAAACTTGGTATTAATGTTTGATGTTTAATGTCAGGTCAAGAAGCTTCTTACAATAAGGTAAAAAGCATGTATTATTCGGTTAATAATCCTTTTCTATGAATTGGGGTATTTTTCTCTCAGTTCTGAATTTGTGGCTAATATTTATTGTAGAAAACATTGCTGGATTTCTCTGTGAAAATGGTGATTAATCTGTGCTTGATCTAAGTCTGCCAGTTAGAGGTTACCTTAGCTCAGCATCATGCATTAATATACCAAAACAATCCAATGTTATACAGCCTGTTTGTGGGATATTTGACAGGGAATATTTGACTGTAAATTCCTCATAGCCATCTCTTTGAAATTCATAAATAAATACCATATGTCGAACCTTTTCACATGCCCGTGTGTAAATTGTTGTTTTGTTTGCACTATGTAACCAGATGTTGCTATATAAAATATCTCCCATAATGAGAGCTGTTACTAGAGGCTGCAAAGAGCACATGCCGTTAGCAAAATGAAGTGTTCTTGCCTTTTTTCCTCTGTGAACAGCAGCTTATAATATTTTATCCCTTATTTAGGAAGGATTCAGTCTTGATTTACACACTTCTGAAAGAAGAAACAGGCTATATGTATGCAATGCCCAGTGCCAGCATTTCTGTTAGCCTTGAAGACTGCTCATTCTCCTGTTCCTTTGAGGTGATCATAGAATTGCGGAATGGTTTGGGTTGGAAAGGACCTTAAAGCTCATCCAGTTCCAATCCCATGCCATGGGCAGGGACCCCTTCCACTGGAGCAGCTTGCTCCAAGCCCCGTCCAACCTGATCTTGAACACTGCCAGTGATGGGGCAGCCACAGCTTCTCTGGGCGCCCTGTGCCAGCGCCTCAGCACCCTCATAGTGAAGAACATTTTTGCTGATATCTAATCCAAATCTCCCCTCTGTCAGTTTAAAGCCATTCCCTCTTTGCCCTGCCCCTACCTGCCCTTGTAAAAAGTCCCTCTCCAAATTTCTTGTAGGCTCCCTGTATGTATTTGAAGGCTGCAATATCACGTTTTTCCAGTCATTGTGCTAAGGCTCATGCAGAAACCTGCTCACTTTCAAGAGCTTACAAGAGCAAGAGCAAGTGAAGGCCTTGGGACACAAGCTTTGCCTTTGTTGCTGATTCTTTTGACATATGTTCTTGGGCTTACACTTTCTGTACCTCCACACAAAGGAGTACAATCAGAAAACCTGAACATTTTCCATTCTGGGGTATTTCATGGCAGATGACTTGAGTGCACACGTTTCACCTTCTCTAGGTATCTGCTGTCCCTGTGCTGTACTCATGTCTGGAACCACTGAGCCAGGAGGCAGATGAAGATCTACCCTCGTCTTTAACATTTCCAGGATGAAGGGAACTGAGCTGGAAACTTTGCAATTAACTTGGAAGATTCTTCCCTTTCTGTTTCCAAGAGCCTCCTTCACAAGCCATAAAAGGCTGGGAAAAAATAGACATTTGTGAGTATTTCTCCCTCAAAACAACTGTGCCCGTTTCGATGCCAGCATCTTTTCAGACAGAACTGCTCCTTTTTGAAGCACTTAAAGGGGTCTGAAGCAGGACCTGCATGTATGATCTCCAAATTATTATTGTTGCAGAGCTTGAACCCCATCAAAGAGAACCTTAAAGGGGAAGATGGGGTGAAGCTTACAGACATTGAGTGCTCAGAGGGGTAAGAACCCGCCTGAGAAGGACCTGTTCTCCCTTTGAGACCAAAAAGCAGATCAAGACACATTTATGAGTCTTGTGACAAAAGAAAGACTTTCTTCAAATAATGAATACAGTATCTCACAACAGTCTTCTGCTTTGATCTAATCAGCTACCCTTATCACTGCTCTCTGCAAAGCCTTTGTGCTGTCATTCACATATGGAAATGTTTGAAGCAATTAGGAGAAAGCAAGATGAGCTGTTCTGCCACTTCATTTTGGAGATCATTGAAATGGCTCTTGTCATACAATGCAACAGGCAACCACCAACTGCTAGGAGATTCAATCAGAATACAGCATTATAGTGAAAAATTTGCCCACTAAGGAGCAAGTTCAGTTCTGTTCAACTAAACAATGTGTTAAGAATATCTCTGAGCATATGGCTCCCCTATGATCCCCATTTAAAAACAATCTGAACTGATTGATGAGGGACATTAAAGGGTACATCTAAGCATTTCCTACAGCTGTTGAAGAGAAAATTATTTATTTAATCTTACCCATATGAATATAAGACTCATCTTTCTATAAGGCCCCCAGCTATACCAGCATGTTTTCAACATGATCAGCAAAAGGGTCATAAGGCCTGCGTAATGCTTAGTCCATAAAGGCTGCTTTTAGCCACCTACTGTCTTTGCTCACATCTATCACCATCAGAGTCTGTCTCTGGAAATGAAATCAAACTAGCGATGTGTTACTATTTTTATTACTATGACAGATATCTCAAAGCCTGAATAAGAACTTCTGGTCTTAGGTGTGGACGCAGAAGTGGATCAAATCAAAGTTGCCCATTCAGTAAGCGGAAGGGCTCACCTTTTTGGATTTGACCAGGTTTGATTCAAGGGAATCATCACACAAAATTCTTCCTGATGGTGTCTCCATATTTATGCAGATATCTGGGACTGGGTGATTTGCAGAGCCTTCCAACTCACAGACTCCACAAGGGCCAAGATGTTCAGGCTCCATGGCTATTACACATCTCCAACATGGTGGCAGAGCTGTCAAAAGCCTTGTAATGTGCTATGGAAACTTCTAATAGCAAAGGGACAATGGGCAGAAGAAAATAGGCTTTTAGGTCACCCCCATATGAATTTTCAGAGACCATCTATTGGTGTTTGTATCTCTTAGTGTCCTGTCTCACCATGTTCTCAACAGAAAAGCAGAAAACGTAAGAGATGTGCCGAGGTAGAGACTCTTTGGATCTGTGTCAATCTCCAGGCTAATGAAATATCTTTGCATGCAGTTATAATTAAAGGAAATGGTTTTGTCCAGCTCCATACTGGGAGTTATTAAGTCTTGAAACAATTATAAGAAAGTCTCAATGTTTTCTTGTTTTTTTTCTTGAAGCTGAAATAATAGTAAAGAAAAGGTCTTCTTGCAAAATCAGCTGATAACATGATGAATATCAAAAAATCTTTTACTGAAATCTCAAGGATAAGCTATTCATTTAATTCATGACCTGCAGTCCAAGTGGAATTGTGTAACATGTCCCCTGTGGTCAGAGACTGATGTGGAAAGAAAAGGCGTAACATTAGTCCAGGTCTAAGGATCTGTCATGTATGGAAAATAAGATAACTGCCATTTCTAAGCTGAACTCAGTTTCAGATGATATCCAATTCAGTTTGATATATTCAGTTTGATATCCAATCTACTCAGGTTGGAGATACAGACCTGCCTGTCTTGTGTTTCTTGAAACCTATATTAATCATTAGCGCAATAGTAAAGCAAGAGTTTCTATGTCTGATGCTCCCAATATTACCAAGGATTTAAGTTGTCCTTTTGTGGTCCTTTCTTACCTATGAGTTAGGACTGAGTCAGTATTTGCTTTTCTGATAACGAACAGTAAAGTCATCTCTATAAATATGGGGAAGACCAGTTAGTCTTTTAGGGAAATTTACTGAACTGTTCCAGCACCTACTTCACATTTCTGATGATGTAAAAAGGTTCTTTGCCTTATGGAAAACACAATTTAGAGTGTTTTAATAAGAAATTGAAGTATTAACATTCAATGGAGCAGAAAGCCCATAATAACATACTGTTAAGCAGTAACCATAACTATCTGTTACACCATCTAATAAGCTAAACAGTTATAATGTAATGAATCTCACAGCATATGGCTGAGGTAGCTGGATGTTATCAAATGAGAGGTATCAGAAGAGAATGATTAATCAGGAGGAATGTAGAAGTCACTGGCGAAGCCTCTAAGCTCTTAACCAGGATATTCAAAAGTATTTTAGGCTCTTTAGAAAAGACAGGCCCGGCAGGCGGGGAGGCGGGGTTAGCCTTTATGTTAGGGATAGGCTGGAGAGTATGGAACTCTGTCTGGGGACAGGTGAGCAGTTTACAGAGAGTTTGTGGGTCAGGGTTAAAAGGAAAACAGCCATGGGAGACATTACTGTGGGGATCTGTTACAGGCCGCCTGATCAAGGAGAACCTGTGGATGAAGCACTCCACAGACAGATAGGAAAAACCTCACGCTCGCAGGCCCTTGTTCTCATGGGGGATTTCAACCACCCTGACATCTGTTGGAACAACGGCACTGCATGGCACAAGCAATCCAGGAGGTTCCTCGATTGTGTGGAAGACAACTTCCTTCTGCACGTAATAGAGGAGCTGACGAGGAGAGATGCCATGCTTGACCTTGTGCTCACCAACAGGGAAGGGCTTGTTGAGAATGTGGTACTCCAGGGCAGGCTTGGATGCAGCGATCACGAGATGGTCGAATTTGAGATCCCCAGGACAGTGAGAAGAGCGGTCAGCAAGCTCACTGCCCTGGACTTCAAAAGAGCAGACTTTGGCCTCTTCAGGAGCCTGCTTAGTAAGGTTCCATGGGATATAGCCCTGGAGGGCAGGGGGGCCCAAGACTCTTGGTTGATATTCAAGGATCACCTGCTACAAGCTCAGGAGTGCTGCATCCCAACTAGAAGGAAGTGCGGCAGGAGGGCCAGGAGACCTCCTTGGATGGATAAGGAGCTGCTGAGGAAAATTCAAAGGAAAAAAGAGGCTTATAAAAGGTGGAAGCAAGGACAGGCGGCCTGGGTAGAGTACAGGGATGTTGTCCAGGAAGCTAGGGACCAGGTTAGGAAGGCTAAGGCCCAGTTAGAATTAAACCTAGCCAGGGATGTTAAGGATAACAGGAAGGGATTCTACAGGTACATAGCAAACGAAAAACAGACTAGGGACAACACAGGCCCCCTGAGGAAGCTTTCGGGAGAACTGGCTACACAGGATTTGGAGAAGGCTGAGGTTCTGAATGACTTCTTTGCCTCGGTCTTCACTGGCAAAGGCTCCGACCGCACCACCCAAATCTTAGAAGGTAGATGCAGGGACTGTGAGAATGAAGACCTTGGGCCCACTGTAGGAGAGGATCTGGTTCGAGAGCATCTTAAGAACCTGAATGTGCACAGGTCCATGGAACCTGATGAAATCCATCCGCGGGTCCTGAAGGAGCTGGCAAATGAAGTTGCTAAGCCACTGGCCATCGTATTTGAAAAATCATGGCAGTCAGGTGAAGTTCCCGATGACTGGAAAAAAGGAAATATAACCCCCATTTTCAAGAAGGGGAAAATGGAAGACCCAGGGAATTACAGACCAGTCAGTCTCACCTCTGTGCCTGGTAAAATCTTGGAGCATATTCTCCTGGAAGGCATGCTAAGGCACATGAAAAACAACAAGGTGCTTGGTGACAGCCAGCATGGCTTCACTAAGGGGAAATCCTGCCTGACCAATTTGGTGGCCTTCTATGATGGGGCTACAGAACTGATGAACAAGGGTACAGCAGTTGATTGGATCTAAGGAGGAAATTCTTTCCTGTTAGGGTGGTGAGGCACTGGCATGGGTTGCCCAGGGAGGTTGTGAGTGCTCCATCCCTGGCAGTGTTCAAGGCCAGGTTGGACAAAGCCTTGGGTGGGATGGTTTAGTGTGAGGTGTCCCTGTCCATGGCAGGGGGGTTGGAACTGGATGATCTTGAGGTCCTTTCCAACCCTAACTATTCTATGATTCTATGATTCTATGTCATCTACCTGGACTTGTGCAAAGCGTTTGTCACTGTCCCACACAACATCCCTGTCTCTAAACTGGAGAGACACCAATTTGATAGGTGGACCACTCAGTGGATAAAGAACTGGCTGGATGGCCACATTCAAAGAGTTGTGGTCAATGGCTTAATGTCCTGCTGGAGACCAGTAACGAGTGGTGTCCCTCAGGGATGGGTGTTGGGACCGGTCTTGTTTACCATCTTTGTTGTTGACTCGGACAGTGGGATTGAGTGTGCCCTCAGGAGGTTTGCCAATGACACCAAGCTGTGTGGTCCGGTTGATATGCTGGAGGGAAGGGATGCCATCCAGAGGGACCTCGACATGTTTGTGAGGTGGGCTGATGCCAACCTTATGAAGTTCAACCACGACAAGTGCAAGGTCCTACACCTGGGTCGGAGCAATCCCAGGCACAGCTACAGACTGGGCAAAGAAGAGATTCAGAGCGGCCCTGCAGAGAAGGACTTGGGGGTGCTGGTCGATGAGAAAATGAACACGAGCTGGCTTCAGTGTGCGCTCACAGCCCAGAAAGCCAACCGTATCCTGGGCTGCATCAAAAGGAGCGTGACCAGCAGGGCGAAGGAGGTGATCCTGCCCCTCTACTCTGCTCTTGTGAGACCTCACCTGGAGCATTGTGTGCAGTTCTGGTGTCCTCAACATAAAAAGGACATGGAACTGCTGGAACAAGTCCAGAGGAGGCCACAAGGATGATCAGGGGACTGGAGTACCTCCCGTATGAAGACAGGCTGAGGAAGTTGGGGCTGTTCAGCCTGGAGAAGAGAAGGCTGCATGGAGACCTCATAGCAGCCTTCCAGTATCTGAAGGGGACCTATAGGAATGCTGGGGAGGGACTCTTCATCAGGGACTGTAGTGACAGGACAAGGGGTAACGGGTTCAAACTTCAACAGGGGAAGTTTAGATTGGATCTAAGGAGGAAATTCTTTCCTGTTAGGGTGGTGAAGCACTGGAATGGGTTGCCCAAGGAGGTTGTGAGTGCTCCATCCCTGATGGTGTTCAAGGCCAGGTTGGATGAAGCCTTGTGTTGGATGGTTTAGTGAGAGGTGTCCCTGTCCATGGCAGGGGGGTTGGAACTGGATGATCTTGAGGTCCTTTCCAACCCTAACTATTCTATGATTCTATGATTCTAATTTGATGCCCTACTTTTAATGGCTATTGGGAGTAGCCAGTTCCACAGCAAAATCTAACTTCTGCAAAGGAAAAGAAGTAGAACTTTTCAAAAGTAATAAATAATTCAAATCCTAGAAAAGATGCCTTATAAAGAGAAACTGCACATTTGTTCTGCGGAACAAGGTGAAGATTGAGAGTCTCTTGCTTGCATTGAAAACACCTTTCAGAGTTAATTAAGTTATCTCTAATCTATTTTATGATTGGAAAGGCGATAAGTGTTCTTATTGGACTCTTTAGCTGGCAAGCCTATGAAAAGACGTACAGCTTTTTTCCTGAGTCTGTTAGTTATTAATGACTGAGAGACATGCACATATAAAATCTCCATAGAGTAGAGGCAACACAAGCATTTCATAATACTTCCACTGATCTTTCATTGTATTCCTTTTCTATTGCCATCTAAACTGCAATTTCCCCATTCAGTGCCTCTGTCCTATGCATCTCATCTCCTTTACTGTTCTCATATATTGATCAGGATTGGTGTCTCATTAATATCAGGAAAAGGATAAATCTTAAGACATATTATAGCTTGCAGTGTAAACAGCATTATTTCTATCAAGGTGCCTTCTGTGCTGGCTCAGTGCTAACAATAAATCTGCTTGCACATTGTAATTGATTGTAAGTAGAGCTGACTTGAACCATTCATGCTGTCTGAGAGATTAAAATTCTCTAGAGGGATCCTCAAAATACAAAGGTCATATAATTAGTTTCCCTCTAAGTGAGAAATTCTTTCTTCAGGGTCTATCTGCAAAATAGGGTGTAGTATATAATATACATATCTCTGCTTAGTTCATTTTGGAGTGTCGTTATGCTGTAACACTTCTCAGGTTAGGAGAATGTCTCAATTTAAAAGACAGACACTTTGTACTTACTACTGCGCAGAGTTCTTGTATTTTCCTGTCATGCTGATGAACATCATATGAGTAGCAAAGACCTTTAGTATGAAGATGTTAAGTAACAAGCTAGACTTTTTATGCCATGTTTTCAATCTTGATTTCTTTGCCTCTCTAAACCCCCCCTCTAGATCACCATGAAGAACCCTGTGGGGTTTTTGATTTGTAATTACTACAGATGACCTTGCAACAAGAAGATATACCTTGAAAAAGATGCCAGATTTTGATTTTCCCTAATTGTAGGGAATGGAAATAAGTACCTGTTAAATTATTAAATTAATCTAGAAAAACTTAGAAAACTCATTGTCCCTTCTATTCAAAATGTTTTGGCTTACCAAAAGCTGTCATTTGCATTTTCTTTGTGGCTGTGCGGGGCAGGTGCCCAGCCCTGTGCTCGTCCTGCTGCAGCCTGCCTGCTGATGCTGGGAGAGACTGGTGCCTCTACCTCCTTGACACCAGCTCTGGAACGGACCTTCTTCTTGATGCGCCTGGATGGGACATTCAACAGGATGGGTTTCATTAGGTCCCATGGACTTGCGCACATTCAGGTTCTTAGGATGCTGTCGAACCAGATCCTCTCCTACAGTGGGCCCAAGGTCTTCATTCTCACAGTCCCTGCGTCTGCCTTCCAAGAGTTGGGTGGTGTGGTTGGAGCTTTTGCCAGTGAAGACCGAGGCAAAGAAGTCATTCAGAATCCCAGCCTTCTCCAAAGCCAGGGTAGCCAGTTCTCCTGAAACTTGTGGAGAGGGCCCATGTTGTCCCTAGTCTGTCTTTTATTTGCAGTAGAACTACAAAATCCCTTCCTGTTATCCTTAACATCCCTGGCTAGGTTTAATTCTAACTTGGCCTTAGCCTTCCTATCCTGGTCCCTAGCTTCCTGGACAACATCCCTGTACTCTACCCAGGCCGCCTGTCCTTGCTTCCACCTTTTATAAGCCTCTTTTTTCCTTTGAATTTTCCTCAGCAGCTCCTTATCCATCCAAGGAGGTCTCCTGGCCCTCCTGCCGCACTTCCTTCTAGTTGGGATGCAGCACTCCTGAGCTTGTAGCAGGTGATCCTTGAATATCAACCAAGAGTCTTGGGCCCCCCTGCCCTCCAGGGCTATATCCCATGGAACCTTACTAAGCAGGCTCCTGAAGAGGCCAAAGTCTGCTCTTTTGAAGTCCAGGGCAGTGAGCTTGCTACATGCTCTTCTCTCTGTCCTGAGGATCTCGAACTCGACCATCTCATGATTGCTGCAACCAAGGCTGCCCTGCAGCATCACGTTTCCAACCAGCCCTTCCTGTTGGTGAGCACGAGGGCAAGCATGGCATCTCTCCTCGTCAGCTCCTCTATTACGTGCAGAAGGAAGTTGTCTTCCACAATCGAGGAACCTCCTGGATTCCTTGCGCCGGGCCGTACCGTTCCTCCAACAGATGTCAGGGTGGTTGAAGTCACCCATGAGGACAAGCGCCTGTGAGTGTGAGGCTGCTCCTATCTCTCTACAGAGCGCTTCATCCACAGAGTCCCCCTGATCAGGCGGCCTGTAACAGATCCCCACAGTAATGTCTCCCATGGCTGTTTTCCCTTTAACCCTGACCCACAAACTCTCTGTAAACTGCTCACCTGCCCCCAGACAGAGTTCCATACTCTCCAGCCTATCCCTAACATAAAGGGCAACTCCCCCTCCCCGCCTGCCAGGCCAGTCCTTTCTAAAGAGCCTGTAACCTTCCATTCCAACACTCCAGTCATAGGAGCCATCCCACCATATTTCTGTGATGCCTATTATATCATACCCCCGTAGACGTGCACATATCTCTAATTCCTTTTGTTTGTTCCCATTACTACAAGAGTTTGTATAGAGGCATTTGAGCCGAGCTCCAAATGAAGCCAGGTCGTTGGCTGGAGAGGCTGTAATATCTCTACATTGCTCCGAGCATTTATTGTCGGTTCTGGCAACTGACCGGGAATGCTGGGATGGAAAAATATGTCTGCCTTCACATACTTCGTGTTCCCCTGGTCTTTCTATTTCATTCTGCTTTATCTGTCAAAACTATATTAACCCAGAAGCCTATTTCCATCAAAGTCTCGATTCCATGAACATTTCATGGTAAAGCTTATCTTATTACTGGTGCATTAACAAAAGCAATCTAAAAGGCTGCTGTCAGTCATCTCCCGTTCTCTGTTTCTTTTTGCCCTCTCCTCAAAGCAGCTTCTCGGGGAGTACGGCTGGGACCTCGCGGGTTCTGATGGACACCAGCACTCAGACATCAAGGGGCATCACACATCTCCTCCTGGTGAAAGGCACCACAGGAAGATCCAAGGGCCTGGCCACGGCCAAGCATGCACGCCAGCAAAGGGAGGAGCACCATCAAGCAGCACCCACTCAAACACATAGAGCCCATATGAATTACTACCACACCGACTTTCCCCAGCAGCGCAGAGCCTGGGGTTGATCATCTCAAAGCTTGCACAGGGGAAATGCTCTTGCACTCGAAAAATCAACGGTCGCAGAGGGTAACGAGTTAAAACTGAAACAGGGGAAGTTTAGTTTGGCTATAAGGAGGAAGTTCTTTACTGTAAGGGTGGTGAGGCACTCGAATAGGTTGCCCAGGGAAATTGTGAATGCTCCATCCCTGGCGGTGTTCAGGACCAGGTTGGACAGAGCCTTGGGTGCCATGGTTTAGTGTGAGGTGTCCCTGCCCATGGCAGGGGGGCTGGAACTGGATGATTTTAAGGTCCTTTCCAGCCCTAACTATTCTGTGATTCTGTGATCCTATGACTGCAGCTGTCACTACAGCTGATTCCGTAGTACCGCACGTGAACTCAAAGCAAACCTGTGCAAGAGCAGCTCCTTCAAAGCTGAAGTGTGATTTGTCTTCTCTGTCATTTGGATGGAAGGATTTGTGCTTTTCCCCTAGTACAGCATGGGAACAGCTTTACATGTTCAGTTTTGCACATATACCTCTGTGCTCGACCCTGGGAAGCAAGCTAAATATTGTTTTCAGCCAGTCATCTGCACTAAATAAACCCTCTGCTGCCTTTGAAATATGCTCATAAATTTAAATCAATACTGAGCCTGGAGTCTCTGCTCCTTGATAAGAGCACATTTTTCATATTGCAAGCATACTGTTGAGACTCTAGAGGCTGAATCCTTGTCTGACTGCCAACATCTGGGGTATCATTTTTTAAGGCAAGCATTCTAGGTCATTATAAACTGTGCTCATCTCCCTTGTTGAAATTTACGTTTCTAAACCAAAGAGGGATCATGATGCATTTGTCCTGTCACATTCTATGTCATTTAACCAGGAGGTTAATTCACAGATTGACTTACCGCCTCTCTTCAGCCTGCTTTGCCACTTATCTTCCATACAAATGGGGTAAATGAATATAATTTAGATTTACCAGCATAAACAAAGTGTACAGCCACCCTGCTAGGATGTAAAGCATAGGGAATTCGAGGGATAAGAAGAAAATTACATAGCTGAAGAAGCAATAAAATTAACAGTAAAATCCACATGCTGAAAATGGTGAAAATTACAACCTGTAATTACAGATTTTAGTCTGTACAACTTGTAATCTGTGTTCAGGAGCCTCCCTGGCTGCAGATCACAAGCTCCCCCTCCTTGCAAAGTCTGAAATCAGTGTCCAAGGGGTACAGCTGGTGGTTCTCCTGTTCCCCTAGAAGTCCATGGTGGTTTGAAGACCCCCAAAGGACACTACTGTAAGCCCCAAGGTGGCTGTCACTGCTGAGCTGTGTCATGCAAGCCTGCACTGCCATGGCTGTTACAGGCAGAAATCTGTTCTTCTTGACTTTAAATCCCCAAAATGCACAAACCAAGAGAAAGAAATTGAATAACCTCATTGCTTTGAATGTTTTCCAGCAAAAGCCCCCGGCTGAGACAGCTTGCTTCCTGGAAAACAAGGCAGAAAACTGAAACACTGGGTTTGTTCCTAACTCAGTTTCTCTTCCCACTTCTTCTCCTGCACCGGCACAGAGCAATCCCTGCAGAGTCTGGGGGAGCTGTGAAAACCCAGCACCTCTCCACATCAATCCCTCATTGCTGCTGTTATAGCTTCAAAGCAATTTCCACCCTGAAGGTAGATGCTGTCAGTCTATCAGCCTAGACATGTGTGAATAACTTCTGATTATTAAAAGTATCATGAGCTCACCCGCTTGGAGACCCAGTGAGCTCTAGGGACTCTTTATCATCCTCCAGAGTGAAAGAAAATAGCAATTCTTGTCAAAGTGGCACAGGTTTTGCAATGTGCAGGAAGTATTCCTTTATGTCTACCAACATCCTTGTGGTGCTGTGGTTGTCATGCCTCGATGAACCTTGCCTCTCCCATGCCATTGGACCACGGCACTGAACTAAGACCTGCCAGTTTCACTACCCAAAGCAATTCTCAGACATGACATGCTCACTTCTGACCCCCTAAGTGTAACAACGATGTGGGATAAAGCTGAGCAGGTTGTTCCACCACTCATACAACCACGGGAGGTCTGTGGAGACAGCAGTGATGGAACGGGAAGCTGTCTGTGCTGACTGATGCTTTGACATGGTTTGGGGAAAAGGCTATCATTCTGTTGAAACACATGGCATGAAGGTGTGAGGCAATTAGCAGCCTCCATCTCAATTAACAAATGGGCAATGCTTTTTCCCCCTATGCTTTCATTGTCTTCTCCTCCCATCCTCTGGTTAAAATGCTTTCACTGTGGAAGTCAGCAGATTTTTCCAATGGGTAAATAAGGAGAAAATAGGTAAATCTCAGGTTCAGAAGCACAGGAAGAAATCATTGGGTGAGGAGCTGCAGCTGCCTTTTCAGAGGACTGCGTTTGAAAGGCAATCTCTACTTTCTCCGGCAATGAAGATCATCTTCTTAGTGTATGGTGGCAAAGGTTTAGAGAGATGCCAACTTCAGTCTGCTATCTGCAAAGCATTCAGTCTTGTTTTGCAAGAAAAGCAGTGAGTGTGCTCTGAATGCAATCTGATGAAAGCAAAGCCTTGCTCACTTGTACCTTTTGCCAGGCGAGAAGGTGAGAAACCTTCTCTGATTTTAATGTCTTCAGTCTGGTCATTGCTCTTTAGCCTGGGCAACATATTTTATGAGTTTTCTTTTTTCCAGAAACATCAAAATAGAGGTTTTTTTTTTGTCTGTCTGTACCTTATATTCTTATAAAAGTGCTTTACTGGAATTATAAACTGGCAGAACTCCGTCTCAGGCCTTAGCCCATGCAGCCCACAAACACACCGTTGCCTTTACAGGCATAGAGCCAATCTGAAAAAAAAAAAGAGAGAAAACTGAAAATATTTTACTGGAAACATCAATTTTTAATAAAAATAACATTTTAATTGAAAAAAAGATTATTCAAGTGATTCTATTTTCAGCTAATCAGAGAGTATCTAATAGAGCTTTAGAAATTCCAGAACTGTTACAGGCTGATGTTCATAACAAAAGCTTTACCCCTTAGTTTAAAAAGAGAGTAAGCCATAGGGTTATCATGGGTAGGAGATCACAGCCACCTTCCTGAGAAATGTTTGTTCAATATCTGGCTGCTTTTCATTCTTTATCTGACTTTAGCATCACAGAACCAAAACAGAGAGTTGAGGGATGTTGTTTGGGACTTGGACCAAAGAAAAATAAATGCAAGTGTTTTCTGATCTGCTCCAGTCAGAAATGAAACAGATTGTTCCTTATTTGTTTTTTATTAGTGTCTCTGGACAATTTTGACTTTTTGGGAAAATACCAAGCCAGAAATATCCAAAACATTCCCAAGATACAACAGGGTAATTGAAACTGACTCGTGTTATTTACTGTTCTCTTGGAGGAGCTGGACTTTTCTGGATGATTTGTCTTTACCACCACTACGAAGTGATAAAGGATGTGTCTGAAATGTGTATAGCAAATCCCAAAGAACGTGTGAATTTAAATATTGGGAGTAGGGAGGATTTAAAGGCAAAAATATCACAAGTCCCTAGGAAAATATTACCAGTACATTTGTGACAGATATCTAGAGTTCTAGAGTTTGTGTGCAAATATCACTGAATTCTAACACTGCTGGTGTGGATGTGGCGAGACAAAGAACAAATAACATCTGTAGGACAGACTCGATAGAGAGAACTTTAATGGAAGCCTTTCTTTCTCCACTTAAAGATCTCTCTATATTATAGAAGGTAAAATCACTGTGGCTTCATCACAAAGTATGTCCAAGGAAGGCAGAGATTTTTTCTGTTAGAAAAGGTATTTTGTTTACGCTTGTATTCTCAGGGTGAGGATTACCCTAGATCTCAGTTTGCTGCGCTCTCTGCTACACAGGCAGGTCTCATATGACTTAATAGGGAACATGGTTCCTGAAATATAAAGCTTTTTCTTTAAACAAACTGTGACATGACGTTCATCCAGCTGACAAAAGAAAACAGCGAACGTTTTCAGTGCTATGGAGAAGTAGGCTTGGGAGCTTCTGTTTACATGCAAGTATTACTTGAGGCAATGAATCAAATTGCTGGCATCTAGCTTTGTCAGGACCCTACAATCTCTTTTTCTTCCTATAATAATATTTACTTTCCCAGCACCCTCAACTACAGCCTCAAATTGTCAGTGCAGAAGATAAACTTCCCGTACAAGTTTCAACAGATACTTTCTTTTTTCCAGTACCATGAGGCTGTGGCTTCTGCTTCAGATTCCTTTCCTTAGTTTTTCTCTTACACTCATTTTTCTTCAGTGTAACTTCTATAAAGTTATTCTTCATATCTATCAGCATGAACCAATGTCCAATTGGAGATAGAAATATTGTTAAATGGTTTTGCAGATCTCAAGCCCAGATTGTTTATCACATTTAAATAAGAACAGATTTTTCCAAATTTGCAACCATGTCTTTGTAATAACCCACAGTACATTAATAAAATATGGGTTTTATTACTTGCAGTCACTCTGTGCTTTCCAGGGGTTGTTCCAGTAACAAAAGCATATCCAGATACGTTCTTTAAGTGAAGCAAAGAAAAACAAGATCAGCCCAGAAGAGAGATTTCAGTGGCACTCTTCAATCTGTATAGCTTTGAATCCTGATGGTTACAATTCCCGTACTCCAGCTGAGGAAATGCACTCTGTGCTTTGGTGAAGGTTTCTTAAGAGGTCAATGCAGTACCACAGAGCTCAGGTCTTCTGGAGCTAAGTTGATGCTTACCCCAAAGATTTCCTCTGCTTGACCCCTGCACTCATCACCCCGCGCTCCCCAGGAGAAGATGTCTGTGAAGGAACAAGTCCATCATTCTCTCCTTGTGCTGCAGACAAAGACATGGGTCACAAAGGATAAGGGACCTGGGACAGTTTAGTAGCCCACCTCCCAAGTTACCATGGCCTTGACCATAACTGTGCTGTGTGGTACATGACGTGGGTAGCATACTGAATTTGGCGGTGTTAGTGCTGCAGTCAGTGGCACATGCCCCATTGGCTTCATTTGGATAGGGCTTTCACGTGAAAGGAAGAAAAATTAATCCAATTTTCTGATTACCATAAAAAAAAAAGATGATTAACCTTAAATGCTAATAAAAATCTACAGAGACAAGTGCCATGCTGAGTCCAGGCAAAGCTAAGCAAAGTCATTGTGTTGCAACCAAGAAAATGTATTCAATTTTATGAAAAGAGCAGCCTGTGTTGTTATTATTGTTGTCACTGGAGGAAAAACTAAACAAAAAGAAGAAAAGATTTTGTTCTATCTGAGTCCTGAGTCACAGGCTTTTTCTCCTCTGGTTAGAGCATTAATAAGAAAGCAATTTTCTAGTTGGCTGCGCATCAGGCATATAATCTATATCCTACTTTTTAGAACAATTAGCACTTATAAGACTGTGCTTATGTTGTGTGCTAATCCACGGTAACTACTGCGGGAATTCCCAGAGACAATATCTTCAAAATCCCACTGTTCTATTTAACTAACATAGAATGATACGGCCAAAAAATCATATACTCAAAGCTCAGCCCATTGTGGGTATCGTCCTTGTCCTGAACAGTAGAAAACTTCAAGTACTCTATTTGCAGATATTTGAAGTTTTGTGGTGATTTAAATAAAAGATTTGCCAGTAATTAGGATTTGGTCCCTAGCACTGTCAGGCATTAGGCAGCATGAGATCAGACATCGAAAGTATTTTTCACTGGGAAAGAGATATCAATTCAGATTTTAGATCTGAGTTTTTCTTTTATATATATATAAATATACACATATATATATATCAGTCACTTATTGCTCAAGTATTACCATGGAAATGAACGGAATTGGCCTTATGTTCAACAGGAACACAACTCCTCTTTCTGTGCTTGTTTTCAGATGTAAAATGCCAGCTCTGCAAAGAGAGTGGGTCTTCAGAAAAGGATCTTGACAAAGAGTTCAGCCATGAATCAGGTTGAACCCAGGAACAGGAGATTTTGGAATGATGTGTTGAAATGTCATTTCTTCCAGTCTTTCTTTTTTTCCGTATTTGTACTCTTCCTTTAGTTTTCTTAACCAAATGTGTGACTTTATTCCTTTTGTTCTTCACGTAAATCAAGGTTCAGAAATTCATATGGTATGTTATATAGAAACATATACGGAAATGTCTATGGTGAGATGGTATGTACCAGTACAAAACCAAACATAAGCATAATGTAACCGATTATGGAAAACAGCGTCAGAAGGGGAGGAGAAGGTACAACAAAAGTTTGGGATGAAGAAGTGTGGGAGGAAAGGAGAAAGGAAAGATCACAATGAGCTGCATTATTTTTTTAAGATATGAGAACTTCCCTAAGCTTTGCTCTCTAGGCCACATAAATCTGTGGATGTACATTGATAGTAGCTCAACAGTGTCAACATAGATAATTATTTGTCTCTCAGACTTTCAGTCTCTCACTAGCTCTGCCATCCATCAGAAAATTGCCTTAAGGGACTAGCAATAGGTCTGTGACACCAGCAAGGTGTAATAAAAGTTAAGGTTTGAGGTATAATGGATTTAAGCTCCCTCACTAGTGCTGAGAAATCACGTTGCAAGCCTTCATTTTGATAATCTGGGGCATTAGAAAGTTAACTTTAACTGAGGAAAATCCAATCTATCATTCCAGGATGGCATCCTACAGTCACCTTTGCAGCCTAGAGAAAGTTGCCCCATTGAGAGCAGCAATCACAACACAGTTTTTTCCCTAAGGACATCAGCTGGTGTTGGCAAATACCCTGCTCGTGCTGAGAGAGGTGGAGAGCTTGCATTATCTGGAGTGAGGCAAAATACAAAGAGAACACCAGCTGCAAGCTCTGGATCTGTCCTGGGTTGTGGCAGACCCTAAGCAGCAGTAAAGTCATTTGATTTGTGTATTTGTTCCACTTTCTCTACCAATGGTGTCCAGCACAACTTGATGGCAACTGGAATGTCTCTTCACCTATAGAACTAGTATTCAGCTACTAGTTTACAAAACTTGTACCTGTTTCCTTCTAAGCTATCAGGATCAGCCTCATTCTGCTTCCTTAAACTTAGCAGAAGTGAAAAAGCTCTTGGAATTATGAGCCAAAACAATATCTTATTTTGAAAACACAGTTCCAGTCCTGCTATCCACAGAATGATAGCATTATGTAACTCACAACTGCTGACTTTATATTTGGAACTGTAATAAATATATTAAATGGAAACATGTGATGCTAATTGGTTCAAGGCCTACTCTATTTTCTTGCGTCGGCAGTTTCTCCTTTAGCTTAGAATAGATTTGGTATTTCCGAAGAGTCTCAGGTATTAGGACAAAGAATGTATTTTTAATTATATAGTGTTTGTCATAGTAAAAACATAATAAGGCATTGTTTTAAGGCCAAAAGTATAAGCAGAATCTCTTGTGAAAGCAGGTTAATGTAAATACTTTAAGTAACACTACTTGTCAAGTGTGTCACCTGCAGCAGTAACGAGGCCAGTCCATGGCATTGTGCTCATTGCATAGGCTTTCAACATTTGCCACCTAAGAGCAATGCACACCGAACACTCAAAGAAGCCAGCCCATGAAGAACAACACTGCATACACCGTGGCACTGAAGAAAGATTTTATTACATGTGGCTTGGTAATGAATATTTTCTTTAGATGTTGGTAATGAATATTTTCTTTAGATGTCCATCAGGTGAACTTAATGTGTAAGAGTCTTAATTTCCTTTTAAATTTCTAGCCCATGTGGCTGGGAAGGCAAACATGAAAATGAAGTAGGAAAACTGTGGATAACAGGGAAACACAAGCTTCAGAAAAAGACCAAATGTTTTACTTCAATCAATCTCACATTTTATGAGATTGGACTCATGTTTTTCAATACATGGGATCAGCAGCAGTTTACAGGCAATGTATGTAGGGTTTTTTTCTTTTAATTACACCTGGATTAACTGAAAGTATAGGATTTCTTATATTATCAACTGTTTTTTAGAGATTTGCTGTTTTCCCGTGGATATACCATCGCCCAAGAGCGGAGATCCCCAACCTTACCCAGGAGTACTCAGTAAAGCTGACATCTGTCAGAGGTCTGAAGCGGTACCTTTACATAATGACATGTCCTACTGATGCTTCGGCTGAAACACATCTTTTATACAAATTAAGATGCTTTCCTGAATTTTCATACACAAACCCAGGTGTTGTGTAAGATAGTAAAGACTGCTAGGAGCTGAGGATTATAGACATAAGCCTTGTACTTGATAATGTCAATAAGATCCCGTATTTTGGATGAATTATTAGAATCAGTCTGGTATCAGCAAGACCAAGTCAACTTTCAAAGACATTTTTCATTTGGACTTGTGCACAGTCCACCTGGAAACAGCAAAATAATTCACAGTTGCTTCATCTACTTTAAATTCTAGTTGAGTTTTCTTCCACAAGCAATGGATTAAACTGGATTTCCTGTCAATCACTTAGCATAGAGATATAGTATGATTGCCTTTGAAAACAAAAGTGCAAGGGTGAGGCATCCCTGCCCATGGCAGGGGATTGGAAATGGATGACATTGAGGTCCTTTCCAACCCAAACTATTCTATGATTCTATGATTCTATAATGGTAATACCACCCAAAAAAAGAACAGATGCAGAATTTGACTCTTTCTTAGCTGAAAATTCACAACATTCAGTAGATGAAAAAGAGGATTATTAAAGGAGAAAGTTGAACTGATAAATATCTCAAGATGTAGAACATGCACAGTTGTGGTGGAAGTTCTCTCCTCAATCCCATTGGGAACACCCAGAATTCGGCACGGTGCTTTCAGCCAGGTTGCACATAGAGGTGACTTCCAGACCTATTGCTGTTGCAGTAAATACTTGTTTGGTACAATGAGGCATAACTCCCCAATGACTGGTACAATGAGGATGAGAGGCATAATAATGAAAATGATATTTGGAAATGGTATCAAGCAGTACTCAAAAACAAATAAGCTAAAAACTTGGTGGGTCTCAAATAACCTGTGGAGACGTCAGAGTTGAATAGAAACAAGAGCAACTCTGTAGATACACTGACTTGGGAAACGTGCTTCCTCATAAAAAGCAAAAGAAAAGCTGGCTGTACTGCTTATAAAGACAGAGTCTGTGACAACTTTTTCTACACAGTAAGGTTTTAATAGGAATGTATCACTTGGCTTGAAAGTTTGCCCAGTTCTAAACAAATGGCCCATTTTTAGCTTTAGCACAATACTTTGCATAGTAGTTACTTTTAGTAGCTAGTTAGTATAACAGTTTGAAGCCAAAAAAGAACATCTTACAAACAGACTGAGAAATGGAGTTTAAATTTAGTAGACAAAATGCCAGAAATAAGTGGTGAGGAACTGATGGAAAATGAACTTCCAGTGTGACTGAAACAAATATTGGCTTCAAACACTTTTAGCCAGCAAGCCAACAAATTCAGTGAAGCAGTTGGAAAACATTTGGATGATCATTCTCTCAGATATTTCTGATACTTTAAGAAGAGAAGGGGGGATTGTAGTGACTGGAAACATAACTCAGAATTTAGGGCTGTGATGTGAGTAAACAAGAGGAATCATAATGACCTTGCCATGAAAATTATGCTGTTCACATTGCCAGTAATTGGAGGAGGTAGTAGATATGTTGGTACACAGTGCTCTATTACCCAGAAGTTTACAAGAGAAAATTTCCAGCACAAAAGTGATTCAACTCAATCATTTTTTATCAGTTTTTTAAAAAGGGGGCAGGTGAGGTTTTAGTTATCCTCATCTTTCAACCCTAAGGTGCTGACACCTCCAGCTGTGGTTATACCCACGTCAGCTGAGCTATATTGCAGAACCAGGAAACAGGGGGATGATGACTTTGTTTGCCATAAGTGCCACCCAAATGACCAGGGTGCCAAGCCCATGCTACCACGGGCATGCTGCCAAGGTGTGGAAGTTCCAGCAAGAAATGTGATAGAATTGTCCAGTAATATCGGGCCAAGAAAAGGGCAGGTATTTTTTTATTCCCTCATCTCTATTGGCCAATTCAGAACTTTTTGAATCTTAAGAAAGCCTTTGGCCACAGATACTCATGGCTGATAGTTTCCTCTCTTAAGACATTTTACATTTGGGTGGTGACATTGCCATAAAACACTTTTTGACTATTGGAAGTGCTCTGATCTCCATGCTGCCTGTGTAGTTTATCTCACACACCAGGAGGAAGTATTGATAGCCTGCGGGAAGGGGAAGGATGCCATGGGGCATCTTGCCCTCCCCAGGGCATCACTTGTGCTCTGGCTGTGCTCTGCAGAGCGAAAGACCCAGGAAAGATCATAAAACATCTGTCCTGTGGCTGTCTCTTTCTGTTTCCTTATCCTCCAGCCAAAGTTTACCCAGGCTTCCTGGCAGGGGCTATGTTCAGTAGAGAGTTTGAAGCGCTCCACACCTGCCATCAGAAAGCTCTTTTTACTTCCTGTTGCATCTGTTCCAGCTTAGGTCCACTGCACCCACGGGACACAGTTCTATATTCTGCTTGAGACCTCTTGGAAGTCCTCCTCAGCACTTACATGTCTTTGAAAATCGTAGTCAAAGACTCAGAGTAAAAAATATCTTTTTTAACAATGGGCCTTGGGCTTCTCAATCACAAATATCTGTGACTTCCTGATGAGCCAGCCTGGCCCCGCACTTCCTTAATCTCTTCTCACTCCTTACGACATCCCTAGAAAACTGAAGGGCTTAGATTACCGAAGGATGCAGACAGTGGCTGGCACTGAGCAAACCCAGCCTGCACACAAGGCAACGGGTATCCAATGCACACAAATCTCATTCTCATATGACATTATATTCCTATTGACTTAAATGATGTTGGGTTAGTGGCATCCCTGCCCATAGCAGGGGGGTTGGAACTGGATGATCTGAAGGTCCTTTCCAACCCAAACCATTCTGTGATTTTATGAAGTCCTGTCAAGGTACTAAGGAGGGAATAACACTCCCTCCACTCATGCTATGTAAAACAAAGAAACCAGAGACTGGGCCTGGCCACCAGGCATCCTCAGGGTAAAGTTAACACATCAATCTTTCTACTGCAATGGGTATGGCAACACAGCCTGCTGTCAGCAAAGGTATCCCACTGCCTGCTTTTGATCTCCAGTCTCCTAACAGGGGTGACCAGAAGGGTGCCACAACTCAGGCTCAAGTGCTGAACCAAAACGGATCCGCCCTCAGAACCGGTGACCCCAGAAGGATCCACTCTGAGTCTGTAAATGCCGCTCATCACAGCTCCCTAAGCAGCAAGCATACATTTGGCAATCACCCTCTGTTTCTGGGAGGGCTTTTGTTAGAGAGGTGAGGTCAATTTTTAGCAGATGGTTTTATTTATTTACATCTCAGAAGCCCTTTCTCAACTTTATTTGTATTTAGTGCAGGGGTTCTGTTTCTGCCTCTGGGATTGAAAGCCAACCGTATCCTGGGCTGCATCAAAAGGAGCGTGACCAGCAGGGCGAAGGAGGTGATCCTGCCCCTCTGCTCTGCTCTTGTGAGACCTCACCTGGAGCATTGTGTGCAGTTCTGGTGTCCTCAATATAAAAAGGACATGGAACTGCTTGAACAAGTCCAGAGGAGGCCACGAGGATGATCAGGGACTGGAGCACCTCCCGTATGAAGACAGGCTGAGGAAGTTGGGGCTGTTCAGCCTGAAGAAGAGAAGGCTGCGTGGAGACCTCAGAGCAGCCTTCCAGTACCTGAAGGGGGCCTATAGGGATGCTGGGGAGGGACTCTTCGTCAGGGACTGTAGTGACAGGACAAGGGGTAACGGGTTCAAACTTAAACAGGGTAAGTTTAGATTGGATCTAAGGAGGAAATTCTTTCCTGTTAGGGTGGTGAGGCACTGGAATGGGTTGCCCAGGGAGGTTGTGAGTGCTCCATCCCTGGCAGTGTTCAAGGCCAGGTTGGATGAAGCCTTGTGTTGGATGGTTTAGTGTGAGGTGTCCCTGTCCATGGCAGGGGGGTTGGAACTAGATGATCTTGAGGTCCTTTCCAACCCTAACTATTCTATGATTGCACTGGAGGTGTGGTGGTGCATTATAACCAGTGCTGACCATTCTGCAGGTTGAACAAATGACAACTGGTAGCCTTTGCAGTGTTTCCCTTTCGTAAGCACTTACTGCTGTGTCTCTCTGTGATAGAACACATCAGCTCCCAGGGTGTAGGACAACCTGGAGCACATTAGCATCTGAGATCTAACAATGTGATCAGAGTGTTTTCAAATCTCAAGTGGCCTGTGGAGAAAGCAGGACATGGGAACCTCACCCAGCCTTTCCAAGCAAGCACACTTCCAAGCATTTCCCTGATCTTTAGATCTCTATAACTTCCAGGTTCACTAAGCAGCTCTGTGGGATGCCACATATCAGAGGCTCTGAAAATTGCCAGATCTTCAATATTGCTGCCAGAAGGGTGATTGTACCTGTTAAATACTAAGAAAGGCGAGACATGGGGAAGTAGCTTCTCACCAATGGGTGCTGGGAGAGGGTTATTCAAAGGAGTCAGGGATCTTGTTCTTCTACAAGGAAGACATTTTCTTCCAGAACTTGCAGTGTTCATTTGATCAGGATCTTTGTATGACTGCCTGCCAAAGATAATATGGCTATAGCATACCAAAACCATACAGAAATATCACTGCGATTAAAAAGCCTCAGTTAGGAAATGCCAGCATCAGCGTGTGTGTCTGTGTGTATGGGGGTGTGTGAGTGTGTGGAGGCCGTGGGACAAACTAAGCTGGGGTTGCTGCTGCTATTCTGTGTTAGCACAACAAGCACTGCAGGGCCTTACTCCTCCTTTAGCATGCCTCACAATGAATAATAGCCATACACGATAGAAAAAGCAATCTGAATCATTACAAGGATATTGGGGAAGGATGGAAAAGATTGCACAGGAATTAATGCAGTGTTTTAAAGACCCTAGAGTAGTTTAACAAGTCTCTAGCAAGACCCTAGATTACCAGCCCAAAGATCTCTTATTCTTTCCTTAAAGACTTGAAACACATTTTGTAGTTTTAGGAAATGAGTTTTTGTAGAGTTGGGCTTGAAAAAAGCTCAGCACAAATAGCAAGTTTTGCTTTGTTTTTGATGTAAAGGAAAGGCAGATGTTATGTACAAAGACATCAAGCCTTCTTTTTAGCATTAAGGTATAATGAATGATATGCCGTATTATGACTGATTATTATTTTCTTTACTATATGAGAGCTTCCTCATGGCAATTAAAAAGAGCCTTAGAATAGCAAACATTTCTTCCACTGGTTTTCCTTAATGGGAAGCTGGAAGGGACCACTTGAGTCATCAAGTCCTCTCCCATGTAATGCAAGGTAGCCATATAAATCATAGAATCATAGAATGGTTTGGGTTGGAAAGGACCTTAAGATCATCCAGTTCCAATCCCCCTGCCATGGATAATTAGTTCAGAAGGCTCCCTTAAAACCCCATCTGAAGTGACCTACACTGCACAGGCTGCACCACCTATCCCAGCAACACATTCAGGACCTCAATTCAAAGGTCATGTTATAAAGCACCCCAGGGAGAAAGAAGGAATGACGCAGGAAATTACCAGTTACTCTAATTCCCTGCAAGAGCAACAACATTGCTGTTGACTAAAACTCCTAAATGTGTATATAAATTTCCATGTATTTTCAGTAAATCCGTGATTTTTTTTTCTTCCTTTACTTTTTTTCCCCTGGAAAAAGAAATTCGTGCTAATCCAGTCTTTTCTCATTTATGCATTGAGAATGCTTCGTTTATAAACCACCAAGACCCAAAGGGCATATAAAATTTTAATGAGACATGTTCTCCCAAGGAAGAGAAGATTCAACATATTCACCTGAGAGTGCCTCTTCTATTAAAAGTAGGCCACTTCAGCCTATCAACTCACATGGCTGAGACAGCAGCCCACGCTTTCTGTTTGGGTTTTTCTGGCTGGTAAGAACAAGTTTCTACTGTGAGAGATGCCCCTCCGGCAGCAGCCAAGCATCTTCCCACTCCACAGATGGCTACCAGCAGATGTGTTGGATGAGCCTCTATTTGCCTAGGACCTGCTGAGCTGTGACCTTCCCTTGGCACATGGTGGGACCACCGGTGGGCAAACGCCTCCCCCAGCTGGGATCTCCTGCTCCTGCAAAGCACCAGGACCTCACAGACAGAGGGAGCAGGCTCTGGGCCATCCCACCCTCGCACACAGGGAGAGAAGAAAGGAAGTTTCTTTTCATCAAAAGAAATAACCAGCTTCAGGACTTTGGAGAGGTTCCAAGGAGCTTCCGTTGTTCTCTCCACTAGAGATGACTTTGGCACTGCCCCACCTTCTCCCGCTGAGCCTATACAGCCACCTTACATACCCCGTTGTGCACACCTGTGGTTTATGTCCAGAGGGGATGTTCATGCTGCTGAGAAGCAGCGCAGTGGCACTGTTTCCTACCCAACATGGGACTTGTGCATGTGTAACACCCAGGCTGGGAATCACGGAGGAGCACTTTTGCTCCTACTCCTAATTTGTGGGAATGCTCCCTCTGGTTCTGCCTGTTGTGTTTTACTGCTTTACCTGTGCTCAGTAGAGCAGAGGAAGGTTTTGTACCTTCCAGTGGATTGCCAGTAGAATTATATCCTAAGCAATAATTACAGGCCTAAGAAGATAAATCTCCACAAAGAGCATCTCAGCATGCATAAATGCATCAGAGGGCAGAGAAAGGCTCTAGAGATCCCAGAACTTCACTACTGCTTGTGTCTATAGGTAGAATACAGAGGAAACATCTTTTTACTTATTTTGCTGTGACTGTATTGCATCTTTTTATTTTTCTTTGCAATGTCTGCAGTGTTACTTTGTGTAGCCTTTGTTTTCAGAGTAAAACTCCAAGTGACTGCAGTCAAAATACTATCTTGTGATTTTGACTCAATTTCTGTTTAATCCTTAGCCAGTAAGAAATCCTTTGAAGCAGCACAACTGTGCTTGGACACACAGTAATCAGAGACAGACAGCAGGCAAATGTGCCAGAGCAGAAATCACGGATTTGCTGCTAGGTCACTGACAGCTCCAGATAGACCACAGAATCCTGGAATGATTTGTGTTGGAAGGGACCTTAAAGCTCATCCAGCTCCAACCCCTGCCACGGGCAGGGACCCCTTCCACTGGAGCAGCTTGCTCCAAGCCCCTGTGTCCAACCTGGCCTTGAGCACTGCCAGGGATGGGGCAGCCACAGCTTCTCTGGGCACCCTGTGCCAGCGCCTCAGCACCCTCACAGGGAAGAGCTTCTGCCTAAGAGCTCATCTCAGTCTCCCCTTGGGCAGGTTCAAGCCATTCCCCTTGGCCTGTCCCTACAGGCCCTTGTAAAAAGCTCCTCTGCCCTAAACTAAACTAGCTCTGCTTTAGTTTTGCTCGCTCCAAAGAGAGTCATAACAGTGAGAGGACCTTGCTCCATTAAGTCCCCCCACTACTGGCCTTAGACCAAGGGATAAAATCCTCACTACCGTGGCTGCCATACAGCCAAGTCAGTGTTTGTCTGCACAGAACCCTGCTCCAAAGCATTTCCACAGCTCACTGCTGCTGGAAACCTTCCTGATACTCTCCTCCCTCTACAGCAGAGCTCCAGGCTGTGACCACAGGTGCAAGAACCAGCTCATACTTAGGTTAAGGAGGGGACGGTCAATGGAGAACCTCTCAAACCCATTCAGCCCTTACTATTCCCAAGTCTCACTTCTCTCTCCATCAGTGGAACTGATGGGTGACAAGCGTTTAGCTGGAGCAGCATGTGGAAATGGAGAGGGAATAATGAGCCTCAGGTGCATGTGTCAGCTGTGGCTGCAGCTAATGTGTTTATGACCTAAGATGCGATCAACCAGTGGTATGCACTGTATTTGCTGCCTCTCAGAAGAGTGCTTTGAGATCCAGCTGCCTGTTACATGAGTGCCATAAGGCCTGAAAATGCTTAGGGATGGTTCTTTGAGGACTTTCCTTTGAGGAAATTATGTCAGCTAAATGGATTTCCCCTTTACTGAGGAAAAACTTGCAGCAAAGGGACTGTTTGGGTTAGAGGAGCAGCTTGAATGTACCACCTCTTCTCTCCTTTCCATCACTTACTGAGGTTCATGGCACTCATCACACAGGTGGATGCAAGGTGGGTTTGTTCTTCCCTTCAGCTTCCTCACACACTTCAACAAGGTGACATTTCCCATACGAAAACCAGATTGCTGCAAAGCAGAGGGAAGTGCAGGGCTTCAGCTCTGCTGTGCAGGGATGGGTTTCATCTGATTTTCATGCTGGAGCAACTTGAAAACAATTCTTTTCCCAAATATATTCAATATATTATAAAACCAAGGTGGTAGATGCTTGAAATAAGTGTTGCTGCCCCTTACAGTCCTATTCAAATTGACTTTAAGCATGTGAAATGATTTTTAAACGGCAATCAACATAACTGCATGTACATTTTAGGCATCTAAGTTTACTGTTGTGACTCACTCAGAAATGCTTTTCTTGTGTAATATTCTCTGGGTTCAGTCTGTATATTTTCCTTATCCTAAACATGGAATGCTTGAAAGACTGTAATTCAGGGAAACAATATTTATACTGTAATGTTCTTCCTGATGTGCTATGCAGTGCAGGAAAAGACTTTGGCATCAACACGTGCTCCAGGTCCTTATCCAGGCATCCAGCCTGGCCCTCTAACAGACATGCTGGCACTGTCAGAACTATTCCCATTCACCTGTGGGCTCAGTAACCATCAGTTTAAAGACAATTTACACTTTATTTAGGGATATTTGTTATACTGAAGGTTTCTTCAAGTGGCATCTTGAAGGAAGACATGGTGCAAGTACCTCCATCCACCTAACCTGCAAACCTGAACCCACGTTATTTGTGTTACTAATGTGCATTAATGCCAGGCTAGTGTGAAAATGCTCCTAAGACAATCAGGAACCAGCTCAGTTTATTCCGGGGACCCATGTGAGCTGCAGAGCAGAAAATCTGCAGCAGGCGTCCAGAAATGAGTCACTCTGGTGACAGATGTTAGGAAAACTAGGCCTGAGTGGGGTTAAATAAAAATGTGGTATTTCTCATGGTGAAACTGATGATATATTACAAATTCCTCTCATAAATTAAGAGTTTTTTCTTTTCAAGCACATGGTAGATATCATAGCATCATGTCAATTGGAAGGCCTCCTAAAAGGCTGAATAACACAAAGCTGAAAGCTCCTGTATCTGCGTTAATGTTGCAGAGTATTGATGTTAACATTGCAGAGATGTCACAGAGAAGGCTGGAGGTGTTGCACTGGGAACAGACACGGTTAATCGCAGCGTTAATTATGCTTTCTAAAAGCCTCGAGCTCAGTATTTGCTGTGGAAATGGAAATCGTTTCAGAGCTTTGCGTTCTTTATGTATTTCTGGTCTCCTGCAGTACTAATAGAGAGAATTCACCTCTTTTCGACATAGACCCAGTGCAATAGGAGACACTTAATTTTGAAATACAATGAGGATTTAGTTTAACAGTTTATGGGTCATAGGAAAAAGAAGGAAGGGAGTGGCTATAGAGGAGAAGCGTGCAAAATTACACTTCCTGAACAATGTGCAAGTTTCCAAGTACAGATATAGATATATATAGTATAGTATAATATATATATTATTAGAAAATAATAACCCCCCAATATTTTCTTAGTTCTTGGATTTAGCAACAACTAGGTTCCAGCTACCTTCACAAAGCTTTATGAAGAGTTCCATGTATTAAAACTTCTCAGGATATTGCTCAAGCTAGTTACTCCAATCACTTGCATTGTCCTTTTGAAGCAATCAATTGGGCAAATACCAGGCTGCTTCCTCACAACAGAGTGATTTCTCCACATGCCTGTACACAAGCCCTGCCAAGCTCTCTAGGCTGTCCTTCACTCTTCCCACCTGGAGCTATGTGTGGAGTCCTGCCCATCCACAGGCTGGGTTTCTTAAGTAGCCTGTTTTTATTCCATTGACAAGTTATCCTGTAAGACTTCAGATGATCCTATACTCTCAGGGGGAATATTAGTTTAGGTGCATTTGCCTCCTTGATGTTCACCAGCCTCAAGGGCAGGAAGGTCTTAGGTCTGCCTTGTGAGAGGCTTCCTTGAGAGCTGACAAGGGTCTAAAACCATCATTAAAACACCATTAAAATCTGCTGAGTCCCAAGGAAGTGCATTGGCTGCAAGATCCTCTTCCTTTCCTTTAGCTTTGATAACCACAACCATGAGCTGGGTGTTACACTGGCTGCAGCAAATCCTTGATGTAGCATTCTTGAAAGTAAAGAAAATGTGAACAAATATGCAAGTCCTAACAAAAGTAGTCCTAAGAGCAAGAACAGATTTGGTTTTAAATGCCCACAGCTCAGGGCACTTCAAATTTTAAAGATTTACAGTCTAAAATGCTGTAGATATCTGCCAAGACAACAGCGAACACTGAACACGTCTCACTAACTGGTTCCCTTTACAGTTGGAGGGCTGCAGTTGGAGCCTTTCATCTCTCTCTGACCTGGCTTCTCCATATCTCCAACACTTCTCTTCCTGAGCTTCTGCTCTGCAAGCAGTTAACTTCAGCAAATGCTGCTTCATGTGGTGCTGGACACCTACAGCTTCTGCCTCCTGAGGGTTTTAGCACACTCATGCTAGTACTCTTGCAATGGTCCAAGTGCTTTAAATCTTCTGGCTTCAGAAGCTGAGGATTGTGATTGCTTGCCCAATTGTTCTGTTTCAAATCCCTGCCTTAGTTCATGCTGTGCTGCCTTCGGCTCCCCAGTCTTTAATTACACAGCAATGAGTACCCACCGGGGTGTTCATTAAGTAATATACACTTCTGTAGCACATATATAAGAAAGGAACTATTGAAAAGCAGATTAACATGAATGTATAAACCCAGTACTTCTCAAATACAGTATTACAAATGCTCAGCCACAGTTAGAAGTATGGGACTGCTCGGCAGCACCATCTGCTGAAATGAAATACACTTGGTAATCCAGTTTCAGCAAAGCACATATTAACTGTTGAATCAGGCCAGACATCGTGTACGCTTGGCTTTGGAGTAGGAACAAGTGGTCCAGGATTCACCCTGGGACATATGACATAGAGCTGTCAAAGACCAACTCATATGTGCCTCTTTGGAAGGTGGTATATAGATGTAGAGGGTCTATTTTTTCAGTCTGAGCTTGTTTTTATGTGTTCATAGTACTACTGAAGCAAAAGATGCTTCAGCAACACTCAGTTTGGTAATGTCACTGTGAGGCAATAGAGCACTTACATACTGTTTAATGATTCAATAAATAGTGACTTGACTGCTTAGTGTGCAACCATCGTAGGATTTTTCAGTGGGCATAAATTGTTCATATGTCTCTTTCCTGATATATCATGCTCCAGGATAACTAAATAATGCACTGCAACTAACAGACTCCTAGAGTTTGGGCTTCTGTTTCCCAGTCACAATATTTTTATTTGCTACCTTCAAAATCCATATTAATTGCACTGAGGTTTGAAAAGGGGTTTATATTCAGCAGCACAGATCAAAATGAATTAGAAGGTGTGGGGCTACCCCAGATATGGTGAGCTCATGCAGGAGAAAGAAGGATCCCAATACCAGTGCCTCTACATGAATAGCATCAATGCTGTACGGTTGGACTCGATGATCTATAAGGTGTTTCCAGCCTAAATGATTACAGCAGTACATGTAAATTGTGCTGCTGTGCATGTTTCAGTCCTCTTGCCTATTTCTCCCAGTGCTCTTTGTGTTATGTATGAGTTATATTATGTGTGAGCTATATTGAGTTATGCTGAGTTATGTGTGAGTTATATTGAGTTGTGCTGAGTTATGTACAAGTTAGATTGAGTTATGCTGCTATGTACGGGTTATATTGAGTTATGCTGAGTTATGTATGAGTTCGTGTTATGCAGCATGAGAACTGCTTTCCCTCCACCACTTGGTGTGATTCTGGGAAAGCCTCTATGAAAAGCTTTTTGTGAGTGGATTTCTCACCAGGATTTGCCCACCTGGCTGCAGTCACCATCAGAAATGTCCCTTCTTTTTCCCCGGGGTTTATTTTGCTACCTCCTGGGTGTCATTTGCAGAGCAGCGCATCTGGGTCTGCCCATTGCACACCAGTGTTTCCAGCTGCAGCTGAATATCCAGCTATGCCCTGCCCTCTTGTGGCGTGCTGCTGGCCTCATCGCACCCCGTCTGATCTTACATCCCTGGAAAACCTGGAGACCCCTCAAAGCTGCAGCTGAGGGGATGGGGTGTCAGTGTGTGAACCCGCTGCAGGCAGATGGGTTTTGGCAAGTGCTGTGTTGCTTCTGTCACATATTGCCTCTGTCAGCAGCATCACATCCCACCACCTAAAATTGCCAGCATGGTTTCCAACAGAGGCTAAAATGAAAGGCTTATGCGATTTTTGCCATCTGTTACACACCCTCTGGACCACAGTCCTGCACTTGGATGGTCCTCCCATCTAGAGTCTGCATGCAGGGACAGAGGATAACTGAGACATCCCCTAATCGCAAAATCCTGGAAGAGTTTGTATTGGAAGGGACCTTAAAGCTCATCCAGTTCCAGCCCCTGCCACGGGCAGGGACACCTTCCACGAGCACAGGTTGCTTCAAGCCCCTGTGTCCAACCTGGCCTTGAACACTGCCAGGGATGGGGCAGCCACAGCTTCTCTGGGTACAACACCAACTCCTCTGGTTGTCAATGTCAGCACTTTTCTTAGCTATAGATGCAGCATTAAGCCTCTTTCAGTCTCTCAATCCAGTCAAGTAGCTCCTGTTCTTACTTTAGTCCTTCCCCTTCAATAGTTGCTCTATTCCCTTTAACAGAGTTTACTCCTTCCCAAGCCTAAATGAGGCATTGGATTCTGTTGTATGAGCTGAGCAAAGGAGGGTTAGGAACACATCTTTCTGCAGATCCCAACCCATCCCTGTTCCTCCCGACTCTGAGGCTTGACCTCCCAGTGCAACATGCAACAAAAGACAAGACTGTGGTGGGCTCAGCTGATACGTTTCCAGTCAAGCCAACAGAGTTTCCCCAGATTATATCATCATTTCCTTTACCTAAGCCTTTTCAGATGGTCAAAGTAATCCATTTTTTCTTTTCCTCTGACAGCCCTACATCTCTTCCTGCTTATTTCTCTGTCTGATTTATTCTATTTTCTGGCTACCTTGCTAGGATTTACTTTCTTCTGAGCAGTTTTGCCCTATTGATTTCTCTCACCTCTCCAGGATTTCATCTGGCTCAACTGCAGGATTTCTTTCTTATTTTCCCCCTTCCTCCATCCCTTTCTGTAGCTGTTGTGTCTCAGCCTTTGCCTCTTTACCCTGCCCTGCATGCCTTGCTAATATCAATGGACAGCAGTTTTCTATCTCTGATCTAAACATACTAGAGGAAGAGTTGACATGTTTAAACCTAATTAACCACCCAGGTAATTGGGGCCAGGCAGACAGCATAGGGGGCAGTGCTTGGCTCCTTCCAGGCCTGGGATAGCTTGATTGGAGACATCCAAGTCTATTTCTGCTTTAATGCCTATTTAATGGCAGTATGACTATCCCCTGAGTAGAAAGTTGGCAACTGCTCTTCTAGTAGAAGACCTGAGAAAGCAACGGTCACATAAATTAAGTCAGTTCAGGCCTCGAATATGTATAAATAAATATACACAAGCTGTGTGTCACCGCGAGGGCTGAGCTGGGGAGGCAGAAAAACTGGGAATGACCTAAATCTTATGTTGTACACTCATCTAACTTATGGATGTGTTCAACAAGTTGATGAACCAAGAAAAACAAACACTGAAATTTTAAACACAATTGGTTTTCCTACAAACTCGGTTTTTCAATGTATCTCTGTGGGAGAAGATCCAGCTTGGCTGGATAAACTGTGAGCAGCCACCGATGGATGATGTCTCATGACATGTACATGTCTGAAGTAGACAGCATCTTTGGTCTCTGAGAAACCCAGCATGTTAAACAATCAGGATTAAGCTTCCTCAAAAGCTAACCCCCAAATTACTTGCTGTTCATCTATGGAGCAGGCCTCTGTAGCCTAAAACAAAGCTTTGGGAGCTGCTCTGAAGCTCTTCTTTCACTGCAATGCTCTGAGTATCAGCACCTTCTCTTTTCTCACTCCCATTCATTAGTAGATGAAGGGATCGTTTTGTGAGACAGACTGAGGAAAGAACTGTGAATTGTTCTGTCCCTCTTTTGACAGTAAAGTGACAGTGCTTGCCTGTATTTTCCTTGGGAAGATGTCCTGTGCAGCCGCCTTGCAGTGCCACCACTATCATGCAGTAAGTTGTTACTGCAGCAACTGCTACTTCAGTAACTAAACAGCAACTATAAAGCTCTTAAAGATGCATTTTCAGCATTTTCCTCTAGATCTTGGCTGTGACATGTAGCTAAAAGAGAGTGAGCAGCTGGATAGGTGGGAAATAGGGAGTGGTAGGATCCTGCCACTTAGTTGGGAATCCAAACTGAAGAGGAAAGGCATCTGCGGGTGGGGAGGCAGGTACAAGGTGCACTCCAAACCCTCACTGGGACTTGTTTCTCCAGGACTGGAGGTGATGAGCCAGTCGCATCATGGGCTTGGGGCTTCTCACCCCACCAGAGCATCAGGGGAGTCAAAAGATACAGACATGACACAGGTGTGCACATAAATCTTACCCCCTCTTCCTGAAGTCATCGTTGGAGAGAAGTACATTTGGTGGGTGATATGAGAAGACAGATGGACACATACAGAGCCTGGTATTCCAGTGCTCCCCTGCTCTGGCACAGCCCAAGGGTGGGAGCAGTCCCTTCCACTGCTGCAGAGACACCAACACACCTGGACCTGCTCAAAGGGGCAGCTTTTCCACCTAGCAAATGGATGCTCAGAGATGATGAGGGCGAGGGATGGGAAGTGTGTGTTTCCTCTGTTATGTGAATACGCTGATCGCTATTTGTGTCTCTTCTAAATCTTATTTTTCTGTTAATTGTGACTTAGGACGTACCCAGCAGGCCTCTAATTTTCAACGGCAGCTTTCTGCCTGGCAGCCCATTAAGCCCCTGCCATGCTGGCAGTCATGTTAAGGGCCGCTCTATTGATTGAGGTAGCACAGAGAGCTGGCAGAGTTTTCACAGGAGCTGTGACTTAAAAGCAGGGGTCCCCAGCAGGACATTGCTGAAATCAGTGGAGATGAGCATCTCCCCAGCCTCAGCCTCTGACGCATTTCACCCGATGCAGGCAGAGAAGCATGGACAGAAGCGTGGACCAAAGGCTTTAACAGCATCTCTGCAAACCGTGTTTCCCAGGCCACAGCGTGACAGCAGTTTGGCAGCTGCTCTGCTATGAACAACTAGAAGTACTACTGCAATAACACGACCTCACAAATCCCCTCTGTGCACAGGTAAGTGCTGCGTAGTGGTCAGCATTGGTGCTGCCAAATCCCAGTGGGAGACTGCAGCACGTGCAGGACCCTGAAGCAGCTCCCCAGGAGGGATTGCAGAGATGAGATTGTAGAGAGCTCTTGGGTCTCTTTTCCCAAGTAACAAGTGATAGAACAAGAGGAAACAGCCTCAAGTTGCGTCAGGACAGGTTTAGACTGGATGTTAGAAAACATGTCTTCACCAAAAGGGTTGTCAGGCACTGGAAGAGGCTGCCCAGGGAAGTGGTGAAGTCACAGTCCCTGGAAGCAGTTAAAAGATGCGGAGATGTGTCATTGAGAGCAATGGTTTAGTGGAGGTCTGGGCAGTGCTGGGTTAATGGTTGGACTCAATGATCTTAAAGGTCTTCCCCAATCTAAACGATTCTGTGATTCTGCGAAGCCGGGGCTATGTGGAGTCAACGCATCTCCATCGGGTCCCCAGCTCCTGGGCTGCACGGGAAGTTTTATTCCGGTGCCATTGGAAAAGAAGTGGAAATAATCCTTTTTTTTTTTTTTTTTCTTTTTTTTTTTTTTTTTTTTTTTTTTTTTGCACCTGCCGCCTTTTCAATATAGGAAGAAAATACCCAAACCATGCCGGCAGCACAAAGTGTTGCCCGCTTTGACCACACGATGGTGCTGCAACACAAGCGTTTGTTGCGAAAATACAGCTGCTCACGACATCCTAGAACCATGGAATCTTAGAACGGTTTGTATTGGAAGGGACCTTAAAGCTCATCCAGTTCCAACCCCTGCCACGGGCAGGGACACCTTCCACTGGAGCAGCTTGCCCCAAGCCCCATCCAACCTGGCCTTGAGCACTGCCAGGGATGGGGGATCATTTAACGTGCCTGTGTTAGGGGTATCTACCAGGAGTAACTTTTTGTGCACTGCTGTGCCTTGTCTTTAACAAAAGAGCGTTTAACTTACTTGGAAGATGGATTACATTCTTGTCAGAAGGATGTATTCAGAACTGTGGCAGCTTCACCATTTATCTTCAATTTATTAAGCTGAAGCATACAAGCCTGTGCGCTGGACTCAAGATACCAACATTTTCCATGTAAACCAGTGCCTGTTTTTCTTAGCCAGAGATCCTTTGTTTTTACTGTGCTTCTTTCAGCCAGCCAAGCTGCTTGGCCCAAACGTGCAAGGTCTTACAGAAAACACATTTCACATTCTTCTGCAGTAGCAGGGAGAATATTTGGGAACAACCCTTCCCTCAGTGCCTTTGCGCTCAGGAAAGCTGCACCTTTGCCTGATTACTTTATTCAGCAGAGACAAGAGTGAAAACGCACTATGAGACAACACATTTTCGGAGGTCTCTGCAAAGAGCTGCTGCTACACTTTTTGCAAACATGAAAATCTATTGTCTTGATAGCAAGTCCAATTCCTTAGCAAATTACTGTTCTGGGAATGGAGGTCAGCTCAGTGCTACAGCAAATAACAGTAATATTGAATTCTTTCACAGCTAGAATTGTCAGCAGAAAGGCAAAGGGAATTGGAAGAGCTTTATCCAGTATAGAGATGAGCTTTGTCCAATATAGAGATCTGCTGTGAGGCTGGAGTGAAGCCACTGAATGGCAGTGGTACACTGCTCTGCGGCTGACAGAGAGGGGCTCTGGACACCCAGCGCTGTCACATCATTCAAGAAAATCAAATGCTTTTTTACTTTAAGGTCACCAGATCAATACTATTTTTACAGTATGGACTAGAGAGCAATATCCTTACTTCCAAGATACCCTTTTGACAGCTAATTTCCTACTTTTTGATACTTAGTCGTGCCCCAACCCAACAGTATAAGGTTGCAATGTGTTAAAGCAGGAGACCATAATTTGGAGCTCATGAAAAAGGTGAAGACCTAAAAGCAGCTTCAACCACAACACAGCCTCATTGGAGACTTCACTTTCAGATCATGCATAGCTTATAGCATCTTCCCCATGTGTTACAGTGCTCTACGCAACACGACCACACTTAGTGTACCACCTGCTCCCGCCCTTGGGCACATCTGGACACCACTGTCCAGCATCGTACAGGGAACCTCCAATCTTTCCCTTCCTCTGAGTCAGAACTAGGCAGGACCTCAGTCTAGGAGAGTGATGGGTATGATTCAGCCTAAAGCAGAAATTATGACCATGAAGCGTGTTTTGATTGAATTTATATACTTAGGCAAAAGGCAGAGAGAATTTCCCCAACCACTGGTGGACTGCATGAGTCTGCTGGCAGAAATTAGAGTTCATCACCATACATCAGTGTGACACAAACTACTGTGTGTCATTTGTTCATGGCATTAACCCTCACACTAAATGATAGTAACAGAAGCATGCCTTAGCTTTTAGGCCAGTAAGATAACATCATTAGCTCATGGTTGTAATGGAAATATTTGACCATGACAGATCAGGTTAGCAAACACTGTGTATCCTGACCACGTTATCCTGACCACACAGTATTGACTCTAATTCAGAGCACAGGTAGCAGAAATCTTTTAATGTCAATAAACTGTTGACTGAAAATTTTACATTTGCAAACAGTGGTGAATTTATTCTGATTTTCTGATTCATTCTGCCATGGTATTTTTTTGTACTGCTAAAACAATCCATCCTCCGTTCTCAAACCATTTTTGGTCTTTAAGCATTCCTGAACAAGAACGAATCTGTTCTGCTTGTCTAGAACTACTTCCCTAAATTACTTAGTTTAGTCTTTCCAAACACCAGACTGAATCCTTTTTAAACAGCACATTAACAGTTGGCAAAGGACCTAGAAATGTACTTCTGTTACAAAAAAATCTCACAGCATCAGTCATATGCACGTGTGAAATGTTCAGGATTCATGAAGTTTGCAGCATTAATTCTCAGTGTAGAAACACAGGAAGTAAATAACATGTCCCTGTGGAGGAAGATGGTGAATAGTTATCCTTAGTATTTGAAATGTATTTGTGAATTCATCAGGAAGCTGGATTGTGGGGCCCTACGTAAAGGTTGAAAGGACACATAACACCAATTAGAAATGATTCTCTGGGGTTTCGATACCTGGTAGCTAAATACCAGCTTCATTTGACCCACTCAACATGCGTTCAGGGAAGAAACAATCCGTTTTGGCCTTAAAACGAAGTCATCTACAGGCAGCATTTTTATGCGTCCATGCTGGCCAGTTCCATCTGCATCTGCAGCTGTCAGTGACCCTGACCAGGTGTGTTTGAAATCAAATATTGAATTACTGCACATTTATAGAGAAATTTGGCCATTTTGGTCAAATAAAAGCTTTCAGATAGTCCAAAATTTCTCCATAATTGATTAAACACTTTTTTATCAATTCTGCATATCTCAATCTTCTTAACTAGATGTAGACATCTTTCCTGAAGAGAGAAACACATAACATGAATCTAATCAATTAGGTAACATCCCCTCTCGATGAGGACACAAGATACTGTGCCTCCTGTCCATTTATGCATTTAATAACAAGATTTCATATTGATCTTAAAATGCATATTTCTTTGCAATGGAGAAGAGTAATTGTGTAGAACCTAACAGAAAACTCCATAAAAGCTCTTCGTGGCCAGCAATGGACTTTACATCAAGCCTGTTAGTGGTTTCCTGGGTAAATTTGTGAATAATATGAATAAATGATACACATTTGTATTTACATGAACGATATATGGAAGATAATGGATTTGCATATTAGACACTAAATGTGGCTTGTTGTTTGTATTTCAATCATCCATTCTTACCTGGAATATAAAATGTTCTTTCACAAGATCTGTGGCTAAGAAAGTCCATTTATCTTGAAGGTATAAATTAGACTTGCAAATTTATGCAAATGCAATTAGCCTTTATCTTTGTTTCAGAATTAAGGAAACATTAAAACCTTACTGAGAGTGAAGACCACTTGTGAGTATGCTGACAAAAAGAAACCAAATTTTACGTTGAATTCAATTAAAAATTTTAATGACTAAATGACATTGATAGTTTGAAAAAAATGAATGAATAACATATACTGAAAATGAGATTATAAGCGTAATTGTAGGAAACTGATGCTAATTCTGTGTTGCAGCATCTTAAAGAAGGTTAAACTTCACCATCCCCATGGAGAGAGTAAGACATCATCTTTGTACTAATGCTTTTCCACTCTTTTCCTGGGGTAAAAGAAGTTGCAATAAACTGATAAACAAGATGCTTTACATTCTCACAAGGAAAATGTGGTACAGCTCTCGCGAAGTGTGCTGACTGAAGGTGAGAGTCTCAGCTCATCAATCGGCTTCTCTTTGGAATGGGAAAAATGTAAATATCCACGCACAAAAATAGAATTTAAAAAAATAAAAACTCCTTTCAGCGCTGTATTTGTGGCACTAAATTTACATATTATGTCCTCTTCCATAAAAAAGCATCATCAAAAAGAACTTGTGCCAGTTTCGTATTAAAAGGCCTGTAGAAATCTCTTAAAATTGCCTTCGTTGTTGGTAGCATAGGTCCTAGACTTCTGTCTTCAGGTCGTCTAGTGTTTGACGCAGGACTCTTTGTAATCAGAGCTTCCTGTTTCTCACTTAGAGGTCCTGTGGAAAACCAGAAGATTATCTTAGAATATTTCACTAAAAATGCCCATGCTAAAGACAGCAAATCAGGTTTGCCGGGGGAAGACAAATGGAATTTGTGTTAGCCGCGGTGATGTTTCAGAATACTTAATACAGGCTTAGATTAGTGAAATAAATCACTGTTAGTAAATATGGAAATAATACGTTTTCCTTCCATATTAATTAATCATTGCTACAACAAGCAACATAAATCATTCCTGGAGGAAAAAAGAGTGTTTTCAGAAGACAACTGTGACATGGTGGAAGGTGGCCCTGCCCATGGAAGGGAGTTGGAACTAAATGATCTTCAAGGTCCCTTCCAACGTAATCCATTCTGCGAATATAACTTTCCATCCATTTTGGATTTGCAATTATTTGCTGGTGTTACTTAATTTTATGATGCCAATTGTCTAATATCTGATAGCAACTCTACGGGTTTCACTCATGTAAGCCCTCTTTTTTGTTTGTTTTGGAGGCTGTCAGTGGGATCAAAGTGGTCAATGGGTATAGCGATGCCCCTATTCCAGGAATAAGCGTTAAGCCCTTGACAATGTATTTCAGCAAGATAGAAACCCACAGACTTTTCCAGTGTAAACCATATTAAGGAAGGAGATGCCAAACACTTCATCTGTTCAATCTGCTGCATTCAAACTTTCTCATCATCTAGACCAATGTTTGGACCAGCCAGACTATTTTGCAGCCACATTCTCATCCTCTTGCTACTGTCAAATCAACATTGGGCAACATTTTGTCTGTCAACATTTCTTTGAGGATTAGCAACAGATGTCTCAATCAACACAGCAAAAACACAATTTCCCCCTTTTCCCAAGGCTAGAAACTCAACCTTTCATCATACTCAGATTTAGATCCTGGATTGGTGAATGCTGGCAACAGCAGGCACACTTCAATTTGTTTAAATTCCATGGGATTGCTCTTACATCTCTGTAAGCCCATGACAAACAAGCCCTGACTGCCTTCAGAAGGAGGACTGGCTTTCGTATGGTAAGATTTATCAGATATATCCCCACATGCTGAATGGTTTTGATTTTTTGCCTTGACATAATCTTATTAACATCTTCCAACACCAACTTTTCTATGGGAATTTGAGAGCTTTAATTTTGCTCGACTCCAGGCAACAAGTTTAATGCATTCTTCAAGCCATATTCCCGTGCTCCTATTTTGTCTCCTAATAAGCAAAAATTACCTAGAAGAAGGATAAATCAACCAGAAGACACATACCCAAATCCAGAAACCGGAACACCATGTGCATGGTGTACTTCACATTTGATGCGTGGTCCTCCAAGCGAAGAACAAGTATCTGATCTTTGCTAAAAACCGTCAGCCAGTCCAAAAGATACACAACATAGAGCCCAACCTGTAACCTTACCTGTAAGCACAAAAAAATCCAAAGCAAATAAAGATTAATTCATCTTAGAACACTTGTAGCAGTAAGAAACCAAAGCTCAGCTCTGCCTTTTGGGCAAAATTCCCACACACGTGCTTCTGAGGAACCATAAAAAGACAATATCTGAACTTTGAACATTTGTTCAATCTTCCTTTTGATTCCTGTGCAGCTTAAGGAAATCTTTGCAAATGGCCTTTCTATTGGTTAGAGATATCATTTTACTAAGGGCTTGGTTGTGTACCTGCTGCAACAGGCACAGGTCTGCATAAAAGCACTGCACAGAAACAACTATATGAAGAAGGATGCTCTGCCATCTCACCTCCATGCTCCTCTGTGCTTGGGATGACCCAGGCTTCACTGTGAGTAGTACAAATGCTCTGATTTGGTGTCAGGAATTAGATTTGGTTGTATTTGCTTACATCCTCTCATTGCAATAATTAGATTTAGATCTAAGCTGAAGCAGCAATGGCTGCTAGACAGTGTTAATGGCACGTTGTCTGAGTATGCGATGAGAGTGCCAGACTATGTTAGACCAGGCATGTGAAAAGGCAGTTTTTCAGCCTATCCTGATCTAATCTCTGTTTTTCTTCCCTCCTCAATTTTACATAACAAGCTGAAACATAAAAAGGGTAGTCTGGAGTTCTTAAAAGTCTAACCTCCAACTGTGCCTATAAATACTTTTGTAAATCCCTCCAGGCTCAGAAGAGAGAATCACGAATCCCAAGTCATAAGCATCTTTCATAAAAAGACTTAACATCTTTAAGTCGCATTACTGCAGAACAAATGAACTCAGATAACAATTGTATCTTTCACTTCTTACACTGACTCGTGGCCTACACTGATACCTAAATTCCAGTAAAATAAGCCATATTTTGAATTATTGCTAGTCATTATTATCATAATGTATGATTCTGATGCAAGTCTTTGGCTGTTTATAACAGTAAGCATCTATATTTAGCAGACTCCTTTGTATACTTGCTACACAAGAATTTGAAACATTTAATTAAAACATCAACCTAACATGTAATAATAATGGCACATATACTAATAATAGCTCCCCAGCCCTCAGTCAATGCCCCATTTCACAGAATACCGGGCCAAACACGTCCTCAGTGATGGGTTTTGCTTTTGTTTCTCCTGGGAGATGGAGGTAAGCAAAAGGCAAACATGAGCTGCATGATATACTTTGGGATTGCAGTGCTTTCCCACACAGGTTTAGAACCCTTTTTAAAGCTTTTCACCAGAAAGAGGAATTTTAAGCTATATGTCCCCAAAATTTTAACTAATATGTCCCTATAATTTTCAGTTTTCTTGGAAACAGCAAGAACCTTGATCTTATTCCCTAGACAGTGTGTTGTACTGACTTCTTTTCCATCGCTGTTCTTCTGAACCAGATCATCTCCTTCCATAAAGCTCCAATGATTCTCGTCTATACATCAAAGGCATCAGTAGAGTTTCCCAAGCCATTCTCCCTTCCATAATATCTATTCTTTCAGTTTGTTCACCCTGGCTTTGCATGCCTTCCTCTGGGTAATATGCTTTTCACTGATTCTAAGTAAGGATATGCTGCCAAACACCCCTTTCTTTACAGGTTAGCAGGTAGCAGCAGCAACACAGCAACAACGTCTGTGACACCTCTTTTGTTTCAGGAATGTATTAACAAATAACAACATAAAAATCTTCTGGCATAGTCACACAATTAGCAATCTGATGAGCTCACCAGGGAAAATAATCCTGACTTTTTCAACGTGTAGCAAGCCATGCACATAACAAACAGACTTTAGCAACTTGAATGAAGCAGCCGCTAAAAAAGCCCATTGAGGAGCACAGTTAGCATTTGTGTTTTATTACGAATAGCATTTGTGTTTTATTACAAACACCTGCTTGTGGCTCTTTGGGAAGAGGCATCCTCTGTTCATTTGCAGAAGTATCTTCTTCAGAGGGCTGCCTAAGACAACAAATGAAGATTGGTTCTGTACCCTGAGGATGAAGAGAGGAGGAAACTCTTTCCTTCTGGTTCCCTCTCTGCTTTTCTCTCCCCCCACTGGAAGAAATGCATTTGTACAAGCAGATGGCTGGAAAATGCTGTGATATTGCCCAGCAGCATCTCGTGCCTGTGGAGGACCTGGAGGCTATCAATAAAGATGAGCAGCTCCAGCCTACCTGCCAAGGTAAGTAAGAGGAATGTCCTCTGCTGTGGGGCTCAAGCCTGTGCAATACACTCTTTTATGGCTATTTTATTGAGTGGAGGAGGGCACTAACTTCCCCTTGGAGACAAAAAGGGGAAGTATTCCCTCTAAGTCCTTTACAGCCTGAGCAAATAAAATAGGATTGAATGGCAAACTGGCCAGAAGTGATACTTCAAGTCAATCTCTTCCATATTGTTCTCCCCCCTCAAGCAAAGTTTGAAGTCATTACTACATTGAAAATGTGGATTGTGGAATACTGAGGCTGTAATATTCATCCATTCTCCTGCCAGCAGTTTCTCTATTTCCTTTTATCATTTTCTGATGTGCACAACTGAAAAAGAAAGTTTTTTTATCTAGTTATTGGTAGCCTTTTCCGGAGAAAGAATACATCATTTCTTCTGATTTTGAGGCAATTTAGCACCAGAAAGATCCTTGCCAGAACTACTTTTTGGAGGCATCTGCAAAAAAAGCTTACACATTAAACTGTAATCTTCACAAAATGTGCTCTCCATACGCTTGCACAATAGAAAGACTGCATTATTACTGTTGGCATTCATCAGGGAACAGACTGAGGAGACAGCTGAGCCAGTACATCAGCTTTTATATGTTTACATATATATTTATGTCATCCACTTTACAAATTAAAACGGAGAAAGTTTTATGTCCTGATGCTTATTTGCTCAGCATTTTGGTCTTTTAATAACCTTGACACAACGCACCATCCCACAAGCAAGGAATCAAACGTTCTTGGAAATACGTACGGGCATGGCATTGTTGAGGGTGTTGTTGTAGACACAGGCCCTCAGGGAATAATCCAGCATGCAATTTTCAAACAGCTGCAGTGATTCTGCCACTTTTTCATGAAAATCTTCCACAGATTTATTAGCACTTGCAAAGTACAGATAATCGGAGTACAATCTGTGAATGAGAGATGCGTAAATGATAGAGGGAATGAAAGCAGACTTATTTACATGAGAATGGCAACCAGTTAAGTGCATCAAGGGAAAGGGTACATGTGTGTAACATCACTCCACTAGCAGCCTGGTCAGCCAGAGATACATATTCTATTCATTTTGATGGGGTTTGGCTCAGAGTAGCATTCATTTCAGGGAGCTGCTAAACATCATCTCTGCTTTCAAGGTCAGCATCACTTGAGAACCTGACCCTAGTAATTGTGCAAGCCAATATTTTCTCCTGAAAGCAAGTTTTACAAGTGTATGTGCTTTTATTTTGTGTTATCTACCAATAATGGAAGTGTTCTCAGCTGACACTGGGTGCCCCTCTATATCTGGTGCTCCACACTACCATGGGTAGAAACAGTCCCCATCTCAAAAGCTTAATGTTGATTTTAAAACCAGCAGAGAATGGGATGGGTTATAAAGAGGGATTTGTATATGATTACCAAGCTGGCCAACATCAAGAGCAAGAAAGAGTCCAGATTTCCTAGTTTTTTGCAGAAAGCTCCCCCTCCAATCCTATATTGGCTTTCCATCAAAAACATCCAATTTACAGCATTCCATCTCTTGTTTTTTTCACGCTGAAATACTCCAGCTAGGTGAATGGTTCACCTTTGTGCTACAGTGTCTAGTGCTGCACTCCCCAAGCAGTCTCACCTCTGCTTAGAGGACAGCAGGACATGAGCCCATGCATGTTTGGAGCTTGTAGGCAAGCAGAGCCCATGCATCAGCTGCTGCTGTGAGCAAAAGCCACCAGCAACAGGAATTTCTCTTAAATTACAGCAAAGGAATATCCCCTCATTGCGCATTTCTAGCCCAAGTTTTACAGTTGCTTAATATCACTTTAAAAAGATTATCTAAATTCAAATCCCTCTGGATGGGGGTGGTGGTGAAACAACCTAAAACCTACAGGCAACTGAAATACCTGTTTTAGCATTAATCCCTCAAACCCTGATTAAACTTTTCCAAGGTAAACGTGGTTCAAAGAGACAGAGGAAATGCCCTGACACAGCATAAATATTAGATCTGCTTTCTTTCAAATTTAGGCTTAGAAACTATAACCAGAGCCAATACTGTAGGTACTGTTTGATATGCTGTTATTGAGGAGTCATTTCTCCGAGTGTATTTGCAGCACAAATATTGCGCCTCCATAGAACCCACCTCTCACAAACCCTAGATATCTCTCAGCCTCTTCCAAAAAAACACAGGTGTCTAAGGAAAAACCTAATAAAATCCATTTATTTCGGTCTTATTTTATTGCTGCAGTAACCTTTTGTACTGCACTTTATTTATTTTTTAACTTCCCTCGATGTCCACAGGTACTTAAAAATTCATCATTTAATTTAGAAAGTTTAGGCCCTAATCCAGCAAAGCACTTAAGCACAGGAATAGCCCCTCTACACTCATTATTTATGTTAGCGTTTTGCAAGAACATGATTTTAATTCCCATATGAAACAAACGGAAGCTCTCTGTTAGTTTTAAAAGGAAGGGCTGCATTTGTTGCAGGATGCTTCCCATTCAATTTTTACACGTTTTAAAAGAAAACTCATAGCAAACTATAGAAGATGAGACAGAGACACCCAATACTATGTGTAGGAGTGACCAACTAGGAAAAAGACTCTTTTTGTCCAGTTCTTCCCAGTCTGGCAAATACGCTTCAGACAGCTTTCTTTAAATGAAAACACTCCACCTCAGAGCAGAGGGATGGTACCAGGTTTGGACCAGGCTGGTTGAGCAGCCTATTTCAAAGCTATGCCCACCAGTCCTTGAGGACCACAACCATGGCACCATGTGTGTCTCCTCTGCAGTGGCAGACCTTGGGTCCTTCACGCTGTACCCACCAAAGAGCCACCCCATCAGTACAGGGTTTGAAGGGGAGAAGCTAAGGGACAAAGCCAGCTGACTTCAACTGCATCAGGCACACAACAGCATCTCCTGATTGCAGAGAAGTGTGTACATCAACAAGATTTGAGCTTGCCTGGCTTGTGCCAGGGATGACAGGATGGACTGCTCCTGGCAGACAACATGAAATGCTTCTTGCTGAGGGAAATCAGCCAGCAGACATCACGTACAGCATGGGCCTGGTTTCAATTTCATTTGAAATGTTTAATATGACTGCTTAGAATTTCTATGCATCCATTAAAATAAATGCATCATTTTAAAGACTTGCTGACATCTGATGGAAAGCTACATTCTTGAAGACAAGCTCCATCTCTACAGGGCAGTTAAGATTTTCTATGTTTCTTTCCATCTGTTTTTAATTCTGGGGACATCTGCCTGGAAATAAAACCTTTGCTGATTAGGATTTCAGCTGTTCCAGCTACTTGAAGTTCTTAACCTCAATCACCATCCATTACAATGAAATAATGATGACACTGACAGCCACCATCACAAATCTTGATGTCCTCCAAATATCCCCCGTTGGGGGATAGACCAAACCCTGTGCAGGTTAGACCAGATCCTGTCCCAGACCCTCCTGATTTTCTCCTGGCTACTGCATTATTGATGGAGTTGCCTGGGCTTCCCGTTCTGCCAAAGCTGCTTTTGCTCCTGCAGCTCAGATGAGCTATCAACAGCAAAGGCATAGGGAATCATAAACAAAAAGCCACCAATTTATCACCAATAGAGCAAGCGAGATGAAGCTGACTTTTTATCTCTCCCTCATTAAAGCTGGCGAAGAACTACACCTGTATTACAAAGAATGGTTAAAGCAATGAGGGAATTTGTTGGTAGTTTACACAAGGAAGCCACTTCAGCCAGCTCTGTAGCATACAACTGCCACCTGTTAAATCCTGAGGTCAGGAGATGCCATTAGAAGTTGAGAGCTCTATTTCCTGACATAGGAGCTGACAAGCACTCTCACAGCTCTGCCTCTCCTCAGTAGCCGTGTCCTACCATCAGGGAAACTCTCCAAGGAGCACCCTTCTCTTCCCGCTGCCACTCTGGACAGCTGCTGCCTCCATGAGCATCCCAATCCTGCTCTTCTCCCACTACATGAGCTCACACCAGAGCCTGGTCCCACCATCATCTGCAACCCCTTCTCCTTTTTGGTCATTTCTGGGGTTTTGCCCTTGAGTGCTGACCTAAGTATCCTGGATATCCCTACGGAGATACAGAGAGAAGAAATTCACACCCCCTTGGTCTGATACTTTTAAGCTCTTGCCTCCATGCCCTCCACCTTCCCTGTTGCCCTCATCGTTACCATCCTCTTTCAGACAATGCAGTGGGAAGAAATGCGTCAGAAATCTGGAGGAAGACTAGAAGAAAAAGTGAAATCCAAGTGGAAAAAAGGACATTCCTGGCTAACCCAATGGAGAACCATTTGATAACAGCCTGCACCTTGCAAAAGCAGAGCCTTTTCGCTGCGAACAAAGTCAGGAAGACCAAGAATGAACTCCTGTTGGCTGAACAAGCTAAAATTGCCCGGTAAAGCTCTATATGACTGTTGCACCAAGCATTTTTAAGACTAAAAGAAGTTTGTATGATTTGCTGACTCTGGAGCTATCTGCAATCTTTGAATCAATTTGAACAGTATACCCCTTGAAGATATAAACCTTATTATTTAACCTGAACTGAAGCGCATATAGGACCACACATGCAGGGACCTATAAATGCAAGTGCCATGCTCAGTCAAGTGAGCCCTGCTGAGAACCAGGGCATATTAGCTCAGGTGATGTAGTTATATTGCATTTGGCAAGGTATATATTCATTTCTTTTCAGGTGTCCACGTGTGGCACTCACTGTAGCATTTACACTCACATGTCCCTCTTTAAAACACTATCACAATGCCAAAATACACAGAATAAACCCCCTTGGCAGCTCTTAGCACAAACCATGCAACTCCATCAAATACCACGTGAACATTTATTTGCATCCAAGAGAATGAAAGCAAATAAAATCATTATAGTAAGAAATTGTTCTTGCGTACTTTAGCAACGTGATCTTTGCTCACCTTTCAACAGGGTCTCTCAGCATGATGATAAGTTTGGCATTCGGTTGGAAGGCATGGATAAAATCCTGGATTAAGAAGGGAGGTTCTCCTTCAGTACTGTTGTCATAAAAGAAAATCCAAGCGTTGTTATCCCACATAGTTGAGGCGCTGGCTTCCCCTGGAAATTAAAAGCATCTCTGCTAGTAACTCATTTCATTCCTTGCATTGGAGTGGAAATGGCTGAATTTGGAAGTGGTGCAGATTGACTAAAATTGACCCTATTAATTACAACATACCTTAGTTCTTGTAAATTGGTCTAGCTAATGCTCCCCCCCAGCACCAGAGCAATCACTCAGCCTTGTACCTGCGTGAATGTAGTGATGGGTAAGGCAGGTTTCATGTAATTCCACCTGAAATATTACTGTCCACTAACCACACTGCTTCCTGTTAGTGGTTAACAGGAAATGTATTTGTGGAAATGTATTTGCTCTGGGCTGGAATGGACTGCTCAGGGTTTTGGCACATCCTCCAGTGAGCTGCTGCTGAAGACTTGCCAAGCTCTCTGTAGCACCCAAAGGGCTGGTTTTAATGCCCCTGGTCTTGAGAAGTAACTGCTAACAAATAGTACAATTTGACACAAACTAAAGAAAGAAGCAGAAACCTCCACACTGGTGGATCAATAGTGTTTAGAACATTAACAGGAGAGCTGGTGAGCACATGGGAAATATTACAATATAATGCATTAAGCAGCTGAATTGAGTCATTGTGGTTTGAAATATCCCTTTGGAATATTTATATCCAATATGGAATATCCATATTGGAATATGATAATATTCCATTATCAGAGCTTTTTTATAGAACTACAATTATTCATGTAGGTGAAGTCAAATATAACTATTCCCCAGCCATTAGACAAAAGGTCTATAGAATAAAGAACACATTGGTTAAATGCCAGATTCTGACATCCTTGGTTTCTGAAGAAGCTCACTCCAAATGTAATGCTACAGGGAGAAACACAGCCAGTAACGCCTGTGCCAGCACAAGGTACATGATGCTTCAGCTGCTAAATAAATGATCTGAAAGGATGTTTTGACTTGTGTAATCTTCCCTGTCTTTTTAAGTAACACTGCACTTATGTGGCATGCTACTTCTTAATAAAACATATAAAGAAGCTTTTTGGAAACTTCCACTCTTTGACAGTCTGACGAGATCTAATTCTTGTTAATGAGGTTTTTCAAATCAAAAGGAATAAGATGAGACAACATGATTTCACAGACTTGCACATGACCTCGGACATGATTTCCCCCCTCCTTTTATTTGTTTCTTTCTTGGGAAAGTCCCATAAAGATTTTAAAAGATGGCCAAAACAGCACGAAAAATAGACTGGCTCCAAACTCCAGCTTAGCATAATGTGATTCATTAATAAAGTCTGGAAGTTGTTAGAAAACACATCAATCTTCTGTCATGTTCATTTTGCCCCTTTTCAGAAGGAGGAGATCAGGTCCATTGGCTAAAGCTGGGTGTCCACAGCTTTTTCGTTCTAAATTAATTAGCCAAAGTACTGCCTAGTCATCAGTGGGCTTTGACTTGTCAATTAAAACTCATTAGCTCAGCTCCCACACTGGGTGCAGCAGAAACACGAAGACCAAATATAAGACAAGAGCTGAAATAGCCATACCACAAAAACATTGTGCAGCTATTTCTGTGCTATCAGAAGATGGTATCATGCAAACGGGTATGAGCACTTGTGTACATGGATTTACGGAATAGTGCACTCCAGGGATGAGAGTGACCTTGGAAAGTCACTGCTGTATCTCTGTGACTGGAATGGCTTGACTTAACTGCTCCCTCAAAAATGTTTACCTAAATCATGCCAAAGAGTGAAGCACACAACCTCCTCGGGCCATTTATTCCACTCTAGAATAGATTGTCTGATCTTCCTTCCTGCTCTTCTGCTCTGTAATCTCTGATCATATCTGATGTTCTATTGGATTTATTCCAATTAGCTCTTATATAGCGACCAAATCTAAGAACATCTGCTTACACATGTGTTATCTGAACTAAGTAGAATCAGTGCATTTACACATAAATGGGCAGATTCTCTTAACATCACAGATCAGACCACTCGATAGCTGTCACCATCAAAGCTCTGCAGTACACATGGAAAAGATGACCCCAGGCACATAAGCCAGTCATGCTAAAGCATTAACAGGGACTCAAGGTGCTGCTCTAATGCTGTTGGTTCAGGATAGCTTGGATTCGAGAGGACAAATCTTCCCAAAACAAAATGACTGTCAAGAATTAAGGGCAGGGAATAATGATAATTAGAAAAACAAACAGCATTCTCGTCTATGCTGGCTCTTATAATTGTAATTACCTGAAGCAGCCAAAAATAATCCTAACAGTGCTTGTTTCTGTTTTATAATGCAGATTTAATATCTGCAAAAACAACAAACCATAATAGGCATGAGATAAATTAATCGCTGGGGCAATTACGTCAAATTACGGCAGTATTTTCTCATGTGGACTTAATGAACATATGAATTAGTAAATTGCCTGAAAAGTGGATGTATTTTCTCTTTATTCAGTCACTAATGGATGAACATCATATTGTGTTTTCACAAGACATTCCTCTGAATTTATCATATTAATGATCACAAATAAATAAGTCCTGCTCAGAATGCCTCCGGCTAGATCAGTGCTGTCCTCTTTGGTGCATCTCTAAGCAGATGTTGGGCTTTTGCAGGGTGAAATGCAATTATTACCCACTAAGTATACTATCCAAAGAAGCTGAACTTCATGTAACATGACGAACTACTTAAAGGTTTATAGTTTAATAGTTTGTTTTTCTTTTTAGTCATCTGAAATACGAAGACGAAGGATTCTAAGCGAACCTGATATACAAACATCTTCATTTTAGACCACCTCTCTGTGTTTTACCAAGGTCATAAAAGACTGACTTAATGGGTATAATCATTCAGGACTTTTCCCGTAAACTTAATAAGAAAAACGAACAGAACCTTAATGAAACAAGAAATGAGACTACAGGAAAACAAAACACAAAGCAAACTCTAGAAAAGGCCGTAACAGGAGGTAAGTAATCAAAGATGTACACTGCCAATTAGATTAGAGAATTTAATTAGTATAAGCACTTCACCCATGAAAGGACAGGAGATATTATTGTGAGGAGGAGGAAAATCTCCAGATGCCCTTGATGGCAACATTCTTAAGACCCCATCTTGTGAATATTTAATAAAGTGAATGATAGACTTAAATGGAGGCTGAGGAAGCATTGAACACTTGGAGCATTGTGTGCAGTTCTGGTGTCCTCAACATAAAAAGGACATGGAACTGCTGGAACAAGTCCAGAGGAGGCCACGAGGATGATCAGGGGACTGGAGCACCTCCCGTACGAAGACAGGCTGAGGAAGTTGGGGCTGTTCAGCCTGGAGAAGAGAAGGCTGCATGGGGACCTCAGAGCAGCCTTCCAGTGTCTGAAGGGGGCCTATAGGGATGCTGGGGAGGGACTCTTCGTCAGGGACTGTAGTGACAGGACAAGGGGTAACGGGTTCAAACTGAAACAGGGGAAGTTTAGATTGGATCTAAGGAGGAAATTCTTTCCTGTTAGGGCGGTGAAGCACTGGAATGGGTTGCCCAGGGAGGTTGTGAGCGCTCCATCCCTGGCAGTGTTCAAGGCCAGGTTGGATGAAGCCTTGGGTGGGATGGTTTAGTGTGAGGTGTCCCTGCCCATGGCAGGGGGGTTGGAACTGGATGATCTTGAGGTCCTTTCCAACCCTAACTATTCTATGATTCTATGATTCTTTAAATGTGATTCCAGCCAAGTCTGTGGTTTAAACAAGGTAAGCCAGAGTCACCATTTCAACATGCCAACAATAGGTTAAACTTTTTTGCTTAGAATAAGACAAAACCAAGAAGATTCTGAGGGCAAGCAGCAAAAAAACATGTCTGTTTCCTGCAGAATAATGACTTCAGGCCTATTTGAAAAGTCTCCTTTCAACAGGGAACTGTCTCTTGCACAACTCCTACTTTCATGGAATGTGTCTGGTTTCCCTGTGAAATTCTGCGGTGAGAGAGCAAGACTGGTCAAACTCTTCCCTTCAGCTTTCTGGTGTTAGCAGACAGCAAAAGCAGAATTTAGAAACTCCTGCTGATTTTCCTCATGGGCACCGTGAACTGATGGTAGCATTGACCGCAGTGGATGAGCACAGTGCACTGACTGCACTGTGTGCCATCGAAAGCAATCCAGGGAGCCCTCCTTAGAGCCCAATTCTAACCATGGACTTCCATAAGGCACAATATAACAGCATTTCTAAACCACTTTGAATGCTAATCAGGTAAACTGAAACTAATATTATCTTAAAATAGTATCCTGTTCATCTAGGTTTCACATCTGGAAAGAAATACCATGCAAGATAGTTCCAGCTTGACTCTGTATATTCCTGCTCTTGAAACTTGCACGATCTTTGCTGCTAACAAAGCAATTCAGGGTTTCAATTATTTTTATTTTAGTCCACCACGGGCTACACAGACTGATGACTCAAAAAATCGGGTTCTTTCTTCCGTGTCTATCTTATGTAGGAGCTTGAGAAAAGCTGCTTGGAGCTATAACTATCTCCATTCAGCTACAGGGTTTCTACAGCAACCATTGTATGTCATAAAATCACAATTAGTGTGTTATACCAGATGCATTGTTACAGTATTTGAACCTGCTGCTACAACCCCATGACTAGAGGCAAACCCCTGTAATGAAAACAAAATGAAAACAACGTTTGAAGGAGTCACCAAGATCATTCTCACTCTTTTTTTTTGTCCAGTTGGGTTTTATTTTTAAGATTTAATTAAATGATGATGTTCATCAGACATTCATTGCTTACTCAGGCATCTTCTAAGGATAATCACAGTTTTAACAAAGCAAGTAACAACCCTCAAGAAAAAGCCAAAAATCGTAGACTGGTTTGGGTTGGAAGGGACCTTAAAGCTCACCCAGTTCCAACCCCTGCCACGGGCAGGGACCCCTTCCACTGGAGCAGCTTGCTCCAAGCCCCTGTGTCCAACCTGGCCTTGAGCACTGCCAGGGATGGGGCAGCCACAGCTTCTCTGGGCACCCTGTGCCAGCGCCTCAGCACCCTCACAGGGAAGAGCTTCTGCCTAAGAGCTCATCTCAGTCTCCCCTTGGGCAGGTTCAAGCCATTCCCCTCGGCCTGTCCCTACAGGCCCTTGTCCCAAGCCCCTCTCCAGGTTCCCTGCAGCCCCTTTAGGCACTGGAGCTGCTCTCAGGTCTCCCTGGAGCCTTCTCCAAGATGAGCAAAATAATAGCTTCTGCAGTAATGTCAGGGGCTCTGTGCTGAGAACCATTCACATATGGGACAATGCCCCTCTCATGCCCCAGCTGCAAATGCTGCCAGCCTGCAGCTACAGAGTCATATTCCAGAGTGTTATTTCCCTTACCAATAATGATGTTGTTCATCTTGCCATGTTCTTTTGCTGCTTCACTCTGCAGCACACCCTGAATCTGGTGCGCTGCTAAGTCAAACAGATCGAGGTAATCTTCCACTGGGTAGCGATCATGAAATCCATCCCTCAGACGAATGATTCCTAAAAACAGTGAAAAGAGAGAAGTTTAAGGCAGGGCAAGGTTAACCACTGGTGTGAACCAAAATGGCTTCATTGACATGGTTGGCACTGAGCTAGTGAACATCAGCACAGAATTAGACTGATGAAGTGTAACACTCAGATAAAAGTGCCAATAATGAAGTAGCTGAGATTGGAGATACTATACGATTAAGCCATAAATTCACAGAGATAGGAAATATCTGAAGTGTTCTGGTTTATAGTTCCTGCATGAATAGCTTGCATTTATGTTCTTCTAAATTTAGTTTTTGGAATGAATATAAAAGACCAGATTCCACTTTCATGTGCACCAATATAAATTGAAGCAATATTAATATTGGACTCCCACTAGATTTACTGTACTGAGATTGAGAACAGGCTCTGGTGCCAAATATGCAAATCTACATGCACTTATCAAAATCAGAAAGCTGTGTAATCATTCATGGTTTTGTCTTCCATAAGTATGAAAACAAAACTCCACAACAGCGTTTTGTTTTCCTCCTCTCCTTCCCTACACTCCAGGATGTGTTCAGTACCACCTGCTCCCTGCATCTCTCAGCATCTTGGGCTACATCTGTGATTTTTATACCTTTTTTCCCACTCTTCTATTCAAAACTAGTCTCACTTTTCTATCTTCTGTACATACTGCCCATGCCTATCTTTGCTTTCTTGCTTCTTAACACACCGTAAGAGAGTTTCTTAAGTGGACAGTGGTCAAGGACACTACTGGGAAGGCGACAGGGTAGGAGGAAACCTAAGAGTATAGAGCAGGAATTCTCATCTCTCTCTTTCTTCTTCCTGCAAGGCCACTAATTATCAACTATGCGAGAGGAAACCTCAGCAAGGGAGTTATTTTGTCCATTGCCTCTGATTTTCCCCTTTAGAAGAGTGGGATTTAATGAGGGTAGAAGAAAGCTCAGCAGTGAATCATGACTTGTTTTGAGGGAAGGAAAAAAAAAGTACACTCGTGGTGCTACAGAGTGCCTTGGTCTGTTGCCACCTCACTCAGGAGAATAGAAACAGTGGCTACGAGCCAGGAGAGAGAGACAGTCACGCTGGGACAAAGTCCTTAGAGCATCAGCCATCCCAGCGAAATGGGAAAGTGGTGATTTGCGAAACAGGGCTTCCCAAGGAGGGCTGGTTAGCTTCAGCTGGAATTAGGCAGTCTCATAAAGATCCACTGAATCAGAGGATGCCACAGAACAAAGAGATTTTCTTGTCCAGATAAGTGTTACAAACTAAACCAAATTAGTAGCCAGGAGCATTAGAGTCATATTCATTATCTGGCTCATAAACAAGGTTGTCTCAGTTTCACTTGTTATTCTATTTGTCATATTCTCTGCTTTTTTCTCATTGTATTTTTTCAATAGTAACTATTAGCTAATGCGCTGTTGAGGCAGAATGAAAGGACAAGGCACCAGAGGCAAACTTAATCGTTCATTCTTGATGGCAGACAGCCCTAGATGATCGGAAGGTCGTCTCTACAGATCTCTCTCCCATGAGATCATGAGCTCTGCATTCTTTCCTCATTCTTCAGCTTCGTAAAGTCACTTCACAAAATGTAATTATGCAAAGAATGTTCTCTTCAAGGATCTGCACTTGTCCCCAGTGGCTGACCACAAGACCATGCAAGTGGAGGATTTGTGAATGCCAACACAGAGATAGGAATTTATCCTTATTATGAAACTATACGCACTCCAGCAGGATTCCTTACACCCTTCTGCCTGTTTGGTAGGTCCAGTTCTGAGCTTCAGTGAGTCTGGTCTTGCTTTGGTGAGGTTGGAAAACACTACCTCCTCCGACGTTAATTCCAAACATTTAAGTTGAGGCTAGTGTAGGTGTAGAGAACTATTTAGTATAAAGGATTCCAGCTTAACGTATCAGTTCAGCTCACCCTTTCCTGCCAGCACTCTCATGGAAGACAAAATCTTCCACAGCTGGTTTTGCTGACAATCCCTGCATCTATACACAGCATTTGCACTGGAAAGTGTCCAAGCCTAAAATCCCTTTTCTTCACTGAACTGACTTATCCCCTTCAGGTCAGGAGGTAATTCTTATCATTTATCTTCAGTCAGCCCCTGACTGTGATGAACGAGTGCTTTTTAATGGGGCTTCAGGGGGCAATACGATGCTTCTCTTGTTTGACTCCTCAATTCTCACTACTGCTGCCTCCAGTGTCTCCTACACTGGGGTATATTACCTCAAAACTGCATGTTCATCGTACTGCTTTAACTCTTAGGTTATAACAAACATTTAGAAAATGTCTAAAACACTTATTTTAGCCATTTTCTTATGGCATTCACAAGGGAAGAAAATACAAACTCTATGAACCCAGGACAAGCATGAAATCCTGGCTCTGTGGCTGAACTCTCCTCCTCACAGAGCAATGAGGAACAAAGCCCCATCTGCAGGAGCTCAGAGGCTCTTCTGGGCTCCAGAACACAGGGAAGTGAGGTGGAAGTGGCAACACCACATGCAGGAGAAAGAAAGAATTGAAGGTATGACCCCAAAATAAAGAACAGAAGCAGCACTGCAGGTGCCCCAGTCCCTCAGACAGTGTCTGTCCTTGCCTTCAGCCACAGCACTTCATCAGAAGAGAGAGTTTCTCATTTCAAAGAAGCTTAGAAAAGCACCAAAGGAAAGTAGTGATGCAAAGTCATCAATTGTCTACCCCACAGAGCTAGGTTTTAACTTTTTCCAAAGGCAATGTCTGCAGTAAAGCATCAGCAAATGAGAAATAGAAGTGACAATGTCACTGTAAAATAACTAGAATCTTTCCCTTGGAAATGGTAATATCACTGAAAAGCCTGTGATCTTTGATACCAAACTCCTACAAAGTGAGGGCATAGCAGCACTTAACAGCTAGACCAAACAGTGGGAAAATCCAAAGCCTGGGTGGAATACAGCAAGAATTATATGGATCCGTGTTTAGAGGAAGGCACTAAGCACATAGAAGTCAGGAATTGAAAATGGGTCTTCTGCATCTCATCTGGTTTCTGACCACGAGACTGACCTTCCTTGGCACCCAGGGAGGAGAGAACAAGCACATAAACCCTTCAGCTGGATAAAATAATGCTCTCACCCCACTGCCCTCAGACACCCTTTGAAGGTGCAATCATGAGGGGTGGATGAGTTTTGCTCCAGCAGGCCATAACATGAGCTATTCCAGTCTGCCTTCAGAAACGAAGGGTCACTTCATGAAATATTGATGTCACCCAGGAAAAGAGCATCAAAAATACATGCACGTTCCTCGGTGTGAGGCGGATTTCTCATGCAGAGCATCTTTGCTCTTCAGTGCTTGACTAGAGCTGCAATGCTAATGAAGCTCCTACCACAAAGCACAGCTGTATTATTTACTGAACCATAAGGACTGAAGCCACCTACATTTCAAATACCGGCCCATCATTTATGCATGTCAGAAAGGCTTTACAGAATTCTGCGATACAAAACTATCACTGCTCTTCCTTAAATCTCCCATCACAATCGAGTTGTTCTTTAGCTTGGAGAAGAGGAGACTGAGGGGTGACCTCATCAATGTTTACAAATATGTGAAGGGTAGGTGTCAGGATGATGGAGCTAGGCTTTTTTCAGTGATATCCAGTGATAGGACAAGGGGCAATGGGTGTAAACTGGAGCATAGGAAGTTCCACGTTAACATCAGGAAGAACTTCTTTACTGTAAGAGTGACAGAGCACTGGAACAGGCTGCCCAGGGGGGTTGTGGAGTCTCCTACACTGGAGATATTCAAGGCCCGCCTGGACAAGTTCCTGTGTGATGTACTGTAGGTTACCCTGCTCTTGCAGGGGGGTTGGACTGGATGATCTTTTGAGGTCCCTTCCAACCCTTGGGATTCTGTGATTCTTCTTTCCTGCTTTTACAAGTTCACAGGGTTGGTTTTATCTGACGTTTTTATTTTTTCCCTAGGTTTTCCAAATGAAGGTGCGTCATCTCCAAAAATCAGGCTGAAGCATACTGAGCATTTGTCATCTGGATTTTTCAAAACTGTTCGTAGAATCAGAAACGTTTGAGTTGGAAAGGACTTTAACATCATTTACTTTCAACCCCTCCCATGGGCAGAGACACTTCCACTACAGCAGGTTGCTCCAAGCCTCATCCCACCTGGCCTTGAACACTGCCAGGGATGGGGCAGCCACAACTCCTCTGGGCACCCTGTGCCAGCGCCTCAGCACCCTCACATGGAAGAGCTTCTTCCTTATATCTAAGCTAAATCTCCCCTAAGTTTTAACTCCAGTGGGTTCAAGGAAAGCAAATACAGAGAAAATCTATAAACTTCATCCCAAATACATACAAGAAATACCAAAGTTTAATAGAGACAACTTGTCTGGATGCCAGAGGACACATTTACTTACCAAACCGTTTTCTTGTCCACCAGTGCGGCTCTTTGATCGCTGAGAACCGAACATCAGGGTGCAGCCTGAGCCGGTCATACAAGTCCGTTGTCCCACACTTGGGCTGGCCAATGATGTAGAAATGGGGGAGACAGCGTAGGCGGTAGTGCTTGTCCTTATAATGGTACAAGTGGTTCCAAAATACCTTCCTGAGGTAATCAAATATGGTTCGAAAGCGCTTTGAATACAGTGCATAAGAGTTTGTTGCATAAGGATCTGTGGTTGTGTTTCCTCTGTACTCTTCATACCAACAAGGATTCTTGCTATTTGGAAGGAATTTATTAGGAATTACTGAAAACATCTGCAACATAAAGAACAACAATTTCAGTCAAGGCAGCAAAAATGTTGACAGTTATACTTTTCTAACTTAGCACAGTAAGAGACCACAATAAAATCACTATATGGCCGTTTTTAACCCTTATTTTGTTAACTACAAAGCTAACCTATTTCTTCTGATGACACCAGAACCAAATCCTTTACAAACAGTTGGATTAGGAGACAGGAATATTTAGAAATCCTTTGCTTTTAGGCCAGAAAGGACCTCAATAATCCCCCAACTCCCCTGTAACCCTAGGAATTAATTTTTAAAGTCAACCACATAATACTCAAATCAAATTAACTCACAGCTTTTAACTCTAAAGTACAAGGTCTGCAGTGAACGGATTTTCAGGGAGGCACAAAGGTAGTCAGTTATTAGAAAGGCTCTCTTCTTATTTATCATTTAAGTTGACAGGCAAATTAAAGTCAGAATGATTTTGCATGAGACAAGGTGAAAATTCAATGAGATTGTACAGCTGTCGGAGAGCTGCCTGGCTTTTGTTTTAGGTGTCAAGGCCATTTACATAACCCACCTATTTTGCCCATGACTCAGAAAGACGTGATCTACAGCATCAACTTTTTAGCTGGTGTTAACCAGGAGGCTCTAGATGGTGTAAATCACTGCATGAACATCTGAGAGGTCTCACTTTTTTTTTATCTCAGTAAAAGATGCACCCAAAAGTCTTGAAATAAGCAAGTATAGAGCAGTTAAAGACACACTTCGATTCATACTTACATGTGGCTCTTGTTTCCTCAGTTCTTCTGAATCAGGGCGCTGTCTCGTTACAAACTCTATCTTTGAAGTAATAGTGTCAATAATTAATTTAATGCTTGGATAATCCTTTACGTATGAAATATTCATTTTAGAAGGCTGGTAATGGTCTTTCATGTCACTAAGGCTTTCATTGTCCATTAAGCTTGGATTGCTAGTAAAAGCTCCATAATGGAAGGGAGATGGTATTAACAAGAGGCCGTGTTTGGCTCCAGTCAGTATGTAGGATGCCATCACTAGAGTCATTATAATCAACCCAAATATCAAGCTGCATAGCTTCCCCTTCCTCAAACAGAAAACTCCATTCCAGCTTTCACTGTGATCAGTCCTTACTTCCAAAACTGCAAGCAACTTCATCTGCTTGCTGTCGGTGTACAAAGGGATCTTACTTTCTTCTTTGCAAACAGGACACTTCTGGTTATTATGATTAGGTCCACGGCATCTGAAACACTGTCTGTGCAAGTCATTTGGTAATAAATGTATGCAGCAATTAATGCAATACCTCATATTACTACTGTTAAACTCCTGTATTAATGAGCCAAGCACAGCCATGAAAAGGTTTCTGAAGCATATGAGTCATCTTCTGTAAGTCTGAAGTTACTTAATTCCTTAAGTTTACAGTTATTAGTTCCTGATTACAACAAATCAACAACGCAAAAAGAGCGGTTCAAACCAGAATAGGTAAAAGCACCCAAAAAGTGACATATGTCCCATAAAGAAAAAAACCCAAACCAACAACTCACACACAAAAACAGATGTAGTGTGGTCGTGGTTTCCAAGAATTTGGCTCAGCAAGAGGAATGTGTTGAAGGAAGAACTGGCTACAACAACCAGCTCAAGTTTTTCCCATCGAACAAAAGGAGAAGAAAGAAAAATTGTTATGTGGTGTGAAAATATGCAAAAAGTAAAAATAACTCATTGTCCTCTGATTTACGCTGGAATGGGCAAATATGGGTAGAAATTCCCAGGTAGTCTTAAAGCAAGCGGGTTCCGAACTGAAGTGCTGCTACTGGAAGCTTCATCTTCCCAGAGACAAAGATTTGCATTGTACAACCTAAAAAGGCAAAAATACATATATACATACACACAGAACAGCAGGCAGAATATCTACATTCAGCTTCATGCAAAGCCACAGCAAAGTACCAATCTACCTCAAGTAATTTCCCAACTGTATTTGAAAGATGACTTCTATTTGCCAAGTATATTAATTACAGCACTCACGATATTAAACCCAGGAAACGTTTGGCTTCAAGTTCAACAGCAAGCTGCCCTTTCTTTTCGATCACCCATCTGCTCACATCAACGAAGAGCTGCTACCACAGGTAACAGTACAGAACCTCCCTCAGCTGCTCACTAACCTATCCAGCAGATCTCAGACTGCTTCTTAAATATGGAAGTATTCAGTAATATTGGTTCAAATATTTACACTCTATCTGTACCCGGGGACCTCAAGTTAACTGTCTTGAAATGGAGTAGAACCCTAGTTAAGAGCACAAAGGATAAGGTAACAGTCTTCTTTCAAGTGTGTAAGCTAAATGCCAAACAAAAACCCATAAAGCTACACGTAAAATTGAAGAGATTGAATAATAGTCATGGGCAAAGGCTCAAGAGAAGATCTCTGGTTTCTGGACCAGATGTTTCTGGGATGGGAATGACCGCGCACTGCAGTCACCAAGGTACTTTGAGAGCTATTGGCCAAATATGTTTTGAAAACATAGTACTTGATAAAAATGGCAAATGGTGTTACTTAAATGAAATGTACCAACACTGCTGCAGCTTCAAGGCAAGACCCTGGATCCAGCAAATCCTCTTAATGGTGTGCACTTTAGTACCTGAGAGGTGGTGCAGAAAACATAGGAAGTGATGTCCCCTTGCACAAAGCAGGTGCCATGGGCAGGGACTTGAGCACTCATGGGTCCCATGAAGGTGTCCACATCCACACAGACCAGGGGCTAAAGCAACCTGTGCACAGGGTTTGTGCCACCCTCGTATAAACACTTCAACACCATTGTGTCTTACATGGTGTCAGTAACCAGAGCTGTTTAAAGTATTTATGGTCTTGGTTTGAGCACACCCATGCTTGGGTTTCCAGGCAACCTTCAGAACAGAGATACTTGAAAATCACAAACAAGTCATCAGCTTAAGGACGGTCTCATTAAAGCATTTTTATGCATAGTTCCTCTAGAATTTCTTTTTCATGGCTTATAAACACCTTGCTGGTACAACCCACATTTTAAGGTCAAAATCAGCTTCTCTGCTTTGAGAAGCTAGATTATCAAACACAAAAGTTCACAGATAATGTTATCTTCTTCCATATACTAGAAAATACTCTGATTTTCTAAAACTACTTTTCTGGGGGAATTAAAGACAGGAAATGTTTTAAAATAATCTTGAATAATCAGAAGCAAACCAATGAACTGGCATAGGATGAAGAGAAAAAATATGGGGAAAACCTAAGGACAGCAGTAATGCTCTGACAGGTAAATCCTGCTTTGGTTTTTGACCCTGATAAAGACAGAACTTCCCTTTAGCCGCTGGGAACGAAGACACCTTAAGGCTCCAGTGCTGCGATGCCCCTTGCCTATTCCAATATGGATGCTAGTGAAAGCAGCTATCCAAATCCCCTCTCAGCGCCTCCATTTCCTCATCATAACCCAGGACCTGGTTTGCTACAACCCAGTATTAACCTGAGTAATTACCCCGAAGGTTCAATGCACACAGTTTTAACCATATGCTGATTAAGAGGCTCAGTACTGCCTCTGAAGAACAGAAGGACTGCCCCTTCTACATAAAATATAACACCTTATTGCAGATAAAAGCAGCAGCTGAAGGAATTGGAAGAATTCAGAGAAATAAACTTTGCCTGAAGTACAAGCAGCTTTACCTGAACACAACAGTGTCTTTTGCCCAGAAGACTAAGGATGATTAAATATTAATTAGAATTATGTGTTAGATTAAGTTAATCCATGTTATAATTAACTTTCCTGGACCAGAGAACCCGCTCACTGCTGTATGGGATATCTAAAGGCCCAACATTCCTTTTTACTACTTAAATGAAATACATTTTCCAAGTCACTTTAATCAAAATACGATATAGAAAAGAGATTTGACAATTCACACTTAGAAAAATCAGTGCGCCATCACAGTAACATCAAAACATCCGCACCATTATAATTCTCATGTGGGTACATTTGTCCTATTTTAAATACACCTCAGTAACCATGTACAGATGTCGTGGTTTAAAACCTGGCTGAACCCAGGACAACAGATTTTCTTCTCATTACTTTTTGCCACTGGCTCCCTCCTCTGTACCCACAATAGTTGCTCCTTCCCTACAAAAGTCCATCTTTCTTTTTTAAGGCTCAGAAACAGTTTTTCTCTGCATTGTTGCCAGGCATCTTTCTGTTTTCCCTCTCCTACAGTGCTCTTCGTTCCACCCAAAACAATCTAACTTGGCTCATGCATTTGCACACTTATGTCTTCATCAGAATTCTTCCTATCTGACTTCATCTCTTGGTTCCTGAAAAAGAGACTTACTTCTGAAGTGCACATTTGTGTAATGTCCAAGACATTAATAACAAAAATAATTTCTCCTGACAATACAGAGTATACAGAAAGGGTCCTCTGAGTACTCCTACAACACATCAAGCCATAGAATCATAGAACAGTTAGGGTTGGAAAGGACCTCAAGATCATCTAATTCCCACCCCCGGCCATGAGCAGGGACACCTCCCAGTAAACCATGTCACCCACATCATAGAAGTACAATCATTAGAATCACAGAATCATAGAATCATAGAATAGTTTGGGTTGGAAAGAACAACCCCATGTAATGGGACTCATCATCACTAATGATGATTACTAATGATGAGTCCCAGAATTTGGCAATTTTGCCTTTAGCTCTCTCAACACTTACTCTGAATTCTTAAGAAACATTGCTATAATCCCAGACAATAAGTCCTCATTCATTTGCACAAAAGTGTCCAGATCAAACGGGGCCATCACTTCAGATCCTGCGTTAATCGTCATTATTCTAGTGCGTTTTTTGTATGAGACAAAGTGCTTTTGTACAATTATTTGTATTCTTGATGTTTTTCCCATCTAACACTGTCACTGTTGGAGCATTTCTGCAATCAGAGCAAGCATGCTGTGTCTCAAGGACTCAAGAGTCATTATTTAGATAAATACTGAATAAAAGTATTTGCCAAATATCTTCCTACAAAAAATAAAGGTTCATTTCCTTAATGAGTTCATTCTACAGTCAGATGAGGCAGACAGAAACCATTGCTGAACCATTACTCTATTTTAAACTAAAGTGAAAGAAATCAGTGTAAGACTTCTTAAATAAGCTAGTCTTAAAAACTTCTCTAAAGAAATGGACCTGAGATGATTTTGACAAAAAGTTGGAATGACCGGAGAGACAAAATTGGGTTCATATTGCGCAATATTAAACCCAGGGAGTTTATGCTTTCATACACGTAAAAAGAAACCCCTCCTCATAAAATGTCCAAAGAAAAACTATGGAAAGAAGCCAAGGTTTAAAGCAGGAAAGAACCCGACAGTTGTCCAAACACCAGTGATGGACCTAATGGCTGGAGAGGAGGACAAGAAAGGGAGGTCCTGAAGAGAAGCGACAAGTTTACAGTTTTCAAGGGAACATGTGGGGCAACAGTAAGACACCTGAGCAAAGATTTTAAAAGAGGATATAAAGGAGCCAGGAGAGAAGTGCTGCAAGGCCAGATTTGGACATCATTCAAGGAGGTAATAGAGGAAAACATGAAAGCAGAGATAGATCCAAATAAAGACCATTGAAATAGAGGGGATAGAGATGACAAAAAAATAAAGGGAGATGAAAAAAAGACCTCTTAACGATGCATAAAGAGACTGCAGGTTACAGTGGCAACTATATAAAGATCTGGTAACCAGGAGGTACTCTATAGCATCATTTCAACTAAATTTATCCTGTGCTACATGTTTGTTTTCATGTAATCCTTCCACCCTGAACTCCTCCACTCTGACACTCGGTGAGTATCTCAGTGTTCTCTCAGCTCCTCGCTGTTTATTTTCAGTTACTATGCGCTGTCTGTTTAGAAAAAAATACAAATCCAATTTATTTCCAGGCCTCTTCTAACCGGGATCTGAAATTGTCTCAGTGACACTGATTGAAGAGATTTATCTGATATAGCCTCACGGAATCAATTCAAGCCCTGTGTATTTGACATTAATTCTCAGACTCTTAAAAAGAGCCATCAAAGATACATTAATGAATTCAGAGCACAAGATCTTAGCAAAACCATAGAATATTCACTGTCCTATCTCATGTCCGTCTCTATATTAATAAAATGAGCTGGAATTTACTGAACCTTTCCCAGTTGCCGACACCTCTCATGAAACTCCATTGTAAATATGACAAACTCAAGGGAAAAAACACGTTAACTACACCTTTGACACCTCAGGAAAATGCTTTATTGGGAAGCTGCTATAAGGGGAAAACAATATGGTTAGGCTACAGTAAAACAGAGATCTTCATCACACCAGTCTTGAGGGGAAATTTCAAGTTCCACCAGCAACTATAACTGCCAACTTATGCATACACACTAGAACAGGCTGCTTAATTAATGATCAGTTTGATGATCTACCACAGGATAATATGACATAGTACTCAGCTAATGGAGACATCAATTTTATTGGTTTTTAGTTGCAGACGTACCATTTTACATGATTTTCCACAGTCATGTTCATGTAATAAAATACCCAATTGCAATAAACACATAAAAGTCAGGACACGGTTCTCTACTGCCACTGTCTTCCTTTTAGCAAGAAGGTTTGAATACAACCCCTAACTTTTCACTATGGAATGAAGGATGCTCACAAGAAGGGCAGGATCTTTCCCCAGCATATGCAGCCCTCATTTTCCTCATTCACCCCAAGAAATCAATGTTATCTATAGTATCCTTTTTGCTTGTTTTCCCATTCAACATTTCCAGCAGTCACAACCACAGCCACAGATATACTTCACCTTTCTTGCACTTCAGTACTGAAAGCAGAAGGATGTGAATTGCAGGCAGCAGAAAGGTTATGAGATTTGAGTTGGTAATAAACCATTTATGTCTTTTTATATTTTAGTTGCAAAACTGCTGTCTGTTCACTGCCATAATATTGCTCTCTACACAACAAGCAGCGTCTTTGTATATTGTTGAATAATGTAGCAAGTAATTTCCTCCTGTTGAAGAGAATGGTGAATTATTTATGATCATGTCTACACTATATGGTATTTGTCTGTTGTACGTAACTGTATACCAGCTCTAACCACAAAGCAGAAATCAATGTAAACCTTTTCAAGCTCCTGGGCCAAAAGCAGCCCTCCCTATAAAAATGAGGAATTTTGGGAATACCTAAGTAGGAAACATGGGTATAAGAGATGGCACACACTGTGAAATGGGAAAAAAAACTATGAGGTACCTTGTATTTCAAGATACTCCTGCTGAAGCTAATGGGACCAGCATCATTTCTTCAAATTGAAGCAGATTCAAGTTAGCAAATATATTTATATGCAACAAAGAACTTAATAGCAAAGAGGTGAGACCTTTATTTGATAGCTTCCATATGCAATGCCTTCATTATATAGGAGGAGGAAGCGTTGGGTTCCCCACATGTGGGAGAGAAGGCTGGCAGGTACCACTTGCAGGTACCACAAAAGTGAACAGCAGGATCTTCCAATTAACTACTGAAAAGGCAGTATCCACCATGTCCTACCAATTGCCATATGAGAAGCTAAATAAAGTAAAAAGATAAATTCTACGAATAATAAAGCATGCAAGGTTTTCCAGCATTCACTTTTTATTCCTTATATAGAAAATATTTAAAATTCTATTTTATTTCTATTAAATAAACATTTCACAAAATCCCTCCCCTTTCTCTTCAAAGATCATAAGGGAAGACTATAATCAAAACGGAAATAGAAACATAGAACCATTTAGGCTGGAAAAGACCTTTAGGATCATCAGGGCAACTTTCAGTCCAGCATGGGCAAGTCACCACTAAACCATGTCCCTAAGTGCCACATCTGCATGTCTGTTAAACACCTCCAAGGATGCTGACTCTACCACTTCACTGGGCAGCCTGTTCCAGTGCTTGACAACCCTTTTGGTGAAGAAATGCTTCCTAATATCCAATCTAAACCTGCCCTGGTGCAACTTGAGGCTATTTCCTCTTGTCCTATTGATTGTTACTTGGGGGAAAAGACTGACAGGCTATAAAAACAAATTAGTTTCACATGTTCAGTCATACAACTAAAATTCTCCTTTACAAATAAGATAAAACAGATGGAACAGATTTTATCTGCATGCACATCTTCTGGACATCTAAGTGTACCACCTAGTTTCAGGTCACCAGCCTTAATATTTCATGTGCTTTCCTTTAGTTCATAAGTCTAAAATGAAGATAAAACAAACTTTTGCTAGTAATCTTGAGGCTAAATTTTATACTAGCTTTGTTACTTTTAATCATATTCGGCTTTTCGTACTAGCACATGAAAGAGCGGCATGCTGTTAACCTATTATAAACACACTTCAAGTACACCAGTAACAATTGTCAGCTTGACGTAGAACAGTTCATCTGGTTTATGTCAGTGGAGCTACAGCACTTTATTTCCTTTCTTCACACAGGATAATTAAAATGTGGAAATCATTGAGGCCAAAATATGAATGCATTTGAAAGACAGTAGATAATTAATAGAGAGGAAATCTATCAGCAGTTGCTATGCTCAATTCCCAGAAGCTAGAAAAGGATGGGGATTGAAGAAATCTATTAATACCTGTTCTAACGCTCTTTCATTGAGCATTTGTTAATGCCCATGGCCAGAGGCAGGAGAGAGGAACGGAGGTATCTGTGCCAGGTGATAATTTGAGATAAAATTGTCTTCTTAGGCAGGTCACAGCCTAAAATAAGGATGCCTAAGACAGAAAATAACCCAACAACTCTCAGGTTAGATGAGACAAAGCCCAGTCAAAGCACGCCCCACAGCTACAGCTCCCACAAGCAGGCTTTGCAGTCTCACAATCTCTCTTCTTTCTGCCCATTTGCCTATTGCCACTCCTGCTATACATCACATTGAGGATTTGTGTGTTAATGAGCTTGTTAGAGCTGAGAAAAATGAGCACTTTTTCCCAAGGAATCTTATTACTTTTAAGCAAAAATAAAAACATGGAACCATTAATATGTGGCAACACAAGAGCACTTCATGCTCTTGCTCTGTTGCTTCCTTTTTACAGGAAGACTTTCTCCATGTAAAGAGAAGAAGTTGCACCACAAGAAGGTACTTCAGCTGAAGCATCCCTCAAAGCAGACATGTAGAACACGTCCCCTGCAGCAGTTAGCCCTTTGCCCCCCTTCTTTTTCAAATGAAAGCTACAGCTCCTATAAAAATAAGGATAAGCACCTTTAGCAAAAAACCAATCAAAAAGGATTAGGCAAAAGATAATACTGCTGGAGCTCATCTGGTCAGTAACTTCTTTAAACTGACAGAGAGTACATTTAGATTACATATTAGGCAGAAGCTCTTCCCTGTGAGGGTGCTGAGGCGCTGGCACAGGGTGCCCAGAGAAGCTGTGGCTGCCCCATCCCTGGCAGTGCTCAAGGCCAGGTTGGACACAGGGGCTTGGAGCAAGCTGCTCCAGTGGAAGGGGTCCCTGCCCGATGCAGAGGTTTGGATCTGGATGAGCTTTAAGGTCCCTTCCAACACAAACCAGGCTGGGATTCTAGGACTCTAAGGAGCACACAGCTCCTAATTAAATAATATCTAATCCCATTGTCGGAGTAACAGCTGTGTTGTTTTATCCATATTCTCCTAACTGTTTTCACTAATCTGGATAAATATTCTTACTGCCTAAGTGCCTTCCCTGACAGATTTGTTTAATTCAGGTTCTCAGTTTGCACTGTTAATGCTTTCTGAAATCTCAGAGCAAAGCTGATCCCCCACCCTCCATGAACACTCCAGAAATGAACTTCCCCTTGGCAACATTTCTCTATCAGGAGCTCCTATGAAGATGGAGCTGTTAGTAGTCACACAAAGATGTAGGTCTCTCAGTAAAATGCTGCCCACAACCGTACCATACCCAACTTTCCATGGCTCACATGAAGAGGAATGGAAACATGAAAGGGCAGAGTGATGCTGGTAGAGTAAAACCTTCATCAAATTTTCACAAGTAAAAAGATAAGCAGTATTTAGCAGCAGTGCAGCAAAACCACTTAATTCCTCTTCCATCCCTCCATCACCCTCTGCAACATGGCCCATGGCAGCAGAGACCATTTTTGTCCCTGTACAACAGCAATTCTTCAACCCATGCAGAAGTTTATGACCTCCAGACACAACAAAACCTGCAAACTTTACCATTATGGATACATCTTAGCTATCAAGCTTACTGGAAATGATAGCAATTGAACCAGACTACAGGCTGTACAACAGTTTTGCTCTCAGACATGGCCTTTTCACAGCAAACCGAAGTGTTTTTACAAGTGTAGTGAGCTATTTGTACAGTGTGAGGAAGTTCATCCTGTCAGCGGGCAGGTTGTACCATAACAGTAAAACAAAAACAGAGCAAGTAATAAAAACCTTAGCTAAGAAAAATGAAAATGAGGTCAGAAAAGGAGAGGAATAATCGTACATTTTCTCTGTCCCGTTTATTGCACACCTTTGGCTCCTCGAGTTAACATTTTGGGAAATAAACTTTGCTTGAACTCACAGTTATTTACCTCAGAGAAATCAACGAGCTGCCAGAAAGAAGATATGTCAATAAAATGAGAACCATGAATCACCGGCCTCTGCAAGAGAATAAAACAAAAAGCAATGGCAGTGGTTTAGAAAAGCCGCAGGACTCATGGCAAAGATCGGGAGCCTCCTGAAAACTGATGCAAAGCTCCTCTCTTTGCTTAAAAACACTAATTAAAAACACTCCCAAACCAATAAATGCATCTCCCAAGAAACTGTATGAACCCACTGCAAATATTATTTAAGGCAATCGCTTGAAATCAGTTACTTGTATAAGCTCAGAGATGTGGTCATCCCCCATGATTATAGATTCAACCTGTTGAACAACTGCTGAACACTTGTTCGAGTTTAATACAGTCTTTAAAGAAGCCTTTTAAAGCCAAAGAAAAGCTCCTGAATCACCACTGAATCAGCAATGAAACCCAAATAAGTGTGGCTTATTCCATAACCCAGCTGGTTTCTTTCTCAAGATCTAATCCAAAGAGGCTCTGCCTCCTTCCTCATCAATAAGCTTCCAAAGAAAATGTGAGAATGGAACAAATGACACCCTCCATTTGCAAAATAATCAGCAAACTCCCCTAAAATCAGTGTAATGGTAGCTGTTTCAATCAAATAAGGACCCACTCTGATTATTTGTGCTGCAGTGCGCAGGAAGTAGTTACTGAGCTTGAATCACCACTCAATTAGGGCATAAACACTGCCTGAATAAACGGATTATTGGAAGTAAGGGAAAAGAGGGGGATGTGGGAAGGGAAGCAGGAGACTGTCCTGGACCAGCCTCGTCATGCCTTCCCCCAGAAACCTGTTACTACATCTGAAGTCATGTGCGGGTTCCTAGAAATTACCAAGGTCCAGCTTCTTGCATTCCTAACATGCCACATCTGCACATTTGGATGTGTTATTGTTCGGTTTGCCTTGAAAACGTAAAAATAAGAATTAAGCTTGATAGCACCTGGTGTTAATTTAAACTATTTGTCAGCAGGAAAAATATCACTAAAGATTTAATGACTTCCGTGGGGCTTTTTCTTTCGATTTCACCTGATTTCAGTCAGTCTAGAATCAGAGGCACCATTTATTTTACGGCTGCTTGAAGAATAAGAAGTCCAGATAGGAAAATAAAACAGAACCAAAGCCAATGTCCAGCCTACTGATAACTCCGAACTATATTACGATCTCCCAGTTAGATCTAAAGTAGCACAAGGATTTAACTATAACGGACTGGTTCTTCTGCATTTAAGACAGGAAAGAGATCTCGCCAATTCTTCCACAGCAGCACCTGCCTCAGACCTGCAAAAGCCATTTTCCAAAAGCTATTCCCACGCAAGATTTATACCAAAGGTTTTATGTGAGCTGAAGGGTTCTGTAGGGATTTGGGGCGTCAGCACTGTAATCACTTCTCCAGAAATGCGATTCCAAGAGCCCTGGGAGAATAAAAGCACTACTGCCAGCCACCCAACCATGCACACGGCCCCTGCACCATTAATCCCTCGCCATGCGTCAGGGTAGAGCTCACACTAATGGATTTAAGTCCTTCCCCTTGTACAAGCACGGAGCAAACTTCTCATGTATTTGCGGTTTGAACTTGATCTTGAGGTCCTTTCCAAACCTATTCTATGATTCTATTTCTAAGGATGCTCAGAGCAGATTTTTGCCTACAGTACACACTGGCTTCTCGATTCTTGATTAAAACTCACTGCCTACGATGTGCAACTTCTTCAGCAATTCATCTTTTCACTTCGTTTCTATTCATCTCACATGCTGTCTTGCTACAGAAGCACTGACAGATTTATATTGAATATGAAAAAGAATGCACACTGTAGAAAAACTTTGTCTTTACATGAATTACTCCAGTCCACGTCTCTCACAGAAAAGCTATTTTAAGAAATGCATGGTGGAAGTTTAGCATCTTTTCGTCAGGCTGAATTTGCCATATTTGTTTTCTTTTGTTATGTAGAAAAAGGAAAATAACCAAAGAGCTCACAGGAAAAGTAAAGTGATCACCTGAAATACAACTTCAGGGGCAGACAGTGGACATTATAATCAGTAAGATCAAACAATCAAACATCAAACGGCCGTTGAAGGCTTATTCCCAACATATTACTCCACAATAATAGAAATTCACATGCTCCTTCAAGGAACAAATCACACTATCATCCCTCAAATCAGCAAGATTCCTGTTATACATATTATGTTCTTGGTCCTATATATAGTGCTAGCAAAACAGGGAAGCATGAAGCACGAAGGTGAATCTATTATGAAGCTTGTTTATCAAACAAATTCATGGGATTTGGTGATTGGCAGGTGGGAAAAAATATCCTATCTAAATACAGCTCCATACACCCTGCAATAAGTGTAATCAAAAATAGACAAGTACTTATCTCCAGAAAACTCCAGAGGCAAAAATTGGTCTGATACTGACAGAGTTCACTCATCAAAAGGACACTTTTTGTTCTGCATCTCATCTGCCCATCCTGCTTTATTTTCAGGCTTCCAAGTCTGCCTCATTATTTGAGTCTCTGGACAGATACTGCTGTCATTTACTCAAATAGATCTTCTGGAGCAACTTGCTCAATAGAGCTACAGGGTTTCTCTTCATGCAAAGCTCAGTTAGGTGAGGACAGCAGGCTCATTGTCGTAACCTTATCTGAACACAAGGAAATTGCTCTGGACAGCCAATTTCTCTGTGTCGGCTACAATGCGATGCTCAAGTGACTGCCTCAGATTTAGGCATCTGCCATCCACACCTCTAAGGTCAGATGAGATGAACACCAAAGCCTCGTTGTGCTAAAGAAGAATAAATGCTCACATTCAGAGTGGCAGCTGATTTATTTGAGGGAGAGATGGAGAACTAGCGTAGCACAGTTGAATTTGCAGGAAGAGATCTCTCAGTGCTCAAGAGTTATTTTAAGCCTGGGCCTTTGTCTCTTGCATTGATTACTGGTCCAGAACCAGGACGTGGGAGAAAAATCTTCAGAGAGTATTTCCAACAGTCCTGCCAAGCATTTTCAGCCTCGACATGCTGCAAAATAGTGGGTATTCACAGCTATGTTACTCTGATTACCATCTTGTTCTTTTTACACATTTGATTTTACTTGATTTTAGCAGCTGCTACCTCAAGCTGATTTAAAGTGAGAACCATATTCCTTCCACCATCTGAAATGTAATACTTTCTGCCACTCTACAAATGGTACGAATCGCTAAATCTTGTGGGTTGTGAGAGATCAGCTGCTAATTTAAGGCTGCTTTTGAGGGATGAGTTAACATTATATGGAATAAATAGAATATGCATAAGGTAATGCCTTCAGTGCCTGTTTATCTCATGGTGTGGCAAAATGTTTTTGCATGCAATAATGCAACCAAATGGTATCTACTAGGATTCATTTGATATACCTTCACACTTCATAAATAAGCAGTCTTTCTGAAGGGGGATCAGTCTATGTGATACTTAACATTGCTTTAAACACAATATTGTTGTGACAATTCGAGAGCAATGTACATGCTAACAGCTGCTCATTTGATTTTTAGTGACTGAGAAGGGATTTTCCTCCACCTCCAAACTGAATTTTCTCCATCAACTTTACTATCTTAACACAGTCATCTGAAATTTGTTGTTATGACTCATCTATGGTACCTTCTCCATGAGACAGACATTAAAATGGATGGAAAAACATATCTCATCTGTATATAAGTACCCTGAAAGTGCTTTTTCATGAATAAGGCATTTCATCTTTCATCTAGTGCTGAGTGGGTGAAAGGAAACATACACAGCTGCATCCTGAAAAGACAAACCCAGTGTTGGAGTCTGTCATTAAAGTTTCTTGTAAATTCAAACAAAAATTAGTCAACAAAAACTATTCACTGACACCAAATCACAACTGTGCCTTTGTTTCAATACTTTAAAAAGTGTTCACAGCTTAGTAGTAACTTTTATAAGTGTGCAAAACTTTAACGCTTTAAGCAACAACACAGCAGATAAATCGCAGCCCAGTAACCAAAAGCCATACACTTGTTCCAAAGTGAAGTAGATCAGATGAAATTCCTGCAGGTAACTTCTGGCTACAGGTAATTAAGCAAAGCCTTTCTGATATAATATATGAAATTGCTTTCAACATCCTGGAAAAGTGTTTATTCTGCATAAGTCAAGCAACATTTACTTCTCTAGTCTCCTACCGCTATTCATAAGTGCTTCATCAAAGGCTTAGACTCCATCAATCATCTGTATTATGTGCTCTTTAGCTACACAAAGTGAAATAATTCTTTATGAACCATCTTACAAGATACAATCATTCTGAAGATGTTCCTGCATGGATATACCCTGTTTTTTGTTGCTTAGAACATTATATCTTCACAGGCAGAGCATGTAACTGATGTGGAACCTAATCCACTTGGTAATGGATTAAACATTGATTATTGTCCTTTCATATCTTTAGCTACAGAACAACACTTTGATTACAAACTTCAAAGAAACTCACATATCTTCATTTACTAACCTCTACTATTACAAGGAAGAGAATGCTGTCCATTCTTTCACCAGCCTCTCAAAATATCCCAGCTCTCGATACTGTATTCATTACATGGTAAACTCTAGCTCAGAAATCTTGCAACTGCACGAATACCTGGTAAGTAACTACTGTAATATGCAGAGCAATAAGATAAATCTGATCCTCAGCCACTGGGTCGCTGCCTCCTCTGACTCAACTGTGTATTCCTGCAGGTTTTGCCCATGTTTGGCTTCAGCCTACTTGTTTTCCACTTGGAAAGAACACAACCACAAATACCTTTTCATGCTTTGCTTTGCACTTAGCTGGGCTGCAGATTGCAAACCAGCAAGACAAATATCTGAGAACTTTCCTCACTGAATTTCCATGGGAAGAAACCAGGAAAAAGACGTAAACCAAATCCCAACCCTGCGTACTTATGAATGCACCACAGAAAATCTGGCGCGCATTCCCTCACACCCTGCCTCTTCTGCTACATATTCTGCAACATAAAGCCAACATTTAGCCTAGAAAACTAGATGGTCTTTATTTGTGGTGCAGAGGTAATCTGAGGCAAGCGCTCTCTCTAAAAGACTTTTTCTTCCAATGAAGATGTTAAGTAATTAATTTTTGTGGCAGGGAGACTTTATCAAATTAATCTTCCACTCTTCCCCTGCTGACACTGCTGAGAGGTCAAAATTCACTCTATAAAGCCTTGCACTGAAAAGATGAAAGAAAAAATCCCACCCTCGACAGCTCACAGATGGCACAAGTGCATAATTCACACGGTGATCCTCACTGATCCTCCCTGAGCATCATGTGGTGGCTACACAGGGATGCATAGGGCCAGGATGCTCATCGCACTTGCTTTGTTGGACAGACCATCTCTTGAGATGGCCCAGAGGATCCCAGACTGGTTTGGGTTGGAAGGGACGTTAAAGCTCATCCAGTTCCAGCCCCTGCCACGGGCAGGGACCCCTTCCACTGCAGCAGCTTGCTCCAAGCCCCTGTGTCCAACCTGGCCTTGAGCACTGCCAGGGATGGGGCAGCCACAGCTTCTCTGGGCACCCTGTGCCAGCGCCTCAGCACCCTCACAGGGAAGAGCTTCTGCCTAAGAGCTCAGCTCAGTCTCCCCTCGGGCAGGTTCAAGCCATTCCCCTTGGCCTGTCCCTACAGGCCCTTGTCCCAAGCCCCTCTCCAGGTTCCCTGCAGCCCCTTTAGGCACTGGAGCTGCTCTCAGGTCTCCCCTTCAGGAGCCTTCTCTTCTCCAGGCTGCCCCAGCCCAGCTCTCTCAGCCTGGCTCCAGAGCAGAGCTGCTCCAGCCCTCGCAGCATCTCCATGGCCTCCTCTGGACTCACTCCAAAAGCTTAAGGATGCAGCATTAAGGAGAAAGGAAGAAAAACTGTTCTCAGATGCTCTGCTCCAGCCGGGAAGCTCTCAGTCCGATGAAAACTCCCCATGTCCCTGGGGTAGGAGAGTATAAGTGAAAATTGGGAGGTAAAAGGAGGTTTTCTTTTTAAACAGCAGTTCTTGTTGATATATTTGGTTCTATACAAATAAAGAGTGACATAGAGTCTCTGTAGGACATTGCAGCTGAAATCATATCAACACAAGTTCTGGAGCTCAGGTTCCACTTCTTGAAATAAACCATTTACTGAAGCAATTCACAGAAGAAATCTGAAGTGACAGAAATTCCATCAGCTGCAGTTGGCAGCCAGCTTTTCAAGAACAGATGCACGACTGTTAATGATAACCCAAAAAGCTTCGTTTCTAATGCAGAAAAACTGAGCATTAACATTATAAAACTCTGCAGAGAACCAGAAGCAGAATATACACCACAAAATATTCTGCAAGGACTTATAAAAACCCAACTTTAGCAAAATTAACACATCTAGCCAAAAAACATCCCCAGTAAAAATACCTCCCAAGTTTGGAAATGTATTTCCATCTGTTAAACTTCCTATTGCAAATAGTGTTTACCTTGAGCTGCAGACACGGATCTTTGATTTCATGAGATTAATGTAGTAAGTTGGGTTAGGCTGTTAATGCAGTCAAAGCTTTCAGACACGCAGGAGACTAAGATGGCATCGAGAGCATACAGATGCATTTGGAGGGGGTATTTTTTATGTGGAATAAGCTAGAAATTCCTTAATAGGTGTCTGCAGCAGGAACTACACTGCAATAAAAGCTTAGTATGTTGTCTTAAGCTAGAAGAGATGGCTTCCAAGCCCATTTACGGTTTCTAAGCACTACTATATAATATCAATAATAACACCAAGGAAAACCCCTGACACCCCATCAAATAAGTGGCAACACAAGCATTCTATGAAAGCAGCATCCATATAGTGAGATGCAGCCACTACAACACAATAATAAATAAAATACGTACATTTTATGCAGACAACGGTATAGAAATATGCTGTATTTATCAGCAAAAGAGCTCAGTCCAGCTGATGCACCAAACTGCAGCTCCAGAAACAGGGGGGGTTTAGTGCCTCAGAGCAAGAGAAACATGAAAAATGGGTCTATATTGAGCTGTTCTATCAATAGCACTATTGAGTTACCCTATTTTTTTAGTAGTCACCCAAAGGAGCTGCATGGTTTCAGAAATAAGGCACTGCAGAAGCTGGCCCATGTTCAGTTTCCTTTAATGCTTTCCACCCTCGAGAATGGTGTTAACAAAACACAGCAGCTGCTGCAAAAAGCCATATCAATCATTGTCTTCTACAAAGATCACTCCACTCCCACATGTAAAAACATCAACATGCCAGAAAGTGCCACAAAATGCCACGTCTTCCATCAAAGCTTCAGGAATGCGATTCAACCACCAGCAGAAGCAGTTTCAGACACTTCAACCCCTCCACCCTGTGTTGTCATAGGATTATAGAATCCTAGAATGGTTTGTGTTGAAGGGACCTTAAAGCTCATCCAGTTCCAACCCCTGCCACGGGCAGGGACCCCTTCCACTAGAGCACGTTGCTCCAAGCCCCTGTGTCCAACCTGGCCTTGAGCACTGCCAGGGATAGGGCAGCCACAGCAAGGGGGTTGGAACTGGATGATCTTCAAGGTCCCTTCCAAACCAAACTATTCTGTGATTCTGCAAATTAGGCATGCTAGAAAACCATCCATCCGAGGTGTGTAAGAGAGGAGATGGCCTCACCACTGACCATTTCATTTATAATTTTCTTTCATGTTTAAACCCTGCAAAAAAGCCTTCAGCATCCAAAACATTCATAATCAAAGTGAATGACTTCAGAAGTTCAGACTGATCTATAAACTCAGTAAATATCACAGTTAGAATAGAATCATAGAATCATAGAATAGTTCGGGTTTGAAAGGACCTCAAGATCATCCAGTTCCAACCCCCCTGCCATGGGCAGGGACACCTCACACTAAACCATCCCACCCAAGGCTTCATCCAACCTGGCCTTGAACACCGCCAGGGATGGAGCACTCACAACCTCCCTGGGCAACCCATTCCAGTGCCTCACCACCCTCACAGGAAAGAATTTCCTAACAGGAGAGAATTTCCTCCTTATATCCATTATATAAGTTCCTCATTAAGTGAAAAAATAAATTATATGCTGATAATACACCTCAGTTTCTTTACTGCATGGCACAGTGTTATAAATTAGACTTCGGTAATAGTAACAAATTGGAATAAAACCTTACAATTACATGCTTTTTCTTCCTTTACCTGTGGAAACTTGACTTTGAAGTTATTCTTACTTTCCTCCTAACAGGTCTTTGGACAGGGCTAATCTACACTAGCAAAACTGATCTGGAGCAGCCAAAAATGTATCCTCCAAACACGAACATTTAAATACAATATATGCATTATTTTATTAATAGAAGCTTCTGTCCAGGCTGAAGAACTATTTAAATGAGTACAGGTGGTACTTTCATTGCAAATGTTTATGCCATACACAGCAGGCTCAGGGGATGCTGGCGTGCACTAAATGCATCTCAGACTTTGGTTAACGTCCATGTGCATGGACAGTATTCACTTCCATGGAGTAACTCCCAACAGCAGGTGTCAGAGCGCTTTTCAATGGTGCTTTTCAATTTGCAGCTGACAAGATGACAAAAGTACTGATATGTGTTACCTATGCTACCATATGGGAAAATATGGGAGAAGTCCAAGAAAAAAAATCAGGATCTCCTAACTCACCATCCAGAATCCCATTACGTGGGGTTTGAGGGACTCTGAACAAAATACAGACACGTATTGTACAAGACAGAAAGTCATTGGCAATCCAATTTCTACATAAACCATCTAAGACAGCCCTCAGCCTGAATTCCCCCAGTAACCATATTAAATGGGGTGAATTTCAGTCTCTCCAGAAGCTTGAAAGACAGAGAAGGCATTTTTCCAGCCTTCCCAAGCTGCAATCCAGCACCCCATCCCAGAGCCACACTGGCACGCTGCTGCAGAGCAGTGGCAGGGAGCACTTTTCAGTGCTAGCAGGTGGCATTTTCAGGAGCAATGGTGTAAGACCTCCAGCTAGGAAGTGAAACCATCAGTCTCATAACCAACTCTCAGTTAAGAGCTGGAACTCTCATTAATAGAACTGTTTTCATACTAGCTGCTAAAGCACTCATTCACTGCATTTTGAAGCCAACGCCATTGTCAAGGAGGGCCTCGCTCACCTCTAGATTTGCTCAAGCATAGAAGGAAAGGTGGGGAATAAATGCTTGTGTCATTTTTCAGGTGAAAAATGAAGGCAGGCAGTCTTTCAAAACAGCTGCTCCTGAGGACTCCAAAGGAAAATAATCTGCAGAGCAGCCCTCACATCAGTCACTCGGAGCAATGGATTTACATCCAACCTGCTCGACATGCACAGAGTGAGTACGACTCCATCCCAAACTGACATCTGAGGTAGAATACACATTTAAATTCCAAAAGCAAACAGTACTATCACTGGGAGAAGGAAAAAAAAACCCAAAGAAACACTAATAATTACCCCTTGGGAAATCATTCCATTTTCAGGCTTTCTGCTTCAAGTCCAGAAAATTAAATTTCCCCTTTCTAATGGTGCTGCCTTGGAGTACAGATCAGAAAATATAAATGAGCATTAGGCTTATGAGACCATGAAGCAGGAAGGATACCCGCACATGTCAGTTTAGCATCTGTAATAACGGGAGGAATAAACCACCCAGACCACCAGCCCTTTGTTCAATCTCACTGGTGAGCAATCAGTCATCTCGTCCTGCTTATGCTCACTCAGGTCAGGTAAAACAGCTTTGCATTGGGTATCACATGTTCCTTTTCTACTTTGGAGATATATCCCCTTCTATCTAGCTTTATTTACACCTTTCTTTGAAGCCTTTAAACCCTGAGGGTGAATCGCATCCTTCTGTAAGTGGATGCTGTGCTCTGATTTTAGAAGTGGTTCTTCCCTTGCCTGCACATACTTCCACCTTGCTTTCAGTCCTGCAGGACTTGAAGACTCATCTCCCTTCTTTTAACTTGGCTGAAGATGAATACACACTTCAGCCACTGGTTAAAGTGTCTTTAATGATAGTACAGTTCATAGTAAAAAAACTGTCCATTCCATCAAATTTACTTTCATCCTTCTGAAAACTTACTGAGCCTATTCATTATTTTCTTAAAGACTGAGTTTCAAAATGTCACTGCTGACATTTAAGGCTCATAGAAAATGCAAGTCTGATCTGTGAGAAACGGGTCTATACGATCTGTTTTAAGACGAAAATATTTCTTGAGCAAGACAGTAGCCAATTATGAATGCAAACAGGAACAAAGCCACTTAGAGCAAGGTGCTCTTTCTTTTTAATCTTTTATATACCAAGGACATGTTTCTCCCCAGCACAAAGTAAGTGACATCTGGTGGCTACACGCTGTAATGTAATAAGACAACCCATTTCAGTGCTGTTAACCGATTCAGGTTTTAAGTTTACTGCTTCTTAGCAAAGCTTTTTAGATGTTTTATTTATTCATTTTGACACAGAGACTTCTGATGCTCCCAGGCATCACGGTCCCCATGCACGGTGACAGCTGCTGTTATCTAATTAAAGTGGGATTGTCATATTCACACCAGGAAAAACATGATTCCGAAAAGGAATTAGCAAGGCATAGCGAAACAGCACAAAGATTTCGCTGGGCAACACCAGCGAGAACCACGCAGATGCAGGCTGTGAGGAAAGGCTGCTCTGAATTCCGCAAAGGAAATCCTTCAAGTGCCCAAAGTAATTAATATCAACTCAGGTTGCTCCGAGTTGTTTTTCATCCGATTTTAATTAAACCAAGGAGAAACGGCTCCAATTTTCATTCTGAGCTTGGAAGCATCGCGGTGACTGAAACTTTTACAGATTTGAAGCAGCCTTTCCACTTTTCATACCTTATCGATCCTCAGCCGTGGTCACATCTAATCCAGCCAAGCCTTCTGCTCCTAAACTCGTGTTCCAGACACAAAGCAATTACAGCTCCTCTTCTAAGTCCTACAGCCCAGGAATGAAGTTCTCTTTTTGAATGCTCTAAGCCTCTCTTGGATAATTAATAAATACACTGTCAGTCAGCCACAGTTAAAACAACAGACTTGCTGGCACTGCGATTTCAAGGCTTGTAATACCCATTTCTGCAGTAATAAGTATTTATGGGGAAAAAAAATCTAACAGAGATGAGATGGAATCTAAACAGACTCTAAATATTTATCATCAGAGGAAGTTCAAAAATATCCCTGCAAAAATAAGGCGGATGGCAGGCTAAATCCAGAGCCATTGAGTGTTCTTCGAAGGATGTGCTAGGAGGAACTTCATTTTCAGTCTGACATCGCTAAATCAAATTAATTCCTTCCTCCTATTCAACTGCTGCATAAAAATCCTTGATGCCAAAAGGACAAAGCTAAAAACGTCCCTAAAACCATGCCTGAAGGCTGCACTTGATGGAAATGACTGCCTAGACTCCTACCGACACAATGCAGTAGTGGTATACTTGAAATAAAGAGTTAGACTTTGGGGCTTTCCATCACTTTTAAGGCCTAAACATCTTCAACAGGAATGTCAACCTGCATGGTCAACATCCCTTAGCACAGAGACGGGGACATGTCTGCAGTATCCCAATAAAAGAGGACCTCTGGGACAACATAACTACTGATAGATTATTCCAAAGAGAATTATATCCTTTTCACATACCCTCATCCCCACCAGACAGTATCTTCACCTTAAGACTGCTTGGCTGAACTAAAGAACATACGTAGAGAAAAGAGCATCTCAATGACTTTAACACCGGTCAATCCCTAAGAATAAAACTTCTTGAGATCCCATTTCAATTTATTTTGTTTTTCAATCCTGGCATGCTGAAGTCAGCAGGAAGAGATTTCATTGACTTTAATGAAGCCAGAGGTTCATCCTGCAAATTGCTGTTTGGAATGAACACAGCATTTATATGACCTCATTTGAAACCCTCCATTTTTTTCCTGAAGTGCAACTTAATGGTATTTGCTATTTCAGAATTATTTCTTATCTTAAAAAAATATACAGAGAAGGCTATTAAAATACTGCAGGGTAAATTGTTAGCAGTTAGGATTGGGACAATCTTGTTTCAGTAACAGGCAAGTATTTTTAATGCAGGAACATACATTGTCATGAAGCTTCAGCTCATTTTCTAATGCCGAAAAGCCTCAAATGTAAGAATTGTAATAGTCCAACAAAAATCACTGTTGATATTTACATACTTACCTGTATTTTCACAGTACATCTAATCCAATGTACTAGTACAGCAAGATAAAAAAATGGAAAACTGAATAGATTTCTACACCCACTTGATGGGTACCATTAAGAGAAAAGCTATCAAAACACAGCAGAAGCTTTTTATGCATTCCCCTGTATTACACCAGCATGATGTACGGCATCATTACAACTCTGATATCAAACAAGAAGAATATTGTTTATAAAGCTGCATGCAGAAATAAGCAGCAGGTCATTTGAAGCCATCTAAGAAGGATATTTTACCCAAAAAGGTTTTTTTCTAACTAGTGGGGACTTCAGCTAAAAGCTACTCGCTGTCAATACTAGAGTGTTACAGTAGACCAGTGCTTAGGTTCACCAGTGTTATTATAGCCACACACTTTGTCAAGCAGAAGACTCTGGACTTCTCCAAACCAACTGGAAAACGTTTTCAGTGCCCAACAGTTTGGAGAAGCCACATTCTGGTCCCTCTTACACGAGTGAAAACCAAGAGCGAAATCACTCTTGATCTACTCTAATGCAAGATAAATCCACACGGGATTTCCATGGCTACCAAGAAATATTCCATTTTTGTATTTTTAACTTTGCTGATCTCCTCAGCAATGTTCAAAGGTCTTCTCTGAAGACTTAAAACACTTCAGGGTTCAAAATAGCCTCATGTTAGAGAAATTCATTTTCTCTCTTTCCTACGAAGAGAAGGATAAGCTTAAGTTCCACTGTTCCTTTCTATTCACCTCTCACATTTCTTGCTGAAACTGTTGTAAAGCTGGTATAAATAGCTCTGTAAAGTAATTCTAATACTAAATGTCAAGAGCAATAGTGGTTTCACTCTGATTTATCCTTAGCTGTTCCTCAGGGAAGTTGATCGTCAACCTGAGATACTGTTTTCATAGCTCTATAATTTATGACATTTTTCATCTAAATTATTCACTTCATGAATGGTTCTGATGAGTTACTCAAGGCATAAAGCTGCACTATGCGGTGCTGAAGTGCTCAAGAACACGTTTTTGTCTTTTTAAACAAAGAGACCACCACTGTATCTCATGTTGTAATTTCTATTGGTAGCTTTTAATGCACACCAATGTTTTTACCCAGCCTTTTTATCTGACCTCTGCACTTGCAATAAATGCAGTTACAACCCAGGCATTACACTGTTATCCCAGGCTAGACCTCCAGGGAGCCAGGAAACAAGCAAAAACTCTCTAATCCTGAACCTATATTCCTGCAGGGAGCTCTGCATGGGCTCAAACCTTGATGGACACATGCAACCTGCTCCTCTTCCACTTCAACACAGCAGCATCCAAAATCCCTTCCAGAAACAGCCTCAGGAAATTTCCTCAGGCTTTAGCAACCAAGGCAGAAGTTGGAACTAGATGGTCTTAAGGTCCTTTCCAACCCAAGCCATTCTATGATTTTATGAACTGTGAAGCAGCAGCCCTATAAATGCACTAAGCAGTGGATGAAGACAGAAGTGGAGCATGACCACTGGCCTAACATGATGAAATGGACTAGGAAAAGCTAAGTTTTCAGCGTATTCCTTGAATATCCTAGACGTTTCAGGTTCATTATCCATTTAACTTCGTTAACATCAACAGGCCATGAAAATTTGGGCTGCTCAGCCTGTTTTCCTCTGAAAGTCCTGTGAAGGTCCCGGTTGGACGGTGCTTGGAGCAACCTCCTCCAGTGGAAAGTGTCCCTGCCCATGGCAGGGGGCTGGAACTGGGTGAGCTTTAAGATCCCTTCCACCACAAACCAGTCTGGGGTTCTATAATTAACAATATCTATTTAGCATTGTCCCTATAATATCTACATAGATCAGGTAGAAAACAAATTTCTCAACCTCTAAGTAGCCAAAACTGATGAGGCTGGAAAGGAATATTGGATAAGGCATTTGATAGACAGGAAAAAACAGTGCTGGTTTTAAGAACCTGTTAAAGAGTTTTCAGGAGATGAAGCTCCCCTGCAAAGAGCTGGGCCTGCAGGCAATCCCATCTCATTATTTGATATACACACCTAACAATCTACTAAACCATCCCTCTTTATTTCCTCCCATTTCTAGCTTTAGACAGTCAAACATCCTAGCTGCACCAGTCAAACTGAGTCCTTCTTTGGCTTAGTAAATTCTAGCACTCATAAGCCATTATATCCTATCTCAGGCACAGCAGGGTTAACACTGAGCTCTCACATTTTCTTCAAATCATGGGCGAAACCTTCCAGAATCCTGATTTGTATGACCTTTCTTTTGTGAGATCTCTCCTATTTCACAGAATCATAGAATAGTTTGGGTTAGAAAGGACCTCAATATCATCCAGTTCCAACCCCCCCTGTCAGGCAGGGACACCTCACACTAAACCATCCCACCCAAGGCTTCATCCAACCTGGCCTTGAACACCGCCAGGGATGGAGCACTCACAACCTCCCTGGGCAACCCATTCCAGTGCCTCACCACCCTAACAGGAAAGAATTTCCTCCTTAGATCCAATCTAAACTTCCCGTTTCAGTTTGAACCCGTTACCCCTTGTCCTGTCACCACAGTCCCTAATGAAGAGTCCCTCCCCAGCATCCCTATAGGCCCCCTTCAGGTACTGGAAGGCTGCTCTGAGGTCTCCACGCAGCCTTCTCTTCTCCAGGCTGAACAGCCCCAACTTCCTCAGCCTGTCTTCATACGGGAGGTGCTCCAGTCCCCTGATCATCCTCGTGGCCTCCTCTGGACTTGTTCCAACAGTTCCATGTCCTTTTTATGTATTGGTATCTCACTACTAATTAGGTGCCAGATCTTGAGCACTTTAATTAAAGTGTTTTTTTCCCCTTACTGCTCCAAGACCTGAACTCTAACTCAGCATATAGAACATATAAGGACATTGTCATCTTCAATCATCTGAAACCATCCAATACTGCAAACTCCCATCTAACATGCTGCCCACTTTTATAGCACTCTTTCAACACTACCACCAACCAAGCTTCTTCCATCCCTTAAGGACAAGTATTGCAGTTAAATCTGTATTATTTTTGCTATTGATGTTGCAGAAGTTCACTTTTTCAAATCAGTCTTATTTCCTCTGTACATCTTAAAACCTGACATTTATCTTCACTCTTTTTTGTTTCATAGAATATTAGAACAGTTTGGGTTGGAAGGGACCTTAAAGCTCATCCAGTTCCAATCCCTGCCACGGGCAGGGACAACTTCCACCAGAGCAGCTTGTCCAAGCTCTGTCCAACCTGGCTGAAAAATGTGCAGAACAGATATAAAGGGGACAAAATAATAATAATACAAAAGCCTTTTCAATCTCATCAGTTTTCCTAATTTTATTAGAATAAATAATTCTATTAGAATAATTCTCATAAATCTAATTCTAATAATTCTAATAATAATTATATTAGAATAATTCTAACATTAAAATAAATAATTCAGGGTACATTCACCCACACTGAATATCAAAGTTTTTTACGGGAAACTTATCTCCTTGTGAAACATATTTTTCCTCACTGGAAGGTGTGTAGCAGATGAAAAAAGTCAGGTTTAGTCTTTTGCTATTTAGGTACAAATCTACACTTTGTACAGTGAGGAATGACCCACCTTAGATACAGAGTTAGCATACCCCCACACACACACACTTATAGGATGGTGTGCATGTTTGATTAGTCCAAACGATGACACATTAAGGTTTAGAATATAAAGTGTGCGTTTAGTAATGCTTGGTATATATATTGTGATATGTCACTTCCCTGTCTCTCCAGCACCACATTTCTTACCAGAGAATCATAGAATCCTGGAATGGTTTGGGTTGGAAGGCACCTTAAAGCTCATCCAGCTCCAACCCTGGATGAGAGCCACGGGCAGGGACCCCTTCCACTGGAGCAGCTTGCTCCAAGCCCCTGTGTCCAACCTGGTCCTTCTTCACAGGACTTTCAGGGGAAAGCCATTACATGGAAGGCAGGTTCCTCAGCAGCCAGGTGCCTTTCACCATCCCTAATGCTGCAGGGGCTTTAGCTGCTTTCTGCAAACCCAAGGAGGAAGACTCAGTGCACCATGAGCTTCACAAGTGTTTCTGGAGCTGGGTTAGCCTAAATCTACCACCCCATTTCTGGCAAGTTCACCAGGCAAGCAGCAGTCTTGCCACTTTAGAGGTTTGGAAAACAAGCGTTTCAGCCAGCTCAAGCTGCTGTGGGAATGTTATGAAGCTGAATCTGGGAATGCGAAGAGGGAAAGCAATGGGTTGGGGTTGGCAAGTCTACGACTTCTGGTGTGTTGCCACAAGGGGACAAAAGTAGAGCACTGGGACTGAGCCTGCCATGGACCTCTCACTCCTATTCACCTTCACCATCACATACGGTCTCTCATCATCACTGCAGCTGCCTTGTCATTGCCGTCAGGCACTAATACCCACCTGGACATCATGTTTCCTTCTGCTTCTTCTTGCAAGCTCTCATGCTCATCTCTTCTTAGACAGGACACCACACTCCTTAAAACTAGTGCTTGCAAACCGCATTCAACAGCTCCTGGAAACCAAGTGTAACATAAATTAATAAATATTCCATGGAAAAGCCACATTAACTGCTTGCCCTCAAAGTGCTGTTTAGTGGCATGTCAGGCACAGCTGTGTAATCAAAGGATTACAGTGCTCCCATTGCAACGCGCCTGCAGCACCCTACCTCCTTGGTAGCTTTCCTGTCTCCCTCGCATGTAAAAACCCAATCGAGTAACCAGGATGGAGTTGTAACCATGTCTTTCAACCCGGGAAACACAAATGAACAAGGACAAATAGCCAGCGTGACTGTAAAACCCTGTTCCTGTTAGATACATGGGCAGCCCTATGTATTTTTAAGGCAATGGGTCAACAGTGCTGTGTGTAATCAGTTAATTTTAGTGAAACTGCAGTATAAGTGGAGAGATTGGTGTAATTCAGGCTGCTTTGAGATAAGGACTTGTATGAGCTTACAGATCCCTTTCCCTCCCGTGAATAGCTGCATTTAGACTCCAAACCTGGCACCACAGCTCTGTCACTAAGAACAACAGTGCACTTCACTATAAAACATAAATAAATAAGAAATACTAATTTGTGGGGAAATGGTAAAAAAAAATATCTCTCTTATTGGAAATCTACCTTGGTTTTCCATAGCACTTTGGATTCTTTCAGCTTAGCAACAAAACTCCAGCCAAAGAGAATGGTGAGAATGCACATCCCTCACTGTGCAAGGTACAGAGGAAAATAGGTGGGTTAAGGGAGGGATTGAAGCCTGGAAACAGTAATTAAGAAACCCAGTTCAAATGAGGGTACAGCTCCTGCAAACTCTATAAGCTGTTGGAAACAGGGTGATTCACATCACTCAAGTATCCAGAGTAGCACTGAGTGATTTAATAGCACATTTCCTTGGAGTTCCTGGTTGTAGGATATAGAGCCTTGGAAGACACAGTAACTGTAAGAGTAATTAAGAAAGAGAGGGAGCATATTGGCACCTGTTTAAGTCATGGCTTTCTTCACCTGAGTGGTGTATCTGTGCCGAAAGAGAAACACAGTTGGATGTTGTAACTCCCTAAATCAATATGTCACTTAGGCAGGATCAGCCCTTGAGCTATTGCCGCTAGCTTATCTCCAGAGAACGCATATCAGAACGTAATAGTAACACAGTGCTGAGTTACAACTTTGTAAGTATGTGCTCCCATGAGCCCATGAGGAAGCACTCAGTGCAGGAGAAGTTTAATAATGATTCCCTTCCTCATTGGCAGAGGGATTTGCTAAGAAATCCTGACTGGGGGGTGGAGGGATTGTAGTATCGTGGCTGGTGATACCACATGAACTTTGGAAGAGTGTGCTGCCATCCATCTCACGACTTGATCTTAAACACAAACCAATACTTGGAGAGGTACCTTCGTACTGGGACACAGTCTATAGAAACACGCACAATAATACTGAAATCACACCACCTTTGCCCACTGAAACTCCCGGTTCTCACAGAGCTCGTGGCGAACGTTGCTTAAAATACTGTTAAAATATAAGCAGCATCTTATTTGCATCTCTATGATTATGCCTATATAATTCCATCCTTGCTAATGCTGCTAATGGATTACATAACTTCATCCTTCCACTTCAACCTCATGGAATAATTCAAACACGAGAGTCTGCTTCAACCTTCTCATTTGTGCAGTTTCCAGATACCTACTTTCAGTTTAGCAAAGATAAAATCCGTTACTGTCTTCCATTGCATATGGGGAATAAAGTGCTTTGCCATGTAAATCTTCATTGTTTCACCTTATTCCTGTTACAAACCACCAAATAAAACACTCTGAATTTGAGATCAGTCCTCCTATCAAAAAATCTGAACCTTAAAACTGTTTTCTCATTGATTTCAGAGCTGCATGGTGACTGCACTTATAGACACAGGATCTAAGTAATATCTAGAAAAAAAAAGAAGGTAGTTTCACTACTAAATCTTCATACAAGTAGTTTCCTCTTCTCTGCATTCAAATTGATTTTCTCTCTTTTGGCATGTGAAGAGACAGATGAATCCTTTGACTCAATGCCCAGGAGTGAAGCAGCAGCAGCAGCAGGGAAGCTCTCAGGGCAAGAGACGTGTGACAACACTTTAATCACCGACAAAACCAAGCTTCAAGACAACCATTCCATTAGTATTTACTGTTTTGTGAGTGCCTGTACATATATATGCGTGTGTCTGTATATAAAATACATATAGCACTGTATATAAATAGCACAGATATAAATACATCTGTATAACATTATGTATGTTGTGACCTTTTATTGATGGAAATTTCCCCTTTTGCCAGAGATCAAGTAGTCCCCAGTTACTACCAAGTGCTATGCTCTTCAATTAGGCTTCTGTTTACACACGTGAGCGCATCTGATTTTGAGTTAAGCCTTAAAAATATTTACTGTTCATGAACGGTGCCAGCAAACTTTGAGTTTTAATCTGTAATCAGTTCAGCTGACTGCTCTGGGGTTTTCTAGTGGCAAAACACACAAGATACATGCTTGTTCTGTGGAGATGGTAATGATGTTTTTTGCCTGGCTAACAAACAGTTCAAGAAGTGAAACCGTTCTTGCGTTACAGGTAAGAAAATCAATAAGCAGAGAACTTCAGGCCATAGAACCATATCATAGAAATAAATACATTTCTATATCGGACAGTTTGGTAGGTGTTTAGATGCACCAGCGTAGACATACTATCCCCTCTCCTATTCACCTACAAATCTAGCTGAGTCTGGGAAAGTCAATTCACTGCAGAGCACAGCTGTAGTATTACAATGAAGCAGCACAGAAAACAGACAAAACCCAAACCTCTCTATGACACCACCAAAGTTCGGCTGGTGAATTGTTGCTTAAAAGACTCTAACCGTAAGAACCCATCGCTGAACCTTGACTGCATTCTCAGCCAAAGCATGCTACGAAGCGATTTTCAACAGCCAACAGATTGCATTTAAGAAATACCCCTCTTCACCTAAAAATATTCATCAGTGAATGGCAACATCATCCCCGGCTTCATTCTAGGTAGGATGCGCTGCTGGAATTCAACGGGTCTTTCAGGGAGAGCCGCTTTACAAGTGTCTTCTCGCCCAAACCGCCCTATAACCACAGCGATGAGCCAAGGAGCAGCTCTCCGGCGGGCAGCAAGGTCTGCCCAGCGCCGGAGATGACAGCAAGCCGCGTTGTCTTTGTCACCATTCCGCCCTCCCCGGAGCACTAACCTGCTGGGGGGCACGAACGGGGAGAAGTGCCCCCCCCCCCCCCCCGCTCACCCTGCCCGGGGGATGCTGCACCCCCAGCCCCTGGAGGAAGAGGAGGAGAGGGGGGAGAGGAAGGCTCCCGGATCCCCTTTGCTAGGGAAGCACCCCCAGGCTTCCCCCCAGGGTAACGCAGGAGCAGCCAGGGGTAGCTCCGCGCCTCCATAGAGGCTGCAGCAACGGGAGTCCCACAGCCCCGGGTCCCCCACCCGCTCTCCGCTCCGCTGTACCGAGCCGTACCGAGCCGAGCCGCTCCGCGCTGCCCGGCTGCCTGCCCAACTTCCCGCAAAGTCCCGCCGCTTCCAAACTTGGGGAGCCCAAACATCCCCGTCCCGTCCCCCCCCCCCCCCGTCCCCGGCTCCTACCTCCGCCGGCTCCGCCGTTCTCCCATCCGCGCCCGCCGCCTCCGCCGGCTCTGCCCTGCGGGAGGGGGGGATGTGGAGGAGGAGGAGGAGGAGGAGGAAGAAGAAGGGGGAGGGAGGGAGCAGCCCCGCGCCGCTCGCCGGCCGCGCTGCGCAGCCCGGGAGGCGGAGTGCTGCCGCTCGGCTCGGCCCCCCGGTTCCGCAGGGGCGGGGGGTCCCCAGCGGTGCCTCCTGGGGAGGATGAGCGGGTAGAGCCGCCCCGGTGCCTGCGGCTCTGCGGGGGACGGGGAGCGGAGCGCCCTCGGTCGCCATCGGGGTCCCGCCGGGCATCGCCCCCCGGAGCCGCTGGCTCCCGGTAGCGCAGACTGCCGCTGGGAAGGAGAAGGGCCTCTCCCGAGCGATCCTACAGGAATTCGAATTGTCCCGAGCAAACGGCGCGTAGGTGGAAGCAGCATCCCAAAGTGTGGCGGGGGCAGTCAGAGGTCAGCCCGAGGAGACAGGTTGCTGCCATCGCTTGAGCTGGGCTTTGGGGCTCCGTACCTTGCAGAGCGCACGCAGCATGTGCTGCCGTGGTCCAGTTTGAAATGGGAACAGCAAAAACACTGGCTAAAAGGTCAAAACCCTCTACTCAGCAAGTGCAAGGTTTATTCTCGGCTAAGAGGATCCTACCTGGAGTACTGCATTCGGCTCCAAGGTAACGACACAGTGGAACTGCTCTGAAGAGTCCGGAGGAGGCCACAGAGATGCTCCAGCAGAGGGCTGGAGCAGCTCTGCTCTGGAGCCAGGCTGAGAGAGCTGGGCTGGGGCAGCCTGGAGAAGAGAAGGCTCCTGAAGGGGAGACCTGAGAGCAGCTCCAGTGCCTAAAGGGGCTGCAGGAAACCTGGAGAGGGGCTTGGGACAAGGGCCTGTAGGGACAGGCCAAGGGGAATGGCTTGAACCTGCCCGAGGGGAGACTGAGCTGAGCTCTTAGGCAGAAGCTCTTCCCTGTGAGGGTGCTGAGGCGCTGGCACAGAGTGCCCAGAGAAGCTGTGGCTGCCCCATCCCTGGCAGTGCTCAAGGCCAGGTTGGACACAGGGGCTTGGAGCAAGCTGCTCCAGTGGAAGGGGTCCCTGCCCGTGGCAGGGGTTGGAGCTGGATGAGCTTTAAGGCCCCTTCCAACACAAACCACACTGGGATTCTATGATTCTACCTTGTATCCATAATCATATGTGTAAATGTATAGTTTGCTTACGAAATCATCCAGGTGATGCACACACACACCTGTTATGTAACACAGTTTCTCATGAAGGTTTAACTTGGCCCTTACTAATGGTGTCAGAAGTCGTGGCTGTGACTGCATCTGGCCATGGCTTATGTGAGTGCACTGGAGAAGGAAAACTCTTCCTATTTCCCCCCTTACACTAAATGAACCCACTGTTTGGCTTAGACCCACATGTTTAATATTCAGCAACACTATTTCTAAGAAGTTGAGGTGATGAAGCATGAGCTAAATAGGAAAGAACAATGAACACTTATTTCGGCATTTCTTTTCATGATTACGTCCACCTCTGGTTATAACTTTCAGAAGCACCTGAAACTTACACAAAGTTGTGGGAATCCGGTTTGAAGTGAAACCGTATGTAACACAATAGTAAAATGCAAACCAGAAACTTCCACGTTGCTCAGCTACAGTTAGGACCAAACAGATACAGGATTTCATGCAAGTGATTATATACCCGTAAGACCATATATAAGGTACTGACTTAAAAATCCCACAGGCTTCCTATGGTACAGTGTCTGTATATCTGATTCCCACCTAGTTCTTAGCTAAATAAATCTCACAGAATGAGACATCTGACAGGGTGAAACCTGTGAATTATGAAATATTCATGCCCAGTCAGTGTTTCTGGTCTGGGTTAAATACGCTGCCCTCGCAGGCCTTTTTAGGCCTCCTGGGATGCTCTGGGTAGCAATTAGGCTTAGCCAGATTTCTGCATAATTATACTCCCTTCCTCTTTATGTATGTGAAAAAAACAACAGATAAGCTGTCATGAAAAGATCTTCATTCCCTGGGGAAGTCTCTGTTCACGCTGCTCCTCACCAAGCATCAGCTGGAGTAAATATCTTGCTGGTGGTATCTACACATGGTAGCTCAAACTTCCAGGCACTCCATAAAGGTTGCGTCTATCCATTTCGCAGGCGCTTGCAAATTATCTTCAACACTACCTGGTGAGATGGGGCAGAAAAGACAATGTTTTATGGCACAATAAATCACTGTCCAGGAACTCATTGTATTACCGTGACCAATGACGCTCAGGAGAATAAATAGTCTAAAAAGTCTAAAAACTAAGGCTGAACTTTAATTCTCCTCATTCCAGATGTTCAAAGAGGGAAGAGAAAAGATTTCAATATAGAAATTCAAGTAAACTTTCTCTGACTAGATTGGTTTTCATACAATGAAAGCTTCTGGCCTCCACCTCTGTATATGTGATTTCTGCTGGTTGCCATGCTTACTGTGCAGTGTATAAAGGATCATCCCACTTCCAATACAAGTTTGTCTGTATTTCTTAGCTCTGAGAAGGCTTATCATAGAATCATAGAATAGTTAGGGTTGGAAAGGACCTCAAGATCATCTAGTTATCTGGTAGCAGAAAGATGGGAGACCCCTTTAGCAGTGTTGGAAAGCAGACATAAAATGGGTAGTGTAAGCATGTGAAATTTAATGACTTTTCAATGCAGGGGTGTCCTTCCTTGTTGCTCCTGACCATGGTTTGGGGCAGGAGTGGGGCACAGAGGTTTGTGGCTGGGTCTGAGAGCAGCAGAGCCGTGTGTTCATAGCCAGATTGAACTCTGGGATAAACAAATCAGATCATATACTCAAAGCACTGCTGTAATGGGATGCTAATCTGGGGAAAAAAGCTGCTCTTCCTCCTCTGTCTATTACAGCATCAGCATCTTTAGGTTATTCTCACACAGAGGAGTTAGGAATGCAGATGTTTCTGCTTTGTGCTTCCTCTCTCCCAAACTCAAAAGGCAGAGGAAGAAGTTCATTGCCCGCAAGCACTCCGGAGCCTTTTGCTTCCCACTCCTGCTGCTTTTGGGGAGCCCTTTTCCCATGACCTCCCATCATCTGGCACCACTTTCCAAAGCTTTTCTCAAGGGATGTTGCTGCAGGGTACCAGCATAAGCCCTTACATCAGACTGCAATCTCAGCAGAAGCAGCTGTGGGTTGTGACAGGAAAAGACAAAAACTTCTCCAAAACATCTCTGCCCAGCCTTGCGCCATGAACTGTGAGGAGCAAACGGACATTCCCCAAGAGAGCTCCCTGAGCATCAGCTTCAGGATTCCCCCTTTGCCCAGAAGAGCAAGGGAATAGCAGGAGCTGGAAGCAAATAACTTATAGGGTGGGGACTTCTAAATCCAGCCAGGGAGTTTCCATGCAGTGAGCCTGAAAAACCACAAGGTGATATATATGTTGTACTCAACAGTTTCAGGACTTAGACTGCTGTGCTGCTGAGCCACTCTGCTGAGCAGAGGCACAGCAAAGCCCAGTTTCACACAGACATTCCATCCTCTGGAACGCATGGTTGCTTTCTAACACAGGCTGAGGTGAGGATGTGCAACCCACAGCACCCCAACACCCGCGGTGACTATCTCAGCTCTTCTTCCAACTCTGAGGCTGGGCTCTGAGCTGAGAGTTGGTGCTAGGAGAAAATTGCAGAAGGGTTTGCTTTTCTAGCTGTAAAATTAGAAATAATCGTTAAATAATTGTTTAATTACCACGAAAAAATAAAAAAATACCCATTAAAATATGGGTCTAGTTCTCGGTGGAGTTAATGGGATATGTCTGTTTCAAAGAAATGCATTATTTTATTTTCCCCATGGTATCCTGGCAACAGAAAACACATCCCTAAAATACAGATCACTAATATCATACCTTATACATCCTTCGGCTCTTGGTAAAGGGTATATCAACCTTTTAATTGATAAGCTTACTTGTTATTTTCCCAGCTTGGTTGGGAATTACCCTTCTCGGCCTGCATATCTTGGGATTGCATCTGGGAATTCCGGCTCAGCCTTTAGTTGAGAACAATGCCTTTTTTTCCCTAGAACAGGCAAAAATTAATGCTGAAACACAGTGAGATAAATGTGTCAGAATTCGATTCCCCACAAATGCCTGTTATATTTTAATGATGCATGTGGACAGCCAGTTTCCTTTTCCCTAACGCCATCCTTTCATCCCCGACACCATCCTTTTATCGAAGTTGTATGTCCTTCAGCGCCCTAAATTATTCCTTTTTTATGTGTGATATTTATGCCCTCCAAGTACTTGTCGAAGGGTATCATTTCCCTCTTAGTCATCGTTTAGCCAAGCAATATATATTAAGTTCCTTTAATCTTCACTCATAACTCAGCCTCTTCAGACCCTTAATCATTTTTATTGCTCTTCTATGAATTTCTCCCAGTTTCTCTGCATCTCTTTGGCAATGAGGTACCCAGAATTTAATGCCTCATTTTAGGTGTGATCTCCCTGCAGCAACACAAAAGATGTTACCTCCTGCTACTTTTATCTACCACTGACTCAATAACACGTTGGAATCACGAAGTAGCCGGGAATCAATTCAAATAGATTTTAAATGGTTCGATGCTCAGAATTACCATAATGCTTTTGTGGCACCGCACGCAATGAGAAGGCTTCGAGCTGTTTGAAGCCTGCTGCTTTGGAAATACATGTGTGTGACTTCTAGGGCAGGCAAAGCTTTTAAACCTGCTGCACGCACAGCTCTGTGATTCTCCAAAGGAATATGAACAAGGAGTTATAATTTAGAAGACGAATGGAGATGGGGTTCAAATTGGCAGCAGAAATAGCTCCTGTGTGCTGACTGCCTGGGGGTTGCACACTGCTTCTCCTATCACTCTTGGATATGTGACGCCAACCAAGGGCTCGTCACAGCAACAAAACTAGGTGAGCCAGCAGCCAAGGAGCTTGACATTAGGTTGGTTCAGGCTCTTATTCAATTGTTCTGTTTGCTTTAATAAAGAAAAACATAAAGTCTTTAGAAATCGGTAACTTTAATTGGAGTTGGAGATGTCTAAGAAGCAGACAGATTATGGAAAGGTCATAGAATAATAGAATTGTTTGGGTTGGAAGGGACCTTAAAGCTCATCCGGTTCCAACCCCTGCCACGGACAGGGACCCCTTCCACTGGTGCAGCTTGCTCCAAGCCGCTGTGTCCAACCTGGCCTTGAGCACTGCCAGGGATGGGGCAGCCACAGCTTCTCTGGGCACCCTGTGCCAGCGCCTCAGCACCCTCACAGGGAAGAGCTTCTGCCTAAGAGCTCAGCTCAGTCTCCCCCCGGGCAGGTTCAAGCCATTCCCCTTGGCCTGTCCCTACAGGCCCTTGTCCCAAGCCCCTCTCCAGGTTCCCTGCAGCCCCTTTAGGCACTGGAGCTGCTCTCAGGTCTCCCCTTCAGGAGCCTTCTCTTCTCCAGGCTGCCCCAGCCCAGCTCTCTCAGCCTGGCTCCAGAGCAGAGCTGCTCCAGCCCTCGCAGCATCCCCATGTCCTCCTCCCAAGGGGACCCCAATCATCCCTCACATCTGACAGATGTTGCTGTCTGGGCAGTATTAGGGCAGGGAGGGCCAAAATCTGTAGGCCAGCATGAGGTCCCATTCTGTTATGCTTTTCCACACTCCATTTTAGCCGAAACAGTACATGGTTCAGGGAATAACATGGTCAGCAACTGCTCCCATAGGCGTGACATCACCTGTGAGGCCAATGCATGAGGTCAGCCTGCTTTTCAAAGAGGGCTTACTTGTGCAGAGGTGGTCTGTGCCATGCTTATTCCCTGAGGACCAGAGGATGGGCCCTGACCTTGTACAGCTCAAGGAGAAGAATTTCCAGGCATGCTTGTGCTAGCTTAGCCTTCATTTGAGATAGACAAATAAAGTAATATACTTGCTAGATGTTATATGGAAAAGATCAAGATAGATCAACTGTCCTTACCTTCAAAGTTATGAAAACCATTGCTACGAAGATAAATCACATACCTCCTTGCTGACATAATGATGAATGTTCTCTCCAAGTGTTATTCTCTCTGATAATTTCAGGAAAATGAATATTCCTGTTTGGTTTTGTTGCTAACTCAGGCCTCGTTACAAAGCCATTTCAATTTGCAATCATTCTTCCAGTACACCTGCAATGATAGAACTGATAAACACCTTCCTATATTATAATTCTTAATGAATTTTGGCTTTAGGAAGAATACCAGAGATGGCAGAAAGCAGAGAGATAAAATTCAGCCTCCATCATACAAGCTGAAGAAATAGCATGGGAGGGATGAATTTCATACATATATTATCTATTCTTAATGCACATTTTTCCTGTTCAGTTTCTACTCATATAGTTCGAACGCTGCTATACTTGAAGCTGTGAGGGATCTCTCAGTTTCTCCTTGTGCTGGTTTCTTCCTCTCTCCTGATGCCTAAAAGTTGAAACAGAACAGCAGAGCTTCTGCACGTAGGTAATATCTTGCTGAATCAGGCAGTTTGGTGCAAAGCCAACTCCTGTGACTCTTGTGGTCTCGCATAAGAAATTGCTCTTGTTGAATGAGCGTTGACCATTTAATATACGGTGCTCATGACTCACCATATATTTTCCAAGAGCACTTTGAGGTATTTTGATACTGTCTCTGTACTTTTACAACCTAAACATATTCCCTGGGTATTTATACAGCTCTGCATTCTTTTGCTCACACACATTTCCAGGGGTTTTATGCGGGAGTGAAGAAGGAACCTAACCATTGCAGGCAGCTCACTTAATTCAGCACAGTCCTGTCCTTTCCAGTTCACCCACCTGCAAAATGGGAATAATAAGAACTTAAGGGAGAGTATTCACATGTCTGGCTTGAGAGCTCTAATGTTAGTCTCTCCAGAAAGAAATAGCTTCTAATTCAAATGCTTTGAATGGGCTTCTAATGGAACCTGCTTCTCTCTGCTAGCAGCAAGGGAGACCAAGTTCTCAGCTCAAGCACTCCTACATCAGGCACTTCATGCCAAAAGCCAGCCACTGTGAGCATCCTTTTTCATACCTCATCCTGAAACCATTCCGATGGTCAGCTGTGGAGCAGTATCCGATCAACTCAGCAGTTTTCCACATATGCAAAGTGGAGTGGGTTGAGGGATGAAGACTTTGCATAGCCCCAGCTATCAGCAATGGTGAATGAATCAGTATTTCAACAGCACTTTGCATGTATTAAGCTCGGTGAAAGTGCTATTAATTATCAATATGGTCAGTCATTATCATTCATTAGTGGTTAGAGATAACTCAAAATCTTTGTGTTTCGGTCTCAGGATTGCAACTGTGTGATACCGAGCAAGTCACTTTGCTTCCCTTGCCCTCATTTTTCCTGTCATTAGGATATCTGCCTCATTCTTAAGTGTGATGTGAACCTTAATTAGGCTTGAAAAGCGCTTTGAGAATTGCTGGTGAAAAGTGAAATATTAATGCCAACTGTTACTATAGAGCAGATGAGACAGAGCAATAGTCTCATCCCTATTCAAAGAGGTCGGACTGGTGCCATGGAGCACTTCAATGCCTTATGACTTCTACCCAGAAATAGCCAGTTCTCCTCAAAGTGAGAGCCAAGAAGCACCACCAGGGAGTTCAGATTTGGAAAACCCATCTCTACTGCTTTTCTTCTAGTTGTGCAGAAAAACTGCCCATTGGTATGCAAAAATGGATATTAAGGCATCTAAATATCTCCCCCAGACACAAAAATGCCATTTGTGAGTGCATTTCACATAGCAGGACTGGTAGAGAAGTCAATCTTCATTTCTGAAAATCTCCTCTGCAGTGTTTAGTCTTTGTGTTGATGATATGAATTAGATCCCTATTACAAATAAGCCCCATGCCCCAGAAACTAATGTGCTTTGCTCAAGAACCAAGACTTTCTGTGTTTCATCATCATTCTCATCGTTAATGATTCCGCTTTCCTGGCACTGATGAGAAACGTTTATTTCCCTGGAGTATTTCTGGATGGAAAAATTATCACGTTAGTTGTGGGCAATTGATGCTGCGTTAACTTGCCAAGGCTATATTGCCATATTTAATCACTCCGTTTGGAAACCTGGCCACCTTCTTTCACACCTCAGGTTGCCATGATACCCTCTGGCCATTCTTAATTTATGCAGTTCATTTTTAGGCTTAAGACAGTGGCTGCCAGCTTCTGACTGCTTGAAAATAAAATAGCAAGATATAATGGGAAAATGACAGTGACATAAAAACTACCTAGAGGTTTGAGCCTGCAGTTTAAGGACTGTTGTGAATTGGAGTGGTGGAGAGAGGGGCAGATTAGCAGTGCCAGTGTAGAGAGGTGAATGGGCATGCTGGAATCTACATAGTCTTGTAAAATGCATCTGTATATGTCACTTATATCCAATGCTGGTAACACTGTCACAATGTAGGAAAAAACGCTATGCTGACAGTGAGGTGAAACTCTTGCACAGTTCCTTAAGCTCTTCTGGGGTCATTGACTGAGTTAGCACAAGTGCCCACAGTGATACAGCCACATTTCCTTATTTATATCTACCACCCTCCTTGCATCTCCCAGTTAGAAACAGAGAAATACATTATTCTAGGCTATCATCCGCAATAATTTCTTCTTCATTTCCGATGTCTCATTGCTTCTGCTGTCCATTCTGTTATAAAATCCATCTACCTTCCCCAAACTGGAAAGCCAAACTCAACATCTGCACAACGTTCTTTGTCTGCACAATGGCTTTAACCTGCCAGAACAGGGGAGACTGAGATGAGCTCTTAGGCAGAAGCTCTTCCCTGTGAGGGTGCTGAGGCGCTGGCACAGGGTGCCCAGAGAAGCTGTGGCTGCCCCATCCCTGGCAGTGCTCAAGGCCAGGTTGGACACAGGGGCTTGGAGCAAGCTGCTCCAGTGGAAGGGGTCCCTGCCCGTGGCAAGGGCTTGGAGCTGGATGAGATTCAAGGTCCCTTCCAACACAAACCCAACTGGGATTTTATGATCCTGTGAGTTATATATCCACACATAGACGCTTCTTGTTGTGATGTTGTTGTGGTTTGGCTAATGTAGCAGCATCAGCTAATGCAGATTCTCTGTGAATTTGACCACACGCTTCCCTCCACCAAAAGAAAGATACACTAATGCGCTGTCAGGCTTGAGCTCCGCCATCTGCTAAACCAGGAAACCTCGAAGTTAAATCCACTCTCAGAACCAGTGCTTGGCTGCTCTGCAGTTGCCAGCTGTAACTTTTTACTTTACTGTTTATTCTGTTAAATTTATGCCTTAGCGTGTAAAAATGTCCACAAACTATAAAAGCAAATGAGCAATGTGACAGGGGTGAGCACAGCGAGGACAGTAACTTTGAAATTATCAGATTTTGAAGGCTTAAAAATCTCAAGGCTTAACCTAACGTAAAGCCTTGGCTTTTAAATTTCAAATCTCTGTTCTCAGCACTCCAAACCTTGCAATACTCTTATTCCCTCTGACTGCACTCTCAGCACACTGGGGTATTTCTTATATTGGACTAACAAAGCACCAGAAGTTTGAGAGCTCTTTGTTGAGAATAGGTTATTGTCTCTGTTGTAGAACATAGGACAACTGGTACCAATTGTTCCGATAGGAGGTTTTAAGTCAGGACAGCTACTACATGGGGTAGTAAAATCAGGCAAAAAGCTTTGGTGCTCACTTTCACATGCTCCCACTTTCGAATTCAGCCTACATGTGAACAAAGGAAAATGCTTGGGAAATACACAGGGATGCAAAAATCACTGTATTTGATTATTTAGTTGTGGGTGACTCTTCTTTTAAGAGCGGATATAGGAGGGATCAAACTTCTGTGTCATTGACTCATTTACTAAAATGAGCTCTACACTGCATTTGCTTCCATAAACTTTCCTTCTTTGGCAGCTGCAAGTTCAGGATTTTACCCACTTGTCCAAGACTTCCAGTGATTCATACCAAGCAGCGAGACCCCTGGAAACGTGTTTCCCACTGTCATGGAGACCAAACGCAGGGATCTTTCACAGCCAGGCCAGGCCAACTGCTCCTGCCTTGCACAGATGGGCTGGAGCCATGCAGGAGGTTTGATGTGCCTGGAGACATCTGAACTGACCATGCACTTGCAGATTGCCTGTGGGCAGGATGTCTGTGCCTTCCTGGAAGTTCTCAGCTCCCTGGGCATGGGGCTGTCCTGGGACACAACCTCTGGTTCTGGTTCTTTTACCACCCAGGAACAGAACCATGGGCTAGCACAGCCACCACTATCAAACCAGCGGTGAAGCTGGTCTGGTGTATTCTGGCTGCAGCTAGCCTGCTACAATCTCAACTGGTGTACAAGCCATAGGGAAGAATGATCTAAAAGGAAAGCTGTTCGAATGAGAAAATGCAGACCTGCCTAGAAAGGCTGCACTAGCACAGTTGTTATTTTTTCTTCTGAATCAAAAAAGAAATGTCAGTCTGACCCATATGTTGGAATCCACGCAGAACCCTCAAAGACCTATATACAGGCTGGAAGAAAAGTGCCCATATGGTGTCTTCATTCATTGCAGTGCTGGTAGGCAGCAGAAATACCTCAGGGATGAATTGGAGGTGAGAAGATATTTTTAATAAGACAGACTGCAGTGATCTATAAGAGGAAATAATCATTGACCCTTTTTCACAAATATCTATGTCTCTATCTCACATACTTTCCTTTCCAGTGCTGGCAGGGAAAAATAGAAAAGAAAGCTTTCTTGTACTATAAAACACTGCGTAAATTTCCCAGTTACCGGTGTTCTACTCTATCAAGGTTACTGTTAACTTTATTAATATTCATTTTCATTTATACTCCTGCAAAGTCATTAATGTGATAAGAGTGTTATTATCTTTAGAACAATAAGTATTTATTAAAAGCATGTACAGTGAAAATTGGTAATATGATGAAGCATTATGAAGTAGAACGCAATGAATCCCTTAGGAAGACTAATAAAGATTTCTGGCTCTTCTTATTCCTCCCAACAACTTCACAGTATTAGAAAAAAAAAAAAAGCAAGATAACAGCTGAAGTCGCTTATCAGGATTTGCACTGTTCATCCCCAGTGAGAGCTGGAGGGATCCATTTCTAGACGATGATTATTGTCTGCCCTTTTAGCAAGGAACTGTCTTGCTGGTTTTGTTTAATTAAACTGCTGCTGTCTATTACTGCCTGCAAAGCACATCAAAGTATGGAATGGTGAACTTCGGAAGGCTCCCGGCAGTCACTGGGATGCTGTGAACTCCGGCTGCACCCCCTGCACTTTAACTGAAGGAGGGGAGTCTCTTTACGGGATAAAATTCCCAATTTGCATCCATTTCGCACTTTCTTCAGGGAAATAAAAGAGAAGGACACCATCAATTAAAGCACCAGCATTCCCATCGCAACTCAGACTATTTGCTTCAGTCCCACACGCATGGTGTTTGCTGAGCCTTTCCTGTTGTCCCAGTGAGTGCTTCCTCCCAGGGGACCCCACTCCAGCCAAACCTGGCGCTCCTCTTCCTCCCGCTACTGGCACTTCCCTCTCTTTCCAATTCTGTAATGACAGTTTCATTCCCGCTCTTCTTTTGTTTTGTTTTCCAGGACAAGAAGTGTTTCCCTTTCTGCTCAGCTATTTACCCAGGCTCCATGGCAGGCAGCTCCGCGAAGGTAGCGCGCTCCCAAAACACAGGCAAACAAAGAGCCGTCCTTTCCGCCCGTACACCGTGTTCCCTGCGGCTCGGCTGGAGATTTCCTCAGGCAACAAGAAGTCTCACTGCCGGGCTGCAGCTGAGCCTGGCGAGTGCTGCTCCTGGAGAAATGACAATCTGCTGCTTGCTTTCCGACTGGTCACCAGCTGAGCAATGGCCCCTGCTTCTTTCTGCTTTTAGAGAGATGAAAAGCTGACCTCTGATAAACTTTCTGGGCCAAAAACCTCTTATACTCACAGCCACTGTGTACTATAGCTTGGTCATTAGCTGATCCAGAAATTCTCTCCTTTATTCCAAGTCTCCCCTATGTCCAAATGCCAGCCCAGAAGAACATGTGAGGATAAGTGCGAGTGACACAGAATCATAGAGTCCTGGAATGGTTTGGGTTGGAAGGGACCTTAAAACTCATTCAGTCCCAACCCTCTGCCATGGGCAGGGACACCTTCCACTAGCGCAGTTGCTCCAGTCCCCATCCAACCTGGCCTTGAACACTGCCAGGGATGGGGCATACATGGTCTTGAGTTGGATGCAATCTTTCACCGAAGTAACTGAATCCTTAGAAAGATCCAACCACAGAAGTTCCACCACTAAGTCATTTTCTTTTTGTGAGTGCTTTTTTAATGCAGGGAACTCTTTTCAGTGGAGTCAAAGGCATTGTGCTCTTTCTGATTGACATCCCCATCAGCTCAGGATGTAGAGGATGAGTGATCCTGGAGTAGGATTTTCATGATGTGTGGGGCTTGTACAGTCAATATAGTATATACCTGGCCTCCAGGCTTTGTTTTCAAGGTGTACAAACATATGAAATACCATTACAGTGAAGTGTAATGCTAATGAAGTTCTGTTTTCCTCCTGTCTGGTTGGCCCAGCATGGTGCACTGATTTTATTTGTGGGTAGATTGGACCAAGGTAGAAGTATTTACTTGAACATCTGCTCATCCCACACATCTGTAAATCTTTATTTTCAGTATGTTTAGCAATGCTTTCATCACAGGAGGTAATCTAATGTCCCAACCTGCTCTTTTCCAGAGGTGTGTTATTGCCCAGAGCTTCTCAGGGTGTGCTGCTGCCCCTCAGCTCTGCTTACCCTTCCTGAGATCCCACTGCATAGCTGCTGATCCTACAGAAACTGCTGAAATGTCACTGTATCTTTTCAGCAGAGACCCTCCATTCCAGCTCTTTCAGATCACAAAGGCTTTTCGGGTGCCTGTGCTTGCAAAAAACATATAAAGTGTAGGCTCATGGGAGCTCCTGTGCTCAGAGATCTGATGGTACCCACGAGACATGGGCATCCAGAGCCATGTTTCACACCCTCCTCCCTGGATGCTACCCTTTACTTGCAGAGAATTATAATGCCTGTGCTCACAGTTCTGATCTGGAAGATGAAGAGAGGGTCAGGTATCCTGGCACACACAGTCTGGTTAGGATACAGAGCTGAGAGGAGAAAGGATGGCAAACGCTCCTCAGGCTACACTTGACATGGAACTTTGCCCTTTCAAGTCATAACTTCCAGCAGTTACAACGCCATTGTCAATACCATTCTCACATGTACCTGGAAAGCATCACTCCACTAAATATTTCCTACAGTATGTTAATTTTACTTTTAAGGTCCTGAGCAGCTTTTTCCTATTTCTGGTAGTATGCTTCCTTTACATTGGAGATGTTACTTCGGATGGTAAGAACACGAACATGATAAAACAGAGGTGAAAGAACCACAGCTAAAGCGACAGGTTTCTTTTATGCCCCAGATGCCTTCCTTCTCTTCCTTCTCTTCTCTTCTCTTCTCTTCTCTTCTCTTCTCTTCTCTTCTCTTCTCTTCTCTTCTCTTCTCTTCTCTTCTCTTCTCTTCTCTTCTCTTCTCTTCTCTTCTCTTCTCTCCTCTCCTCTCCTCTTCTCTCCTCTTCTCTCCTCTTCTCTCCTCTTCTCTCCTCTTCTCTCCTCTTCTCTCCTCTTCTCTCCTCTTCTCTCCTCTTCTCTCCTCTTCTCTCCTCTTCTCTTCTCTTCTCTCCTCTTCTCTTCTCTTCTCTTCTCTTCTCTTCTCTTCTCTTCTCTTCTCTTCTCTTCTCTTCTCTTCTCTTCTCTTCTCTTCTCTTCTCTTCTCTTCTCTTCTCTTCTCTTCTCTTCTCTTCTCTTCTCTTCTCTTCTCTTCTCTCCATATTACACATTTAGCTTTGATCCATCCTGGTGGAATCAACAATTTCCTGTAGAAGTTCTTCTCAGTCTGAGCCCTTTTTGTGATACCAAATAAAACAGGAGGAAAAGAAGATTTGGATGATATCTATATGTGGCTGGGCTATTGATCTCACAGCCTAGGAAATGAAAAATAAGATGAAATGAGTGTGATCTTTAAATTTGATTGAGAGGAGGGGGTCAGGATGAAGCCAACGTGGAGTGCGATTCTGCAGGGACTCCAATCACTTCAGAAAATCAAGTTGTGGTGTTTGCATGAGATAAATCACAGAATCATAGAATAGTTAGGGTTGGAAAGGACGTCAAGATCATCCAGTTCCAACCCCCCTGCCATGGGCAGGGACACCTCACACTAAACCATCCCACACAAGGCTTCATCCAGCCTGGCCTTGAACACTGCCAGGGATGGAGCACTCACAACCTCCCTGGGCAACCCATTCCAGTGCCTCACCACCCTAACAGGAAAGAATTTCCTCCTTATATCCAATCTAAACTTCCCCTGTTTAAGTTTGAACCCGTTACCCCTTGTCCTGTCACTACAGTCCCTGATGAAGAGTCCCTCCCCAGCATCCCTATAGGCCCCCTTCAGGTACTGGAAGGCTGCTCTGAGGTCTCCACGCAGCCTTCTCTTCTCCAGGCTGAACAGCCCCAACTTCCTCAGCCTATTCAGCTTCTTGAACTCACTGGGGACCTGTTTTTCTCCAGAGAACACTTACAGCTCTTTTAATTTATGTTACTCATGTTACCTAGATGTTGCAGAGTGATGGCAGTGCATTCTGTGCCTGCGAGAAAGCTGGAGAGGGGCTTGGGACAAGGGCCTGTAGGGATGGGCCAAGGGGAATGGCTTGAACCTGCCCGAGGGGAGACTGAGCTGAGCTCTTAGGCAGAAGCTCTTCCCTGTGAGGGTGCTGAGGCGCTGGCACAGGGTGCCCAGAGAAGCTGTGGCTGCCCCATCCCTGCAGTGCTCAAGGCCAGGTTGGACACAGGGGCTTGGAGCAAGCTGCTCCAGTGGAAGGGGTCCCTGCCCGTGGCAGGGGTTGGAGCTGGATGAGCTTTAAGGTCCCTTCCAACACAAACCAGGCTGGGATTCTATGATTACGGCTTGCAAGGGATGATTCCTGTCTTGAACACCTCTGTTCATACTCCCCATTCACCATACTCCAGCTCTGATCCCACTTCTTTTGACTAAGGGCTTTCCCTTGGGACAGTAGAGAAGGACTTGCAGCAGGCTTTTCTCTGAACCTGCTGCAATGAAAATGTGCCTGTTTCTGGCACAAGTTCCTCATATCCAACCACCAGCTGCTCAGACCTCATCTCACCTAGAACTTGGCTTGGTGTAGCAATCATGAGGCAGACTGGTCTGAAGGGAAGAGGTGATGCCTGCCTGACGATGCGCTGGGAATTTTCACTCCCTTTTTCTACTGTAAAGCAGTCTTCCTTCCCCAGCCTACCTTTAAGACTCTAATTAGCGGCCTAATTACCACTCCCATGCTATGCCTTAGCTGACCTTTGCTGGCTCGTATTCTCACTCTGTCTTCCCTTGTCAATACAATTTTGTGCCATAGGTCTGCAAGGTCTATACTGCTTCCTTCATGCACCATGTCACTGCACTCTACTCAATGGCTATTTCTATTTCATACTCCAACAAAACTGAACTGTGAAAGGACTGTAAATTTCCAACCTCGAGAGGCTCTTCATTAACCAACAAATATCTCTCTGCACCTACTTGGTATTATCCTCCTGTTAGCTGTTTGTCACGCGACGTGCCTTCCCCCCACTCAGCTTGCTGTGTCAGTTCCACTCAGCTGACAGAGCTGCTGCTCACCACATAACTGTATGTTATCTTGTGCTTTCTGAGCCTCTGTCTTCAATATAAAAGCAACAGCACCTACTTATCCTCTCTAAATTTGGTTCAAATACTTGTGCTATCGCGCTGCTGTTACCAGATGTCAGCAAGCGTTATTTCATAGGACCACATCCCGATGCTGTCCTACAGGAATAGCTTTTTACGGCTTCAACACCACTGCTGTTGCTAATGGCATTTCCACACAAAGATGCGCTGTCCAAAATAATGAGCTACGCTTAATGCATCGATGCTCTGCTCCTGACAGTGTCCCACCAGGGTGCCTGGCAGCTGGGGTGCCTCCACAGCCCATCTGCCTCAAGTCTTGGGAACAGTTTGGGCTCCAACTCCTTTGCAGATCCTACCTGCCCCTAGGGCAAGTGGTATCACAGCTCTCTGATAGGTGCATTATTAATTTCCAAGGCACAGTGCAGCTAAAAGCCAACCACCACCCTGGGAAGTGTGTCATAAACCACATATTCCTTTCCTGCTGACATGCATTATTAAAGCCTCTCCCCTATAAATCCCACGTAGATAACACTCTCCATGGCACCTTGTAAAATCAGCAATTTCCTGCTACCAAGGAAACAAATTCTTTTTCTCAGTCCTATCTAAACTCCACCAACATGGTGACAGACACAACATTGCATCTGAGTTTGGTTTTGACAGCCTCATACATTTCTAACTCTGTCAGCAAGAATAAATGTATGAAGCTTTTCATTTTTAAGGAACTCTGGAGCAAAATGGACTTTCTGGGGCTTGCTTCACCAGACTTTATGCTGAAACATTTCCCACCATTTCCACCGCTGCATCACTGCAAGGGTGAGGTAGAATTTCAATGCCAAGGTCAAACCCACACCAAGTGCCTTTTGAACAGAGGGAGTAAGGCTGGGACTAGAAAGATAGACATCAGAGATTGCCCAAAATATGCTTTTTCACCCCCAGAACATGTCAGGATTGATCTCACTGTGTATCATACCACACACACACACACACACTCACACACCCCGAGGCACTGCTGAGGTGGGTAGAAGGAACATCTGCCTGCTGTATCCAACAGTCATCTCTTGTATAGAGGATATATATAGAGATACGAATATATACCCTTCTATAGGGTACCGTGGCATAAGAGCTTTAGATACCAGCGCATCTAACAGGAACATACCGATACTCTTCGAAGATTCTACAAAAGCCCTGTTAATGCATGAGAAGAACAAACTGCAGGATGTAGTCTTGACCATGGGTACTGTGGCCATTGCAGCCAGCCAGACCTGGAGCAAGACCTGGACAAGTCTGGGTTTTGCAGCAGCAGAGTGTTTGAGATGATGTATAAATTTTGCCTGTATTTTCTAGTTTCCTAATGCAACTGTCAATAGTTTGTTTCTATCAGATGTTGCCTTCAGTGTTTATTTGCTTTGGGTTTTTTAAACTGTGACACAAAAATACTGTTTCTTGATGATTATTATCTCAGGGAAGTTAACGTTTTCTTCCAGTTTTGAATGAGATTAAGAAATTCCAGCATTTGCCTACAAAAATGAAACTGTTATTTTCTAAATAGCTCTAACCAGCTACCAAGACATCGGAAAATAATGTCCTATTTCCATCCATCATGAGCCTATGCAGGTATACAAACATATTTCGGATTGAGGCCTATGGGATTATTCATTTCAGAAAGCTACGTAACGTCTCTCTCATGTTCATTTTTAGAGCAATCAGGAGAGTTAAGTTAGTACTTCATTGCTATGTCTCTGTTCTCTGGTGCATAGAGTGCATCTCCTGTGTATTACAAAGCTGCCCGTGAAGCATGCAGTATCAACAGACCTTACCGAGGTCCGCAAGTGAGCACAGATTTTGAATACAGACATTTCCTTTTACTTTTAAAGCTGAAATTAAATTCAAGAAGTCTTTATCTACATTATCATGTATCCAGGGATCAGCCTGAAGCCAAAATACATTTGTTTCATATTATGGGAGGGGGGAAAACAGCTTGTTCTCCAGCTCAGCAGAGACAAATCACTCAGCATAAATTCCCTGTATTAAAGCCACTGCTTCTCATTACCAATACAGAATTCCCCATAAGAAGAAAAGATACTTTCCTTTTCCTCCTCGTTCTTACAGTTCACACAAGGTGTAGCCTATGCTATTATTTCTGTTTCAATACTGAAAAGCTTAAGCAGAGAGTTACAGCAGCAAGCTCCTGTAGTGGTGAAAAGGGATGGGCTAGAGCCACTCTACATAAATATACTGGAATATCGGGGCAAAATCAGTCACCTCCAAGTCCATCCTGTCCATGAGACAGCTGCATGAATATTCGAGTAAGATCTTCAGGAAGCTGATGTACCCATTGAGAAGGGTGATGCCAAGCAGCTCATCATGTATCTATACTGGGAGTAACTGCAGTCATTGAAGAATTGTATGAGGGACTGCACTAATAGGGGAATGGCAAGATACGGTTTAACTAGCTAAAGCAAGACAGCAAGTATGCCAGGCCTAAGAGCTCACCACTCTTCAGTGCTGCTTTTCCTCAGCTAAAACTTGTAACAAACTACTCGTCTTGTGGCTGAGGAAGAAACCCAGAACCTGCATCCATCAGAAAGGACCCACAGTGTAATCCTGCCATGAGCACCAATTAAAATTCCTTCATAGGAAAATCAGCTTTGGGTTGTTTTGGGGTATTTTTTCCAGTCTGCTATTATAAATAATAGCAAGGAAAACCAAAGTTTTTCATTTGTGCAAATGCTTTGACAATGTTGTGCTTCATCCTTGCATAAATATTGCTCCTGTAACACTGCCAAGGAATGGCCTTGAATGTTTGCAGCCAAAAAGCCCGACCTGCTCCTATCTGAGTCCATGCAACCTAAACATAATTCATGCTTGTGGCTGGTATTCCGGCTCTTCAAAACTTGTCCATGAGTCCCTCCTGACTGGGAATTCAGACTGCCATTCCCTGTTTTCTGTGCAGCGTTTCAGGGGCAGCCAAGTTTTTGAAGGAAAAATACTTTTATTAGACAAACTAACAAAGCTGGAGAAAGGGCAAGCTTTATAAATAATCAATTCCTTTGTGACCATTTGGCCTTGCGTGCCTGGGTGCTTATCTGTTCTTTTGCAGCAATCCAGTATAACATAAACTCTCTCCCCCTAAAAGCCGTTGCCTCGCTTAAACCATGGCTAAAATACCATACATAATCGCACAAATGATGATGGAGACAAGGAGAAGAGATTCTGTTTAACTAAAGAAGGATAACTTCGTACAGAATGAACATAATCTGTGTTCCTCATTTCAGCTTCCCCAGTTGGCTGCAGCCTGCATTCAAGTGGGGAAGGGAGAGAAACTACAGGCACAACCCAGTTGGAGGTGATATCTATAGGACGTGTCTCAGCTCTGAAGTTTCCATTGAACCTCTACCTCCCATATCTCATTTGGCTGATAGCAAACCCTAACTGTTAAACAGGCTTTTCCCTGTGCTTCTGAAAGCTAGAGGGTTCAATCGACTTCCATGAGAAGTGATGTGAGAGTAAACGCAGGCTGAAGCTTGAAAACCTGCAGGCATTTTTGGATTCTGTCATTTCATAACCCATGAGCTTGCAGATTTGAAGATAATGTTACAGATGGACTTGAACTGAAAACTCCCATCGACAAGCTCCTTGATTCTGATGGGTGTCCAGATTAGACTTTTCATTCCAAGGTAGTGCTTACTTACATTCCAATCTCAACTTCGGAAAGCCACACACAGTGTGAACTGCTGAAGAACTACTTACCATTTCCCTAGGTAGGAGAATCATCTCCTCTTAAGCATAAGCAGGCTAAGGAGAAACTCCAGTGAAGCATAAAAATCTTCTAAGTTCTACTCCTGCATCTGCACTGTAAGCATGACTTGGACCATTCCCCAGCTCATCACTGCTTTAAAAGAAAATGGTTTTGTACAGCAGATACATGCAAATGGTTCATTGCTTTTATAGATATCTGCAGATGACTTTGTGATCATAAAATCTTGAACACAGAAAGCTTCCGGACATGCCTTCTCGTGCTAAGGAAGGTAAATGCTGGGGGAGCTCTGTCTGCCGAGGAATTTTTAGTTGTCCTGTTAATAGCCAATGCTTTTAGTATATCTGCTAAATATAATGAGCAGAGCTGGCATTACAGCGACGTCCTGCATAGAAAAGACTGTGGGCACATAATGATGTGGAGGTTTTTTTCCAAATCTCCATTGTTGTCCAGGTACAGGAAAAAATCCAGTTATGGTTCATTGCAACACCAGATGTAAAGCTCCCGAGTTATTTACAACTTCAGGTCATTGGAACTGCAGCAGGCAAGGAATGAAAGTAGGAGGGAGAGGGAGATCTATTTATAATGAAAATCCACAGGAAAGCTGAACTTAAAAGAGAAAAACTCATTTTAAAAGACAATATATGGTAGTTAAACTGCCCCATTATTTCTTTGCTTTCAGATGCAACCCAGTCTCACTCATGAGTGCAGTGATATCCTGCAGAATAACTTCCCAAATGCCAAGAAGACAGAAAATTTCATTGCCTTTGTCCTTTAACTGATTTTCCACATAGTAATTATCATTTTCTGCCAGAAACAGGAGAGCAAGCACAGGTCTCCATCCCACGATTGCTTCCGTGACTCACATGTATATAATTCTCTCATGTCAACTGTAGTTCAGGGAAATGAGAACTCAAACTGTCAAGTTAAAGAAGTTAACTCTTCTCAGCTTAAAGAGAAGTGTAGGGAATGTCTTCCTATGAATTGAAAAGTTCATATCTATCTACAGTAGATTAAGTATTATATATATATCAGTATAAAAACCAGTGTGATATATGAGTCATGTGCCTCGTCTAAGCATTTGTGTCCCATCAGTGGCCTCGTTATTTAGATTTGCCCCTCTCCATCTGCTGCGGACACTTCCTTTGTTAGTGATCAGTAAAGATTAACACTTATTATGGACTGAAGTGACACAAAATACAGAATTTTCCCACTGAGAAGTGTACTCTGGCATTGGAGATAACCCGATCTAGTGAAAGACATGGCCCCTCTGATTATGCATCACTTTTAGGACCTTTTCAATGGGCAACGCCTTAGCTCCAAGTTATCAATAGACATCACTATGCGCAGTCAATGAAAATAGTTATATTATTCTGGTTTTTAAGGTCAGGAAATGGTGAAACAGTGAAACTGTTTCAGGGAAGCATATTTTACATAATGCTCCTCTCAGCCCTGAACCAAAAACACTGAGAATAGCCTGGAGGAGATCAGCGCCTTTCATCCAGTTCCAAGACAGTCTGGAAGCACTCACATTTAAACTTGTTAACCATCCTTTAACCTTTTCCCCCTTTTCTTTCCATCTACTGTGGTCTCTCCACATGTGTGTCCTTCCTGTTTGTTAGTTTATTTTCTTTTAATAAAAGAAGTAGAGACCGCTACGATAGCTTCCCCCCAACCACAGACTCATTATGATGGGTTTGCCACAGGCAGGAGCACATCGCTGTGAGCTGCCACTATTACTCTTCTAGCTGACATGGTGACCTGCTAGATGGTTTCTCAATAGGTATGAAATCCTCTTGCGTCACGATTATTGCTTCTACATGCTGCCCCGTGAGCGGGATCCTGACTTAGCCTGCACTTCACTAGTCCAGCCTCTCTAACCAGTCCTCACATAGGGCTTTTACTGCCTTGGAAAGTATAAAACCACAAAACCCCCAAAACCGTGGGTCCCATCACTTTGGCTGCACATCCCTGTGCTTCCAGCCATCCAGCTAATACCCTCTTTGCATCCACTTCACTTTGCCCGTCTCTCTGAAACCCACTGAAATGGTTTTCCTCCCTGTTGCTTTGCAGCATCACAACGATGAGGAGTTGTAGTTTTACAACCTGAAAGATTCTCTACCTGCAGGGCTGCTCAGTTAAAGGGAAGTCAGCGGTAGGGACAAAACCAGGTACTGAGTGTGGGATCCTTTCTTTGCAAAATAAAGGGGTATCTGCCACATCTGTGGGTCACACAGCTAACCCAAGAGAGGGGAAAGGTATCATTTCAGAGTGTTTTCCAAGCGACAAAAATACCTGCATATGAGCAATGCATTCTTGACATTTGTATTTGCATTTACTGTCTCCAAATATTTAATAATTAATTTAATGAAAAAGTGCTTAATCCTCTTAATGAACTTGTTACATGCTGAGTCCCTTGATTTACAATTAGAAAACTAGAAGAAAGTGAAAAGTAAATTCAGTCGTGTCCATTTTTGTGCTCTGGCGAATGAGGTACAGCAGCCACAGAGAAACATTTGGGCTCGTACAGGAGCTCTTTCCCATCTCCATGCCCTGGTCTGAGCACAAGGTGCCAAACAGTACAGAAAATGGCATAAAATCTGAGTTTCTTTGTCGAGTAAGTGTGCTCTGCAGGCTAACAGAAGCATAAATTCCTTTAAAAGCGGCACAATATTTGAGTGCCAAGTTGTAACTGGATGTACAGGAAACATTTCACATGCCATACCTAACACAGCCCCAGCTCTTAGTTAACCAGCTTCTTAAGCATGCTGATGTTGTTGCTCTTGTTAATGCATTTTAATTCCACTCTTGATGGTTTTGCACGCTCATGCATAGCCAGCGACATTGCCCTGAAGAACCGTTCTCTGGAGAAGGGGTACAAGAACCTAAGCAGATGGCAGGATGGGGAGTGTGGTTTAATAATGCCACACACCATGTAATTACCACTGCTCCTTCTTTGCACTCAACATGTCTCCAGGCTGGATTCATTCAGCAGGTAGAAAACCATGAGAAGAGAAGGGAGGGGAAGGAAAGGGTGATACCTGCTCTGACAACTGCCAATTTTCCCCATCAGCAGGAAGCTCATGAGCTAAGTGCATCTGAAAACACGGTAAAAATAAAGAAGCACCAGGTTCAAAGAGCTGTGGGTCTGGACTTGGAGTGGGATGAGAAAATTCATCCTTATTTTGTTACCTTTCCCCATGGGACCAGGCCCTGGTGTGAGTACTCAGCCATACAGCAAGAAGAATCAGGAGCTAAAAGGGCCTCCATCCTGCCAGAGTGACATTCCCAAGAGGAGATCAGCTCTTGCACAAAAAGCCAAAGGTTTACTATTGCACAGGGGCAAGGAAGTGCTTTTATAAAGGGTCATTACCATTGCAACTGCCTGAAGATCATGGCAGGAAAACAGCTTCCCCAGACAGGCTTTCTAAGGTCACTCCTGTGCCAGCCCAGGCTCATTCGCAGTGGAGCAAAGTGCACCGTAGGCAGACTTACCTATAATTAAAGACCTGCAGTTTACTACACATGTATTCTTGAGGCATTTGTAAGCATAATTACAGTACACCACTTAAACAGCTTAATAGGAGGCAGGCGTTCTTCTTCAGTAGGAGATTGCTTTTAGCAGCGCAGTGTACAGTAGAGTTTGGTGATAAGGCCAGAAGTTCACCTCATTGTGTCTCTGCTGGCAGCCACTGTACTTAAACTTGCATTTTCATAGCTATACGCCAAGCTTTTTGTTTTCCCTCATGATGTCTCCTATTCCTCTTTAAGCTTAATTCTCCACGCACTGCTCTAAAAGTCGAGGACACAGCCCCAAGCCTGTGCTCCCACTATCCAATTAACCGCAAAGAACGCTGTAGAGCTTAGTGCCATTTCCTTATGTCTTTCCTCTTCATTACTTTGACACGTGCTGATAGCACTCTTTTGTTAGGTGAGGAGTATATTTAGTATCTCTATTTTTGCCAAAATAAGGCAAAATGACACTGTCTGCAGTGTGGCAAAGGGTGTTCAGGAGATGGAATGTAATTCCTTGCCACATTACTGCTCCTGTTTCCAAAGTGCTTGGCTTTCTCCGAGACATTCAGTAAGGCGGAGTTGTGGGGAACTATTTGATGTCTGAGACACGGTTCTCACCAGGGGAATTTTTCAGCCTGGAAAAAGAGGTTAAGGAACCAAATTAAGGATGTCTAAAAACCTGAGCTGTTTTCCAGAGACCTTTCATTTTTAACTGGTTTTCTGTTCGCTTTCCTGCTTGTCTCAAGTGTCACCCCCTCTCACTTGGGGTGTTTGCAACCTTAGGAAGAAATCTTTGCTTCATAGAACTGATATGAGGTGACTTTAGAACGTAGGACCCAAAGCTGGGGACCTACCTTCAATCATTTTGGGGTGGAAGGAACCAAAGCTAGTTCCTTTCTCAAGATGGGAGTCCAGTTTTCACCCCAAATGAAAAGACTGGAAAGATTGGGCAAAGAAGAGATTCAGAGAGGCCCAAGGAGAAGGACTTGGGGGTGCTGGTCGATGAGAAAATGAACATGAGCCGGCTGCAGTGTGCGCTCGCAGCCCAGAAAGCCAACCGTATCCTGGGCTGCGTCAAAAGGAGCGTGACCAGCAGGGCGAAGGAGGTGATCCTGCCCCTCTGCTCTGCTCTTGTGAGACCTCACTTGGAGCATTGTGTGCAGTTCTGGTGTCCTCAGCATAAAAAAGACATGGAACTGCTGGAACAAGTCCAGAGGAGGCCACGAGGATGATCAGGGGACTGGAGCACCTCCCGTATGAAGACAGGCTGAGGAAGTTGGGGCTGTTCAGCCTGGAGAAGAGAAGGCTGCGTGGGGACCTCAGAGCAGCCTTCCAGTACCTGAAGGGGGCCTATAGGGATGCTGGGGAGGGACTCTTCATCAGGGACTGTAGTGACAGGACAAGGGGTAACGGGTTCAAACTGAAACAGGGGAAGTTAAGATTGGATATAAGGAGGAAATTCTTTCCTGTTAGGGTGGTGAGGCACTGGAATGGGTTGCCCAGGGAGGTTGTGAGTGCTCCATCCCTGGCAGTGTTCAAGGCCAGGTTGGATGAAGCCTTGTGTGGGATGGTTTAGTGTGAGGTGTCCCTGCCCGTGGCAGGGGGGTTGGAACTGGATGATCTTGAGGTCCTTTCCAACCCTAACTGTTCTATGATTCTATGATTCTATCTATTGGATAAACTGATGGATCCCACAAGGGTGATCTCCCTTTGCTGGAGGAGGCACTGCTAGGTTTGAAACTAAAAAGCAGAACTGTGAAGGTTTCTACCATCACGCAAAGTCTACAGTGATTTTTTTTTAGCATGGTAAACAGACAGAAAGAGAAAAGCAGCTGCCTAAATAAGGAACTGGCTTAGGAAGGAAGTGTTTTATGAACAAACTGTTGTCTTGCAGGGAGAGGTCAAATCTGGGTTGGGGAAGAAGATACAGAAAGACTCCATAGTCAGAGATGCTAGATATGACTGAGAGTGGAGAAAGAGAAATCGAGATATTGGTGCCTGCAAAAAGCCGAAGGGAAATACCCAAAGAGGTTAGAAGGAGAGGACACAGATGGAGCAAGGCTGCTCCCATTTTGAGAAGCTCCTTTGCTCCTCCTTGCCTGCTAGACAGTAACATTGATATTGCTGCTTTCCAAACCAAGGTGCATATCGCCATCCCCAGCAGCTCCTGCCACCCAGGCAGCACAGGAGATTTGATTTGGATTTGCAGGTTTTATTGTCTCTCGTGTTAAGAACATTCAGCAACAGATGACCCCCGGGTGACTGCATGAGCTTCCTGGGATGAGTCCTCTCTTGCGTGTGCCTTCTTGTGTCATGGCCAAATACTCATCATCACAGACACCCCAATTGCACAATCCAGACACTGTTTTCCAGCCCGTGAAGAGAAGTCTGGGTCCAGCTGGCTTACTGTTGTCACAAATGTGATCTGTGGGAGCTCAGAGACTGTGCAACTTCCAGTTCCCCACTGACTCATGGACCTCTTCGCCCATCTCCGATGAGCAAACCAAGCCTCTGGCTAGGTTTGGAGCAAGGGTTGTGTGAAAACCTTCCTCAAGTGAAGACACGCTCGAGGTGGGATGTGGTAAACCTCCTGAAAACCTTGCTGCAGCTCCCTAATTGCACTGTGAAGAGCCATTGGAGGAAGGCACAAAGGAAAAGGGGAATGGCTTTAACCTGCCCGAGGGGAGACTGAGCTGAGCTCTTAGGCAGAAGCTCTTCCCTGTGAGGGTGCTGAGGCGCTGGCACAGGGTGCCCGGAGAAGCTGTGGCTGCCCCATCCCTGGCAGTGCTCAAGGCCAGGTTGGACACAGGGGCTTGGAGCAAGCTGCTCCAGTGGAAGGGGTCCCTGCCCGTGGCAGGGGTTGGAACTGGATGAGCTTTAAGGTCCCTTCAACACAAACCATGCTGGGATTCTCTGATGATTCTATGACTGTGAGGCTATCAGCTCTCCAGCTCTTCTACTTTCCAACACGTGAAATGCCCTGATGGTCCAGATTTTGTCCTTGTGAATCCTTATGGCCACGTGCTGCAGCGTGGTGACTATCCCATAGCATCAAAGGTTGGGAGAGTGAAAAATGGGCCGGATGATGCTGGTACCAGCTGTCCCATCTCTCTTGATGCTTAGCAAGAGGAGCAGCTACAGCTTTTACACCTCTGCTCCTGGCAAAGGGGTGATCTTTCCAATGCCAGGTGATGAGCATTCAAGACCCTAGGTTTAGGTTTCTTTTAGAGTCAGTAAGAAGAAAAGGATATCAGAAATGGCGCCAGGGAAGTTCCTCTCTATGGACTTTAGAAACTGAGCTTAAATACAGATAAATACATTTTAGATGCTTGAAGCTAAATAAGACGTGTTGCTCTCACAGTATGTGCTCTGAATGTGACCCATTGTGTTTGCTTTGTCCTCACCCTCCAAAACCTGCGAAAATATTGCAGGGATTAATTTCTCCCCAAGAGTTTTGAATGTCAGAATTGCATCCGAGCAGTTCATACTGATAATATTTCTACACAGCCTTGCAAAAAGTAAATAAAGCCGAACTATATTGCACTGACAGATTTGGAATGCCAGAAATTACACTCATCTGTGTCTGACGGTGAGCCATATTTCAGTGTGTTCTTCTGAATAACAGGGTAGAAATAGGCTATATCTTTGTACTAATCAAATTGGGATGCATTTTCATCCAATTATGTTTTGCCTGTATGACCAGTGAAAGCAAGAAAGCATATACATTAGTCTAAATAAACGTAGTGGCATTTTGTCTGGATTCTGTTTGGAAGCAGATGGTTTTGAAGACAAGTCTTAGCAAGTATTTTAACAGAATAGAATAAATACTGTATAAATAAGTATTTGTATATAAATAAGTCTTGCTGTATTCCCGTAGGGTTTGAATTCTGCTGTGTTTCGAGCTAAAGGACAACAGAATTCTCCTATAGAAGCTCATGTATCTTCTTCCCCTCCTACTATAATTGGAGGCAGAAGCTATTTTAAAAGCAGCTTACCAATTCATTAGTTTTCTCTGACAATATTTTTCTATATCTCTTGCTCTATAATAAAACAAGACATTCTACAGCTCTGAGTCCAGTTTCTGCTCCCAGGAAAGAAGTTTAAGGGTTCCGACACAGGTCTGGTCTTCAGGTGGTCTGGATCTTCTTCTGTACCTACTTTTCTCCCACTTCATGACTTTAGATAAGTCAGTCTCTGAATCTCAATTGTCTTCCTTGAAAAATGAGGCTAATTCTCTCCTGCCTCACAGGGAGTTTAGAAGCTTTAACCAAGTAGGGTGAGACAACAGCAGTTTGAAGAATGGCAAAGAAATACCAATAAAAGAACGAGTTCTACTTGGCAACATTCAGTATTGACTTCAGTATCTAAAAAACACAGAAGGGAAAATTCTGTTTGCAAATGCAGAGAAATGCATGCACACCAGTAGACAGTGTAGTCTCAGCACTTTTCTTCAAGGATCTAAGAGAATGTCCTTTGCAGATGTTTTTAGTTCCATGAATCACATTATTCACTAGTATTGAATAGCAAGTTGGTTCTACTTGCACAGTTTCATTCAGCTATATATGAAGAAAGAATTTGCATCCATCAGTCTTTCTCAGCTGTCTTTGATCTGGGAGCTGCAGCGATCTGGGGGGGTGTACCACCTACATTCTGCTATAGTAGGAGCAACGCTCAGTTTTGCTAGGCAATTTGGGGTATTTATCATTAGACAAGATAATAATAGCAAATTACTTTAAAGATATTTAAGGCTGAGGCTGTTACGTTTTGCCTGTCCTCATTGGTATCACCTGATAAAACACTGACCCCTTGGGTTGAGTTATGTGATGGCTGTGCGTTGGCCAGCCATGCTACAGCAGCACCAGGACACCGGTACTGAACTTAAAGTATCTGTCAGTCACTAAGCAGGAGAAAGTAGTGGGTGATAGAGCAAAGGTGGGCTACAGAGAATGTGGGCATGGTGGGGAAGGGAGACAACCAGGCAGTGAGGGAGGGAGTGAAAGCTTAATATTTCTTTCCTGTGAGGGTGCTGGGGCGCTGGCACAGGGTGCCCAGAGAAGCTGTGGCTGCCCCATCCCTGGCAGTGCTCAAGGCCAGGTTGGACACAGGGGCTTGGAGCAAGCTGCTCCAGTGGAAGGGGTCCCTGCCCGTGGCAGGGGTTGGAACTGGATGAGCTTTAAGGTCCCTTCCAACACAAACCAGGCTGGGATTCTGTGATGATTCTAGCTCATCTGAGCACTGGGGGCAACTCACTAATGAAAAGCCTCCAAGACAAAGGTAGCACACTTGTGTCATATGGACTGCTGTGGAGAAGAGGCATTGACTGTGATGAGATTGAGCAGCACACTGAAAAGAAGACCCTGGGTAGAGTGAACAGTGATGAGAGAGACTGCAGTGGCTGACAGGAAGCTGTGAGCAAAGGATGAGAGGGATGAGATGAAATGGGACTAGAAACTGCAAATGTCTAAAGAGTCAAACAGCATTATGGCATGCCAGCAGCTGCTAAATTTAGATCTGTGTCAGTTTTGCTTAGGGAATGGGTTGACCCTCAAATGGACTTTGTTAGCTTGCTCATAGAAATCTAGGTATATATGTCTTAGAGAAGGGAAGATGGAAAACAAGAACAATTTGCTTGAGGACTGTGATCTGTGCAGGGTAATTGTAGCTGCAAGAGACGTTTATGTCATCACGCAACAGTTTATTACGAAAATCCTTCTGGGTAACTTAAGCCATATGTGGAAACTGCTCAGTAGGGTATTTTATGAGGAAAATGAACCAGTAAGAATTGTGTCTGAATTATGGATGTTGTTAGAAAGGAAATCATATCACAATATGTGACATTGCAGTGAACCATTGCATTATGATACTCCAGTCACTGATTCTAGCTGGGAAGTGATTAATACAGCTCACAGACATGGAGATTAGACACATCAGTGCCTTGCTGGACAGAGGGTGAGCTCTGACACCAGCTTGCCCCTGGGTAGGACATAACTGACTCTCGCAGTAGTCAGATAATATAATAAAGACTTCTGAACATGGTAACCTCTTTCCTTCTGGCAGAGTTACAGACATCCCTCTCCCTGACTGGTCCAGGGAGATTTTATTCGTGACCACACGTTTCGCATTAAGTATTGGATTACAGCAGTGCAGTATGAGAGGTCAGCCACAGAGAGGACTCAGAGCAACTCTGCGTCTGTTGTATGTCCACATAAGGGTGGATCATCACATAATTGCTGCATGTGTTGGTGTTCTACTGATTTCAATCCTGGCAGTTGGAAGATACCTGTGTGTCTCAGAGCAATGGTCTAGTGCTCTTGAGAAAGCACTTAGAATCATAGAATCATGAGGACACCAGAACTGCACACAGTGCTCCAGGTGAGGTCTCACAAGAGCAGAGCAGAGGGGCAGGATCACCTCCTTTGCCCTGCTGGTCACACTCCTTTTGATGCAGCCCAGGATCCGGTTGGTTTCTGGGCTGTGAGCGCACACTGCAGCCGGCTCATGTTCATTTTCTCATTGACCAGCACCCCCAAGTCCTTCTCTGCAGGGCTGCTCTGAATCTCTTCTTTGCTCAATACTTCATACAGCACACCTAATATTTCCATGCTATTTTCCTCTGGGTCTGAAATGTTCTGTGGCTGCAGAGGTTTTCTTGGAAAGCTAAAGGGGAAATTAAATTTGACTGTTTCTTAGTTACCTGACCTTTCATATTCTGTGGTATTGGGATTTTCCAATAGTCTAGAATCTCAATTAGCTGCTTCTCTCATAATTACCTCCTTTCTTTCTCAATCCTCCAACAATCGTTTTGGTTGCTTCCTGGGAACTGGACTTCCACAAAAAAACATAAACAAATCGGATAAGATCTTCAGCCGGGGTAATTCATGGTGTCATTTGCTGACTTCATCCTAGCCCAGTATTGAAAGAAAATGAAAAACACTGAAAATTCAGCTGAAAAACTTCAAGTATCATAATTTTTCTGTAGGTTTTCCTTCAAATTTCATTTGGAGTTCAGCTCAGATGCCTCTATACAAACGCCCGTAGCATGGGGAACAAACAAAAGGAATTAGAGATGTATGCACGTCTACGGGGGTATGATATAATAGGCATCACAGAAACATGGTGGGATGGCTCCTATGACTGGAGTGTTGGAATGGAAGGTTACAGGCTCTTTAGAAAAGACAGGCCCAGCAGGCAGGGAGGGGGAGTTGCCCTTTATGTTAAGGATAGGCTGGAGAATACAGAACTCCGTCACGCTTGTGAGGTGGGCTGGTGCCAACCTCATGAAGTTCAACCACGACAAGTGCAAGGTCCTACACCTGGGTCGGAGCAATCCCAAGCACGGCTACAGACTGGGCAAAGAAGAGATTCAGAGCGGCATCTTGCATTTCTCAAGGAGTTGCAAGTGGAAATTTGTTACGTTTCATGGAGCACTGTGTGCAGTTCTGGGGTCCTCAACATAAAAAGGACATGGAACTGCTGGAACAAGTCCAGAGGAGGCCACGAGGATGATCAGGGACTGGAGCACCTCCCGTATGAAGACAGGCTGAGGAAGTTGGGGCTGTTCAGCCTGGAGAAGAGAAGGCGGCGTGGAGACCTCAGAGCAGCCTTCCAGTACCTGAAGGGGGCCTATAGGGATGCTGGGGAGGGACTCTTCATCAGGGACTGTAGTGACAGGACAAGGGGTAACGGGTTCAAACTTAAACAGGGGAAGTTTAGATTGGATCTAAGGAGGAAATTCTTTGCTGTGAGGGTGGTGAGGCACTGGAATGGGTTGCCCAGGGAGGTTGTGAGTGCTCCATCCCTGGCGGTGTTCAAGGCCAGGTTGGATGAAGCCTTGGGTCGGATGGTTTAGTGTGAGGTGTCCCTGCCCATGGCAGGGGGGTTGGAACTGGATGATCTTGAGGTCCTTTCCAACCGTAACTATTCTATGATTCTATGAAATTCACTGATGGCATGGATGGCATATACACTTCTTCTGTTTCTCAAAATAGAAATACATCAAAAGTACAGGGTGTTTTTGCTTTTATCTTTGTGTGCACTAATAGTTTATCATAGACCCCAGTGGCTTTTCCATTGTAGCAAGGGCTTAAACTCTACAGAGGGCAAAACTCATTAATTTTTTACTGAACCTTGCCTTTTATGTGCTGGTTTTCACAAACCAGTTGTTCCCTTCAGAGACAGCTTCTTCCTGTGATGATGTTCTTTAACTCAGAAATTAAGCTCGAGTTCCAGCTATGGACATTTTCACTTCATATGCTAAACTGTCACAATCAAAGGCAGAATCTCTGCTGAACAGGTTTGGAAACATCTGGCTCTTTTCTTTCGACTTTTCAGGCTAATTATCTCCTTGCAGATTGTGATTGCTAAGGATGAATTTAAGCTGCCCAACCACAGCAGTCTTGGAGAGTTTGGGGTTTTGGGTTTTTTCCTCACCCTTTGTAACTATTTTCCCCACAGCCTTAAATCATGCTGAAATGGAAACAGTAAAAATATGTACCCAGAGCGCAGTCCACATGTGCTGGCACTTTGAAACACCACCACAGGAATTTCTTGCTGTGTCTTACAAGAACCGTCCGCGTTGTGCAGAAACCAGGGAATGAGGAAGGCTTGAGTACTGGGAACAGCGATGGAAAAGCCGCACACATGGGAGACTCCGCCACCGAGCTGGTCCATACAGGCTGGAATAGGGGTAGATTGAAAGGATAGATATCTTGTGAGACCCCCACCATGGAGTCATGCATCCAGCTCTGGGGCAGCAGCACAAGAGGGACGTGGAGCTGTTGGAGTGAGGCCAGAGGAGGCCATGGGGATGCTGCGAGGGCTGGAGCAGCTCTGCTCTGGAGCCAGGCTGAGAGAGCTGGGCTGGGGCAGCCTGGAGAAGAGAAGGCTCCTGAAGGGGAGACCTGAGAGCAGCTCCAGTGCCTAAAGGGGCTGCAGGGAACCTGGAGAGGGGCTTGGGACAAGGGCCTGTAGGGACAGGCCAAGGGGAATGGCTTGAACCTGCCCGGGGGGAGACTGAGATGAGCTCTTAGGCAGAAGCTCTTCCCTGTGAGGGTGCTGAGGCGCTGGCACAGGGTGCCCAGAGAAGCTGTGGCTGCCCCATCCCTGGCAGTGCTCAAGGCCAGGTTGGACACAGGGGCTTGGAGCAAGCTGCTCCAGTGGAAGGGGTCCCTGCCCGTGGCAGGGGTTGGAGCTGGATGAGCTTTAAGGTCCCTTCCAACACAAACCAGGCTGGGATTCTATGATTCTGTGATATTAACCCAGGGATACGAACCTTCTGGTGCTGCAGAAAACCACGTCTGTGCTGTAAAGGTCTGCCCATGGAGTACTTCTGATCCGCTTCATCCATGGTGGTCAGGGGCACTTGGAAAGCCCAGGTCTCATTCAATGCTTGCTGTCTTTGTGCATCACCCAAGTGCACATCTGTAAAGCAGCAGCCACAGATCTCACCAGAGAGATCTCAGTCTCACTGTGATTCACCCTGTCCATAAAACGAGGGCAAGGAGCTACATGACAAGAATTATAAACCCTTACATGACACTGAGGTGGCACAGGCAGAATGATTATGGGTAGAAAGCAAAGTACAAAAGGAGATAGAAACAAATTTCCCTATTGAACTGGGGAGGATGATGCGGTCTCCAGCTTCATCTGCTGATGAAACTATCGCTCCTGTCATCTTCATTAGGACAGCATTGCTTCACTTTGGCTGTCTGCTTTGAGGACAGATGCTCTGCTTGGCAGTGCTACCCCCAGGAAATTCAAAGAGAATGGATTGAAAACGTGTCAGCTTCGGAGAGACCGGCTCGGTTTATTTCTTTTCCCTCCCTTTTTTCCCGAAAGGAGCAGAAATGCTGAAGGAACAGATTGTTCCTTTATCATGCAGCACCCTGCTCCAGCTGCAGACCCACACCTCAGCCTCTCCTCCCCTCATCTTTCTCTATGCCAGGTAGTCTAACACATGTGCTCACACTGTGGAAGGAAAACAACAAATCACACTGAACTAACCAACCTTTCCATGCAGCTTGGAAAACTCCAGGGAGAGACTGCAGGCATTCCTGTTTCCAAACAGGACTCAGACAAGAAGGCGAGGACTAAGAGTGAAGGTTCAGAAGACGGGAAGGAAGTCATTAAGGAGGAAAGGATTTGCTCCGTGTAGGCAATCCACATAATATGGTAGATGGAGGGTCAGGCACACATGGGTTTCCCAACTTCAGCAAAGTTTTCCAGAGAGAAGTGCGTTGCTTGGGCAGAGGCACATGCCAGCAGCACTCATTATTCTACTCAACAGACATCTGTCATTTTTCTGCACCACTTGATTCATATATCCCAAACTGTATCTTAGGAACCAGAACAGGCTTTCTGCCATGGAAATGAAAAATAGTAATTTCTAATAAAGAATGAAGTTAGTTGAAAAGCCAGCTTTCTTTGTAAATGACAGATGGTGCTTTGGTTGTAAAGGGTGAGGGGAGTCATCCATTAGCATTACTCCTTATGCCGCATTCCTCATTTTAATTATGTAAATGCACTCAGACACCATGCGTAGATGCAGGTTTATGGGAGAAACTGGATCTTCACTATTTTACTAATGTTCATGGTCACTCTTTAAGACATTAAAAAGCCTGAGTCAGAAGCACTTGAAACGCTTTATAGGAATGCAGACATATGCACAATGAAAGGTCAAAAGAGGGGATTCTCCCACTTTACTGTGCTATGGGGAGCCCCTCTTGAGGTCCTGATCCAGCTCTGGGTCAACAGCACAAGAGGGATGTGGAGCTGTTGGAGCAAGGCCAGAGGAGGCCATGGAGATGCTGCGAGGGCTGGAGCAGCTCTGCTCTGGAGCCAGGCTGAGAGAGCTGGGCTGGGGCAGCCTGGAGAAGAGAAGGCTCCTGAAGGGGAGACCTGAGAGCAGCTCCAGTGCCTGAAGGGGCTGCAGGAAACCTGGAGAGGGGCTTGGGACAAGGGCCTGTAGGGACAGGCCAAGGGGAATGGCTTTAACCTGCCTGAGGGGAGATCTAGAAGTACCTGCTCTACTGGAAGGCGACCCCTGCCCATGGCAGGGGTTTGCAACTGGATGAGCTTTAAGGTCCCTTCCAACCCAAACCAGTCTGGGATTCTATGATTCTATGACACAGCGAGACCCAACATATCAAGGCGTCTTTGTACATGGAGTTTGCATATATGCTCTGTTGTACATAGCTGAGTGGAGCACATATACATAAACTATTTTTAATCCCATGTGCAGTTTAACGAAGTCACTATCAGTGTTACGGGATGTTATCCATACCTTCTGGAGAGACTTTAGTGTATTTACTAAACTCAGAGTATTTTGGGGGCCCCTCTGGAGCCACAGGTTGAATTGTTTTGCCACAGATGCACACGGCGAGATGTGAAGTTCCCAGGTACTGCACAAAACCAGCAAGCAGGAGTCAGAGCCCCTTTATCCCTTCCTCTCCCCAGTGTGTTCCTCCAACCTCCATATGCACCCTTTTGTTTGTACAGCATGTCATTTCGGGCTTGAGTATGCTCCTCTTGGGCTTGTATCAAAGCCTTATGATAACACATACAACACACATGGCTCTCCTGACGGTTTCCAACTGCCTGGAAAGCTAACCACAGCTCTGGTTGTGATTGTGGGAAGAGGAGATCCCATCTTCTGTGTGGCTTAACATTGCTATGTTTGGCGTTTTCATTTAAGCTGTGTAATTATAGGAGGCCCCATGATACTTTGAGCCAGAGGTTTGTGATTTTCTTTTCAACGAGCTTTAAATCATTAAAGACAAGGTAATTAATCACATTGCCAGCATGTGGAGGAATTCCACACTTCGGTTGTTATTGTACCTGCCCAACTATGAATTACTATCAGTTTGTAGACACCTGCATTTACTTGTTGGAAGCACACCCAACATACCCAAGGTCAGCAGCTTGCCGAAGTCTGGGACCTGGAGAGGCTGAGTCCTGTGACACTGGTTCTCAGGAGATGAAGTCGTTCTTGGAGCTCCAAGATCAAGCTGCTCTTGGAGCAAGCTGCTCCAGTGGAAGGTGTCCCTGCCCATGGCAGGGGTTGGAACTGGATGAGCTTTAAGGTCCCTTCCAACACAAACAATTCCAAGATTCCCTTCTCAAGAGATGAAGGGAATCACTGTGGTATTGCTAAAAGAGCAAGCCCCAATGCAAATTCCCTTCTCCATTTACCTGTCCATTGGGGAGCCCCAACACCCACTGCCCTCCAAGCAGAGGTGGGAAGTGCAGAGATGTAGCAAGTGGCCCATTACTGGCCAAGTCTTATCTCTCATCACTTAGCCATCAGGTCATATTTGTGAATATTAATTTACTGCATATTTCCTTAATGAGAAATTCATCAATTATTTTTCCTCTTGAAGGACAAGCTGTGGAATGGTTGCCCTGAAGAATTAACACTAAACAGGGTTAAAGTGACATATGGAAGGGAAGACACATTTGGTTGCTTGTGGGCTACAGGGATTTTGAAGTGTTGGATCCCTCAAAGGCCCATGCCTTGCTCATTATCATTCCTTGGTACTAGGCTCAGCGGATGATACAGTTTTCAGATCATGAGTCAGTGGTGACTTATGCAACCCCTTCCATCACATCCTGAGTGTCCGCACTGTTCAGCGTTGATGCTGTCTCCACCCCTCCACCTTGGAGGCTCAGATCCACCTCTCCCCTCACAAAATTGGGTTACAGGATAACTGAATGGAGATGAGCAAGTCAAATCTGCAAAGGACAAGGATGAGAATGAAGATGAGGATGAGGGGAACTCATCCCTCAGCTGCAGGGATGCATGAGCCCCAACACCCACTGCCCTCCAAGCAGAGGTGGGAAGTGCAGAGATGTAGCAAGTGGCCCATTACTGGCCAAGTCTCATCTCTCATCACTTAGCCATCAGGAATCAGTGCTGGCCTCACATTTACTTTCCCATGGTACCCTCCCCTTGCCAAGTACATGGCCATCAGCACTCTGCTGTGTATGTTTATACAGTCAAGCTGACAGAAGGCTGAAGGCAGACAGGAAGCCTCTGGTGTTTCAAAACACTTCACTGTCAATCTCAAATGATGTTTAATGAGGCTCCTGCTGTGAAACAATTTCCAAAAGCAGGTGTCTGAAGTTACAGGATACTCAATGTTTGGGTATGGGCCTCTAACAGAAGGACCTGAATAAATAAAAGAAACCACTTCACTACTTACCATACAAAAATACAAAGACCAATTTAGCCTGTGAGTAAGCCTTTGAAATCCTATGTGAATTAGTCATTTAAAATCCTATTATTGCCTGCTCCTTTCATAACTTCAACCACTTACACCACTAATTTCATAAAGCCATCATCATTATTGTCACAAGGTTTCTGCTTAACAAATAAAGCAATGCTCCCACACTGATTGTCCCTTACCACTGCCCCTGATTTCCCACTAAAAGTTGAGAAGGGTAATATAAGTAGGCACTGGTCTACCAGAACTGCAGAAAGAGTGCAAAGTAAAATCAGCAGAGTGGCTCATGTCTTGCAGGCAAAGCCAGTGCCTCAACTAACTCAGCTGTTCAGGTATCACAGAGAAAAGCAGGAGATTAAAGACCAAGAAAGATATGACAGTTTTCTGTTAAAATCATCTTGGGGTAACCAGAAGAATTATCTATTTGAAGGGTAGCACAAGATCAAGTGGAGGTATATATATATATAGATAGATAGATATAGATACATATTGGTCTTGAATATGTTTAAGTGCAAAATTAGAAGGTCTGTAATCACCACGCTGAATTTTAGAAACCCTCCATCAAACACAGTGGTGGAAGAAGGAACCAAAACTGTTTTAAGATGGATCTTTGCAGCTTTCTGGGTGGGATTTGGTAACAGAACAGAAAGAATCCTTAGGTTAGAAATTAAAGGCTTTGAAAGATGGTTTTCCCCACAGGGAGCTGAAAGGAGATTTGTTGAGTAGTTGTTGATGAACTTTGATTGAACCATATTTAGGCTATTAATGAATTTGGTTCTTCTGGCTGCTGGTTGCTTGAAAGGGCACAAGGACTTTTTGACTTGGAGACGTTTTGCTCGCCTTCTACCAAATCAGCAGGGCTGGGATATTTGGAGAGGTGCGAGGCCAGCCCCCATTGTATTCAGAACTGTTTTCAGGATGCAGATGGTGTGGACAGTCAAGGCTACACAGCCATCAGTTCTCAACAGGGTCAAATGGGCATCACACACCACAATGTCTTGGCCATTGCAAGCATTCTGGAATGCTACTACTGGCTTTGTCCTCTCCCTTTGGTATGTTGGCATTCTAATGGCTTTAAGGTTTTTTACTGATCATAATGATTTTTTTCCATAGGGCCTTAAAAAGCTCATAGAAAATACAATTTCCAGCTCTTCAGTGTCATACTGTAGGTGAAATTGCTTGCAGCAGACTAGGCTCTGAAAAACAAATGCTTTAATTACACCAGCTTTATGATGCATTTTATTTAAAAGAGTCTTTCCTTTTCATTTGGCATCCGCAAGTTTTACTATTACATTGATCTCGCAAGAAATAAGCCGCGTTTGCAGGACCTCAGGATTTTCATTATCTGTTGCCCTGTAGTCAAGACTATCCCAAGAGAGAACAAATCCAGGGGGAAAAAGATACGAAGAAACAGAATAATACATTATAAGAAAAAAAAAAGGAAAAAGGAAAAGAAAGCTACTGTAGCCAATACTTGCTCTTTTTCCTCCGGAGCTATTAATCTCTGCAAAGCTGTACCGCCGTGTTAATAAGTTTCTGGGAAAGGACTTGGCAAATCTGAAATGAATTCCAGGCCTCTGATAATGAAAAAGGCTGCAGGATCATTTGCTTACTAAAGAAAAAAAATAACCCTTAAAAAAAAAAAAAGGCTGCTCAGAATAATTTGTTTTTAAAAAGCCACCGAGAAGTGAGACCTGCCCTCGGTGAGGTTAGACCGAAGACTATTTATAGAATTTCCATAAGACTTTGTACTGGTTGCTAACATTTCATTGCAGGAGTAACTGCTCCTTTCAGCTTCCAGCCTTCTTAACAATCTCAAGTTATTAAACTTGCTGAAAGAACAGGCTTTCACTTATTCTTAGAGTTTGCACTCTTCAAGCTTGACAGAGATTTAACTGTAATGTAAATTACTGCATATATAAAGCTCACAGCTCACTGACATCACTAAAACATTATGTTTTTATAAGATAAAATATAATTAGGACATTTATTATTTTCTAGGATCTTAAATTGCCTACAGATTGCTTGTTTAGGGTAAGTAAATTAAATTAAGCCTTGCTGAGAGCAAAACAGTATAAGCATCTGAATGTGGGACAGGAGATGGTTAGTGTTTGAAGATCAGCATTTAAGAGTAAAAGCACAGAATAACAGATTCATAGAATGGGTTGGGTTGTGAAGGACCTTAAGATCATCCAGTTCCAGCCCCCTGCCATGGGCAGGGACGCCTTGCACTAGACCATGTCACCCAAGACTCTGTTTAACCTGGCCTTGAATGCTGCCAGGGATGGAGCATTCACAACTTGGGCAACCCATTCCAGTGCCTCACCACCCTTACAGTAAAGAACTTCTTCCTTATATCTAACCTGAACTTCCACTGTCTAAGTTTGAACCCGTTACCTCTTGCCCTATCACTACAATCCCTGACGAAGAGATATTAGATACTCTGACATTGAAAAATCCATTGAAAGTCTGTTTTCAAAACCCAGTATGGAAAGAATTGACCTTGAGGTGTGCCAAAGGAATAAGGAAAATATGAAAACTGACAAAAGTTTATTTCTCATCTTTGAAGTACATAATTGGTATTTTTTCATTCTCCTGCTCTAATCTGTACTTAATCCATTTACACTGAAGGGCTCCTTCGTGTATTCTTACTGCCAATTTCAATCTGTTCATGTAATCCATACAACTAATTTTCTGCTTTCATTTCTGGGCCATATGAAAGACAGTGATTTGAACCCTTCAGGATCTATACGCGTCTTCTGAGAAGACTTCAGATTTGTGGATTTTTGGATGAACTACAGTTTAGTTGTCATTCCCCCTTTTAATAAAACAATTTGTGCTTTCAAAGCACATTTCCATTTTCGCAACAGAGGCTTATTTTTGCTCTTGAGTTTTGAATACAACATGCCAGAAACCCCGTGTTTTCATAATACCAGTTTAAAAACCCATACATTTGAAACATTTTTCAGCAACCAAGTGTGATAAGTTGAAGGAATCTGTTAACATATTGATTGCTTTGAGCTGTGCTTTAAATTAGCTTTCTGTTCCTCTCCATATGGTTTTCCATTAAATTTAAATAAATTAAAGTTCAATTATCTGGAAGAGAGGCACCGAGTCCTCCACAAGTCACTGGATGAATTACCGCTCAACCAACTCTATGAGGAATTCATCAGGACGTCTGCCTTTGGGTACTGGGGACCTAACGTTTCCTCTTTGAGACAAGATTTCAACACAGGTGCCAAGAACACCTTCAGAAATAGCCCTGCAATTGGAATTTACTTTCTTTCTGCACTATTTTAGGGAAAAAACAAAGAAAACAAACCTGAAGTTCATCAAGTGGAGAAGCTCCGCGTTGACACAGACAACAGTTTGCAGTCTGCAGAGGAGCAGCAGACGTAAACAGGATATGCCACAGATGGTGTCTTTCACTCTGAAATTAAAAATCATTAAAAAAGAATTTAGCTTGTATCTGCTCGTTGGCTCAGCAGGCAGAGGAGGGGAAGGAGAAGGGTGACCAGCAAGCGCACTATTCACAGATACGGGTCAAACCCAACGCATTCCCATACAGCGTACCTTTGAGCTATATACAAAGAGGAACTTCAGAAGAACATCTGGAGGATGCAGAGCAAGCCCAGGATATCTTCTTTCACTATTTGTCACCTGTTTGCCCTATGTCCTTCAACATCCTTCCAGCTCCAGCCTGTGTACAGCAGCCCTGGTAGCAGCCAGCTCTTGGGAAGGGTGAAAAGCCGTTTGATCTCATGAAGAAAGACAGAAACATCATTCAGGACCTGTTGCTCTCATTCTCTTTTTCTCTTTTTGGCATGCAGAAGAGCATAAAACATATCTGTCTTGCAGCTTCTGTCAGCAGCAGAGATGATCCCAGAAGGCAAAAACTCCTCATTACAGTCCCTGCCTCAAAAGTCTCATTTGCCTCAGAAAGGGAATGCAGCTGTGAAAAACATCATCAGAAAGAAGAATAACTTAATAGGAGCATGACCTATGAGAAAAACACTGCCTCAAGGAGCTGTAAGACAAGCCCTGTTTGCAGGAGACTGGGTACCCATGATGATGGCAACCCCTGAGAGACCAGGGTGATGGGCTGGTGGGTCAAGCAGGGCACATGGGCTCCACGCTAGCGTGAAGCTGGGCCGTGCTGCCTGCTGTGAGCAATGGGAAGGGGTGAGCTAGAAGGGCTTGGCTGGTGCTTGAAACGATCAGAGAGACACAAAAATAGCAGCACAGCAAAACAGGGCTGGCAGTCATTTTCATGTAGTGGTTATCTCTACAGTGTAGCTCTGTGGATGTACATAAAAAAGAAGAAAACTGACTTAGGGAACACACTCTTGTGTATGTTGCGTTGGAAGTGATGCATGCTCTCCCTGTGTTGTAGATACAGCTATATCTGCATTGTGCACATCTAACATATGACTTCATTTCTAAAATACCATACTCTATCAAGACTCTGCATGACCACATAGTGACATTTTTGAGGGTGTGCGGGAGTGCTCAGCCCTGCACTGCATTGAAGTGTCCGTTTTCCTCTTCTCTCTGCCTAAATTGGGACTCTCAGCCTTAAAAGTCTGTGCCCAGCTATAAAACTTCCCATACCTCCACCTCCTTAAGCCTCACCTCCAGTGGCCCCAGAGCAGTTGTTCCTTTCACTGAATGTGCCATTCATCCCTCCCAGCATCTAATCACTTTTACTATGTAAAAATACATTAAATGACTGAATTATTTGTTTCTAAACAACTTGCCCTGCAATTGCTCGTTTGACCAGAAGCCTGGGTGCCTTGCAATTTGCTTTGCACACGTGGCAGCTCCGAAGGCGCCCTTAGCAGACGGGGGTCAATGAACAAAATATCCCTTTTAGTGAGCCTTGGCATATTCACCCCCATACGAACCACAGAGGCTATTGTCTATTGTATCGAGGCTCTGTATTGCTGTAAGAGCAGAATTATTCATAGTAATGGCTCTATCCAGTTGATAGTCTCCAGTTTTAAAGTTCCCAGAGTATGCATTTATTTGAAGAGATAAGACAATTAGAGAGGTTTAAACTGGCTTTTATAGGACTATTAAATTTCCCAACAGCACCATAAAAATTAATAAAATCAACTGCTTCTATTGTACTAAAAAACAATTAAAGAAAAACAACATTAAGGACTGGGGTTTGGTTTGGGTTTTTTCCAAGGTTTTGGTGCTGTTGCTGTTTCCGTCCCAACAGGTATAAATGGGGTTTGTTCCCTGGACTGGTTTCACTCACAGTCACAGAGCTCAAGCCCACATTCACTCAGCTCCATCCAAAGCCCAGCAGCAAAGATGGGCATGGGGTGTAGGGCAGGAGGAGACACTGAGTGAATGAGAATGACAAAAACCTCAGTGCTGCAATAGGAATGCAGTGGTCAGTCAGTCCATAAGTCAAGATGAATGACACTCGGCTTGGCTAAAGCACAGCATTGCTGCTTCTGCCCATCACAACTGCATGGATTCAAGTTTTGATGATGATTTGTCCAGCTGGTATCCAGGAGGTCTTAATGGAGAAGCCTCTTTTCAGCTGGGTTCACTGCTGTTCCTAAATGCCTACGTTCACTGGTTCTTCTGCACCACGTAGCTCTATTTAAATTGTGTGGATGGCTGTGCAAAGATGGATGCTGGTCTTCCTGTGCACTCCTGAAAACGAAATTTTCCATTCCTGTAATACAGTGCTGAAAGTCTAACTCAGCCGTACAAAAGCAGCTCAGAGGCAGAAGCTGTCTAAATCATGCACTGCAAAATCTCCATTACATTAGTGGGGGGGAAAAACCCTTTCACGTTACCTCACTCAAGCTGCTTTAATCACTTTAAATCATTTTAAATCACTTTGAATGACTATTATCAGTCATTTCATTTCCCTTGATAAGTGCCTTTTCCCCTGAAACCTTACTGCTTTCTACTACTGAGATGTTTTCAACCTGCACTTGGAACAGAACTTATTCCCTTCAGTATAATTTTCATTTTAACCTTTCCTCAATGGCCTAGAAATAATAGATTGCCAAAATTACTTTAATAGATTGGAAATTTAAACCTCACAGAGATAACCACCGAGATGATGTTACAACTCAATGATAAGGCAAAGAATAACAAATCTTAAAGGTTACTGAACTAAGACTTACGCTTTAGGGCCGCTGAAATACCGCGTATTGTTACAGCTCTGCAATTAACTAACATTACCTAGCGTTACGGTTCCACATCCTATTTAAACCCTCCAGTCTGAAATTGCTTTCTTTAATGGTAACTCTGAAGGCATTAATTACGTGTGCAGGAAAACAGATATTTTCAATATTCCCCTATGGCCTTCCCAATGCTCCAAGCTCTCTGGTTCTCTCTCCATAACCTTCTGGGCACTGGAGGAACCACTTTTCAGTTGAAACCTTCAGACTAATAATAATGTCTCCATCTTTTGGAGTCGTGAGTGTAAACCATGGCAACCTGCCTGAAAATTCGTGCAGCTCTGGTAGCAAGCAGAAAATCTTTGTGAACTGGTGGAAGCAATTGGGGGGTTTCTTTCTTTCTAGTACCCAAAGGACTCTCTCTTATAGAGCATTTCCTAGAGAATTGCTGGGTTTAATTCATAACACCTCGTGTGACTGTTTCCTGCCCCTGCAGTCTATGGTAGGATGTCAGCAAGCTGATAGGCTTTGTCTAAATGAGTTGAAATTCAACAGCTATTATCCCACAGTCTTGTTTTCACAATGGCCTGTGCACATAACTCACTAGGAGATGGTGGTGAATTTGAGCATTAGCTTGCAAATGACCAGCAAGGTTGTGAACTAGAAGACAAGAAGAGTGGCTATGCCCAGGCACCTCTTCCTCTTCCTCATTCACAGTTCCAACCTCACTGAGCACTGAACCAGGACAGCTTCCCACTTTTTGTATGAAAAGTCTGTGGGATTAGAGGTCAAAAGAGGCAATGGGGAGACATTTCAGCCACGCTTTCTAAATGGAAGTTTAACACACATTTATGTACACACACCCCAGACACGTGGAGCTATCAAACCAGCTTTGACCAGCTGCACAGTCCCTTGCTCTGCTCCCCAGACACGGCGGCTGCCCTAAAAGATCCAATTCTGGTTGAGTCCAAGATGCTAATTCTGACACAAAGGAAAGCTTTGAAGGTCAGTTCTATAGCTTTGATAGTTTCCCCCAAGCGCCTTGCAGAGTGCTTCCTGGTAAATAGAGCATATGGCTCCAGAAAGGTGACAAAAGCCATTCTCTATCAACATTTGGACTAAATGACCTTTGAAGGTCCCTTCCAACCCAAACTATTCTATGATTTTATGATTTTTGGGCCTCTAAAATTGCTACGAGCCAGTTTGAAAATGGGATGCCCAGAGCAGTGCACTGTGATAAAGGCTTTAACTTTTATCCTGTGTCTAGGGCTGCATAACACACAGCTCTGCAGCTCCCCAGTACCACAGACATCCTTACAACCCAAACTTCAACCAGGGTAATTTTGTCCACCCTCTACATTCCCCCAAAATAAGGTGGACCCCTGTACCAAATTACTTACCCCTCCAAAAATAGGCTCAAGTCTTGTTCCTTTAACTGTTATTCCTGGTATATTGCAAATGCCCGACTTCTAATGGGCTACTTGTGGTGCAAGATACCTACTAAAAATACTTGGTAATTTCAGTTCTTGGACTGAGACAGCACGGTGCTAAAACGTTCCCTTTGCATTGGGATTTTCACTGTTGCAATCAACAGCTACAAAGACCCAGGAACAACGTCGTGTACTTAACATCTCTGTATTTATCTGCACACCATTTATTTTTAGCCTGCCTTTCTCACTTGCTAGTGGGGAGATAACTGCTTTGTGCTGCACCGGCCTTTCCTGATTTATCAGTCCTGGAATCGCAGAAAATATCACTTCATTCAGTTTATGTACTCCTCCCATGTAAATGCTTTAGCATAGATATCCAAAAGAGGGTTTTTTTCAGATTCCATGTGATATTTATGACAAACTATTTCCAAGATTCCCCATCTCCATCAGCAGTTTTCAAATGCTATTTTCCAACTCAAGGAAATTGCGTTGTTCTACAGAGAATGGAAACAGAAGTACGCTCTATTTGAAATATATTTGCTTCAAGTCTTTCAAGAACCTATGAATTCGAGGTCACTAGTGACCAAACTTCCTCCCTGACACAAGATTAGCAAAACATATTGCAGCAGTTATCCTCATGGGAGCTACCTGAGAAGGAAGGACCAGCTTCGCACAGCTTTTAAAGCACTCACAGTCATGCCTGAACAATTCCGTATCAGGGCGGGTTCCCACTTTCCCATCGCTCTTCTCCATGGATATCAAGTGCAAAAAAGGGTGCATAGTGCAATATTTGCTTATTTTGCACCCACAAAGAAAGCCCTGTGGGCTTTTCTCCTGACCCTAGAAGGGACAGCAACCAGTGTTGAATGACTGAGAGCTGAAGCTCCCCAGTCCCATTAGGGACAATATGCACTCCTTATATTGCTGTGCAGGAGGTGCACTCCTTATATTGCTGTGCAGCTGCAGAGCTCACCCATGTAGGTGGGGTTTTGCTCCTCATCACATATTTAACATGATTCAAATCATGTTCAAAACCAAGCTGCTGTATCGTGGGTTGACCTCAGTAGAAATAAACTGAGAGTGAATGCATTATAAATATACCACATGGCATTAACTCATCACAGATGTGGCAGGAGGATGGGAATTTTGCAGCGTGTTTTCGGCTCTCTGGCCATCCTCAAGTTATTAAAATGTCACTGAGACATTCATAGTGTGAATCATGCTTTTAAAGTGAGTTTCAATTTGGTGGACTCAAATCCTTTCCAGCAGAAAGCTTAGTTGTTACCTGTGCTGCTCCATCCTCTGTCTGGGATGAGCTGCTGACCAGAGCTCACCAGGCTAGCAGGGTCTCATGGTACATCCAGGCATGGACCCAACAACCACCTTTTGTGCCAGCTCATCTTCTAGGCTGAAGAGCTGCCAATTCTTCCGCATGGTGAAAATCCTCCCCAGCTGTAAATCACAATCCCAGCTATCTGAACAGACACCAGTGGCATCTGATGACATCTGCTTGACAAATCCAGCATGCTGGGTATCTCATGCTTGACAACTCCACAAATGCTTTTGCATTTGTGATAACGGAAGGCTGTCAGTCATAACTCTCCTATGTCTTTCCCTCACATCAGATACTTGACTTTATCATAAATAGCGGGGAGTTAATTGCTGCTCTGATGTGATCTGCTCCAAAGCTGCCCCAGAAATGTCATCGTTACTAAACTGATGGCCTGGGCATGCCTTTAGTCCTCGTAACATTTACTTTAACCTGATCCTCAGTGCACAAAATGTACAAGCAATGCAAGTAGACTCTCCAGTAAGTAAATACTAATTCCAGATAGGAAAAAATACGTCTTGGGGCAGGATCCACCCACACTCTGGGTTGATCTTGAACCATCGTTCTCATCAAGTTTTGGCACATAATGTAAATCCCTGTACGGCAGTTGCAGGATATCAGTAAGGCTAAGCAAACATTGGCAAAATTTCTCTTTTTCCTTCCACTAGGTTTACCTCAGACATTAAAAATAATGCCTCAGCCTGCAGTGGAACATTGGAAACATGTAAAAGGTAACAGGGCCTCCCATTGAATAGTTCCTCCAAAAAGAGAGATGGAAGAGTTTCCACTCTCATCACTACTCACCTTCTTCCTCAGCTCCAGGAACCACTGGCCCACTGCAAAGGCTGAGTTTTAATGTCTAAGGCTGAGTTTGAGGTTTAAGTCGTGTCAGTCCGGTCACAGATGAATGAGCATCATCTAACAAGTCCAACAGCAACTGAATGTGCACTATCCAGTAGCAGCACATCAACCCCACTGGGGATAAACCGCGTGTTCCTCTAAACCCAGTGCGCACCCAGACAGTGGAGGTGGAGATCATTAGGTCAAAATTCAGGCTGCTATTGGAGGGGGAACCTGCAGGTTCACTGGGAAACCTGGCACTAATTTCCACCCTGGATCTGCTGGCCCCTTTTGAAAAGCACTGCCTTATTGCTCAGCTTGGACTAACTCCACAAGCACACTGATGGGCAAAAGAATACTGCTGTGCTGTGGGTGATCGCTACCCAATGCTCACTTGCCATGCTGTTGTTTTGCCAGAAGTGAGATTTCCTCACTCACAAAAAGCCGTAGCTGCCTGGTTTGCACTGGAGAGGGCTGGGAGCAATGGAGTTATTGACCTTGCTCCCTAAATACGTTGCTCTTGCGAGCTAAATAGTTGGACTACATTTGAAGTATTTCTCTACTTGCCCTCATCCACCAGTGAATATTAAATCACTGTATTCTCATTTATATGTAAACGTCAAGGTGCTGATGGAGTCGAGTACTGCTATATGTATGTATATGAGGATCTAATTTTACTCTATTATTTCATCATTATCAGGCTGTATTCTGGTGATTTGATTCTACTGCCATTAAAAAAGACCAGTGGAAGAGTAACGGATTTTGCTTGACAGGCGGAACGAGAATGTTCTGTCGAAACCAAAACTGCATATGGACTTGAACCATTTGTAAACATTTGTCTTGTTTACTTCCAATGACAGCGCAGCCTTTCTTCTAAAGAAAAGGAAATACTTGCAGAACAAAACAAAAGAACAATGGGCATTTTTGCTAAAACATTAACACATTTCTGTTGGGGTTGAAATCAGCTGAGCTTTGTTTCCAAACAAGCAAAGTAATAGGTTATTTGACTTAAAATGAACAAGCAAGGAACCTGGCTTTTTTGATCAGAAGTATCCGTGTGTGGGTGAGCAAGCTGTACAGACAAGTGGTGAATTCGGCCTCAAGTCTGCTCTTGTGTAGGCAGCAAACACCCAGCCTCCTGACAGGGGTGAGGCAAATCAGCTCCGAGTGTAGCCTTAAAATGCAACCTTTTCTCACCTAGTGGTGATTCAAGACAGTCTGCTGAGTTTTATTGCTGTTGAGGGTAGGGACCTCTGTCAGGGGGCACAAAGCAGAGCTCAGTGTGTTCTCACACACACCGCAACACAAGGTATGGCCAGGGGGAACCCCACGGCCCAGTCGGCTCATGGGCATACATTAAATATTAGGCACATCCCTGACCAGGATACTTTGTGCCCACAAGAAGCAGCACAAAGAGGATGAAAATCTTTGGCTGAGGTTGGGAGTTTTGCTCAGCTTCAGATAGATCCCTCTTTGCCCCACTCTATCAGATTCATTGATTATTTTTTTTCCCGAATTTTATATTGCATAGCTACAGATTTTGTGCTGATATTTATTTTTCAGAGCCTTTTTGCTGGAATTAGTGCCTTATACATAAGGTGGGGAAGTGATCCGCAGAGGTGAAAGCCGCTGGGTATCCTCATAGATTGAATCCCAAAAGCTTCTGGCGTTTTGGTTTAAGGTGCTACAAAACTGTTTGCGGGTCCATTTGATTATTTGGGGAAGTCTTTGTTATTGCAGGATTAACTCTTGTAATGCATTTGTGAAAGCAAAAAAGTCCCCATTGCTGATTCAGCTTCACCATTGCTACTTCAGTGCTTGATACCATAACTTCAAGGATAAGGCCAGGAGCTGCTGGTGATTTACAGCGTTGGGACTGCCTTAAGCAATAAGATTTGGATGGCTCCCAGCACTTGCGTGGGTGAGGAGTCAGTGATTGAGAAGTTCATTCCTCTGCTTGAAAGGGAGCCTACGCTGCTTTAAAGATGGAAGGCTAATTTTGCGATCCCTTCCACATTCCGGTGGTGGCTTACTATATGATCTTATTTCTCAACTGAGATGGAAAGCCTTCCTTCTTCAGATAAATCCAGTTCAGTTAAGTGAAGCTGGAAGCTTTCCTATTCTGCCTGATTTTAATACCTCTGACTTACTGGTTGTGGACTTAGCGAAGTCACACTGTAGCTCCTCTATGGTTTAGACAGAATTTAAATGTTGAACGCTTACTGCAAGCTGTGTTTGAAATGAACAGATTTTAGGTCCTGCTTAGAGCATTTCTTGTTCAGATGTATAACAAAGAATCATGGTTTATGTCATTTGCTTATTTAGCAACACAACATGCCCTTGGCTTGTCAGTCTTGCAGAGACTCTAACTCCTTTCTGGGATGCTTGCTTTTGGGGCAGCTGGAGGATGTGAGAGGCTGCCATGCAAAGCGAGTGTGAAAAACATGCACAATCCTTTTGTCTTCTTTGTGAGTCATTCCAGCCTTCTTGTCTTTCCCTTCCTGTATCCCAGAAAAACGGGGGAAGGCTGGATTCCAACCAGACAAGCACCAGCAGGAGCAGGTAGGCAAGCCCAGTGTGCCCACAGGCATGCGTGCAGCAGGTTTGAGGATGGGACCTGCTGAAATAGAGCACAAGGAAGAAGGAAAAGATCTGGAGATATCAGAGCAAGGGCTGGATTCCCGATCAAGAAGTGGTCAGGACACAAAACGCAACTGCAAGCTGAAACCCTCTTTTTGGTCATGCTGTGGTTATAGCAGCCTTCATTGTGACTATTTGTTTTAAGATGCTGTCCCTGTGGCAAGGCAGGTTTAATCCATCCCATTCATCGTGGAAGAAGATCTGTTTTTAAAGCCAACAATGCTGTGTAATCACCACGGGCTCTCTGGGGTTGCTGGAGAAGCGTCCCCAGCACCAGCCAAGCCAAATATCATATAACGGGCCCTTACCCTAGATGTCCCTCCTCATAGGTGACTAGCCTCAAGCACTGCAACGTGCTTTCATATGGTGTAAGAGATGGAGAAAACTGCTTTGATGCTCCTGTTCTGGTGAACTAAGCATTGCATAGGGACCACTGGTGTTTGTCTTCCTTCTTTGATGGCTTCTCAGGATCTTCAGGTGCTCAAATGTTCTCTGCAGCCTTGCACGCTCCTTCCATGCTTCCATCCACAGCTGCCTGCAATGACCCTCCTACCAGGACACCAGTGGAAGCCCTGTGCAATCCTGAGCAGGATTGTGCTCCCTGCTATTCTTGCACATTGTGAGCATGCAACTTTCCAACTCTCTGTGGAACTTTAATTACAGAAAAATGACATCTCTTAAATAAAGACTGTCCCAGAGGAAAGCAGAGCTGACAAGTTATTTTGCTTGTCTATGGGACTAGAACTCTTTGTCGTAAGCAGATGTGTGCAGTAGGTACTACAGCAACACTTAGAAATTAACATGCATTTTGCTTCAACTTGTGTCTTGTTGAAGAAACTCAAGCACAAACTGACTTATCAAGCTGGTTGTTGCTGAAATTGTTCATTATGTTGAACTCAGCAATGCCAATATTATGCCTCTGGTTGACTTCACAGTGGTGAAGGTGGCTCCTGGTCCAATTAAAGTGGTTTTGTTATGCCTATCATTTCCTAGCAGATAAATGTCCTCACGATGGAGGGCATCTTGAACACCATGACCAAGAGGAGACAGACCAGGATCAGGACTTTTCCTGGGGGTTTTGAAGGGAGCAAGCATGGCTCAGACTCATGCCATGTGTGCTGGCATGCCACAGAGGCCCTGGACCAACATAGCCAACAAACTCATCTCTTTGCACGGCTGCTAAATCAAAAGCCAAACATGAGAAAGAGGCAATAATAGAAGTCACAGAAGTTCTGCATCTGTGAACACTACTTAGTCAGTGATTATAATTGTGTCTAGAAAAGCAATTTAAAAAGATTGAACTTTTTCACTCCACCCATCTTATTCCTATGTGTGTGCAGAGCAAAATCTACATGCCTTAGCACCTTGCAGACCTGCTTTGCAGACTACAATTCCCCTTCAGAAAAGTCCGAGGAGTGCCACATGGCTGTTGTCTCTTGTCTAGCATGTTGCAGATGTGTTTTATCTTAGAAAACAAAACCATTCTTCATCTTTTCAGAGCAGCAAGGAAAAAGCTTAAACAAGGCAAGAACCTTTGGAAGCAGTGCATGAGCCTCAGCCTAGCAACAGCTTGCATCTGCAACGCTGAGCCAAAAGCTTAAGAGGATGCATTTTCATGCCATGAGCTTCCAAATGCACCCAGGCCTTGCCCTGCTGGTCCTGCAGGTGCCTTTTAAAACTGCTGACTTCAAACAGAAGAACTTTTAATTCAAGAACATCTTTCCTGGTCTCTCCACTTGGGTAAAGCTAAGACAGATTGACAGCTTTCTGCTGCATCGCACAAGAGGAGGCTGGGTAGAGAAGGTGATCTTGGAAATCTCAGCAGCTTCACAGGCCAGAGACGGCTCTGTAATTCAACTGAACCAGGCAGGAATCCATGTCGTTGTCCTCCTTTCAACTACAAAACAAGGCTTTCTCTTTCCTGTCAAGAGAATTTCTTATATCCAGCTGCTTTTCTTACCTTTACATGTGTCCTACCTTCTATGGGAGCCAAGTCCACCCTGCTATGCAGCTATGCCATCAGGTACAGAAATAGATTGAGAGTAGTTTACAGGGGGTTAAGCATGTTCTTTTGCTCAGTTTGTATCAGATTAAACTATTTTTCTCCTTCTGTTCTCCTTATACACAGTCTTTCCATAACTCTCACCACACTGAGTGATGTTCTGAATGTGTCTGGAAAAGCAGCTCTCTTGCTTATGCTCACTTTAGTGGTTTTTGTGCTAAATAGTTCTTTCTACCACTCCTTAACAATTCTTTGCACAACACGTTGTGTCTAGCCATACCCTTCCTTGGGCAACGTCAGCTCACGTTATCCCTCACCTTAATTCTCCTCACTCATCACAAAGCCCAGGAGTTGGATCTTACCCAATGTTTGCTATTTCTCTCTCTTTTTCTGCCTCTGTGAAGCCCATAGCTTGTTCAAGCAGGCCATACTGGTTTTAGGTATGGCCATTACACATTTGCACATACATGCTCTTAGAAACATACAGGGTGACTGCAAGCTGAAGCTTTCTTCTACTCTGGTTTATTTACTAACAGACTTTCATCCCCTGCAAATGGAGGTTGTTTGACTCTGTTTTCTGTACTTATGGTACAGTAATCCCCGGTTAAAAAATAAGCAAGCCACGAAAAAGAATTAAACACCTTGTGAAGTCTGCCTGTGAATAACGTCATTCTGAAGCCGATCCACCTCCTCAGCCTTCCTCATTGGCTTTGGTATAGCTTTATGTGCATACAAATGACTTAACACAGGAGGTGCATCTCTTCGCTGATGTGCGTGACTGCTTCTCCAAGCAGCTTCAAACAGAAATCGCACTTTTCCGCTCATATAACTCAAAGCACCCTGCAAAGTAGCAGACCCATATCTTGCAACTCAAGCAAATGAGATGCTGACAGCTTGCTGAGAGATAGAATCAATGGCAGAAACGGAAAAAACATGGCTCTCCTGTTCCAAGTTCCCTATCCCAGTCATATTGACCATAGTCACAGTGAGCCTACAAAGTCAGCTTTTTTTCCTGTCTTTAAATACTCTCTAACTGTTGTTAGCAAAGATCAGGTGAATTTGGAGGCAGAAAGTCTCATTTATGTCAAAAAATGAATGATTTCCAAGTCAAAAATGAGAAGGAAGAGCACATCTCCTGTTAGGTACAACAGGGTGGCCTCACACCCATGAGCGAGATGATGCTGATGCTGCAGAGAGCTGAGGTTTTGTATCTGGGTTCAGGCACTGGAGGAGACGATGACATTCTGTGCCTCTAGTCACACAGGGATCTGGTGAATCAAAAGTCCCCTGTTTTTAGATGGCTTCTGACTTCCCTCCCTAGCCCCCTCTGCAGACAAGCAAAGGTTTAGTTCTGGGTCTGGTACTGAGGCACACCTAGTAGGGGTAGGTCAGGAGTATCATCAAAATTCATCGTAGTAATGCTGATTCACACCTAGAAACCTCCAGTTTCATGCAGGAAAACCCCAAAGCCCTGTTCTCCTACCCTTTAACCCTAACATGGGGCATAGACATCAGCATGTACCTTACATACGCACACGCTTGCTTGAGAGCCCCTAAGACCTCTTGCTGAGGTGCTGCGTGATCTGCATACATGTGTGCTGGCTTGGCCCTGATTCTGGTTTGATCACCCCCAGCTGCAGCATCCACACCGCTGAGTTCATCAGTAATACTTGAACTCTCCCACAAGGGACTTCAAACCCTTCCCCTTTCCATTCATCAACCATTCTTCTGCAGAAGTAATTAGCCGACTACAAATCGAATTAGAAAAAATGAAGTTGCTTTCCAAGTTATTCACTGAAAGAAACACAACTGAGCAATGGCAACTTATTTGAGGGAATATGTCAAATACAAAGCATTTTCCCATTTTCTCAGCTCTTTGACATCACTGGGAACCGGGATCTTGCATTCTTAATAGGCCATAACTTATTCTTCTTGTAGAAAACAAGGTATTTAATGCAACACTCATTTTTCCTGAAGACCTTCTTGGGGATGTAGAAATGAATGTTAATGTATGCAAGCCCATCACTGGGAATGGTAATGAAGAAGTCGCGGCCAATGGTTAAGCTGAAATTAAGCACGCTTCAGAAAACAAACACAACTCCTCCAGAATTCCTATTCAACATTTGTAACTGAATGAAAGCCCCAATAAAATGTTTTCCCCGAGAAGTAATAAATTCTGGAAACATGACTGTATTTACTTAGACCTTTTGGAAACAAAAAAAACTTTTCCTCACACAGGAAAACTGCTTTCTACAAGGCAAACTCAATAAATAAAACCATGCAACTGTCGTCTGGAGACTTGTACAAACTTGGGCTCTTGCAAATGCTCAACAGGCTGGTGCATTAGAGTCCCTATCTCACATATACAAGTGTGTTAAACTTAGAGAAAATATCGCTCCAAAACCCACACGTATTTGGCTTTTTTTCCCATCTCATTGATATAATTAGAAGATTTTTCAAGCCCTCAGTAAAGACCTGAAAAGAATTGATTTATTTTTCACTGGAAGCGATTTTGTTTGTGCCATAAATCTTCTGAAATCATAGAATCATAGAACAGTTAGGGTTGGAAAGGACCTCAAGATCATCCAGTTCCAACCCCCCTGCCATGGGCAGGGACACCTCACACTAAACCATCCAACACAAGGCTTCATCCAGCCTGGCCTTGAACACTGCCAGGGATGGAGCACTCACAACCTCCCTGGGCAACCCATTCCAGTGCCTCACCACCCTCACAGGAAAGAATTTCCTCCTTAGATCCAATCTAAACTTCCCCTGTTTCAGTTTGAACCCGTTACCCCTTGTCCTGTCACTACAGTCCCTGACGAAGAGTCCCTCCCCAGCACCCCTATAGGCCCCCTTCAGGTACTGGAAGGCTGCTCTGAGGTCCCCACGCAGCCTTCTCTTCTCCAGGCTGAACAGCCCCAACTTCCTCAGCCTGTCTTCATACGGGAGGTGCTCCAGTCCCCTGATCATCCTCGTGGCCTCCTCTGCACTTGTTCCATCAGTTCCATGTCCTTTTTATGTTGAGGACCCCAGAACTGCACACAATGCTCCATGAAACGTAACGAATTTCCACTTGCAACTCCTTGAGAAATGCAAGATGCCGTATTGTTATATATATTATTTATTTGGGGGAAAAATAAATTGCCTCAAATTTATGATTTACTCTGGGAAAAAATGCACCCAGTACCATTATGATTGCTTAGTTTTAAGTGGATGCTGGCCACCTAAACGCTCTTAATGCCTCCAGAATTAACATCCAATATGCTATTCACATGCACCCCCGGCTGAAGTGAGTTCTTCTGACTGGAGTTGCACTTTAAGTGCAGTGCTCATGACTAAATTTGAGTGAGTTTTCACTGCTTGACTCCTAACCACAGTGGCTTCCATCTCCTCAGGCCACTACCTCATATCCTGTGTGGTGTTTCAGAAAGCTCAGAAGGCACAAAATCATCCCTATCTGCCTTGACAAGCATGCTCAGGCCCCTTTGCTGAGACTTGACACAGGTTCCTGAATAGCACTGAGTTTTGCTTAAGATAATAACAACCTTTACATGGTTTTGGTGGCGCTTTGTCTGGAAAGAGAAAGGTAGTGATGAAAAGCACTCTCCCAGTGCTCCATAGCATCAGATCCATTGGTACACTCTGGCCAGGCGTATCAATGATACAGAGCAGCCTATAAACCTAACGTCTCTATGTTAAGCCAAGTTTATGGCTGCTTTGCATTACCAGCACAGTGCAAAGCAGCTGGAAAGCACCAGTGACTTTGATCCCAAGCTATAGAAGGAATCCTGATCATTAGGCTGACGTGATCCCAGGCAATCAGATCTTGCTTTAAACACAAAAGAAAGCACCTCTCAAGGAGTCTTTGCCATGTCTCATCCAACACAGACTGCTTTCCAGAGGAATCAAAGCTCAACGATCGCATTTACACAGAAAATAAAACTAGCGGCCCCCATTGTGCACCACTATGCTCTCCACTCCAAAAATCATATCATAGAATCCTGGAATGGTTTGGGTTAGAAGGGACCTTAAAGCTCACCCAGTTCCAACCCCCTGCCACAGGCAGGGACACCTTCCACTAGAGCAGCTTGCTCAAAAATGAGGGGAAAGAATTATTTGGGCTTTGTGGCATTCAGATAGGTACATTTTAAAATATTACACAAACATCAAATCATTTTGTTTGGGTTTTCAGTGAAATGAAGATAATTTGAGAGAAAATGCTCTCTGGGACAATAATGGGCTGGAACGGTGGCACAATGTGCAACTCCTGTTGGCTCGCAACATGATTTTCATGCATATTTTATACCTTTACTTTCATCTTTGAGATTTAATTAGTTTCCTAACAATATTCAAAGAGGAAGTTTCAGCTCCTGAGGCAATTTGGAACAAGTTTGGCCAACATTATCTGCATTACTTAAAGATGATGTTTTTTACCCTGAAACTAAAATACCTTTATTTCTCTGCCAAACATTTCACTATCCAGGTAATCACAGTGCCAGACTAGAAAATTATCTCTGGATAAAAATGCTGGAAAATCCATCAGTCAAAGTAGTGTAATGGAAATATTTTATAAAGTATACTCTAGATCATCTGCATTCACAAAGATGAGAGACTCATTCCCATTTCTCTTAACTCAGTAATTTCTCACATGTCATTAAGCTTTAATCAGAAGACTTAAGTCTTAATCTATCCTGAATTAGCTTTAAGCAGAATATGAACTACAAGTACTGTTAATCCATGATAGCTTATATACTCTTACATCTGTTAAAGAATAGACTGAAGGAATTATTGCCTTGCTTTCTCACCTAGTCCAAAAAGGGCAAAGGCTAAAACTTCAAATTTAGAGAGTATACTCAGCTACAAATATATTTGACATCTCTAAAAGCTGCAATGTTACAGCAAGACTTTGAAATCTATGTCAAATATAGTGTAGCTTATAATAAAAGCAAGCTGCAAACTCCAAATCAACTGGTTTTTTTTCCCCACCTCAAAAGCTTTCGACAAAAGGTGCTACAATTTGTAAGCATTCATTTTGAGGAGTCCTTAAAAGATATAAAGTTCAGAAGGGAAAAAAATACCCAAGCCACTCAGATCCTTACTTCATGTTGTGAAAGAGCTGTCGCTGAATTTACTTCCTTTCTTCTCCCTCAGAAATAGAAAGGCTGACTCTCAAATAGTAACATGGACAGAATATTAACAGCCACCAATGCAGCACACACACGGATTGAAATCATCACCCGCTGGGGAGGGTGTGTGGTTTATGGGTTGTTTGCAGGGTGTGCTTTGTTGAAGAACCTGTAGCTGACAGTAAGAAGAGAACCGATGTCAGTTCCCCCAACTGCAGCCCTGGAGGGAAGGGGAGAAGGCAGCAGATGAGCGCTCTTGGCCAGGAGAAACAGGGTATGAGGGACCAAGGACATGGAGGAGAAACAGGCTTCCAGTACCAAATACCCACCTAAGCCATAAAGGCATAAGAAAATCGGATTTCTTCTGGAACCACAGAAGGAAGTGACTGTGTGGAGCTGGTGGAAACCAGGAACCACCAAAAACTGCTGGACCAAGAACAAGACTGGAAGGGAAAAATGACCTACTACGTAGGGGGGAGATTTGTCTGCGGATGATCCTGCATCAGTCCATCTCATCCAGCAGATCTGGGATGTTCTGATTTTGTGCTTTCACGAAACATAGCTTCAGAGCTCTAAAACTCACCTAGCAACATTATAGAATCGTAGAATACAAGGTCAGAAGGGACCTCAAGGATCATGTTCTCTCTTCAAGGACTGGCCCTACCACACATGACCCCCAACACAAAACGTAAGAGTCTCTCTGCAGCCCATCAAGGGCCATTTTCATCTTTTAAGCTTACAGATGACCCCAAGACAAGCAGATCCCATAAGGCACATCCATGAGCACAGTTTGTTTGCATCAGTTCATTATTAACACCTTCCAAAAACGCAGTGGATCCCTATTCTCTTCCCAGCACAACACATAAAGGACTTCAGGACCCTTGGCAGATGAAATCTGCCGCCGCTCCTGCAGCACTGCTCCAAGCTGCGTGTAGCATAATGCATCCTTATGCTGCTCCCACGCTGGTCTGGGGGGAAGCAGAAGCCGGGGCCTCCACCTCCAGATATGCAGACCTCTCACACGTGAGCTAACATCAACAGCTGTAAACCCATAACTTGTCCTGAGGGCCCGGGTCGCTGACGTGTTTGCTGGCAGAGCCCATGAAGAAGCACAGCCATAAACTAGGCACTTAGGCAAGAGGGACCTCAGGAAAGGAAAATACTCAGAAACCATTTAGATTAATTTAAACAAGAGGAATGTTCTCTTCCTGGACTGCGACACTCTTTGTCTCTCTGGCACCGGGTTAGTAATGCCTCCAAGGACTATGTTATAGAGGAGTTCTGTCATGAAAACAAACTCACTCAGGCTTCTCCTGTGTTTATTACACCGCAGTGATTTGCACATCATGATGCTCCAGCTATCTTCGCCTGGATCTGCATATAAACTTGTTTTGTTTTCTCACCATAATAAGACCCTAAAAACCAGGGGACGGGATTCCTTCCAGCCATTGCCATGTCTTCCACAGCATCTTGTGACTGAGCTGCTTTTGTTGGTGGAAACTTGCTGAATAATTCAAACAATGCATAAACCAAACAGGAACCGATAGCAGCCCAGGCTGGTCTGTCTCTGGAGAAACCCCATTGCCATCCCACCAGACTAGGTGATGACACACACCACCTGCAAATGGGAATGGGACCTTCCCGTACTGGTCTTTTCTACGGCAGAGCTCCAGGCTTGATTCACCCAAGTGCAAAGTGGAGAGGACAACTTTCTGTATCCAGCTGCAGATCTGCTCTTTCTCTAAAAGATGATCATGTGGATAATCATAAAAACCTTCACTGATTTTGTAAGATTATCATAAATCACATTGTAGATGTTAATGTTTTCAATGAGTACTCTGAGGAAAGAAGTTTAATGTACCGGCACAAGGGAGAAAACATGCTGAAATGTGAAATGTAAAAACCAGCGGAGCAGCAAAACAACAAGTTGTCCCAGAAGAGAAGAAAGGAAGGAAGGAATGATCTTTCTCCATCAGCCATGGCAGGGCTCTTAGGAGACCCATGTGGAAAGACAAGTTAGCTCTGCAGGACAGAGAGACAAAGGAACCGGAGGAGCCTGGTCTCAGTCTTGCACCCATGTATATGCTTACTGCCTCACCTCCTGCAATGTTTTCTACCAGCAGTCCAGACTGAGTTAAATCTGCCTGTAGGAAGAATAGTGCAGGACTGCTAAGCTACCCCTGTCTGATAGCCGAAGGCAAAACTGAAGGTCAGCACCAAGACAGAGTAGGCACAAGCATTCAAGCATGCTGGTGATGCCATGTTCCCTGTGCCACACTGCTGCTCACACCAGCTGCACGCAGCTATTTTAGGGAGGCCAGAGAAACTTCATGATGCATTTGAACCTTGAATTTACTGAGGAAAAACTAAAGATGTCATTGATAGAGGTTTATGGGGTCCCCCTTTGAGTCTGGTCTATGGACATGGTCGCTTGTCTCTGTGATGAAGCTCACTGACGAGCAGTACAAGGAGTGATTGCTGTGACCACTTCTTGCTGCTTTCAGACAACACAAACTCTGTGGTCCATTCTGCACCTGGGTGATGCACCCACCTTCAGAAAGCCCATCCTGGTTTGTGGTGAACAGTATCTCCCTCATCGCTCCATCTAATTCCCTGGGAATCGAGGTCTGGCCACAGCTTGGCCAAGAGGAGAATATACTTCAGCAGGAAAGAGAAACAACTTTTCTGGTTCCAAATCTGCACTTGAATAGGCTTATTAATCCCAAAGTGCAAATCAGGGGAAGAGAGAGAGGAATTCAGAGAGTCCAGGACAAAAATAGTACTATTAAACACTTCATTTCTTCTTTTGGACATTTTCCCAAAGACTTTGAAACCTCTCTGGGTTTATAGAGAATAAAAAGAGAAAAGTTTATACCTTTTACTGCTTCTTTACGTAAGGTCTTTTAGAAGACAACTTTGTAGAGTGCTGCTGTATGCAGGAACTAGAGCTGCAGCTCTCCCATCCTCATGTCTGGGAGCTCAGCACCAGTCCCAGCCAGCACATCCTGTCTGCAGCCCCCCAAAACAGGAGCACGAGGGAGGCACCAGTTAGTCCTGCTACATAAAGGGAGAGAAAAGTCCTACTCAGAAATAAACCTAATGGGAATGGGTGGGGTGGGGATTATGGCAGCTGTAAACAGAAGTTAAAATGAAGAGAAAGAATACAGAGTCTTTTGTTCGTCGTGCGGAAAAATGATTACACAGCACTCTTCCCCCAAATTCTGGCAGCAGGTATACGTATCTAAGGAATATACACCATTTTTCTTCAATTAAAAAAACTTCTGCCATTAAACGTTCATTTCTTGACAGCCTAAGATTCAGTACCTGATTTGCATAGTCCTGCTCTGTCTCTGTGCTTGCCAAGTGTAAATTAACTTCTAATTGTCTCTTTTATTGAAATACAGCTAGACCTGCATGTTCTTGTGTTATAAAACATAGTCATTGCTTTGCATATAGAAGCAGATGTTATTTTCAGTGTTGAAAAAAACAAGCATAAAGCAGAGCAGGAAGGGAATAAAGCGACGGATGTGTGTTGATAGCTGGTGAAGTGAAAGCACAACTTCACGAGTTCTGGTGTCTTCAACATAAAAAGGACATGGAGCTGATGGAACAAGTCCAGAGGAGGCCACAAGGATGATCAGGGGACTGGAGCACCTCCCGTATGAAGACAGGCTGAGGAAGTTGGGGCTGTTCAGCCTGGAGAAGAGAAGGCTGCGTGGAGACCTCAGAGCAGCCTTCCAGTACCTGAAGGGGGCCTATAGGGATGCTGGGGAGGGACTCTTCATCAGGGACTGTAGTGACAGGACAAGGGGTAACGGGTTCAAACTTAAACAGGGGAAGTTTAGATTGGATATAAGGAGGAAATTCTTTCCTGTTAGGGTGGTGAGGCACTGGAATGGGTTGCCCAGGGAGGTTGTGAGTGCTCCATCCCTAGCGGTGTTCAAGGTCAGGTTGGATGAAGCCTTGTTTGGGATGGTTTAGTGAGAGGTGTCCCTGCCCATGGCAGGGGGGTTGGAACTGGATGATCTTGAGGTCCTTTCCAACCCTAACTGTTCTATGATTCTGCAAGAGGAGCTCTGCTGAACAGATTAATTATTATTGGCGATAAGATTCAGATTGAGGTGGCCAATAGCTTTAGCAAGGCAGGCTTTCTTAGATGCCCTGGCAAAGGCCCTTTAATCTGGTTTCCATGATCTGAAAGAGACTGAATGGGTGGCTGAAATGCAATAGGAGAGCAACAGGAATAAGAGCCAGCACCCAAATCAGATTTGTGCATAATCAGCTCAGGCAATTCAAGCCTGTGAAAGCTTTTAAAGGCTCGCATGATCCTAAATGGTTGACATGAAAGGGTAAGAGTATATGTCCATAAAATATTGAGTTTATTTAAATAGCTACCTTGTAAATACAGCTAGGATGGAAGGCTTGGAGAGGACTGGTAATGGACTGTAGGGTGTTTTATTTATAGATCTGCTCCAGTTCAAACCCAGTTCAAGGCATCAGTAGCTAAAAGCTGGGTATTTTTTCTGTGGCCTGCATGAACTTGGTCCAAGACTGCAGAGCTGTGAGCAGGCAGGAGCTCCCAGCCCATAGGGTATCACCAGGGACAGGAGCTTGCAAGATGTTACAGGCTGAGAGCCTGGAAAAGGCAATTCCAGCCTTTGGGATGGGGGTACAGCCTCCCCCAGAGATCACATTACTGAGAGAGGGGATGGTTTTAAGCCTGCCTGTCCTCCCTAGGTGTGATGCCTTCAGGGTACCCAAATCGAGCCTCAGCTGCCTCTGTAGACAGTGCTAAATACTCGGTGTACCTAGCCTGCATCTTTGAGGGTTTAGCTCAAGGTGCTGTTTGCACAGCCTAAATAAACAGTCCCAAGGATGTGGTTTAACACACAAACGGGTCAGTGGTGGCTCTGTCCTCTGGCCCATCTGGCATTGCCACTAGCAAAGCTGGAGGCTGGACCGGGGCAAAGCAGCCTCCACATTGCTGAGACGAAGCACTGCAAAGACCACAGTCCTCCTGAGGTCACTGATCTTTAAAGTCACTGCTTCAGCAGCAGCAAGCAAAGACAAAACAGCGAGCTAAATCTGTTTAGCTCTTGATAACCAAGAGCCAAATAATCTCATGACACAGCTAAACAATGCAGAAAGACAAAGCAAATGATACTGTACAGGAGGAGGAGGAGTAAGCATTACAAGAGAAAAAGGCTGAGAGAGCTGGGCTGGGGCAGCCTGGAGAAGAGAAGGCTCCTGAAGGGGAGACCTGAGAGCAGCTCCAGTGCCTAAAGGGGCTGCAGGAAACCTGGAGAGGGGCTTCGGGCAAGGGCCTGTAGGGACAGGCCAAGGGGAATGGCTTGAACCTGCCCGAGGGGAGACTGAGCTGAGCTCTTAGGCAGAAGCTCTTCCCTGTGAGGGTGCTGAGGCGCTGGCACAGGGTGCCCAGAGAAGCTGTGGCTGCCCCATCCCTGGCAGTGCTCAAGGCCAGGTTGGACACAGGGGCTTGGAGCAAGCTGCTCCAGTGGAAGGGGTCCCTGCCCGTGGCAGGGGTTGGAGCTGAATGAGCTTTAAGGTCCTTTCCAACCCAAACCAGTCTGGGATTCTAAGATTCTATGAGTTTAGACACTTGAGGCCACTGTTGGTGGGAATGCACTATAACTTACTTTCAAAATTCTCAGGAACAGAGATGGAAGTATTGTATCTAAGGTCAGCCTCTTACCCAGAGGCCATGACCAGAGGGGATGTGAGAGGGTTTAGCAGACAGTTCCTTTCCAACCACCAGCTCTGGGGGCTGGAGCAACAAGAAGCAATTTAACACATCCAGGGCAAGTCCAGGACACAAACGGAGATCTGTGCCACCTACTGGGCTATCAAATATTTAATGGGGTGAGGAGGGCTCAGATTCAGAGTGGAAAAACACAAAAAAGCTGGACCATGTGTCAGGGATGAGGACCAAAGATGCAGGATATGTTCTCTAAACCCCACTGCAGATTCAGTGCTGCGACTCAACTGTGCTACCCCACATTCTGCAGGTATTTCTGCAGCTTACAGCAACCTTCCTGCTAGACAGAGAGGGCTACAATACAAGTACTATTGCAGTTTTGGAAAGGGAGTAGATCATCGTCCTTTGCACCCATTCCCACTCTCAGCTCTCATCTATTTTCAGGGCATCAGGTCCTCTGTAACTGTGGAGGAAGGATGAGAAAGGAGTCTGAGGTGCAGGAAGGAGGCAAAGAAGGGGCAGAGAGAGACGAGCAGACACACAGACAGCTACGGTTCACTCAAGACAAATCCCTGCTATGGATAGAGCTGACCAGACTGTCTAGGCACTGTATATATAGGAGGGAGCAGAAACTTGCAATTACATTCCATTTATACGGTTTACATATAGCCGTGCTTTATAAGCTTGCACACATCAAGGCTGAGCATTTCAGTGGGCTTTTTTCAGGGAACGGGGTTCTTATCTCCTCTTAGGAAATAAAAACATGGGCAAATTTGCTTTTCCAGGTTGACGAAACCACAGAAATGTGAAAGACATTTGTATAAATAACATCATGCACTGAATTCCACCATTCCTTCTTACTTATAGCTTCAGCTGCATGAAGTGTTTCTTACTGGAACAAATGTGCCTTTCTTTTTAAAGAAAGCCCCAAAGCAGATTTACAGCAATTCTTCCTATCAATAAACAAGCTATCAGGTCTCCTGATGCCCAGTTTTGTCGCAACCAAGCACAATGACCGTCTCATTTGTGGCCACATGGTTTGAATTAGAGCTGACCCATTAGAGGAGCTGAGCTCCCACCTCAGCCCTGCATGCGGGACAGGCCAGTGCCCACAAGGGCTGCCTCCTGCTCCGAACTCCAAGGGCATGGAGGTTACAGCAGAAAAACAGAATGGTGCATTAATAAAGGCTTCCCCAGTCCATGCCAACTGCAACTCAAATGTTCCTGTTTCCAAAGGATACAGGACGTTTCCTAGCAAGGCTGGAAAACCAAACTAATAGTAATCCTTCAAGTGGAAAAGACTTGCAGTTTGAATCAACAGAAAGAGGTGAGAATATTGCCTTTACTCCAGTAATGCCGCAGACTCCAGTTGCGCCCATCTCCCAGTGGAAGAACGTAGCTTTCATAGTATAAATGAGAAAAACTACAAACAGGAGCCACACAAACACAAGCATTTCAGTATTAAACTCATCACACTCTGGCATTGCAGACCCAGCTACGCAATGCACCATTACTTATCCACATGGCTTTACCTGCTTTTCAAACCAAGCACATGAAATCTGTGACGTGTCCCAGAGCGAGAGCTCCCGCATGAGACTGATTTTCCATGAAAGCAGCTCAATTAATTTCAGCAGGGAAACTAATGGGAAGCTCCAGCTGATTCCAAATAGAAAACTCAGTGAGAAAAGTGCTTTCTTAAATGAAAGATACAGAGAACTTTCTCTGCAAGAAGGGTAAGGAAATACAAGTTAAAGCACACAAAACTGGCTACAAGACTCAGCCATTGAGGAGCATCACAAATGAAGTCTTGTGATAGTCCCCAGCAGTTTGGCTTGACTTTGCAGCCACAAGCAGCAACTGAAGCAGAAAGCTGTGACTGCCTGGTTTGAGACCCGGCAGGATGTGTGAGTTTAGGCTGCTTGAACACAACAGGCTAATCCTAAACCAGCATTTGGCAGCCTGTTGCCAGTTTATTGACCCTGCCACTTTCCTGTTGTCTTCCTTAAAACACAGCGCCATTTCGCAGGTCAGGAAGCAACCACGACTGCCAGACCAAAGCAAACCCCCTCGGAAGCAGTAAGGCTTTTAGTTCACCCCAGAGGTACTATGGGGAGTAGGGTTTATCCTGTGTGATCTTGAACACCAGAGTCAGTGCTCAGCAAAAGGCTGGCCGAGACTGCACGGCTTTGCATGAAGTGTTGTAGAAGAAATAAAACTCCCAGCAAAAAGGAGCTTAGATGTCATTTATGCTCTTCTTGAGATGCAAAAAAGCTGGAAAGCCAAGAAGCGAGCAAGCTGTTCATTCTTCCAGCCATAAAACTTCACTATTAAACATTTAAGTAGTTACAAGTGGGGTTTCCCATTTCTTAGCTTCCCTACCATCCGTCCAGTTATCGGAGCTCTGATAACGGAAACATCACTTGCAGAGAAGTCAGTGCTAATCCTGGCACTGTACCTGGAACTAACCCAGGCAGGAAAAAGAGCTGGGAGCCAACACAGCAACATAAAAATTCAAGCCAAATTCCACAGGGATTGCTGCAAGTGACAGAGGGAAGGGACTGCAACTACTGCGGGAAATAAAACCATTTTTCCAAGTATTTGCAGTCAAATTAGCAGAAGTGACAGAGAATGCCAACAAGGGAAATGCAGACTGATGGAGAAGGGAGTTGTACATTGAGAGCATGCCCACAAAAGCCACCTGAGAGGGATTAACTCTTCAATTAGAGATCAGTGTAACCTGGGTGAGCCATAAACTGGGTTGGTGCTCAGACAAGTGTCATACCAGAAAACATTGCTAAAAACAGTAAATAAAGGCCAGTAAGGCAGAAATATTACTATGAAACAATACTACCAGAGGGTGCCATAGTTTTAAGTTAAAGCTAAAATTGTTCCTTTGGAATTTGTTCAGTTTTGGAAGAAAAGGAGGTAATGGTGGCTTTAAAGATATGGCGAGTTGTCAAGAACTATGTAATTGTGACACAGGAATAGAAAAGCATAAATGAAGCACTGGGTAGCTGTAATCATCAGATGAATGTGGAAATAGGTAATAACTAGTGAAATGCATGAAATTTGCCAAAGGAGTCAGGCTAGGAAAGAGCAGTATCAACGGGTTGAGACATAATGGAGCTGCAGTGTGGATGCCTTCACGCTACAGGGAAATGCTCCATTTTAATGCCTCCTTAACAATGATGCTCCCTGAAATTGCATTTTTTTACAATCCAGCCTCAAAACAAGCTGAACAGTCTGCTTCCCCCAGACACAAAAGCCTGGAAATGTCTCTGCCCACCACTGGTCATCCCTTCTCTAGATATGGGTATTTCTGATTCCAGCACAAAAGACTGGTGCCGGATACTCTCATCCAAATAGTCTGGGAGAAAATGGAGCTGAGCTAGTTTAAATACCTTTCAAATAACACCTAATAATAGACCTCATCTGAGCTTCAGAGAAGCCTTTCAAAGCATGAAATGCCATCCGCTTAAAGCCTGAATAACAAAAATCCGGGAAGTGAGCTCCCTAATTCAGGCTGAGCTATCTCACAGGGTGGAAAAGCTCTGCTCTTACATGAACCACCCTGAAAGCTGCCCCAGAGTCATATTATAACAGGTGCACAGGACTCTTCAAGCCTCTGGCAGGAAGAAATGCATTTTGCATATGCGATAGCTGTGGGGAGCCCGAGGAGAGATTGCGGCTCAGCCTATTGAGATACAGGCTCTTAAAAGAAACCAGAGCAATTACATCTGGTCCCGTCTCCAGTGGGTGCAACCTGCAGTGATAACACCTGAAAATCAATCGGCAGGAGCCATCGGCAGCAGCTGTGAGGACAGAGATGACATTCCTTTTCAGAACTGTAGGAACAGGCACAGCTCCTAGAGGGGAGCTGAAGGTGCACTATGAGTTGGGCTGTGCTGCTGGGAGGCATCGTGCACAGCAGAGACACCCCAGGGCTGTGAGAAGTCTGCGGATGGGCTCAGTTCTATTCACTTTGCAGCCTGAGCAACCTGAAGCTCGAGCATTCAGACTCAGTCCCCAAAATCCTAACTCTCCCTCAGCGTCCTCCATCCCTCAGGCTGCGTTTGGCATGGTTCTATCTTTGCAGTGAACCATGGCAAAACCTTAAGCTTCAGCACTCTTAGGCTAAGAAATCATCAAAATCTATATCTGAATGTGTCCATATGGACCTGAAAGCTCTACATCATCCTGAAGCAATTTGGCCATAAGCCTGATGCAATATGCTGTTTCAAAAAGCTAGTGTTGGATAGGAGAGATAGGATAAGGAAAGCAGTAAATCCCTGAGCAGCCTGACTGTTGGGGGGAGAAGGGGTTTGGGCCATGGGAATGGATACCCAGTGAGGCTGGGGAGGTGTGAGGAAGGAAAAGTGAGAGACAGCAAACATGTGAGTGAGACAAAGTGAGGATATGTGGATTATCAAAGTGAACAGGAAGAGCGGGGGCACTACAATGTGCCGGAGAGCCCACAGAAAGCACCCGAGGACACAAAAGCACTAAAAGAACTGCTTTTGAAATGGGATGTCTTCCTGCCCAAACACATCAAAGGTGCCACAGATGAGGGGAGGGGAAGATAACACTGAAAATACTTCTGTCCAAATACAGAGCTCCATCTGAAGTCCAAAAAGGACAAAAACCTTTGTAGGCTGTGCCCAGCAAGCCTCAAATGAACTAGCAACACTAACACCGCAGTCTCTACAGCCCTCACTGTAACCCCACTACAGTCAGGGTTGCCTTTGTCCCCAAGTACACCAGTTCCAGTGGTAGCCCTTGGATAAGGTCCAATGCGAAGCATCCCTTGGCAAGTGTTGGCACAAGCATCAGAGGCTCAAGATCCTAAAACTGAAGGCTTACAGCTGCAGGTTTACTTCACCTCTAAATCTGCAAGGATTTGTGATAAATCACTTCCCCTGCCAGTGCTGGTTCTGCTCTCAGGCCACTTTAATCTTGCAGAGCAAGCAGGTTGTGCCAGGGCATGGGGAGATTTCGGCATGTAAAAATTCACTCTGATTTTTCATCTGAATTACTCCGGGCTGCCAGCAAACAGAAACAGCGCCTTAGAGAGACTTGTTGTAAGGATTGTTTGAACACAATGTAGGGCGTTTTATGTGCGGTGCCAACTCCTTTTGCAATAAATCAGAGCTCCTCAGCACCTGCCTCTCGGAAGGTATAAAATCACCTGAGGGAAAAAGTTCTGGCCATATGCCTACACTATGATTCTTTCCAAGGGAACATCGCCACCCATGTGTAACACACGTGGGATGAGATGCTGCTGGGCTCAGCCAACACTGACCCTGGAGAGGGGCCTCTACACAAAATAGTTATCACTTTCATAGTACTCATAAATAGGATGAGCTAAACCTGTTAAATAGCATGAAAAGACTCACAGTGATTTTAGTGGTAGTCCACTGGGTGTGTTTCTTATCTGAGACCCCCTTCATTCCTGGAAGAGTTGTCTCTCCTATAGCAGCACACTGGGAGAATGCAGGATGGCAGCCCAGGGAAAGTAAACTTCATTAACGGCCTAATTTCAGTATCAGCACTTACATAGCTCATTGGTTATCTGGCTGCACAGACTCCTTCAACTACTTAAAAGTACAAAATGATGCCAATCTGAGATGTTCTTTGTCAAGACCAACCCTTTGGCAGCTATACTGCTGGAATGAAGTGGGAGAACATGCCACTCCAGCAAGACCACTTCACAGTTTACAGGATCAGGAGGTGGACAGAGGATGGCCTGATGCTAGATGCTATTCAAACTCTTGCAAGTCATGCTTTGATTGTTCATTAGGACTATTCACATGAAAACTTACCCACAAGGATAAAAATACCCTACCAGCTCCCTTTCCTCCCTACATCTTTACCTTCTGACCATATCATCTCTAAGTTTAGCTCTTGAGAAACATTGCTCAACTGAATGATGTAATCTTCTGTGGCCAAGCAGGTGATTTAAAACAAAAATAGCTGTGATTTAGCAAGATCTGGCCTTTGGGTTCTGTGGGAATGTGTCCTCTTGAGTCTCAGCTCTCCTTCTGTTGAGTATTTTTAAAACCATGCATTCTTAAAACCAGATCCAGCGTCACATTAGCTTGTGTCATCTAAGAGCCTGGATTTAGCACTGTGGCTCATCTGGTAGTCAGATTGCCCTGTTAAGTTTCCAAGAGCTTGGTTTTCCTCTTGATGCTTTCCTGCTGGCTAAGAAAAGGAACATCTGTTGATTCCCAGCCTATTTAACCCCCCAGAACTATAAGTGTCACTGCAAAACGTTTTACAATTGATTGTTTCCTTATTTCCTTCCAAATTTTGTATTAAGTGCTATAAATGAGTTAAGAAGAGAAAGTCATTCTTTCTGTTAATGCCTTCCTTTGCAACTGAAGAAACTACAATGATAGCTGAAGTTTTCTTTCAGTCTGTGACCATACCAAAGAGAAGTATAAAATGTTAATTAAGGGGAAATAAGCTTCTATTTGAAAGACTTGAGACTAAAAAGTAGCCTCAAGTGACCACACAATCAAAAGGCAGATAGCATTTGCTGGTGGGTTTTTTTTGACTATCTTGCCCTCCAGCACCCAAAGGCCACCCCAGAACTTGCTATTCCTCCAACTACATCTCATGATTTTCACTGCTGCAGTAGCAGCAGCAGTGAGCACATCCAGGACGTATACAGCAGGGCTGGTAATACACTAGGGGTGCATGCCAAGTCATTTCAGCACAGGCAAACGCCCAGCTGAGCAGCCTTTGTAGTGCGCCGCAGCATGAAATGGCCAATTTGTCCTCCTTGCCTATGCTGCAGCAAGGTGTGAAATCCTAAAGAGGAAAGGCAGCTTTCTCATTTGCCTTTGGGAGCTGGTGCAGAGCCGGAAGAGCAGCAGAGAGCTGTAAAACCCTTACTTAGGAAGCCCAAGATGAAACAAGGTGCAACTTGGGCAAGACGATGACCATCAGCCGTGAACACAAGACACGGCAGTGCCTCTAATCCTGCCCCCATGCGTTTATTCCTTCGACCTAAGCTAGCTTTCTTAGCCTTCACAATTCATTCTCTGTGGAAAGACACTACAGCCCCTAAAGGGAATATTTTTGTGGATCTATGGAAGATAAGGGCTCGCAGAGCGGCCAACCATTTACCTGTTGTGGTTGGGAGTCCTGGGGAGTTAGGAAGAGCAGGAAAGCAGCATGGAAAAGCTGCTTCTCCATTCTTCACTCCTATGGTGGTTTCCAATAGGCAGCAAAAGGTAAAAATATAGCGCGATTTTCAGGCCAACCAGGCATATGTGGTATTCATGCTGCAGCCATAAAAAAGATTCCAGTCATTAAAGGAAATGGAAGTGGCATTTTGTAAGACTTAAGGCTCCAATAGAGAAGTGGGTATGAAACTTATTGTGGGTGTTTCAAGGGATGTTTGCAGAAATTATTATGGGAAAATCATGCATGTGGTTGGAATTACACAGGGAACGGATTTCTACTGAAATGAAATCAGCCATGGGTGTGGTGGAAGTGTATTGTTGCAATAACCATCACCGAGATTCAGGATTCGCTGCCCCTTTCACCACCGCAGTTGCATGAAGTTGCCACGAAAAGTCTTCTTTTATAGGGAAGTCATGAGCAAAGAGCAGGTTTGACTTTTTCAGCAGCTTCGATGGAAGGTGGCACTGGGGAGGGTTACAGAGAGTTTATTCTTCGATTACAGTGGCTTTGCACTGCTATAACATCTGTTTCAGTGAAGTTATTCAGGGCTACCTTTGTAACACAATCACACCCATTTTGAGGGGATAAATGCACAGTTTGATGCTATTTTAGGTAACAAGAAACAGGCTGGACTGCCTTAAATAACTGGTAGCCTGTAATTATGAGCTAAGAGTTGCTGCATACAATGTAAAGAAATCCTCTGCATGACCAGAATGGAAAATATGCCTTTGAACTGCGGTGGAAATGCTCACATATTCCTTCAAGCATATACCCTCTCAGGCACAACCTTGCATGCCATGTATGCGCTTGCATCACTGCTGAGCATAGGGTAATGTGCTTCTCTGATCAGATATGAAGAATGAATCCATTATACATTCCCTGCCAGACAGCCAGATTGCAAGGGAAGCCTGATCACAGGATTTCTTGGCTCATAGTCCATAAAAGCTGAAGCAGAGGGATGACGCTGTCAAACGCAAGATGCCAAGTGAGAGCAGACCTGGCTTTATGTGACCTTCCCTGCCGGCACAGCACCAGCGTGGCTCTGCAGGGCATCCCTATGGCCTCAGGGAAGGCTCACCTAGGTGTCCACCACTCAAACACCCACCCCAGCTATGGGATGGAAAAGAAAAGAGGCATCCAAGAGAACCCAAATGACAAAACAGAAAAAGAGGGAGCTACATTAGATCCAGGAGAACAGCATAACTGGGTGTTAATGAAAGAGGGATTTCAGCCACGTATTTCATCACCCACAAGTCTACTTGAAGAACTGGAGTTCTTAATAATTAGTTATTAATACACTAATCAAAAAGTGCCAAATTTGAAAACATCTAGGAGCAAACTGTTTGAGGAACTTGCTGCAAATTGCATTTGATGGCTTCTGATATATAAACTGTGCTTTGGTGATAAGGGTAGGACACCAAACTTCAGCTGGGTATTCCATAACAGCATCTGCTTTTGAGGCAGCTGCTACAGTGAATTCACAATAGCAGCTTGATCCTCCCCCCTTGAAATCCCAGGGCAGGCCTAGGACTCACTAATAGTTTATTACTTATTGTTCTAAGCTTCATTAGCCTGAACATCACACAAGGTTGGCAAAGATAATAGGGACTGGAACATCATAAAACTAGCATTAGTTTCCTATTCTGTCAGTGACCTGGCAATGGGTTTTCCATAAATAATTTAAACTTCCTGGCTTGTTTCTCTATACTGAAAGAAAAAGTAACTTTTTAATAAAATGGTTTCATATCTAGTAGTAAAAATGCTACCTAATATAGGTTATTATTATATCAAATAGCCTGTCCCATTTACATGCTACAAATGTTATACTACAACCCCTATAAAAGGGGACTGGAGCACATCCCGTATGAAGACAGGCTGAGGAAGTTGGGGCTGTTCAGCCTGGAGAAGAGAAGGCTGCGTGGGGACCTCAGAGCAGCCTTCCAGTACCTGAAGGGGGCCTATAGGGATGCTGGGGAGGGACTCTTCATCAGGGACTGTAGTGACAGGACAAGGGGTAATGGGTTCAAACTGAAACAGGGGAAGTTTAGATTGGATCTAAGGAGGAAATTCTTTCCTGTGAGGGTGGTGAGGCACTGGAATGGGTTGCCCAGGGAGGCTGTGAGTGCTCCATCCCTGGCGGTGTTCAAGGCCAGGTTGGATGAAGCCTTGGGTGGGATGGTTTAGTGTGAGGTGTCCCTGCCCATGGCAGGGGGGTTGGAACTGGATGATCTTGAGGTCCTTTCCAACCCTAACTATTCTATGATTCTATGATTCTAAAACCATGAAAAGTTGGTCCATTAAGTACTAGGAAACAAGTGAGCATTAAAAGAACAAAATTCGCTGGAACTGCTGCACTTTGTGCTAGTACAGGTTACAAAAAGAAGTTTGAATACAAATCTTAGGACAGAGTAACTGTGCATAGAGAGCAAGCCAAGACTTCCATATTGTATGGCTGCAGGTTTTAGCTGTTAATGGTAACTGCATGTTGAATGTATGTGTTTTTCATTATTGGCTAATGTTGTTAAACACAGGCAGACCCAAAAGTACACATGTATTGCATTACATTACATCCGTACGAGGAAACTCTTCCCACAGCAAGCACCACTTTCCAATTCCACAGTAATAACTATTCAAAAGAGCAATTGCTTGGAGTGCACCCCATGTATCTTATGGGACACATATTAAAGTCTTGGATCAAATGTTGCTGCTCTTTCACTTGTGATTACAAAGCTCCTGAGAGCATTAGCAAGCACAGCCAAGCAGAACCTACAGCACTGCAATCCTATAACCCACTTACTGTGAATTAGACAGCCCCAAGGATAAAAGCCTGTCCTGACTGGTCAAAAAGAGATAAAGTGATTTTAAATACAATAGCAATTAGCAAGGCTAACAAGGGTTTCCATGTGGGATATTACTAGGCACAGGGAAGCATTACATAGAGTAGAAAACAAGGACAGCGGAGCTCTGCAAACTCAGGGCAGTGTAAATATCCATGGTGGCAGTGAGATATAGACCAGAGCAGCTGCATTCAAGAGTTTATATCACACAAAAGAACAGAGGAACTAAGGCGAGGAACGAGCTCTCATCCTTCCTTTAAGCATTTAGATTTTGCTGCAGAGAATGCTGCTGTTCAGCCCAGTTGATGCTGCCCGGAGAGGTGGTAGGTGCCCCATCCCTGGAAGTGTACAAGGGCAGGTTGGTCACAGGGGCTTGGAGCAAGCTGCTCCAGTGGAAGGGGTCCCTGCCCGTGGCAGGGGGTTGGACCAGATGACCTCTAAAGTCCATTCCAACCCAAACCATTCTATTTATTCTACGAACCAAGTCATTGGGGAGACTGGATTTTTCGTTAAGCTTGTCTGCTCCTCCTCTCCTCCACTTACACTCAGCTATTTCAAGGTCAGGCCAGATGTGGAATGCAACTTGTACCACCAGAAAATCTGCTATGGGGTATTTCTAAGCCCATCCTGGAACAAGAAATCTCTGAATCATGCGAGCAAACCTGATTCTCACAAAATCTTTCGGCAAAATTTGCAGATAAGCTTAGATAAGTATGATAGCTCCAGCTCCGATGGTCCTTGGCTGCATCACCTGGCGTCCTTCCACTGAAGTAAATGGAGTTCTGCTGATCTGGCTCCATGTATGGGGAGCGTTGCCAACAGCCAAGCTCGTGTGAAATATTGTTAGAAAGGATGAGGGAAAAGCATTGTTGGACTAATAAAAAATGGCAAGTTTGGGGTTTCTCAACCTTGTCAACCTCAATTCAGGGGGTAATTCAAAAGCAATCGCTGCCCATGTTTCTATGACACAGGGGAAGATAAGTGACTTCTAAGGTCTTCTTCTCCTGGCCAAAGTCCTCAGCCAGGACCAGTGGCACTGAACTCCAGCCTATCTCACCTGGATGGGCTGCAGGCACCTCCCAGCCCATCCTGCCTTAACACCACTCACCCTCCAAAAGCATGAGTGAGACACAGAGCTTGCACACGTGCACGAGAACACCAGCATCTCTGCTTATTTATAGAGCTGCTTTAGAAGAGTGAAATAAGCAGCATGAGCCAGCTTGCAAAGAACTGTCAGCAGTAACACATAATCTCTCCATTCTAACGTCAGCATGTTCACATCAATTTGAAGCGTATGTGCATGTGGAAAGAGCTCTTAGTTGTTCCCTGGTTTCTGCAGGGCTGTGTGTCACCGAAGGTTCCTATTCTGGCAATAAGGTCGAGTCCAGAGCAATGCAGGCTGCTGGGTTTTACCCCCTTCTTAGACTCATCTGAAAATCTATCACTAATAATAGAAAATGCAGCAAAAAAGGCTTAAATTCTGGTCACCTGGAATATTCTCACACCCCTCCAAGGTTTTCTGCTGGGGTTTGGTTTCTAAAAGGAATGAGCCACAGGTAAATTCCATGTAAAGGGACTAGAGGTCACTTGCATCCAGGCATCAAGGCTCATTCCTGGCAGCTACAGTTGGCTATTTCTCTACAGATCAGGAGTTAAGAGCTTGCACATCAGCACTGGGAAAATACACAAAGAAATTTGGTAGAATGGTGTAAACTGAACTTTAGGCAAATGCAGAGGAGACCGAGCCTGATTTGAGAATGGGGACATTGATACGGTCCTTGCAAAGGGGACCAAAAATTACTCATAATGGTTTGTGTTGGAAGGGACCTTAAAGCTCATCCAGCTCCAACCCCTGCCACGGGCAGGGACCCCTTCCACTGGAGCAGCTTGCTCCAAGCCCCTGTGTCCAACCTGCCCTTGAGCACTGCCAGGGATGGGGCAGCCACAGCTTCTCTGGGCACCCTGTGCCAGCGCCTCAGCACCCTCACAGGGAAGAGCTTCTGCCTAAGAGCTCAGCTCAGTCTCCCCTCGGGCAGGTTCAAGCCATTCCCCTTGGCCTGTCCCTACAGGCTCTTGTCCCAAAGCCCCTCTCCAGGCTTCCTCCTTAGGTAATTTATTCTGTGAGTAATCCCTAGTTTCAGGCCACAGAACCCTCTCCAGCACAGGCATTAATGGGAAAATGGCAAGTTTCTTAACCAAAATACTTGTTCATGCACTTTTAGATTAAATCTTAATTGTTTTTAAGGCAGAAGGTGTTATCCCATTGGCTTTCAGGTCTGCCGTGCTTCTGGGTTTGAAGTATATTGCTGCCTAAGCTGGATTCAGGGAGAAGGAAGAAATACCTATCAAAAGCCCTTCCTATCATCTCTTTTTAATCCTAGATGGTTTATCGTATTTCAACAATCATTTATATTGGATAGCAACTCTCTTCACAGATGCCCATGCCCACATTACAATTATATCTACACCTCACCCCTTTGACATGATTACTGACTCTGGTGGAGTCTGCAGCAAATCAGACCCGGTCCTGACCAGTTCATGCTGCTCGCCTGATGAAATCAAGAAAAAATGTAGCTCTTGTTTATTGAGGAAACAAAGCTGCTTCCATAAATAAGCAGGAGGCACAAAAGGAGAAGCAAAGATGAAACAGCACTCCGAGGGAGGCATTTCAGTCATTTTAGAAGGATTTCGGTGCAAAAAGACAACAGGAAGGGATTTCTTCTCTATAAAGAAAAGGCTTATATTTTTGGTACACTCAAATCCTTCAAATCCCACTGGAGGAAGAAATATTAAAGGCAACCTCAGCTTTAAAATGTGGTAAGGAGCCACCCTCTTTTCCATGGGCATGGACTTGTTCCCAAGGGAATTATATTTAAAAATAGGAGGAAAAGGAACAAAAATTGCAGGGATAAAAACTATTTTCTGGAACCACTCACAGCTCTGCTGCTGTACAACACTGATGCTTGGCCACTCCTGAGCAACACAGGGACACAAAGACCATGTTCATCATCACTGCCGGGTAACATCAGGGAAGAGCTTCTGCCTAAGAGCTCATCTCAGTCTCCCCTCGGGCAGGTTAAAGCCATTGCCCTTGTCCTGTCCCTACAGGCCCTTGTCCAAAGCCCCTCTCCAGCTTTCTTGTCAGCCCCCATTAAGGCACAGAAAGGCCACAATGAGGCCTCAGCAGAGACCTCTCTGAACAACCCCAGCTCCCCATTTTAATTATCCAAAATGCAATTTCCCTAAGTGTGGAACGAGCACTTAGGAGAAGTGATGGAAATTAAAGCTGGCACAAGATGATGGAGATGCAAGTAACCTTCCCCTGCTTATCGATGGCTCCCTTTTTATCCCCCCTCTCATTAGCATCTCACACACCTTTACCATCCAGAGCAGCATCCTGACAATAAACAGACCGCAGGCACCCGTTCTAGTCACATCCTTGCTGCATTTTGATCAATTGATGTGCACATTGATCAATCAATTGTGCTTTGATCAATGAAGCACAGGAATGCTTTCATGTTTGTCTAAGATGACTGCTGAGAAAAAAACCTGAAGGGCTGGATGTTCAATACCCAGAGCAATGTGTCCAGAGACATTTACAAGTAAAATCACATCAACAGAGCAATACACAAGAAAACTCTCAATTCATGTGACTAGAGCCCATAGGCATTAACCATGGTGAATGTCAGGGACTCAAGCACCTATTCAGGCTACAGATATCAGCTCCTAAGCACCCAGTGGGTTTTCGTGATGAACTGCATCACAGCTCTGTAGTTAAGGAAGATGAAATTTCATCAATAGCATTGTTGGAGGTCTCACTTTAATACCATTTGCAAACGTTCCAATAAAATCCTCAGCCTTTCAGCAAGTTTTGCTCATAATACCATATCATTGATTAGTTTAAGCAAGCTACAAATGGCAAACCGTCTGACTCTGCTTGTTAATGCAGGCATCTTCTCTCATCTGCTGTCTCTTTAGAATAACAATGAATGCAGCATCTTTACGCTTGCCAAATGCACTTTAAGCTTACGAAATACTAGCTTTATGGCAAAAATAGGTTTTTTGCAGGAGTAGAACTTGGTAGTTTGACAGAAAACAGAAAAGAGTTACAGCATGTCGAGAAAAGATGCAGCTTTACCCCAAAATTCAGATCTAACTTCTCTTTTCAAAGGTTTTGGAAAGACAATTTTGATTGAGCCATGGCACACACAGCAAGAGAATGATTGTGAACCTCAGACTTCAAAATGAACCTATCATGAATATGGCTCTCAAAAAATGGCTTCATCACCCACATCCTGCTTGAGCAACTCCAGAGGAGGCCACAGAGATGCTGCGAGGGCTGGAGCAGCTCTGCTCTGGAGCCAGGCTGAGAGAGCTGGGCTGGGGCAGCCTGGACAAGAGAAGGCTCCTGAAGGGGAGACCTGAGAGCAGCTCCAGTGCCTAAAGGGGCTGCAGGGAACCTGGAGAGGGGCTTGGGACAAGGGCCTGTAGGGACAGGCCAAGGGGAATGGCTTGAACCTGCCCGAGGGGAGACTGAGCTGAGCTCTTAGGCAGAAGCTCTTCCCTGTGAGGGTGCTGAGGCGCTGGCACAGGGTGCCCAGAGAAGCTGTGGCTGCCCCATCCCTGGCAGTGCTCAAGGGCAGGTTGGACACAGGGGCTTGGAGCAAGCTGCTCCAGTGGAAGGGGTCCCTGCCCGTGGCAGGGGTTGGATGAGCTGTAAGGTCCCTTCCAACACAAACCAGTCTGGGATTCTGTGATCTGTTGATGGCATTTCCCAGCCTTCAAGAAAAAGTCTCCCTAATGACTCACCAAGGTCTAGGAGAGGAGCCTGGGCTGTGTATCCAGTCTGTCTCCAATTCCTATATGCATTCCCTCATCCCTAAAGATGTCAAGAAGAGGCCCAAAGGCAAAGGGAAACAAGGGGAATGCCAATTCCTCAGACAGCTGCAGGGAAAGGCCACTGCCTGTATTTACTGCCCTTACCCATATGAATCACAGCTGGCCCTATCCCTACCTGGCTCCCCAGGGACAGGGGGTTTATTACTCTTCCAGGCTCCATCCACTACCATTATCGCAATGAAATAAAACATAATCACATTTTCCACCCTCAGTAAGAAACACTCAGTCCTCAATTGCAGACCTCAGCTCCCTCCCAGCCTCCATCCCGCAGCTGACTGACACATCCTGCCCTTTGTCTAACAGCCTTTCACAAACAGCTTCAAAGAAATCCTTCTTAAAAGCTCCTCCTGACCATCCTGCCCCACTGCTCTCCGGGGGGGGCACAGGATAACAGCAATTCAAGGTTTGCTTCCTTTGTACTGCATTGCTGGCCATCTCACCACCATTAATCACCAGCTTGGGTACCACAAGGCACTGGCCTAGCACAACAGCACAGACTGAGAGTTTGGGGCTTCAATCAGTGGTACTAATATTGTAGGAGGAAATATGGGAATTCCAGGGTAATCACAGGCCTTTCTTCAGGTACTGAAAGCATTTATAGACCGTGTTACAAATGACTGCGCATAGTCAGGCTAATGGCTTGGAAAAATCCACCACCAACTAAAGTCCCGAGTTAAGGATAAGGAAAAAGGTCTTGTCTACAAGCTTTGTGCTGTGAAGCATGATTTGGATTGCACGCATGCGTTGCTTTTGCTCTTTCCTTTCCCTCCTTGTGTAGATCCCATCAAGAAGACCAAACCAAGAGTATTTAAACCTCAACGCTTAAGAAACACTGCACTGCAACAGATCAGATTTATGGTGCTTTCGCATGTTTAACCCTTTTTGTATATGACATGCGGGATAAGAAATGCTTTGCTCACCCTTCCTGTTACCTGGGCCCCCATACCCAGGCTCTCCGCAAGGTTCATCCCCATCAGAGAGGCTAAGGCTGGGGTTGCACAGAGGTAGCTCGGCTTCACAGTTGGTTTTCTCAAGTGATAAACGTGCCCTTTCATAAACAGCCCTGTAGATGTGCTGACCTTTTCATGTCCATGCTAATAGAGCTGATGTTCACCAACCCCCTCAGAAGATCAAGCAATAAAACCTTATTTTCTCAGGAAATGGTATCCCTTGTGTATCTTAATGGAAACGCTGCGGTTTGTTGTTTTACACTGCACTGGAAGTCCCGAGATCAAAGATTTAACACAAGGTCCGAGATTAGATCTAGCTTTGTAAGCAAGCCGTGTAGCCTTTGTCTTTGATATGCAAACAAATTGAGTCAATTCGATAATATCAAGCTATTAAGAGGTTCAAAATACAAGCTGAACACTCGCTACATAACTGGAGACAGGCATCTTGATAAAGCAACATTAAAGAGATACATAAAACCCAACTTAGAACTTTGGAATGAATTCAAACAGACCAGAAAGTCACAATGATTTTGTGTGTCAGTATTTTAGCTCCAGACACATTACTTAAGGGAAGTGTGGAAGGAGACCCTCATGAGATCGTTTTTCATATCAGCAACAAGTTTTATAGTTGCAGAACTATTAATATTGGTGGATGGACAGGGCTCAACCCCATTGGATTCACCTTCGAGGGAAAGGTTTGAGACAAAGTTTTTGAGGTGGTTTGGAGGGTATGTGTCAGTCTTCCTTTCAACCTATTAACCTTTTGGAAGATATCTATAGAATGCTATGAGCTCAGCAAGCTACTTAGAACATACGATTCATTGTACCACAATGAAATGTAACCACTGATCAGCGCATAAGGAGAGAAAGGAAATCTCTGCCTCAGTTTCCCCATAAGCGAGTGAATAAAAGCTGCTTTGAGCTCTAAGTAGAATCTGCTTTTTCACATTGAAATATTAAGACTGGCCATGGATAACAGCAAGGCTGTGTGATGGACTCATACAAATAACCAGTTGCAGCCCAGTGGTGCCAAGGATGTCTTCTTCTGAACACCTCCCATCCAAAGCGCAATCACAGCACAGCTGGAGCAGGGTCAAAATAGCCCACAAAGCTGCTTCCCACGTACCTACTTGTAGAGCTCAGACCCCAAAGGCAGGGAACCCTCAGACAACACCACATCACTCAGGGCCTGGACAGCAAAGTAAGCTTCAGAAAGGGACACCCACCTGGGAAGTCACCAAGTTAGAAACCCTCTCCCACTCTTGATGTTACTGATGACTTCGCAGCCCCTCTGGGCAAGGCAGCTTCCCAAAGCAACTGCCAGCTCTCCACTCTTAGGACCTTTCCCTGTGCCCTCATCCTGGAGGCAGATTTGTGCTTCCCCACCCCGGCTGGTACTCAGCCTCAGGATGTGCCAGGCTTTCCTTGTGTCTATTTAGCATCCCAGGGGCTTTGCCCGAGCAGCTGCAGGTACGAGGCTTAGTGCTTTAAGTGGTTTTTATATCCACTCAAAGGGGGCTTTTTTCAGGGCAGCCACAACAAATCAGAGGAGTTTTAGATTAAGTCTCTGCAATAAAAGCAAGTGTTCAGACTATTGCAGCCGCACAAGCTGGCACGCAGATGAGGCTGTAATCTATGGTGGTTTTAAAGACACAAATGAGCTTTTATTGTTTCAAAAGGGAGTCATGGAGAAGAGGGAGACTGTCACCATGATGTGGTAACCCATTCTGCTCCTAGCTTTTCTTATGCTAACACCACCACCCCCCTCCCCGGAGCTCAGCTGATCATTCGCATTAAATCTGTACCTGCCTCTGCGACCGGACCCTGCATGAAATAGAGCAGAAAAGCAGAGTTCATCCCAGGCCAGCAGCGACAGAATGCACAACCATTCCCCCAGTTCAATGCAGTGAGAGGCTGGGATGTTACAGACTTCAAGGGCAAACAGAAGCAAAGTGCAAATGCTCCCCCTTCCAATACCAAGCACCACAGGAACCACCGAGTGCTGTTTTCCCTGGGAAGACTGCATGTAGACTGTAGCAGTATGTCTTGCCTTTTTAATACAGCTCTTTATTGCCTGCGGTACTTATGAGTCTCAATTGCTCCTTCTGCACAGCTGGAGATAAAGCACATATTGGTGCACAAATACGTGTTGTGAGTGGCCCAGGAGCAGCAGCCGAAGCCCTGCGCACCACACCAGTGTCTCTGCCACTGTTTTGTGACTCATGAGCTCTAGGAATATCTCAGTGGCAGAACCAAGGCAGATAATTCATCAAACTCAACTGCACACACACTTAGTGCAATACGTTATAGGAAAGGCTACATCCTCCATTTAATGTCCATATCATCACTGGGCCAGAATTAATGTTCATGCCAACAGCATTAATTACCCTCGCTTTGATTTCTCACAGGGATAAGGCAGGCTTCAGAACACCGAAACCCCACAGTCCCTTATTACAGCACACTTCTCTTAAGCCCAGGAAAAGCTGTGATAATCAATACCGACTGATTCCTGTGCTTAGTCCCACTGCTGCTTCTAAATCACAAAAAGCACTCCATCAGATAATGCATCCATTTAAGTTTACCAAAGAAGAGGTAGTTACACATCATCTTCAGGACCTAGACATGCAAGAGTGCACCGACAACTCCTGGGGAAGAGAAGGCTGCGTGGAGACCTCAGAGCAGCCTTCCAGTGTCTGAAGGGGGCCTATAGGGATGCTGGGGAGGGACTCTTCATCAGGGACTGTAGTGACAGGGCAAGGGGTAACGGGTTCAAACTGAAACAGGGGAAGTTTAGATTGGGTATAAGGAGGAAATTCTTTCCTGTGAGGGTGGTGAGGCACTGGAATGGGTTGCCCAGGGAGGTTGTGAGTGCTCCATCCCTGGCGGTGTTCAAGGCCAGGTTGGATGAAGCCTTGGGTGGGATGGTTTAGTGTGAGGTGTCCCTGCCCATGGCAGGGGGGTTGGAACTGGATGATCTTGAGGTCCTTTCCAACCCTAACTATTCTATGATTCTATGAGTCTATGAAATACACGAGAGTAATTAAACGGCTAAAAACACATTGCTAACAGGAGTGCTGACACACACTTGACTTTGCTGCCTGAGGAGCATGGATTAAACACCCTTCAGACAGCTGGATTCCTGCCTGCCCCACCATCCATGGCTGTAAACCAACTCTCAGGTGTGGTCGCAGAAGCCTGGGTGGGCTTCTGTAAGAGGCAGCAGATTAATCATCTTCACCTGTAACTAGCAAAGAGCAATGGGTTTAAAAGCCCTTTCTACTTGAGACATGGCACAGAATCCTCATTTCCCACCTCCCGCATCAGGTCACTAAAATACGCCATAGGGATGCTCTGAGCTCATGGGTCTGGATGAATTCTTCAGGTGGAAGAAGTGGGAGCACACCAGCTCCCTGAATCCCACCAGGACTTCAGCCACTCATCTATCTGTTCAGCACTGCTGTATCTTAGCAATAAAAACTGGAGTACAAAGAAGAATTTCACTGCAGAAATGAAGGCGGCCACAGGTGAGGGGGACAGGAATTAAGGCCAGCAGGACCCACTTTCATTTCTTTGTGTGCACCTCAGCCCAGGTGCTGGTGACACCTCAAAAATAAGATCCCCAGTCATGTACAAACCCCTGTATGTATTGCATTTAGAGTGACAGAATCCTTTCTATTGATTTCCATTAAAATCCAGCCCCAGAAACCTACCCAGCTCTGAAAATTATGGGAAAGCTTGAGCTATATAGTTGGTAAGGACTGTCAGGCTGCGTTGTCAGGCTAGCGTGGGGAAAAAGAGCAGCGAAAAAATACCAATATTATCTATGGAATCTTTCTTTTTTCCTGCAATGTTATCCCAAATTCTCCATTATGTATAATCAGGACGGTGGTCAAATACACTGGAAAGAGGAGCTCAAATTTATAGCACCCGAGTACAACATGGGCTCATGAAAAGGTATTAAATCATTCCTCAGAAAAATAAATGGACTTCCCAAACAGCCACACAAAACCATACTTAAACTGTATTTTATTAGCAAAATCTAAGATGGGCTGAAAAATAATGAAGCCTGCCTGTCTTCACTTGGCAGTTGCCTCTATGTTTGATTGTAACTTGAGAAAGATAAATAGCACTTACTTCACAAAGCAACAAGCATCTTCTCTGGTAGCCAATGAAGCTGCCTATTCTCAGTTGCTCTGCATCAATATATCTTCACTGAAGCCTGTGGAGTCCACCAGTCCACAGTGCTGGGATCTGCACTTTCAAGGGCATAGACTTGACACCATATAAATATTCTATGCTTTTCTTTCACTTTGTAGCTCAGAATTGATTCATCCTAGAGCACAGTTTCAGGGCTGGAGTGTAACATCACTCATCTCCAACTGGGCTGTTCTCTGTGGATAACACTGAGCATCCCTACACCCAGTGGTAAAGCCACTAAGAAAATAACATGTCTTTCTTGCTCATGCCACTACAACCCTGTTTGTGATTTGCCCTCTTCCTTTGCCTAGTCCAAGAGGATAGCCGTACCAATTCTTTGCCTTGTTCGCTCACTGCAGCCTTGGTTTCGTTTTCACCAGAAATTGTTTGAATGGAAAGCTGGTGTAGTCAAAACACTGAAGCACACAAACACCTCCCTGGGTAACGGCATTCCTGGTTGGAAGAGAACACAAAACCCACGGTGTGCAACAGCAAAGCCAAATACCCAGTTGCACATCAGCTGGCTGCAGATAGGAGTCCAGCACCAAAAAGGAAAATGAGATTTGATGGCTGAGCCTGAGATGAAGATACCCTTTTTTTACTCAGGGGCAGTGATTTCAGTCCCCAACCTTGCCTGGGGGCAGAGGATGATCTGCAGCGAGCTGGCTGAGCTCTAAACCATAAGAGAGGTGAGGAATCTGCCAGAGAAATAAGGCAGAGCAGCCGTGGTGCTGCCATGGAGCAGATGGAGTCACCAGGAGGGTGCTGCCTATTTTACGTGCTTATTTTACACTTCCATGCAGTGCTGAAGGATTTGAGTCCAATTATTGCTTTTTAACCTGGCTAGTGAAGAATCCCTTGCCTGCCTGTTTTACAGCATCCGAGACCTCCATAAGGCAGGGTGCTGTGGACAGACCATGACTTTCCTGCGCAACAAGAAGTCCTACTCACTTCCGAACTGGTATATACACTTCAGCACCATTAAATCCGTGCATAATCTGGGTTTGGCTGGAAATCTGGGTTTGACACAAATACAGTCTCAGCCTCTGAAAGAACAGGTTAATCCCTTGATATTTATAAATAATTGCTTCTGTATTTAAAGCCTGAAGCTTGAAATCTATTGTTTGTCAACTGATCAGCATAGCTGGCTAAACCAAAAATGCTAAATCACTATTTAGAACACGAAGCAGAAGTTAGCTTAGCCTAAACAAAGGCAAGTTCCAGAAATACCAGCGAGATGTCAGCAGAATGATACAACACTGCAAGAGAATCGAGCTATTCCTTTAATAGTTATCAAATAGACATCAAATCACATCCACGGATTCCAATAGCATTTCTCAACAGTACCCCTACACAGAGTGCTTGCTACAGCTCTCCTCTCTTTTCTTTCTGCAAGCAATTGACTGACATTGGCCTTTTTAAAAGCAGGATTACCTGTTTGGGGAATACACCTTCTGCAAGAGCGTTTCAAAGCTCAAGTGACATCCTTAAGGGTACATTCTGCTTGATGGGGTTCTTGGCTAAGTGCTTAAATTTCTCCACCAAGTATCCCTATTTAGCACTAAACCAGATTTTAAGAGCTCTTGCTTTGAACATACTGTGCTATTCTCAAAGTGATGCTCATCAAAACTTTCTAGTTTTAGGTTTCTTTTATTCACCATATTCCTGAAGGATCATTCTGTGCGGACACAACCCATAGAATGGCTTTCCCCCAATTCTTCTCATTCTCTCAGCTGATTTCTTCTAAATCCCCATGAATCCCCCACTCCGATGCAGGCTAGCACATATGGTAAAATGGATTTAGTGCAGGTTGTGCAAGACTTCCCCACATGCCATTTGCAGAACATCTTACTGCACTGTCAGTACTTCAGCTCATTGTGACAAAGCTACTTTCAGAGACACACAGAAATCACTAGAATATAAAAGAATCTGTTCTAACAGAGCATTAGATAGGTTAAACTTACCTTTCACATCATTTACAGGCTTACATCTTGAGCAAGAGGTCTTTCACAAGGGACTCTAGACTTGAGCTTCCTCAAGTTTCCAAACAGGTGCTATGTAAAAAGTCATCTGGATCTCCTATTCCCATCCCTTTTCACTCCGATCCCTTCCCTTTTCTCTGAAGTAGTTTCCTCTTTTCCCCTGGGAATTTCTCCCTCATCTTTCACAGGTTGCTGGTTTATGGCATCTACTCCAGTTGTCTTCCTCTGCTTGGAAAGAAAACCTCCCTCCCAGGAAAGCCCTTGGCACACAGAGAGACACTTCTTTCCCTGCTCCCCATAGGGCTCCTCAAACACATCCCAGGAGAGGACACAGTGGCACCACACATCACAAGACACTCATTCCTTGGCTTGCTCTTTCAGATGTCATTTCTTCCTCCTTATTGAGGACAGAATGCCAGCTAAACCTACGGCTGAAATGATTTTCCTCCTACATCTTCAGGAGCAATGGAAACTGTACACATCCCATCAGACAGCAAAGGTCAGTCTGGTTTTAGAAACACTACATCTTATCATAGAATCCTGGAATGGTTCAGGTTGAAGGGGCCTCAAAATTCATTCAGTTCCAACCTCCCTGCCAAGTGCAGAGACACCTTCTACTAGACCTTCCTATTGTAACTGCGCACTTGAGAGTACCATCCTAGTTCGCAGCCTGCTGATACTACATATTATATTGCCTATAACCTTTAAGAGAATAGATGATTCATATACCATCTAGAAAACAACTGTTAATGAAATGCAACACCAGAAAAACAGCACAACAAACTTCCAACAGTCTCCTTTTTTTCTCTACCCCAACAAGACCAAACCACGAACATACTACCCCAGCCCATCACTGGTTTGGGGATCACCACCACAGGACTTCAAGCTAAGCTCTCAGCAGCATCAACTCAGTACAAAGAACTAGGGAGAAACTGCAGAAGTTGGGAGAGTCTTGTTGAAGTTGGCCAGTTCACTAACAGAGCTGCTTGCAATGGAGGTCTCACATCCCTGATTACATCAGTCTTCTGCAAGAATGCTTTGATAACATTAGTTTATTCCCCATCCCAGCTGGCCTCTGAGCATCGACATCGAGCAGCCAGAGAAAAGGAAAAGAGGAGTGCCATAAGTAAGCCTACTGCTAAAGCAGAAATTTGCTTTAATCCCATTCCCAAACATGACTCATATTCTTTAGCAGAACTTGAAAGTCAAGGTTCTACCCGTTAAAGTCTTCGCCTTCACGCAGCATTACTCTCATAGCAATTTTCCATGTAAACAGGAAAGTTTTAATTACATAATGGGTACTTCTGCTGCTTTCATAAGAATTCCTTTAATCAGATGCAATGCTTAAAGAAAGCTGTTCCTTACTCAACGGCCAGATTATTGAACAATAAAACACTATTCCAAACAAATGAAGTAACGTCGCAGTAAATGCTATCTTAGTGTCACAATCCGCACCTCCGACACTTTGCTAACCCTGACCAGGTTCAAAAAAACATGAGCAGATTTGGTGCTGTCTTTGTAGCTTACCTGTATGTTCCTGAAGAGCAAGCTCTACTCACAGTTAGCCTTAGACATTGATGTCCTGTAAGGAACACCAGCTATACCACCAAACTTCTCACAGCTAGGGAAATAAAAAGCATATACCACCATAACTGGTTCACTGGCTTATATATAGCTATGAGGTTAGAGCATGGTGGAAAATGGGGATAAAGACTTTCTTAGGAAAGGTCCCACTGTGTGCCTATGCTTTGTGAAGAGGTAGGTGTGTTATGGCTTTAAGATGCAGGGGCTTTTCCCCTTCTCTCCGCACTTTGTTTCTTTGATAGTGCTTCTTGGTCTGCTTTCTTGTTTTGCAGGCTTTAATTCTGTTTGTTGTGTTAGGATGGGTGGAAAGAAAAAGCTTTTACTAGAATACAAGTATCTACAATTGTATGAGTGGCTCTATCTTACTGTTCCTTACTGTGGCTGCTACAGTGTAATGGGTAGAGGAAGTTCTATGTAGCCTGTGGCTGCTTATTCATTTTAGTGGTTTGATTTGCTTTTCCTATGTATTTTTTTCCCCAAAAACTGCACAGGATTATTTCTTGGTTTTCCCATGTTGCTCACCCACACTAAATAGTGACTGCATTCCTGGTTTAAGCTTAATCAGACACAAAAGTCTCAAATCCTCCAAAATTTTGTTCCCTATAATTCTAACCTCAGAGAAAGGGATCCTGCGGGAGATTTTGTGTAAAGCTGTTCCATCATTCCCTGCAGCCACATTTTAGCTTACACTACTCTATATTTACCCTTATCTTCTACTTTGCTTCTCTGTGTGTCAGCTAAGTACCCATGAAATGGGACCAGGTGGTGCTTATTGGGGTCTTAAAAAAGCCATTGATAAACCCACTTAGGAAAACCTTTGTGAAACAAAGAAGGTGCAAGTTAATGGGCTATATTAGTCTGAAGAATAGCTAAGGAACAGAATATGACAGGGAATTGCATCTTCTGAAAGCTGGCAGAGTTATTCCAGCCTGCTGAAGCTACAAGTTGGCACCATGTGCAAACCCAAGAGGAAGGTAGCGTCAACATTTGTGAAGGACATTAAGTGAGGTAGGCTGCTTTTGGTAAAATTAAGGGGGAGCAAGTAGATAACTAACAAAATTAAATCCATTGAGGCCAAGATAACCCATTTTTTCTAATGCAAATGTTTGGTGCATGTTGCTGGGAGTTCTGTTGTACAAAACACGCATGCTGCAGTGCTGCAGGCAGCTGAATGAGACTCCTTAGTGCCTGGCAGCATTAACAGCAGAAACAAAGCGGTGTCATACCTTCAAACGCAATCTAATCTAGCTTGACACGGTGTGTTGTTTACCTCTGACCTTCCCAAGTCCAAAATCCTATTAAAGACATGAAGAGGCTTTGACTCATTGAGATGAGCAGCAGACCAGCTTAAGCTGTTTTGCTTGAGCAGGTTGATAAATGACTGTTGTCATGAAAGGTGGAGAAGGGAGAAACTGGGCAGCAGTGCCGGGCTGCTGGGGAAGGAGAGCCTTACCTGTCAGTATTGTGGGCTAATATCTCCTAGAGGAAAGGATGGGATTTACCCATGCTGGATGTGCCACTGATGGGAGAATGCTTCCATTCCTCATGGCTGAGATTGCCCAGGGCTTTGATAGTGACACAGGAACACCAGAAGCACCTTGGGAACAGTGAATAGAAGTGAGCTGAGACTGTATCTGGTTGTTCTTGTCTTGCCCTTCTTCCTCCCTTCAGGTATTTCACCAAGCCCAGATAGGTTTTAGACTCCTCTGTTTTGGGTGCTGAGGCTGGTCCCACCCTGCCCTTGCACTGCCGGTATCCAGGTGAGAGGAATGGGAGTGATCACACAGCTAATAAAAATAACCCATTGGGAACATTGGAAGGGATTCTGGTCTGCTTAGTCAAGGAAAGACTGAGAGGAGATATACTTGCAAACGTGAAGGAGCTAATGGTAAAGAGGGTGTATTTCAGACAGCAAAGTTAAATGTCAGGGCTCAACACTGTTTATTGTGGGCACCTGCTAATCAGGTGGGGTTTCCTGGGGTTTTTTTCCACCAGGTCTGTTTTTAATTCATACAACATAAACCAGCTTGTTAATGACACACATGAAGCTATTGCAGTAGCTGGTTCCTACCTGTGCAGTCTATAAGAAAGTATTCTCTCGGCTTTCATAAGCACTTAGCTGTAAAGCTTCAGATGACGGAATGTTTTAAAGTACAGTGTAGGAGCTGAGAGAAGATTCTTGCTGCTCACTTCTTTATGCTTCATGAAAAGCAGGGCTATAATAAGAATTTGACACCTTTTAAATGCAATGGTTCACTTTAGAAAACTTCCAAACTCTGGGTTTACTCCAGCCTTTTTGCTGGTGTAGGCTGTGACTTGCAGTTTCAATCAGAACTAACCATCTAAAAAGACCCCCTAGGTGTAATATTGTACAGTCAACACGGCATGGTTTTCATGGCTTTGCAACTGCATCAGAACGCTAAATTACTGCCGACTTGCACTGTATCTGCAGATCACTTTACCCCTCTCGACAGCCACCCAATACAGATGAAATAGCTTATCATTTCAGTGTTGTGTAGATTCAGAACTTCTGTAATCAAGACGTTTTACTTATGAAAGACAATTCTTGAGGCACAGAACTACTTTAGAGATTGGAATCACAGAAAACACCTTTTCTGATGCACTCTCAAAGGAAATAGAGCTATTCCCAGCAGTTCCCTGCAGCACCCATGGCTGTGACCTTACATTTACAACATTATCCCGCTGTCTGCAAACAAAGACTTTATTTGTGTTAATTAACAATGCAAGTGATAAAGCATCAGCAGAGCTGTCTTCATCCTCCTGGTGCCTAAAGAACACTGCAGCCTGTAGACTAGCACCCATAAGTAAAAACAGTCTCTCAGTGCTGTTCATAGCTGTAGCATGAGCTTCAATGTGAATATGCTCACAATATAAGGGAGCGCCTAAATCTCTGCTTTTCATTTTGTTGCTGCACCAGAGAAATCTGTGAAACGTTTCATTTAAAAAGCAAGTGTCCATACACTTGTCTTTATTTATTATGATTTATTTCATTAGGAAGAGAATAAACTGGTTTGTGTAGTGTGATGTTGGTAGCTTGAGAAAGTTCTCCTATTGCTTAATGAGAACTTTAAGAAACACTATTCAAAGGGGGCAGCTGAAGGGACAAATGTATTTAATGTTTTCCTGACGATTATGTTTGCACGGAATCAGTGGCTGACTTCGAAGGAGCAACCTGGGGCAGGTATAACAGCTTAGCTGATTTAATGTAGAGCACTTATGAAGCTTTAAAACAATTAGAATAATGACATAATTGAGGCCTTCATGCTGTCTGGAAGATTTGTTGCTAGACAAAACCATCTCTCTATATCACAGGTGGCTTTGGCTACCCAAAGGTCTCACTTGGTAAATGAGGGAGAGGAGTGGGGTAGGTTTCCTGCCTTCCCTATTGACCTGGCCATATCTTTGTGGGATGTCACATGAATTTGGGGAAGTGCCAGTTCCTGGAGCTGCACCACGAATGGTACCATTTAGCTGCTCATTCATCCTCAGTGTAGTTGTGAGATTTTCTGTTCCTTATTTCAGTGGGTTAATGAGGGTGGGTAACACATGGCCTCTATAAGCTGCACCAATAATTCCTCTGCACATACAATTTCTTCTTGCCTTCTCGATCATGTGCTGAAATGAATCTTTAATTTTCACTCACGGCTGCCTCAACAAGTTAAGAACATCATGCATATTCTAAATAGCAAGTTTATTTTCAATACCAGGCTCTGAATACCAATTTTCCATTAGTATAATTGATAAAATTCTACTGTACTTGTCAAGAGAGAAATACATTTCTTAAATCATGTAGAAGTGTCCTCTTTAATTTGCATTCTAGTGGGAAAGGTTTAAAATGTAAATGCACAACACATCTGTATTTGCACCAAATAAGAGGTTAAAAATGAAGGGATGAAGTATAAACCCCAAATCAATGAGGGATCTGATCTGAGGTCGTTGCGACAGACTTTTCTACAACAGAAACCCCTTTCTCTACTACTTTCTGGAAGATAGGAATGTTTTTATCTGCTGTGGCTCATAAAACACAACTTTATATTGTCAGGCTTGGCTAGAGTTTGCCTTGACATGGATTTCCTCGCTCTAAGGAAATCATACAGTTTAATCGCATCTAGATGATAGCTTTTACTCCAGGATTGCTCGGTAACAGCATCTAAAGCCAGCTCAGTTCACAATTACTACATTGTTCATTTTACGACAGGGGTGCAGCCAGATGTGCTCTACTACTGCGTAGGGCAGCCCTCCTCAAAACCATTTGCTTTCCAATCATTTTCTCTCCGCCAACAAACTGCCTTTGCTTTCTGTTTTGGTTTTCTTTGATTATTTGTGTTATCCAAATGAATGTTTGAATACTATTCTCACAGGTTTTTGCACGAAAATACCAATGGAAATCCTTTTGCATATATATGGCTGATTTCCCAGCCCAAGCCTCCTGGCAATCACAGTTTTCTTGCCTTGCCCCCCAAAAGGAGGTGTTTCTTTTCCATCAACAGCCATAAACACCAGTGGGACGAGGAGTTCCAACTCTTCCCATTTATTACAATAAACCTTTTCAGCATCAGTGTAATAGTATTGCTGGATCTGTTCTGTTATCCCAAAGGATAATGGGGAATGTGAAATCCAGGGAAATTAGTATTAGATGATTTTGCAAAGTTTTCTCTGTAACATGAGTTCTCTGATGCCCTTCCAATTTTTCAGCATATTCCAGAGGGAGAACAGATGATCTACCAAAACATGAGCAAGAAGTGAACCACTTTTGATACAAATCAGGAAAAGTTAGATCCACGGAGCTCTACAAGCATTTGCTTATGGTACATCCTACTGATTTCGGTGTTAAATGATGGTGGTGGAAAATAGCCTATGGAGGGAACTTGCAGAGTAGACTGGAGTCGTGAGTTTCAGTGATACAAGGAGAAAGAATGTCTTAATGGCCACAAAATTCTTTGTGTGAAATTTCCTTTAGAAAGCAAGTCCTGCTGTTGTTTAGCTACTAAAGCTTTTAAGGTCTGCTCTGGACTTGGCTCCTTTTCTTAACAGGCTTCTTTACATGTTTGGTGTCTTTTTTGGGCTGGTTTTGAATTAACTCCAGGCTGAGAGCTATATGAAAGCTTTAAATCTTTCCAAAAGTAAAACTTCAGCGCAGCCTCACAAATGTGTTGGTAGGAATAAGGAAAATAAAAGGGGCTTGAGATAGAGATAAGTTCATAGAAAAGAAATTGTAGGGAAAGAGTAATCATGGAATGGTTTGTGTTGGAAAGGGCCCTAAAGCTCATCCACTTCTAAACCTGGCCTTGAACACTGCCAGGGATGGCGCAGCCACAGCTTCCCTGGGCACCCTGTGCCAGCGCCTCAGCACCCTCACAGGGAAGAGCTTCTGCCTAAGAGCTCAGCTCAGTCTCCCATCGGGCAGGTTCAAGCCATTCCCCTTGGCCTGTCCCTACAGGCCCTTGTCCCAAGCCCCTCTCCAGATTTCTTGACGGCTCCTTTAGGTATTGGAAGGCAACACTTTTTGCTCTGATAAATCCATGTTTCTGAGCTATGAATAAATTCCTCATGTATTTGTTGATAATGAGTGTTGGTATTATACTTACACTGTACTAATAGCCTGCTTCAAGGCTTCTCTTGGCTATTCACATGAGGCAAAATCAACTTTCCTCCGCTTGACCACTGTTTTGAGAGGAGGAGGGAGGAGGGAGAAGCTCTCCTTCCTCTGAGACTCTTTGAAAGGGCCAAAAGAAGAGACATCAGATACGCTGATGCTGCTGCTTGAGTCTCCAGGTGGCTGCTTGATGTTTGGCCAGGGCTTGAATTGCTCATCAAATTGCACACCATCATCTCAGTGCCCTTTCTGTCTCTGAGCTTTGCACGGTCACTGAGTTCAGCTGCAGGGAAGCTGTGCACCCAACACCCCTTGAAGGTTTAATAAACGCTTGGTCTGCTTTGTGTTAGCATTCCCTGTGCGCATGTATTATAATTGTTGAGCTTTACAAGATCTTGGCATCCACCAGAGACCAAACTCTGTCGGTAATTCTTCAGCGAAGCATAAAAATGTCTGTTTGAAGATCTATTATAAACCAGGCTACATGCTTGTCCATTTTCACTTTACTGGCCAGCAGTGTGTAATAATACTTCAAGATGAAAGATGTTAGCGTTACAGATACAAGCAAGTTGGAGCAATAACTGCATTAGTCAAGCACTTTGCGGTGCATAAGGGGTTTTTTTCTTAATGCAAAAACTACAGAGAGAAGGATTCTCCACTTGATTTGGTGCTATTGGAAGCAAAACATTTCAATGGAGGCTAAAACTCTTCAGCAGAAGTGGTTTGCTCTATACTGCGGGGAAGGATGAATGATAAAAATGAGGTGTTTGCATTGAAGCAGCGGAAATGCAATGAAACTATGTTGGAAAAGAGGCAGAAATTACGCAGCGTACAAAAGCCTCAGCTTCAAAGCCAGTTTCTAGGAGGCTTGGAGACTGTGGATGTCATTAAATCTCCTATAACAGCATAAAAAGACAAACATTTGTGTGCAAAAACGATGAGGTGCAAAAAGTCCTAGGGAGCAATAAAGAGGTAGATAACAGAGAAAGGCTTGAACGGTTAGTGAATACAATTAGAGATGCCCAAGAAATAACACTGAAAGTAGTGATATAGATTATAATATGATTTTACCAGATGATGAGCAATAGGAAGTGTTTCCAGTATGAGAAAAGTGTCAGTGAAGGAGACATGGGCTTTTTAAGGCAAAGACAATAATTTCGAGACAATAGATTCAGCCTCTGCATGAAAAATAAGTTCTTTGCTTCAGCGTTCATAAAGGATATGGAACAGATGCCAAGAGCAGATGTACAGTTTCCAAAAGAAAAGAGAGAAACATAGCAGAAAACCATTGCTGTAACAGCTGATCAAGAAATAAAATCTCAGCAGCGGGGTAGAAAGCCAAAATTAAACAAAGATGCATCTCGCTGTTCAGAAGAAAACCAAAGAGGAAATACGTTGGAAAAGGGAAGCAGGGGTAGACTAAAAGGATATTAAATAGGGATATTAAACTCAATGCCCCAGAGCCTTATCTTTCAAATCGGAGAGAATGTAACTGTATGATTATGTGTTTTTCTTACAAAGGGCTTGAGGTGTTATGGTAACACAAACATCAGTTTAAAAAAAGGACAAAAATAAGAACTTGGTTTTATTTCCTCTGAAATACCCATTTTGTGGTTCATAACTTTCTAGATGGTGTCTTACCTGTACTGCACCAGACGTGGATCAAATACATCATAAAATAATTGTGTTTTCCATTTCAGTGTGTTCCAGCTATTCAGCATTATGCTTTCAAGACGAAGAAGGGTATTTTTCCCTTGTATCCTCATGCTTCATAGGATTTATAACAAGAAATATGAGCTGGTAGCTGAGGGGAATTCTGATTTGTAAAGTGACCATCACAAAAGTAAAGCAACATGAACTAAAATTAAACTTGAGGTTTGGGGTTGTTTCCAGGGGCAGGATCCTATTACTGGCGATGAAAGGAAGGAAGCAGAGTAAATCAGAACAAAGTGATTCGTGCAGCTAGAAAGCCAGAGCTGTACAAAACCTTACAGATTAGATGGGGATGGTTTTAACACTTCGATTTGGAGCACCAGTGAGTTAAAAAGAGAACTGATGCAAAGTCGCTTTCCTGTCAGAAAGCGCTCAAGCTGACAAGACTGCACTTCAGTAATACTTCACTTAACTGAGGTTGAATTTCTTTGGAAAGCAGTCAAAATACTTCAAGAAGTTAAAGTAAACTCGGTAATTTATCAAGAGAAAAATAAGGTGCATTGTGACATTCAGAAGCGAGGGAAAATGGCAGCAGGTAAGATGCTTTCCGAAGTACTTTAATACATTAAATTTATCTTCCAAAACAATGTCAAAGGTGAGAATAGAGTATGGAGAAAGTGGTGTGCCCTTGCTGCCAGGTGGCATCTCTGAAGGCAATGGGTTACATAGGTTGCAGAACAGGGTTTGACTGGTAGGGGATTCTGAATACATGCTTGTCACAGTTCTTTCCCTGGTGATAATTTTGCAGTCAGTAAAACATTGCAGCCGTGTTCTGCAGCTCTGCACCCTTCCTATCTGGTATGACTGAAATTACTGGCGGTTCTCTTTCTATATGGTAGAGGTTAAACTTTCTGCATTAATATAAGGGGTAATGGGTTAAAACTGAAATAGGGGAAGTTTAGATTGGATATAAGGAGGAAATTCTTTACTGTAAGGGTGGTGAGGCACTGGAATGGGTTGCCCAGGGAGGTTGTGAGTGCTCCATCCCTGGCAGTGTTCAAAGCCAGGTTGGAGAGAGCCTTGTGTGGGATGGTTTAGTGTGAGGTGTCCCTGCCCATGGCAGGGGGGTTGGAACTGGATGATCTTGAGGTCCTTTCCAACCCTCACTATTCTATGATTCTGCAAGAGGAGCTCTGCTGAACAGATTAATTATTATTGGCAATCAGGTTCAGACTGAGATGGCCAATAGCTTCAGCAAGACAGGTCCTTTACAGCCCAAACCATTCTATGATTCTGTGATGCTTGCAAAGAAAGGAGCCTCAGAAGGATTCAGAAGGGCTTGGACACTTGAACTGGCTACTGACATTTTGGGTCATGCTCCCAAGAAGTGGGCCTTTTGTAGAATCCCAGCTGGTTTGTGTTGGAAGGGACCTTAAAGCTCATCCAGCTCCAACCCCTGCCACAGGCAGGGACCCCTTCCACTGGAGCAGCTTGCTCCAAGCCCCTGTGTCCAACCTGGCCTTGAGCACTGCCAGGGATGGGGCAGCCACAGCTTCTCTGGGCACCCTGCGCTAGCGCTTCACTAAGAAACAGATTCCCCAGAAACAAAGTGTGGAGATGTTCTTCCAGACCCTGGCCAGTTTCAAAGGCTGAGAAGTAGAAACCACTTACTACAGATGAGTATCCAGCCAGAAAAAGGATAACATCACGGACACTTTTGTAAACACGTTTTGAAAGAACGTTGAGAGGGAGTAAAAATAAGACTTGGAGGGAGAGCACCATCAAAGTAGGCACTACGTGGGAGGAAGTCGTGTTGACTTTTTGCTCCAAGTGCAATAACTCCCTATCATTTCCTGCACTTTATTAATAACTGCTCTTCTGTTTAAAAACATTTTAATCCCTTTCGTAGCTGGAGTGACTCATCAGCTCTTTTTTCACTGCTGAAGACGATGTCTTCTAGCCGCTCAGCCACCAGAACAGTGTCCCCAGGGAGCAGCATGGTGCAAAACCAACAGTATGTCCTACTTTGTTCCCACAGATCCACCAGTCTAATTACTCTCATTAATTTTAAGAGGCAGCCAAACATCTATGGTTATGAAAAAAAGAAGTCAGCAATGCTATACTTGGCTGATACGAGACATAAATCTCTCAGGAAAAAGAGGCTCCTGTTGCATCACATGAAGATACGGTGCTACGTTATAGCACTGGAATCAGTTTTGCCCACTCTTCCTCTCATTGCTCGTGAACAAGTAGTCTTGGGAGACTTCATGCTTTGTCCAGCAGACCAGTGAGTAGGCTGTGAAAACAGCCCCATGGAGGGACTTCTTAGCAGGGCCTGTTGCAATAGGATGAGGGGTGGTGGTTTTGAACTAAAAGAGGGGAGATTCAGGCTGGAAGTGAGGAAGAAATTCTTTACAACGAAGGTGGTAAAACACTGGCACAGGCTGCCCAGGGAGGTGGTGGATGCTCCATCCCAAGCCAGGCCGGATGTGGCTCTGGGCAACCTGATCTAGTTGAAGGTGTCCCTGCTCATTGTAGAGGATTGGACTGGATGAGCTTTGCAAGTCCTTTGCAACACAAACTGTTCTATGACTGATATTTCCAAGAAGCAGGTATTACGCAAGGGGTAGGTGCTCTTGCTTCTGGGCAGCCTTGTTACTTGCCAGCCAGAAGAAGGGCTTAACACAAGCATGGCCTGTTTCTGTCTGTAAGCCCAAACAGACCAAGGCACTGTTTCCTGCAGTGGGTCAGGAGAATGAGGTGGGACCAACACACTGTGTTCGCCGCATGGACGCATGCTTGGGAGGGAGGGAGGCAATTGCGCTTGGTTAGAGAGGAGTTCACAACATATTTTTTCACTCTCAGCAGCTGGCACACCACTGGTTTTACCTCCTTTGAGGGGCAGAAAGCCAAGGGACAAGCTTTTCCGCTGCATCCTTACCCTGTCAATGGAGAGTGCTTGATCCTGCCCCGAGCCAAAAGCCTATAGTCAGTAGGGACAGATGTTTACAAATGGTTCTTCCCAGGGATGGAAAATGTTGTCTTCCTACAACCTTTAATCCATTTATTTCTATTCTCTTTGTTATCCCTTATCCCACTGCAGAAAGTGATGCAAAGCTGTTTTCCACATGCTGTTGCCACAGATGGTGGTGTAAGACCACCAGATTTTCTCCTACTGTGAGGTCTTTCAGTCAAGGCCAATGGAAAACACAAACATCATTGAATCAAAAGATGGGGTAAGGACATTGTTTTAACTGCTGACCTGCAGGCAGAGAGGCTGGTCAAATGTAAAAGGGTCAATTTATCATGTTAGCTTAATTTTAATTTGAAAGTAATCCTTTTTACACCACTGACATTATTTTCCCACTTGTTGTCTATGCCAGTGCTGCAAGTAGAGCAAATTAGGCTTCGGGGATGATGGCACACTAGGTTTTTTATATTTGAAGTCTATGAGAAAGGAAAATGCGGTGGAATCTCCATTTTTTGAGGTCTCTGTTTCAATGCATCAAGACAATAACTCCCTGAGAGATAGGCTATCCTTCAAGTGGCTTTTATGAGCTGTAGACAGAATTATTGACTTGGGTTCTTGAGACTGGGTTCTGCAGGAGATCAAAGAAGGTGTCTGTAATCGTCTTCTAGGAACCTGACCAATGTCAATGTCCAAATTCCACATTAATAACCATTGTTTACCACCCAAGAAGGCATAAAGATGGCAAAAAAGTGACATACAGACAAAAGGGAAATAATAAAGGGGAAAATGGCTGCTTTCCAAGTGCAAAATTTGTTTGAGAGTAACTGCGAAGAATACTACGCAGTTTAATCCACACCAGATCTCCTGGTGAGCATATAAGCATATTCACACTATTAATGTTTCCACTCAGAAGCGAATTACCGTTGCACTACGTAGAAACTTGTCAATAGAGAGGTGGAGATGATGGGCACTGAGGTCCTACTGGGGTAAAGACTGAGTCCCACTACAAGCAATGTGAGCCAAGCCCATGCAAAACCCTGTAAGGTGATGTTTGAAGATGCTAATAGGTTGCTTTCCTCAGATTAGTTATTTGATTGTGCATAGCTCAGAGGAAGAAGGAACTGAAGCTACCTGTGCTCCCATCACCCGCAAACACAGCAGTGTGTAAGCTTCTTCAGGGTATCAAACCGCTTTTTTTACTTCAAATTTGAACATTCCTTCTATTCAAATCTAAACACAATGGACTTTATCTTCGATGGGTTCATGGGGCCCTTGAATGTCAGATCTATAGCCCTGTGGGACAGATCCTCATCACTGTCTATTGTTTTCCACCAAAGGAAGATCTTCCATAGAAGCTACATAAATAGCCCGTTCATAAAAGTATAAAACCATATTGTACCAACACAATAGACCCACAAGGCCAGCAACATCCCTGGTGAAGTTAGCAGAGTTACACATGCAAAGAATTTCCCTCTCTCCTCAGCCTCCAGTGCAGAATCCCAATAACCATCATCTTTCTCATCTCCATTTCCACCACTGCTTCATAAGGACTGGGAAATAAAGATCAAGAGCAAAGTCTTTAACTACCTGGAGAGCTCTTGTGTTCGTGGTGTAAAATGGGCTATGATAGTGTACAGTAAGATAGAGTCTATTATCTAGTTCTCTTTAAGATGTCCTCTTAGGAGAAGTTCTTTGTTTATAGCAGCAGCAGGAAAGTACTGAGGAGGTCTCCTCATAGCACTGCATGCACAAGGACTAACATTCACATATGCTTGGCTTTCTCTCTTCCATATGTATTACTTGCATTCTGCTTTGCTTAAAAATTTAGGAGACATGGAATTGTTCATCAGAAGATGCCCCATTCCTGGCAGTGTTCAAGGCCAGGTTGGACACAGGGGCTTGGAGCAAGCTGCTCCAGTGGAAGGGGTCCCTGCCCGTGGCAGGGGTTGGAGCTGGATGAGCTTTAAGGTCCCTTCCAACACAAACCAGGCTGGGATTCTATGATAAGATGCATTTTCAGATATATGTTCAGATGTGTTTATATTATAAGATGTATTTTCAGCCTGCATGTGGTCATAACATGAATTTCCTTTGGTCCTTACTTGAAAAGAATTGTATTTGGAAATGTAATGGGGATGTGGATCTAGTTCACACCTATATTTATGTATGTCCAGGTCATTTACCTCTTTCTTGGACACATAATGTACCTTTTATCATGGCACGATGCATCTGTGTCACATCACTGAGTCCATCATGGCAGCCCACAGTGGTGACTTATTGGCAGGCCACTTCTTAAGGTCAGCATCAGCCTTGCCTTTACACAAAGCAGAAACGCTCTTTCTACCTGATTAGGCACCACTAAGTGAGCAGTGGGAGGCCAAGGATTCTCGAGTTAAAAGGCTGATTAGTCTGCCTTAAAATAAACTTAAATTGAACCGAGGGTGAATGATCCAGAAAATAACAAAGTACAGTTAATGAGAGTGGAAATGGAACAAACTGTGCTCTGCCTTTTTGGCTTCAGTTTAGATGTTACTGAAAAGCGATAAGCACTATGCATGACATTGTTGAAGAGCTTGAGTGGATGAGCCTCTTGTCTTTGGCCAGATGCTCTTAGTGTTTATACTAAGATAAACAAGAGTCTTCCTTGGTATGGATCCAAGGAGCTGAGGCCTGTCTCATGTCACATAAGCCCAAGTATGACCCTTGAAAAGCCCAGACTCTTCTTGCAGTCCTTCGCATCACGACCAGAACATTTTGACCTCTTTGCTTAACCCTAAATTAAATTCGCCTTTGGCATTTCTGGGCTGCAGGGTCAATTTACAGAGCATTTGGAGCTGCTCTGTTCCCACCATTATAAAGTTCAAAGAATGTCAACTCACAGCGGTACCACAGATCTCAGCTCCGACCATCTGCCCATCACTGTACATGTATTCTGTACATCAGCTTTGTTAAGCACATTACTCGCATGGTTTTACTTGTGGTAGCTTCTTATACTCAAAGTACGCTGAGGGTGGAAGAGAACACACAGGAAGATTTATAGACTTCCCTGGGAGAGACCTGGCATTGAAAAGCATCACCAAATGAAAGAAGGAGGCATTGAAATGTGCTGCTGTAATAAGAACACAGTGAAAGCTGTAATACCAGCACAGGATGCTGGTGAAATTACCCAGTTATTTCAGTAGCTGTAGATTTCTCTGGTGTCCTGTAACCCCATATTCTGCAGAAAAAACAGTTTAAAAGAAATAAAGGTGCTGCACCAGCAACGCTTGTGATTTGATAAAAATCAGTGTTTCCTGCATCAATATCCCTTAACTATGCAGCTAGGGACAACATACTAATTTCCAAGTCTAAACTGAAACGGGATGGAAAGTTCTTTCCTGGTTTTAATCCTAAGATTCTTTTCTGTAGGAGCTGTATCTTGTACTTACTGCCCTCGGGGGCTTGGTGTTTCGGTAAGAACATGCTTGACCGTACCCTCTGAGGTTCACCGGGCTGGGCTGTCCCTCTACAAGTACACAGCTGTATAACATCCTACGCAGGGCCTGAACCAGGATCTGACTCCTGATCTGAATGGCTTCTTGGGCCAGATAGGAATTACCCTGAGCCAGCTCCTTTGCCTTCATGTATCTTAGGAAGACGACCAGTACTTTGGGGAACTAAGCCAAGTCTTTGTCCCTCCTATTCTGCCCAGTTGGGGTGAGACGTAGCAGTGCCAAGTGTCAGCAAAGGGCTGGGCAACCCTAAGAATGAAGAACACTATGCTCTTAAATGCAGTAAGGTTTTCAAACTGGAGGTGTTGGGGGTAGGACAATTATTAGTTCTTAAACTGAATCATTTTCCTGAGGTGATTTGACCTTCTGACTGCAGAGGTTTGTGAGCTGTGCAGCTGTACATGGCTGGGATGTCAACATTGGCACACACAGCTGCCAACATTGCTCAGAGGTCAAGCTCCTGAAATGATGAGAGAGTCCAGGCAAAGGAAGAAACCTAAAGCATGGAAAAAGGAAGGAGGGGGGGAAGTCCAAAGCTTAAAAGTTTGTGGCAGATCCTAAATTATGGCAGGAGGTTCTAGTGTCCCTATAGTCATGATCAAAGCCAGGATCTGACCAAGAATCAGGCTTCATTCCCAACTCCACCCTCAGCTTCAGCAAGGCCAAACCAATTCTCCTAACACTTGACAAACCAGACCTATCCCAGGGTAGAGTTTTTCCAGCATGCTGGGAAAAAAATCTGGCAATGCCTCTGGACAGCTTCAGGGATCAAAACACTCAGGGGCCTCCTACATTGGTAAGATTTTCCTATGATTCCTTGTTTGGTTTTCTTTTTATAGATTTTGCCTTTCCTTTAGAATGACAAACCCTAAATGTGTTTGCATTATCCCTCTCTCTTCAAAACAGTTCTTGACTGGGGTAGTAAAAGAGATGCAGCAGAAGGATGGAAGAGCCTGTGTGGAGGTCAGCGGTGTGGCCATGCTGGGTATCTGATGGCCATGTACCAGCCTGCAGCTCATGTCTGGCTCCATCACTGATGGCACAGGTGAAATTCTTTTGGAAGCTGAAGGACATGGAGCTGTTGGAGCAAGTCCAGAGGAGGCCACGAGGATGATCAGGGACTGGAGCACCTCCCGTATGAAGACAGGCTGAGGAAGTTGGGGCTGTTCAGCCTGGAGAAGAGAAGGCTGCGTGGGGACCTCAGAGCAGCTTCCAGTGTCTGAAGGGGGCCTATAGGGATGCTGGGGAGGGACTCTTCATCAGGGACTGCAGTGATAGGACAAGGGGTAACGGGTTAAAAGTTAAACAGGGGAAGTTCAGGTCAGATATAAGGAGGAAATTCTTTACTGTGAGGGTGCTGAGACACTGGCATAGGGTGCCCAAAGAAGTTGTGAATGCCCCATCCCTGGCAGTGTTCAAGGCCAGGTTGGACAGAGCCTTGGGCAACCTGGTCTAGTGTGAGGTGTCCCTGCCCATGGCAGGGGGGTTGGAACTGGGTGATCTTAAGGTCCTTTCCAACCCAAAAAATTCTATGATTCTATGGTTCTATACCTTTCCCGCTCCCTCCATCCCTGTTTACATTATCCCAGCTCCAGTCAATAGCTAAGAGCAGGAATGCCCTTCTCCTGCAGGGTTAGGAGAGCCTCCGAAGGATGCTGCTTGGCAATCTATCTCTGAAAAGCATGTAAAGGCTTTGAACCATTTGTGAGCAAGTGGTATTTTTGTGTATATGGAAGTGTTCAGGCCTTGAAATACAGGCTGTATTTCTGCATTAACTCAAAGTGGATGACATCATAGACTTGAATTAAATCACTGGGCACAATGATGGTAAATCTGGCTTTATATTGATAGTGTCATCTTATTGTCCCTGCTTTATGTCTCCTTCACCGCGGCAGCATGGCAGTGAAACTCCAGCATGGATGTTCCAGCGTCCATGTCATTTAATACAACTGTCTCCAGTGTTACAGAATAGATGGCTCAATCCTAAACAGATTAACTCCCTCTGAGAAGCTATACAAAGGTGATTTATTTTCCCCTAGATACCTATGCAAATACACACCCACACAAAGAGCTGTCTTGCATGCACATCAAGGAGAATATACACCCTGAAAAATCCCTCACCACATCCAAAGACCTGCAGAGAGAAGCAGTGTGAGTAATAGTGAGAAGCTGATCCCACCCTATGGGGATTTCATTAGGCTAAGTAATATTTATCGGCATTCATATATCTAGAGCCCAAATCCAGGTTCATGTGGAATAAGACACAGGTGACTCACTCAGTGGGATTTGTTGGTCTCTAAAACACTGTTATTCTGGAAAGTTCACAGAATTAAACTCTTACTGATGTTTCTTTTCCATATGTATAAATTTACAACATCAAACAGCATCTTGAACACCGACTAGAAGCCTGTCTCCAGAATATAACATGATACCACATGTATTTCCATGTTTCACCTCCATTTAATAACAACTTATATTTCTAAGCCAATGGCAAAATAGTTTTTCTAAACCACTGGCAAATGTTTTCTCTCCTTATAAAACGAGATGTCCTGATCAATGTTTGATGGGAAACCAAAGGAAACTGATGATAGTCTTTCTGCTGACCTCAATAAGTTTGGATAGAGACCCCAAAATAAAAGTTAACGTGCAGCTTGGGTGACATGGTTTATAGCGTGTGGTGTCCCTGCCCATGGCAGGGGGTGGGAATGGGATGATCTTAAGGTCCCTTCCAACCCAAACCATTGTATGATTCTATGATTGGGAGAAATAGTGAACTGGAAATGAAATACAAGAGATATGTATATAGCCCGAAATCGCTGCAGGAATAGCGTTTGTCTGATGTTTCAGTGCGGTTACATTTTAAAACACACTCTCTGCGTGGTTAGAGTAAACATTTTCCTTAAATGAAAAGCAATGGAGTCACTCAGACTTCCCTCACTTTAAATGCTGATGGCATTTTTCATCTTTATGCCTTTCTCAAGAGCTTGTCCAGAAAAACACGAGATTCTGCTGAAGCAATAGTGGAATTTATACATTCAGAACAGATTCTGCACCATTATGAGTGCAACGTATAATGCTGAGGCAATAAAATTTATGACTGTCTTCTTCAGTGCTTTAATGAGGCATTGCCAGGCTCGCTGTATATTTGCAAATGTCTTAACAGATAATGATTTTAAAGAGTGCTGGAGTGCAGCTGCCAGCACAAATGGCCATAACACCAATTATCTGCGCAGGATTTAGTCATTATGTTGAACCAAAGGCAAAACTGAATCATCAGCCAGTTTTCTCCTCCAGTTTGTGAGGGAAGTCAAGGGAACGCATTTCTTCTGGACACATCTCCTGTTAGTTTTCCTCCCATTACATCTCCGCTGCTAGCAGAATCCTAGCAATTAAACTGAGCCTTCTGATGAGACTTCTTCTTTTTAATCCAGTTTGTTAAAGGGTATAAGTGTTTTCTCTAATCCAGTTTTGGCACGCCTGCTTTCCCAAGCATAGCCCTTCTTCTGAAGGGTGCTTTGATGGTGCTGATGGTTGCATGGTTGACTGACACCCCACTTGAGCAAGTGACCCATAAACTCACGATCATTTAGAGTCGTATGGGACCAGGTACAAGATGGTGAAGGTGAGTGGATTGACAGAATCAAGCATGGAAATGTTTACGTGCATTCCATCGTCCTTCATATCCTCGCAGAAGATTTTCCATTCCCAAACATATGTGGGGCCAGAAAGTGCAACAAAGATCATAGAATCCTGGAGTGGTTTGGGTTGGAAGGGACCTTAAAGTTCATCCAGTCCCAACTCCCTGCCACGGACAGGGACACCTTCCACTAGAGCAGCTTGCTCAAAGCTCCATCCATCCTGGCATGGGATCTCCTGTGTTGCCTATCTCCATTTTGTTCAGCCATCATAGAGTGAGTCTGTCTGAGGAGGAAATAGCAAACCACTGAAACCTTCTGTCCCTTCTCTTTCCCTGCCAAGAGACATGCCAAACCCGGTAGCTGGCTTGTTTAAGGTTATATCAGCTAAGTGTATGGGTTTTGAAGGTGAAATGGCTGATGCTAACTTTATTTCCCCTAAATTCTGACTCAAGTAATAGGAAGCAGCAACTTCTCTGTTTCCTTTGAGAAGAAAGGCCACTGTGGCCCACTGACATCTTCAACTTCCTCTGTCTGCTGTCTACAGCAAAGGGAGAACCATTTGGATGCAATTTTTCCCACTGAAAGCCCAAGGGAGTGTTGGCTCATGTGAGGAGGCAGAAGGAGGAAGGTACCACACAAACACACAAAAGCTTCCCCATGCTCCACCTCAACACCGTGCGTCTCCAACCCTTACAGCCTCCAAGAGTAGCCTTTGGCAGAGGTCAGTAGCTGAAAGCTGCTTCTGGTTTTCAAAGCATGGAATCCCAGGCATAGCATCCCTTCTGGGAGGTCTCTGTTTCAGCAGCTATGTGTTTGTAGGATAGCAAGGGCTGGTCTGACCACTGACTCAGCTGTCCCACCAGGAAGGTCAGATTCTTATTCATAGGTCATGGTGGAGTCATTAGTTATGAATTTCCACCATGCTGGGCTGCAGTTAAACCATCACCATGACCTCATCGTTAATCTCAGCTATTCCTCTTGGCTGATACCAAGTTGAAGCCATGGAACGATGCCAGGGCACCTATCTGCTGTGGCTCTTCCTTCTCTGAAGGCATCCCTCAAGCAGTCACTATGTGGTGACTGGGTCTCAAGGAACAACCTTCGGCATCATTTCTTGGCTGCTCCCACACCTGACTGGCCAGCTGAGGCAGAAAACTATTAATGTATCTTCCAGGTGAGGTATGAAAAGAAAGGGTGCGAAGAGTTCACTGGCTTAATATCCTTAGCTGCATGGGCTGATTTAAGGTACGCGTTTTGGTAAGGTCTAGAGAGCAATTCTTCCTGTCTAATAAAGCAGATAAATGAAATGGAAGTATTTTCCTGCAAATATTTTAATGTGCATGGCTTTCCCCTCTGAAATAAATGAGATTCTTAATTTACCCTCATTCACTTGGATCCACTTGATACAAAGACGCTGTCAGCTGCACCTCCCTGTTGAGTGTACAAGTGGAATGACCTTGGGTTGCTCGATTCGTTTTCTGTCAAGGGATAGGGCTACATGTGAGGCTTAAAACAGCAGGACTTTGCTGATTTGCTTTAGCTGGAAGATTCTGAAGATAAATAATTGATGCTGTGGGTTACATGCAGCAGTTTCTCTCCAGTCTCACATTGCAATTTCTTCTTAAATACCAGGTTGGATGGGGCTTGGAGCAACCTGCTCTAGTGAAAGGTGCAGGTGCTCATTGCCGGGGGTTGGAACTGGATGAGCTTTAAGGTGCACTCAAACCAAAACTGTTCTAAGATTCTATAACACTTCATAAACACGTTCACTTTAATATATGGCATCATCACAGGATGAAGATTGTCTTGAAATAGGTGCTGTAGGAACCACAGAAGGCAGAGATATTCCCTATCCAACCATGAAGCACAAGATGAAATGGGGACCAAACAGCCTGGCAACTGCCTGAGACCCACCAAGACTTCTGGAGGAGGAGGTCCCTCTAAAATGCACATTTTGGAGCAGCAGCCTAAACCCAGGTAGAATGTGAGCATTAACTTGTGGATTGCAACATCCACTGAGGTTAGAGCAAAGTCTCAGCTCTTCTGCGCACTGATGTTGCTAAAAGCAAGTGTTGCTTTCATTTGCAAACCCACAACTCCCATGTGAAGTATTATTTCCCTGTTTTTCAGTGCTAAGAAATGTGTCTATATAAAAGCTCTCAGAAATGTTGCTCTAAGGCTTCTGTAATTCTTGTTGCAACTCCCAGCCCTAATAACTACAAGGTGATTTTTCATACATTTCTAAAATTGGCAAGCTAATATTTCTTGAATCAGACAGAGAAGAAATATTGCTCCATCCTTTGCCTATCCTGTCCTCATCAACAAGTCCAATTACAAAACCTTATTTCCCTAGCCCAGGATTTCAGGGCTCCCTGTCAGAGTCATTCTCCCATCCTCCAGAGTCAATCTGAATCCTATTACACCAGGGGAATGTCAACTGATTCATCTTCCACCCCTGATGGCCATAACTTCCATTTCTACCTATCAAATATATGTCATAGCTGGAATGAATGAAAAGCAAAGATATTCTTGCAAGCCTAAAACTGAAAGACATTCATACCGAGGAACAAAAACAGTGATACAGGTTCTCTCTCCCCAGGGAACAGAGCATCAGCTTCAGAAATAACAACCTTATGCTTATCAGGGGGTCCATGTGGGTACCATTTACAACTGTTATTTAATCAACTCAGAACTGATACCTGTGCTGGGTAACAAAACAGCTACGTGTATAGAAGTTAAAAACACATCATGGAAGAAAAATGGTATTCTTCAGCCAAAAAAAAAAAAAGAGTAAGCTCTTTCCACACAAAGGTTACGGATGCTTTTAATTCCAAAGCCCCATATGCCAGGGCTGCAGTAATTGATGCTACAGCTTGACAAGCCAGATCAATAATTAATGGTGAGTTTGCTAGTTTTGAACCAAACAACCTCAGCACAAGTTAAATCCATTTGTACCCTGTCATAGGAGTGGTGTGCTTTTAAAATGCTGAGCAGGAGTTGGCACGGTGCTTTACAAGGGGTCTGGTAGAGAGCTGGGTATTTTGAACCCTTTAATACCAGCTTAATTTAATTTAAGGCATGCTGCATAATCAGGTTACTACAAGCATTGGGCGGCTTATCTGGCGAGTGGTGTGTGATGGATCCCCCTTGTGTTAAACACCTTCCTTCGGCAAGTGTCAGAGACATGATTGATTTTTCTCTCCCTGTGCTGTTGGAGAGTTCAGTTGCAATGCCATGCACTTTGTCAGCACTAAAACAAAACTCCAGGCAGGCAGCACTGAGGGGAATGGTAATGCAGGCCGTGTGTGTCATTCCTATTTGGTGGGGATTAAAGCGTGGTATGATTTAAAAGCTCTTTACCCACATACAGAGCATCCGTTCACCTGAATGGACCTCACAGCCCCGGTGATCTCTTATTTCTAATCCTGCTCTCCTAATAGAAAAGAGATCATTTGATCTGAAACCAACCTTTTAATGTTGTTGATGAAACCAACCTTTTAATGTTGATTACAAAGCAATCAAGAGTTAATCCTCAAGTTTTCACTCAGGGAAATCATCTTCTATCAGCAGTGGGCTCCTGCCTTGTGTAAGCAAGTCAGGATATCTGACTAATTTATTGTGATACATCATAAAGATGCAGCAGTGATAAGTTAAGGTATCAACAGCAGCACATGCCTAACCATCATAATGTGATACTGCTGATGCCATGCTCTGCTCCTGGATGGCTTTGTTGGAAGCATGCTCCTGGATGGCTTTGTTGGAAGCATCTCCTTGTCCTCATGCTGCGGTACCCAGTCTGTTGTGCCTCGGTTTGTGACAGTTGTGCTTTAAATCAATGGCTCCCATCAAACAGGAGGCAACTCTCAGGCATTCACATCTTTACCCTGTGAATCCAAGGCCAGAGCACCAAGAGCACGGTGCCGACTCTCTATAGTCTGTGCAGGAATGTGTGCCTGTTGCTGAAATACTTTCCAGTGTAACCAAAGGTTAATATATGCAGTGCCATGCACATAATTAACACTTCTTTTCTTGCAGCGCTTCACCTTTTAACATTAACTTCACTCTTGTCCTTTTGCCACAGTAGTTGGCATTTCCCTTCTGGTTTTTATATCTCCCTAAATTTACAGCACTGCTTTGCTGACCTCCACATGTGTATCATCTGCAAACCCGTGCTCAAGTCTCACTTATGAGACTCTCTGCTTCAGTGGCACCGTGCAGTGCCCAGTGCTGAGGTGGCTCCTGAATCAACCTGTGGGCAGGGAAGGATGCTCTGTATGTGTCTCCTCTGCATCCGCACCTCTCAAGACCTCCCTGCAAGCTTCCTCCTTCTCCATACCTGCAAACTGAGATGCAGAAGCTCCTTTGCCAGTTCAGTAGACTGACAAAGTCTTGCTTCCTTCCTGGCTGCTTTATCCACCCCTTCCTCTGATCCCAACTACCGTTTCAGCTCCTCACTAGACCCACTTCCGACCTTTGACATTTTCGGTCTGGCAGCCGAGCTTCTTCTGACCAAGGCACATGTCAGTGTTCCCAAGGCATGTCAGTCAATAGCTTTGCTGCAGTTTCAGCTTCTTCTACAATGATCAAAGCTTTAGACCTTGACAAGGACCTGAATCAATTCAGAGTTTGACTGAAACATTAGCCATTGAATATTTTAATGCTCAGTATTGCAAGTGATGCAATAGCTGGGAAGATGCTGACTGCAAGCACCTAACTATCCTGGGTGACATTTCTTCTCAGTTTTCTTGAATCCACACACTCCATAATTAAAGCTAAGCTCATGTTTTCGGTGTTATGTCTCTCTTTTGAGCAGGATTTCAGGTGTCCCCATGAATGGCAGCATGTTGTCCCTCCAGTGTGTGCTCCAGGAGGGAGAGCTGTTGTTTGCTCACCCACTTCCACCCTCCCTTGGCTGCTTTTTAAAGAAATGCTGAGAGCATTCTGTTGCTGGCAAACAAAAAAGACAGGGTATTGCTAAACATTATCTATCCCAAACTACCTCAGAGTATATACCCACACTGTGTGATTAATACTTAATTGTGGTTAAATGTGGTAAAATGTGGTTAAAACTTAAACAGGGCAAGTTTAGATTGGCTATAAGGAGGAAGTTCTTTCCTGTTAGGGTGGTGAGGCACTGGAATGGGTTGCCCAGGGAGGTTGTGAGTGCTCCATCCCTGGCAGTGTTCAAGGCCAGGTTGGATGAAGCCTTGTGTGGGATGGTTTAGCGTGAGGTGTCCCTGCCCATGGCAGGGGGGTTGGAACTGGATGATCTTGAGGTCCTTTCCAACCCAAACCATTCTATGATTCTAATGAGAGGGACTTCTTTCATCAGCACTCATTTCCTGACCAGTTGTCAAAGTCCTCCTTTTTCCCCCCAACACTTCCTTGTAATGCTGAGCTCAGTGTTTTCCTTGGATTTACAGCATCCACAAGGCACCATGCTCGGATGGTGGTTGGTCACCCTGCAGGGACCACACGTTTGCTAGCAGTGGTCACCAGCACTGCACAATGGAGGGAGGTCAGTGGCATTATGCCACCTGCTCTAGTGGAAGGTGTCCCAGCCCATGGCATGGAACTGGATGAGCTCTAAGCTCCCTTCCAACCCAAACCAGACTGGGATTCTGTGATCCTAACTGAATAACCTAAATGTCAGGCCCCCGAGTGAGGCAGGGGCTTGGCTGGGTGCAATGGCAGGGACGCTGAAAGGATGAGAACACCCTGTTACAGACAGTGCTCTGTTTGGAGTCAGGAATGGAAAGGGAAAGCAAGCAAGTGAAATACTTGGAGGCTATTTTATCCCATCCTGCTGTTTGTTTCCCCTCTTCCTCTGGCCCTGCTCCTACTAGGAAAACACATCAGGCTGAGGAGGCTTAACTGCCTTCCCACAGCATGGTGGTAGAGGTACAAATGAAACTTGAAACGCCCTTAGGATAAGGACACCATAAACACATACTTCCTTCTGCTATTCCCATCACTGCATTATACTTCCTAAGAGGGGCAACAAGTGCTTTGCTATGTGAGTGCTTGCTTGCAGACTGTTTCATACTGCACCACTCCCTCTGAAGGCAGTGAGGAGTTTCAAAGGCAAAACACTGGGATATATAGGGAAAAAAAGTCCTTTTCTACTATCATTTTCTGAATTACACTTTTGCCATCATTAAAAAGCACAAGGGAGGAGATGGATTTTAAAAGACCAAAGGAAATAAACATCATCTGAACTCGTTTGACTCCGCTTGCCAGACTTGGAGTTTTTAGTGTTTTTAACATATCAGGAATGCCTGTAATTCTCTGGAAACCCAAAGGCTTGCTTGTTTTTTGCCTTTCACTTTAGCCTGATGAAAGATGAGCAAAAGCCTGTGTTTTTCCAGCCTAAGACAAAACTTCTCTAAACAAGGAGGAATATCCAGGTCAACAAAGCAGAAACAGGCTGCACCATGGAACAAAAAACATCAGCTCTGTTTCCAGAGAGGTGAAGAATCAAAGGCCTTGTCCCTGCCAGGAATTCCCTTCTCCCAGAGAAACTCAACGGAGTTATACTTAGAAAAGACTAAAAAACCCTCTAAATTGAGGATTTCTTTTCCTCCCCAATGGGAAACGGGACTGTTGCATTCTCTGTCTCATAGAAAACCCCTCAAACTGAAAGCTGGATGCATTATCAATGCTTGACAATTCACTGTGCTTTTGAGCCTCTCTTGTTGCTCCCCAGCCACTGGAAGGGCTGATTTATGTTTCCTGGGATAGGTGATGACACCTCAGTCATCTTGGAAAGTCATTAGCGCAAGGAGTCCCACTGGAACATAATCATCTGCAAAACTGCCTGTTCATGAAAGGTATGTGCAGGCTGGCTCCCATGGGGCTGGGCCAAGTTGTAGTCAAGTCATAAAATACGATCCTTTGGTCCGTTTTTCCCTAAACTGACTTTTCTAAGGCAAAAACCCTTCAGAAGGTATTTTAGCCAGGCTCTAAGGATGGTTTATCCCATTTGAGTAATCCCACTCATAACGGTCCAAGGTATCTCTAAAGCAGCTCTCTGGATTTAGCTGTGTTTAGTCAGCCAAGTCCAACCCATTCAGTTTTGTTCTCCTGAAAGGATTCAATATATTCAACTGCATTGTGACAACTGCATAGAACTAAAAAAGCACCTAAAAAAAAATCATCATAATAATAAAGGGTACGTAGGAAGATGCCTAGAATTCCTTAGGAAAGTTGTTTTTAAATACATGTGCATAAAACCCAGCACTTTCCATTCGAGGCACGACTGACAGTGTTAGGAGCTAGAGCTGGGGAAAGCATTTCGGCTTGGTAAATGGTAGTGAAGCGATGGTGAAAAAGAATGCCATTCTTTTTTTTCTTGGATGAGTAAAGAACAACTTGTAAAAATCACTTTCATCAAGTCCAGAATTATGGATTACAGGAACAAACCCCAGCTAAAACAGGAACTTGCAGGGAAAATGTGAGGCTAGTTCAGCAAACACGTTAATTCAAGCTCCACATACTTCGCTATATGCCAGCAGCGGCAAGGTGAGCGCATTTATTTGAGGAGCCGATTCTACCACCCTCCCTTGGCTGGCATTTAACAAATTGCACGTAATTACTGGAAAAATACAAGATGAGAAGAACTCTTCTTCCTCTGATTGAAAACTACTTCCTGTAAGTTCCTTTTTACACAGACTATGCCGCTTATGCTGGTTCTGTAGTCATGCTGTTTGCCACAAGTGGAGTTATCACTTCATCGATGGCATGTCTTTCTCCCTGTCAAGACAACCAGACTCATCCTGTGTCTCAGCTCCTGAAGGATCAGGTATCCAGACACCCTGGCAGGGAGAGTGCTGATGATTTGTGCTGATATAAATGGCCTTGGAATGAGGTTCAGCAGTTAAGGGTGAAACCCTCTTGCACTCACCAGCTCTGCTGCTGGCAGCTGTTTCACAAGGAGGCACATGCCACCCACATTGTGTTGCAAGCCTAACAGATAACTCTACAAGGTTCAATTATTATCACTGGGAGGGAATTCACATGAACAAATGGCTCCAAAAAAATGGGCTTTCCCTCTTTTTGGCTCCATTTTGGTGGCCCATGTCATAGAATCACAGAATCCCAGACTGGTTTGGGTTGGAATGGACCTTAAAGCTCATCCAGCTCCAACCCCTGCCACGGGCAGGGACCCCTTCCACTGGAGCAGCTTGCTCCAAGCCCCTGCGTCCAACCTGGCCTTGAGCACTGCCAGGGATGGGGCAGCCACAGCTTCTCTGGGCACCCTGTGCCAGCGCCTCAGCACCCTCACAGGGAACAGCTTCTGCCTAAGAGCTCAGCTCAGTCTCTCTTCCTTCAGGTGTTCTTTGGCAACTTTATGTCCTGCTGCACCTCTCCAGAGATGGCCAGAGCCATGAGAGGCAGCCCAACAGGAGAAGAACCTCTCAAAACCTTCCACTGTTTTTCCTCTTTATTTTGCTCCATTTTAGTTTAACTTTTTCTGACAGTGGCAGCTCTACTGAAATATGCAAAGTCATGAAAGGCTGCAGGCTGCCTGAGTTCATGCTGCTTGGCATAAAGGCCAGCAAAGGGCAGAGCCTCCTCCATGAAGAGCGAACAGAAACCCCTCCTTTCTGAAGCAGGGCAGCCACACAATGCTGCTGCAAATCCCCCCAGGGGTTACTGAGGACCAGCGGGTGAGGGCATCTCCTCTGATGGATTAAGGATAGCTCAGAGCAGGACTGTAAAGGGCAGAAACCTTCAGGAGATGGGGAAGCTCCAGCTTCTATTATCTGTTCTGTAATAAGAACTTCATAAATAAAATATTAACTCAGGATCAACTCCATGGCCATGCTTCCCTCCCCAGACACTGCAAATTAGCAACAGGGAGACACTTCAGCACATTGGAGCATCCACCAAAATATAGAAAGAAGAGGGAAACTGTTTTTAAGTGGAATGCTGTTATTGTTGTCAAGTGTTTACCAAAACACAGGTTGGAAGATTATCTTGACAATTCAACCAACTCTAACATTGCTCAAGGCTCAGGCAGTGAGGGCAAGTGGGATGTGAAATCGTTTTTGTGTAGATGCGGTTTCCTCTGCGCTAGAAATGGGTGTAGACTGATTTTATTGGGCTTATTAATTCCATGGTAGCCCAAGTCAGATCAGGTAACTGCATTTTCGGTTGTTCAGCATTCTTACTAGAAGGTGGATGTACGCCAGATATCTTAAAATACCCCCACTATTCCATTTGCTTCCAAATACCTATTTTAGCTTTGAATTTGAAGTAGGAGTAGCTCCTACCAAAGGAACAAGCACCAGTTTCTCAGCGTGTTGGTGCCTTCTGGGCCATTCGAAGTACAGATGTATTATCAGTGGTGGAAGTTGTTTTATGTTAGCAAAGAGGGTCATAGCTCTGGGTAATTATAGTCCTGGATGGTATTGCTGTAACTGATTTACATTTCAGAGTGTTTGGGGTAACACGCCACTTGGTGCAACATCTCCCATTGAAGCGTGGAAAAGAGCTGTCATGAGAACATCTCCTTATGGTACCTCAAAGGATCTGCAGAACAGTCAGGCCACCGCAGCTAATACTGGCATGTCCTACTTCTCTATATGCGTTAACCAACTCTATATTTGTCCTGCTCTTCCCTCTCACCTACTCCGCTTTTGCTGCTCCCAGAAGAGAACAACTCTAGGTCATGAGCTTCTACCTTACAGTTGTAGCATATGGGCTCCAAAACTGCCTGGCATCTTCTGTTGGAAAGTCAAGGAACAAGCTGTAGTGACACTGCCTGCTACATGCTGCAGGAAGATCACTGGAATTCATTGCTATTTCCATACCACTATGACAGGAGAAACTAATTTAAGGCACTTTGAAAACATAGCTGTGTTCTGAAGGCTGAAACGATATGGGCTGAGAGCAAAGGCCAAGAGCACATTCTTTCCGAGGAAGCCGAGTGTGCATGTGTTAGATAGGGAGAGCCTTTCTAAATCAGTGGGTAACGTAACTGCTGTAGCAAAGGGCCCTTTCCTTTCTAGGATTCACAGGTTATTGCAACCATCTTTTGCCAACCTTGCAGTCCTCCTCCACTCAAACCAGCAAGGAAAAATGAAAGAATTAAATCTTTTTCAATAAAAAAAACCCTGTCAGGAAAAAAAGGACACGAACAACCCAGAGAGCAAACCCCTTTAAAAGTATCTATCTTTGATATCTATCCTCCAAGCTATTTTTATGGCATCTCCTATTGAAATTGGTGGCAATTAGGCACTTAGATACCTCTATGGTATCTAAGGCTTCCCACCCCCCCAGCAGTTCTAACAAAAGCTTTTGAGTGTGATCCCCTGCAGGAAGAATTAGTTTGGAAGAGGGAAATGGGTTTACAAGTTGTGAACTCAGACAAGGACATTCAAACAATAAAAAACCTGGCCGACTCCTTTGTTCAGCCACAAAAGCCAACCACCATTTGGCTGAAACCTTCCTTTTTTCCACTGCATCTTCTTAAATGAGCTTTTGGAAAGTCCATTTGTAAGAAGCAGATAAAACCAGCTGCCAGCAAGGAAATGCTGTCTCATACTGGATAGACTCCGTTTTGACAGATGCTGTGGCTTAACAGGGTCAGAAACTGTCCCCACCATCATCCTTCTGAGGGCATGAAGCTGCTGCAGCAACTGTTCTGCAGGGAAACCTGCCCATGCTGGAGTGTAGCAAGAGCATCAGGGAACCAAGAAACTCCTTTCCAACACAAGAGGCTTTTATGAGAGAAGCAGCACAGACTGGTTCTCGCTGGGTGCCTTCCTCTGCTTCTCCTTTCCCCAAATAGACACACTGTCTGTACTCTTTTTGCTGCACAGCTTCTCCCCCAGACTCTCCTCCTCCTCTGAAATCCTGCTAAAGAGTGAATGAGACAGGACTTGCAGAAGCAGAGGCTTTTGAAGGAAGTTTAAAGGAAGCTTCTGAATAGCCGTGGCTGGGTGAATGCTGACAGGAATGTGAATGTGTCTGCCTGTGCCTGGAAATAGAAAGGATGGGACAGAATTATTCAAGGTGTTTCAAGAGGTTATAAATAAAAATAATGAGATGAGATTAAGGCTGAATATCAAGGGGAATTTCCTGACAGTGGATGCTATAGGTGTTTCCTACTGGTTTCTTAAGAGAAGTGATGGAAAAGTTAGCACTAAAGGCACAAAGGGGAGGAGGCATTGGGAAATGCACATCAGGCAACTCTACTTCTGGGTAGAGGAGTGCAGAATCAGTCCCCTCCATCTTCCCTAAGTCCACTGCCTGTTAACAGTAATGTTACCCAAGTGCATGTCCCCAGCTAGCCAGGAGCAATGTGACCACCACTTTTTTGTCATAGGAGTTCCTGCATTAGGTTACAGGGTTACGCCTTTACATATTTCATGTATATCAGCATTTTAATCCTCCAGTTACCAAGTCCCATATTACTCAAAACCCATCTGTTTTGCATAGGCCCAGTAATAAAATCACAAACCATCTTAGATATTATTTTTCTCAAGGGATGCCCAGACACCGAAAGAATATTCCTGATATAAAAAAGCCAAAGAGGGAACAGGGCATTTAAGTAACTTCACAGCAACAAAATACAACTCAAATTAACCACTGCACTGCTGCACAGGAAATAGTTGGGTGTTGTAATACGCTGGAATAGCTCAGCTGTACACACAGAGCTTAACGGCTTGTCTACTGTCAAAGAACCGAAGTTGCTCTCAGGGAAAGGATGTGGGTATTCAAATGTGCAGTCATGTGCCCTGCCCAGGGAGAGGGGTAGGTGATGATGAAAAACCAAATTCCTTCGCAGAGCACTACTTTCTTTCTAGAAGTATCTTGAAAACGTAATGCGTCACTAGTTAACACTTGTTCTACTACTAAATATGAATGTCAATGAAATGGTAATGTGACATTTTGCCACAATCAGGTCATTAATTTAATGATGTAAAGATCCTCATTAATTAGTTTCTCTAATTGCAATGTTATTTGCTTCCTAAGACCAAAATTGTACGTATGATCTTCTGCAACAGTTTCTACTCCAATACTTGTATAAAGCCCTTGGACCTTGTTCTCCATGATCCATAAATTGTATTACTGACATTAGAGACAGAAGGGTTTGGTGTTTATCATTATCATATCTCCTGCTCAATGGGTAGCTTGAACTAAGGCTCCTCCTTGATTTTGCCAAACATCTTCATAAAGAGGAAATAATCTGACAAGGGAAGATGCGATTCAGCAGTTTGGTTATATTTTATGGTTCAGTTTCAGCTATGGCTCATGAGCTCTGTCAAACACAATGTGAAAGTCCTCTAGTGTGAGGTGTCCCTGCCCATGGCAGAGAGGTTGGACCTGGATGATCTTAAGGTCCTTTCCAACCAGAACCATTCTAGGATGCTATGATGCATCAAAATCAAAGACAAAGCAGTCAGCATCATTTGTATCAAAACCCTGCAGTGTCTAATTAGTCCCTCTTTGTGATTCTCACTAAGACTAGTTCCAGTGTTTCTTTGCAGACGGTCAGGATAGAATCATAGAATCATAGAATAGTCAGGGTTGGAAAGGACCTCAAGATCATCCAGTTCCAACCCCCCTGCCATGGGCAGGGACACCTCACACTAAACCATCCCACACAAGGCTTCATCCAACCTGGCCTTGAACACCGCCAGGGATGGAGCACTCACAACTCCCCTGGGCAACCCATTCCAGTGCCTCACCACCCTAACAGGAAAGAATTTCCTCCTTAGATCCAATCTAAACTTCCCCTGTTTAAGTTTTAACCCATTACCCCTTGTCCTGTCACTACAGTCCCTGATGAAGAGTCCCTCCCCAGCATCCCTATAGGCCCCCTTCAGGTACTGGAAGGCTGCTCTGAGGTCCCCACGCAGCCTTCTCTTCTCCAGGCTGAACAGCCCCAACTTCCTCAGCCTGTCTTCATACGGGAGGTGCTCCAGTCCCTGATCATCCTCGTGGCCTCCTCTGGACTTGTTCCAGCAGTTCCATGTCCTTTTTATGTTGAGGACACCAGAACTGCACACAATGCTCCAGGTGAGGTCTCACAAGAGCAGAGTAGAGGGGCAGGATCACCTCCTTCGCCCTGCTGGTCACGCTCCTTTTGATGCAGCCCAAGATATGGTTGGCTTTCTGGGCTGCGAGCGCACACTGCCGGCCCATGTTCATTTTCTCATCGAGGATAGTGTCTATTAAAACACCCCCTGGAAAGCCACATACATGTTCCTGAAATCAAAGTGCTATTTTGCTTCTAATCGCTTTCATTGATTCCTTTGAAGTCCGCCAAATGGCTTGTAAATCAGATAGCAAAATAAAACAAGCTTTCGCTTGTGACCATACTGGATTTTAATCACACATCCCTCCAACAGGGAAAGCTTGCACAGATCATCCAAAACCTGCAATTCTGATCAGTTTTCAAGCTCACCCTGCAGCCACTGTGCTTGAGACTGATGAATCCTTCCATGTGCTGCCAGTCATCCAATGCTCCAGGCCGCTTTACTTATATATTTGATAACAAGCATTTTTATCACTGTCTTGCCCCCAACCAATCTGCTTTGAAGTTGTAGCAGAAGACTTTGCCAGCTTCTTAATGGTAAACACGTTAAAAATGAGTAGATGCTGAAAGGATTTTCAGTTCTGATGGAAGATCATGCATTTTTGCACTGGCCACTGCTTCAAATTCAGTAGCAAGGGGATGTGTTTCTATATATTTAATATTAATGTTCAAGGCCAGGTTGGACACAGGGGCTTGGAGCAAGCTGCTCTAGCGGAAGGTGTCCCTGCCCATGGCAGGGGTTGGAACTGGATGAGCTTTAAGGTCCCTTCCAACCCAAACCGGGCTGTGATCCTGTGATTCCATGTTCAGGATGGTGGAGGGCTGGCTTCCCAGGTTGTCAGAACAATTTATTTCCAGCTGATGATGACAGGAAACAGAACTATGTGGCAACAAACCACCAATTCTCCTTACTCTGGAGGAGCTCGGCACCATGATGAGCTGAGGAAAATTCAGCAGCCGTTGAGGTTTTGAGTGGTGTGGAGGGTTGTGTGCCCATGTAATCAGCCACCCAAGTCCTCTGATTCACAGCTCCTTTTCAACTCTATGCTCCAGCATGCGGTTTAGCACGAGTAGAGGGAACCTCAGTAAGAAATAGGTGTCTCTATCCCTCTGTCCTACAGGAGCTGAGGAGGTTCAGCAGCACAAAGGAGCTCCTTGCAGGCAGTGGTTGGGATGTGATGGGGACACTAGGAAGGATGTCCCCTCTGCCTCATGAAACTGCAGGAGGTGGGACATGCACGTCCTTCCCGCACGCCTCAGAAGGGACCACACAGTCCCACAGCCCCATAGCCTTGTTTTCATTTGTTTTCCCATTTTGTTCTTGTTCTTTCAAGTGGAAATGACTAATTTGTTCCAAAGGACGCCAGTGAAGAGCAACTTATTTATGTCCTTTCCACAGCTGGCCAGTCTGTACAGGAAATGCAGGTGATTTATCTGAGGCCATTTAGAACACAGAAGATGGGCTTCCTGCACAGTACGGGGGCACAGGCTTTTCCTTCTTTTATTTCCTCTCCTATTCCACTCTTCCCTTTTTTATGAGGGTTTCCAAATTCCTCTCAAAGGGGGATCATGTTTCCCTAAGATTACTGATTCCTCTGCTACCTAACAACGTTCTCTGCCCTTTTCAATGCAAAACATCCTCTGGATGTCTGTGTTTTCTTACAACATCTTTCCTGGTTAACAGCCTGCATGCTCCATCAGCCGCAACCACAGCTTCTGAGCTAAATGTAGTAGAAAACCACATTAACGTAACCTCTGTAGTGATGAAATGAATTCAGTACACACCATAAATCTTAAAAGTACTCCTACAAGCATGAACTCATTATATACTGCGTACATCCATTGTTACCAGGGTCTCGTAGGCATGAACTGAAAGGTTTTCTTCTTGTATAAGAAACTGGGCAAGTGTTTTCTATTGGGTAGCACTGATGTATTTGCAGATCATCACACGGGCAGCCCCAGGGCTGAGCAGAGGATGTCCTGGTGTGACCTGTGGCTGGCTTCTCCCAGCCCTCATGCAGTGGCACAAATCGCGGCACAAAGGCGTGAGCTCATGTCCAGCAGCTATTGTCCTCCTCAGCAAAGCTCACCTTTCCCTTGCGACCAGCCTTCCTCCTCTCACTCCTTTCTCCTTCTGTGTTTCTCCTCCTCAGCAGTACCTCATACCTTCTGAAATGAGTTTATGCCCACCTTCATTTTGGCATACCCTTGGATTGCTATGAGATGTGCTTCAAAAGCCTTATTTTTCATGTCTCCAGGAACGGTCCAATACCCAGTACAATTAAACATCCCGAAGCATTAGGCGTTATCATAGAAAGGAAAAGACCTTTCAGATCACCAGGTCCAACCGTTAACTCAGCACTGCCAAGTCCATCACTAAACCATGTCCCTATACGTCTTTTAAATACCTGTAGGGATGGTGGTTCCACTACTGCCCTGAGCAGCCTGTTCCAATGCTTGACAACCCTTACAGTGAAGACATGTTAATGTTTGTTTGGAAATAGCTAACTTCTCTGTTGCAGTACATACTTACACAACACAGGCAGTGCTATCAACATGCTTCCTAGCATCCTAATAAGAAGGATGTTCAGGTTTCAGTGAGCCTACTGCTGTCAGAATAATGGTCTGTATAGCGTACGGCTGTTCTGGAAGCATCAGGATACTGACAGTGGGAAGTGTCACGTAATTTCAGCAGCACATGGAGAGCAAGCACAATTCGAAATCTTTATCTTATTAATATTTGATGTGTTGTTTTCTTTCATCTGTGCTGGAGAAACCAGAGGAGTTAAAAGAAGCAAAATGATTTAAACCCTCACTTTCCTGTCCTGAGAGACGATGAACACCATTTTCCTTCCTTGATGCACCAGGTGAAGTCACTGACAGGTACCGCAGTAGTGAGCACAAACATTCTGTGCTTTCCAGTCTGTTGTGAAGAGAGGAAACGCAGACCAGGTCGGGGTTTGCAGCTGATCATTGCTCCTGTGTCTGCTGGGTGACAGCTCGTGTGTGTGTGAGGAAACAGCTGCACAGGAACGGAGCAGTGACATTCATCAGGGTGGTGGTGACATCAACCTTCAGGTCCACCCTCCTTGTTTTCAGCTCCAGGATGGTTTGTCTCTTATAGCCTTCCTTATAGAGGTATTAGCTGGGTTTTTCCAGCTTACTGCTTTAGTGAGGACACAACCACCTTCCCTTTCACTCCTCTTTGGCAACTCTCCCACTGAAATTCCACATCAGAAAGGATCTGGTGATGAACCTGGGGCCTTTTACATCCAGCTTCATGCCCTTCTACTAGAAGAAAGTTACTTACACCAGGCATTCTGCTGCCGGTTTCTTAACGGGTTCCCAGGGGGGCATCACTGGAAATGCATGTCCTATTTGCACTGACATTTATAGAGGTCATCTTTCTCCCCTTTGAAAACCTGCTCAGGAAACAGGCTACGCACATGTCAAGCTGCTGCTTGTTTGAAACTGTGAGGAGTGAACTGAATTTTTAATGGGCCTGTCACTGTAAATTTTGAGGTTTAATTGCACTGGCTAAGTCTTTCAGCTTGTCTTGGCACTAGCTTAGTCACAAGGAAGATATCTAAGTAACTGTGTCAGGTAGTGTGGGCTTAAGTACTTTGAAATGATCATAAAAGTCTCCAGTGAGTAGCAATTTACAGGATATTATGTTATTCTTAGGAAAAGGAAAAAAGAAGCTTCATGCAAAATCATCAGTGCTTTGAATCTCAGGTTAATATATGTTTACTGCTACAAAGTGGGAGAGAAACACTTCAGAGACGTGCTGGTGCTGCTGCTCTTCTTGGTTCATATTCCCTTTGTAGCTCTCTTTCTGGCAGGGAGTTGCAGAGCGGACGAACTGAGGTCTGAAGCTTACGAGCTGCTCGTACTGGAGGAACCTCCCATGTGAAGAACCAGGATGACCAGGATGGTCCTATGGGACAAGCCATAGAACCCTGGGAACCAGATCTACCAACCGCCTCCATGCTCCTCATAGGAGCTTCCCTTTGCAGCACCAACCTGATACTAAATTAGGTGAAACATTGATTAGTGCAGCTAATGAAACCACTGTGCTGGAAACTACCATGGAAGACCGTGACGCTCACTGGTTAATGGGATTACAGGGACTGACATCAGGGCATCAGCAGCACAAAATACAAGTTTCATTTCTAGCAGCAACCCTGTCAATGTAGGCAAATACGAAGGAAAGAGAATGTTCTTTTCCTAAGCGCATTTACATGGATCCCCTTATATGGGGAAAAATAAAGGAGGAAGATTAAAAGGCCATGTTCCTAATGTGAATATTTTAGGACATATTTTAGTTAGTTTGCCTGTGCCAAAAACAGTCTGTCCGGGTGGGAAAACACAGCAAGAGGCAGGAAATATCCAGTGCAAACAAGACGCCAAACATCTCGAATTTACATCCCCAGCTGGTTTCCGGTCATTTTTGTGGACATAGATCAGCTGTGGAAAAATACCAATAAGAGATTTGTGTCCCTCATTTCTTCCTTTTTCCTACCAGTGGGTGCCTCAACGATTGTGGGTTTCCAGCAAACGCTGTTGAGTTTTACAGCAGAATAAAACCAGGCTCCCCCTTAATGAAACAGCATTCCCTGGGCTCAGAAGATGCCCCTGCTGCAATGGGCACTGTGGTCCCAGAGCATTTTCCATCCCACTGGTTCCCACCCCACTCTCCAGCTGGAGGAGGAAGCTCCAAGAATCCGTCTCCCTTCCAGCCACAAAAATCCAGGGTGCTTTGATCACCAAAACCTGGCTGAGAGTCATCCAGAGACAAGGCCCCAGGATTAGCAGGCTGTTTGATTACGTTGGATCCATCTTCCCTTTTCTGCCTTTGATTTGTTTTTGTTCATGGAAGAGAAGTTTATGATCTTTTTATAGCCTTCAGATAGCCAGCCCCATGGTGCTGGTGTGCTGTAAAGCTGGACACAGTAGGCAATCCACACTGGATTTGATCCCAGACCACGGCAGGTGCTTTGCACATATTGTCCTGCGATAATTTTCCCAGTAGAAGCAGCATAAAGTCTCCTTGCCAAGCTTTTTGTCTCTTTGGTGGCTGAAAGAACAGATTTAGCCATTTTTGCATTAATGAAGGCTAGTAATTAAAAATGTGTGACCCAGGGTGTGATTATAAAAACAATGAGAACAGTGCTAAGGCTTTATAACTAATGACAGCAAAATCCTTCTACTGCAAAGCTGTGATTTAGCCGGGGAAGTCTTTACATTTAGACACAATGAGCTATGAGGGGTTCCTTAAATGAGTCGTCTCATTCCTCCTCCTGGACCTGACTGTCTGGAGTGATGCTGGTTGGGGTGGCTGGACATAGAGCTCCATCCACACTCAGAGCTCGGGTGGTGCTGCTGGACAATGGACACAGCATGTGTGTATCCCAGGTTCACTGTCCACTACGCTCTTCCCTGCAGAGGCAACAGAATCACTGGAAATCCCCATCTTTCGCTTCAAATGAGTTTTCCTGTTGCACAGGAAAAGCCATGAACGTTGTGGTTTGTTTTTCTCTTTTATTTAATGAATGCAAGCAGACAGAAGCATATGTGAATGCATAAAAAAGGCTCTCCTGCCTCTTCAGCAAATAAGACTCTTCCAAACCTCAGATCACCCTCTCATTGGGAATACATCATTTTTTAAAAGAGCTAATTATAGTCTTATCTCAGAAAATACGGGATGCATGCTCCAGCTTCTCATGGCAGATAGGCTACCCATGTGAATTTCTGCAGATTAAGACTACAAGTTAGTTCACACAGGTGTAGCCCAATTCACTGTCTAAAATCTCCTGAGCATTTAATGGCAAAGCTTTCTTTCCTGATATCCCCAGCCTCCCCCTGTAAAAGCAAGCTTTGGGTGCCTGTGTACACAGAGAACAAAGAAGTGAGGGTCTTGTAGGAAATGTTGTGGTTTTATCCCTAAAACACCCTAAATAATAATAATAATTGCCTTCAGCTGGTCTTTGTTCCCCACATTGTGCCTCCTGGGCCCCAACATACACAGTGCCCATCACTCATGGCAACCCATTATACATCACCGCCACCCCATGCACGTCAAACCTTACACTGAGGTTGCTACCTAAAGCACCCGAACACATCACCCCAGCTTGGAATTACATGGACAAACATTTAAATGTCATTTCTCCTGCACAAAAGCTCTCTTGCCTTTTTCCTTTGGCACTCTCCCTTCCAGAAAACAGCAGTCGTTCCTTTTTTAAACCCAGCTCTCTTCGGATGCAATTGCTTTCTGGATCCCGTGGTGCTACTTCCCACACACAAATCTTTTCCATTGTCCTTGGCAATTATAGGAGTCTATGCCAAGTGGTGGAAGATATTTTCTATTGCCACAGCATCTGGCTTCCTGGCTGGGTGCTCTGTCAGTTGTGCTGTTGACTGCGGAGCTACCTCTGTTCCTGTTATATATTTAATTCATGGTATTTTGTCCCCATATGCTGTTTTCCTTTCTCACCTTTCAACTGCTTTGAACATTTTCCCAAGGATTAATACTTCCTTGTGTAACTTCCATGAGTTCAAGAAGCTGAATTTCCCCAAAATGGCTTTTCTTTCTGGATATATTCCCTAAGTTCATCCACGGACACATTTATGACATAGCTGAGTGTTTCCCCATGGCTTTATGACATATAGTATTAGCTCTAAAAGCAACCATATTTCCTGTGAGCTCTGTGCTGCTCTGTACTGGTGATTGTCTCCTTTGGAAAAATATGTGCCTTCCACCACAAATCACTTTGTGTCTAAAACATTTGGAGTGTTGTCTCACAGGGAATGTATTAATTTGGTTTGTCCTTATTACCAGGGAATACAATAGACTCGTCCTCACTGAAAGAGAATTTAAAGGCAGAGTTGTTCCCAAAATTAGACATCTTAGACAGGGTAGATGCATAACACTACTGGCAAAAAACACTGCCTTGGTTCACTGAAACAACTAAGGATTAGTAGTGTCAGATGCAGTGATTGGGGGGGGCGGGGAGGGTGTTATGTTTTTAATAAGTTTTGCATAAAAGCAGATAATCAGCTGCTTTAAATCAATGTATCCTTATTGGGTCAACAGTGACAGCTCAACCAGATGAGAATCCAGCCCCTTGCTTCCACATCGATGCTGAAAAGAAAGAAAATAGAAGTCTTTCAACAACATTAAAGTTCGGCTACCTAACAAGCAGTTCAAAGGTTGGCACTTTCTTACCCATAAAGGAAAGCTGTCTTGCTGCTGCTGAGCTCAGCACTGCAGAGTGCACCTAGGAAAAGTAATTTCCCACTCATTCCTGATTAAAACTGACATTGCTGTTCCTCTGCTACCAGCAACAGCAGGGGAAAAATCCCTTTGCTGGGTATTTCCATGAACACATTTCACAGGTCCTGCCAGCACTGGAGCAAGATGGAGAGTTACAGTAAGACCAAGGAACTCATGCTCCTTGTTGGGAGGATGCACAGATGGAGGAGAACAGGTACTACACAAAATAAACACTGATTCATCTCAAGCTTTGTTCATCGTGACTTGACCTAAGTCTTGTTAAGAGACCACTAAATCACATCTTCCCCAAGACCAAGAGGGCAGTGAAGGGACACCAGTGTTCAGACAACCTCAGGAGAAGGAGATTGATTCAATAAATATGCTAAATACTTGCTAAATACTCTCATTCCCACCTCCAGTTTAAGGCCTTACAGCTGTCTAATTGGTGTTTCTACTGGTAGTAGATAAAACACTGATTCATAGAGCAACTCATGCACACTACTTCTAATAAAGCACACAAAGCTGAGCCAGAAAAGTCAGATTAGGCACAGAGCACGTAGAGAACAGGCTTTGGATGCTTCTATTCCTCCCCAGTCATATCACCCTGTCCTGGGTTTAGCAGTGGCAGTCATTTTTTCTCCTTCTTAGTAGCTAGTGCAGGGCTGTGGTTTTGACTTTCAACCTGGGAACAGCGCTGATAACACCGATGGTTTTAGTTACTGCTCAAATGTTTAGTTTGACCAAGGACTTTGTGACTCTCATGCTCTGCCAGGGAGAAGGGGAAGCCGGAAGGAAGCAGAGACAGGACACCTGACCCAAACTAGACAAAGAGGTATTCCATACCACAACACGTCATGCCCAGGGAGGTAACTGGGAGTTACCCAGAAGGGCTGGTTCACTGCTCGATCGGGCTGGGTATCAGTCGGCGGGTGATGAGCGGTTGTATTCTCTTCCCTTGTTATTTCCCTTATCATTATTATCATTGGTGGCAGCAGTAGTGGTTTGTGTTATACCTTAGTTACTGGGCTGCTCTTATCTCAACCCATGGGAGTTACATTCTTTCCATTCTCCCCCCCATCCCTCAGGGAGTGCAGGGGGAAGGAGGGGGGGGAAAGTGAGCAAGCGAGACTGCTTGGCTGACAGAGTTTAAACCACAACGCACCCCAGAGTGCCACACCAGCCTGGAAGGCCCTTGCTCATGTAGTGGTGACTGCTGAACCCCCTTCTAACAACTGTTGGGTTATGGGATGTGCCTGCTTGTCCCCTCTGAGCCTTCATGACCTGGAAGAAGTGAATGAGCAGCTGTTAGACATCACGATTCTTCAGTGGTCAGGATTAAACCAGAGCATGTGTGAAGTGAGGACATAAGTGAAGAAAAAACTCAGCATCTTGTTAATTATACTCCAAGCCATGCATACTCCATGAATCCGCAGTTTCACAAACCTGCACAACCATTCACCACTGCAATCTTCTCTGTTCTATTATGACAACAAGAGGGAAAATGATTTTATTTTCTTTCTTTTCCATTATGTGGCTACAGGTTACAACACCTTAGAAATTAAGGGTTATGCTGCAATGTCAATGTTACCTCAACTAGAGAGGAGAAGATGAGGCAATCTCAGAAGACCATCTGGCAAGAAATTGTTTCTGAAAGACATAAAAGCCACCAGCGTGCACTGTTCATCAGCTTCACGCCATCAGAAACCACTGGTTTCATCTTTGCAGAGAGACCATCCGTGTCATCAGTCACATCATTTAGAGCGAGAAATACATAAAGATTCTGTTCAGTGGCAATTACAGTTATAAAGAGCAATAGAGAAACCATTTGCCGTGCTGCCAGCTCAGGGATTACAGATCTGATGTGTGGTTTCAGTGACCTCAGGGCATTAAAAGTGATATCCCTCTCAGCACAGTAGATTGAAAAGTATTGATGAGAGAGTCAAGATAAGGGAACAGCAGCTTGCTCAGGCATTCCTCTGCCTCTGCCCATTTACTGCTACATTAATCTTTCCTTGATCTACAAAATTCCATTTTCTTGGACATTTATTCGGGGAGCACATAGGAAATGAGCAGAGGTTCTGGTCATGGATTTGGGTTGTAGCTGATGGATCCAAAATGACAGGAAATATGTCACTCGGCAATTCAAGATAGGAGCTTTTCACCAACATATGAGTGAGACCATGACTTCCTTTTCCCTTTAGTTGCATTGACACCAAGGATTTTTGCTAAAACTGAAAGCATTTCCATTTTGCCAAGTTTCAGAACCACACCATAGCCTATATTATCTTCACAGTAAAAATGCACCTGTATTTAGCTACCCTCTATCACATTTACCAACAGAGAAACCTGGGCAAGAAACTCAAAAGCATCTTTGTATATGAACGGTTTTCCCATTAAGGACCTAAATAAGACTGGGCTTTCCAAAGCACTGTGTACTCAGAGTTACTGCCTACTTTATTCTCTGGGTGTCTTTGCTTCAAACACCTTTAGACAGAGAGTAAAAAGTACTACAACAGTAATGCACACTATAATCAGTAGCTTACAAACAGCAGACTAAGGAGTGGTGCCAACACCCTTTGTCACATTTAGAGCTTTCTGGAGAAGTCATTGCTATAAAGCAGGATGGGAAGGTTCAAGCAGAAGTAGAGCATACAGTGTGGATTTCCCTGCTCTTGCACAGTATCCCTGATGGAAAATTCAGCTTTTATGATTGCCGCTTCAATATTTATTCCTAGGAGCCTTGAAGGGCATCAATCTGCTTCAGCTCTCGCAAGCATTAGCCCTTAACATCCCTCAAAACATGCTCCTCAAAGCAGCAAGTTATCTGCTCTGCTGAGATGATAATCTCTGGCCATGTGTGATCCCAGCAGGACTCAAAGACACTCTTTTCTGAATGGCCTTGGGGAAGGATTTATTATATTCCTGTCTGGAGGAACAGGAACTCATTTTCTGTTCCTCATTAAAGCCCCCAGTTTCATGTGTGCACTATTCAGCTGCACAGCTGCAAGGGACCTTAAAGCTCATCCAGCTCCAGCCCCTGCCACGGGCAGGGACCCCTTCCACTGGAGCAGCTTGCTCCAAGCCCCTGGGTCCAACCTGGCCTTGAGCACTGCCAGGGATGGGGCAGCCACAGCTTCTCTGGGCACCCTGTGCCAGTGCCTCAGCACCCTCACAGGGAAGAGCTTCTGCCTAAGAGCTCAGCTCAGTCTCCCCTCGGGCAGGTTCAAGCCATTCCCCTTGGCCTGTCCCTACAGGCCCTTGCCCAAGCCCCTCTCCAGGTTTCCTGCAGCCCCTTCAGGCACTGGAGCTGCTCTCAGGTCTCCCCTTCAGGAGCCTTCTCTTGTCCAGGCTGCCCCAGCCCAGCTCTCTCAACCTGGCTCCAGAGCAGAGCTGCTCCAGCCCTCGCAGCATCTCCGTGGCCTCCTCTGGACTCACTCCAACAGCTCCACATTCATCACTCCATATGCACACAAAACCATTACAAATCTATGCACCCATGCTCAGCAAGCTGAATAATTAATAGCAATACTAGTAGTAATAGTAATAGTAGTAGTAGTAAAAATAATAATAATAATAATAATAATAATAGGTCCATGTTGGGCATATATCAAAATTTCTCCCACACAAAGTACACCCACTGAACTCTAACCATGCTGAGATTCACTCAGCACCACTAATCCCATCCATCTCTCCAGCTGCACATCTGCAATCCTTTGCAGCAGGCTTTTTACTCTGTTGCTCTGCAAAATTGCTCTACTTTATGCCAGCGCTACTGATAAAAGAATGAAGATTAACCCTGCAATGTCCATAACCAAGCAGCTGTACTTTGATGACTTCGAAGGTGCTGCAGGTGGAAATGACAGCAGGCTCAATGCCGAGTCACAGTCCTTCTCCACAGGGCTGCTCTGAATCTCTTCTCTGCCCAGCCTTATTTGTCATCTATCTTAGTTGATATCTAAGTCTTTGTGTAGGATTTGAGAGTATAAGAGGAAAACACAGTACCCGAGCAGCATCTCACTTACTTCTCACAAAAAGAATGCAGCTCTGCAAACCAAAGTGTCTCATCCACATCCAAAGTCAAAATCAAATGAATGAATGCCCCAACATACTGTGTTGAGCCAGCCCAGTTTGCTTCATAGGAACATAGAATCATAGAATAATTAGGGTTGGAAAGGACCTCAAGATCATCCAGTTCCAATTCATGCTGTCTTTTCATCCCTTCAACAAGTGTAGTATTAGATTTTCGTCATTCTGATTAGGAAAGAGAAAGAATGACTTCTTGGCAATGTGGTAGCTGGTTAATGGATGTCTAGAAGCCCCTGGCTTCGACTGGTCCTGATCTTTCATGGTGTTTTTTGTGTAACACTCGTATCTGTGCCAGAAGCAATGAGTCTAGCTGATAAAATACAATTCCAAAAGGAAACGCAGTTTTCACAGTGTGACGTGCTTAAAATCATTAAAATCAGCACCAGAAATAGCACATGGCCTAAACGCATTTTACATTATTTTCATGCACAACTGTGTTCATCCTCAGAAGCCAGCTCATACATCATACCTCATTCAAAGAAAAGGGGAGAAATGTCTCTGCTACATCACAAATGGAGCTTTATTTTACATCTTTATAACTGTGACTTACAGTTCTCTTAACTGTAAGACTTCAACTCACCAAGTTTTCAGCACAGTTCAGCACTGAAACTAGCTGTGATGCTAAGGAAGTCCCATGGAACAGATACCCCTAACCAGCCCGATTTTATCACTATTCCCTGTAAGAGCCTGAGAAGGGGGAGAGATTTCAGGAATATTCGTATGCACTGAAATTACAGGCTACAGCTTGTTAAGGGCAGTGATGGCAGTGGTGAATACACACTGATTGGTGTTACCTCTAACAGTTGCGTTTAAAAGACGGTTATTGCAAATGAATAATGTATAAGTTTGAAATCACTTCCCAGCTGAGATGCACAGCACAGGTATGTTGCTTAGATTGCCTTCAGAGTGTTATGCTTTATTGTTCTGAAACACTGCCTATCAATCTCCCTTAAAACATCAGTTTGTATAAATCACACCTATCAGAAGTGATGGTGATTTGTATGAATGAAACTCTTACAGCTCCTGTGTCTCATGAACCCCTCAAGCCCAGGCTGACCAACACTAACTGTTACAACCAGGGATTTGATTTTTCATAGACAGAAATCATATTCCTGTGTCACCACAAAGGCTGCTGCATGCCCTCTGCTTGTTTTCAAAAGGTAATAATAATAACAGCCTTCCAGTGTCTGAAGAGGGTTACAAGGATGCTGGAGAGGGACTCTTCATCATGGGCTGTAGTGATAGGACAAGGGGTGATGGGTTCAAACTTAAACTTAAACTTAAACAGGGGAAGTTCAGGTTATATATAAGGAAGAAGTTCTTTACTGTAAGGGTGGTGAGGCACTGGCAGATGAAGCTGTAAATGCTTCATCCCCTTCAGTGTTCAAGGCCAGGCTGGACAGAGCCTTGGGCAGCACAGTCTAGTGTGAGGCATCCCTGCCCATGGCAGGGGGTTGGAACTGGATGATCTTGAGGTCCTTTCCAATTCAAACCATTCTATGAAGGGGGGCTATAGAGATGCTGGGGAGGGACTCTTCATTAGGGACTGTAGTGACAGGACAAGGGGTAATGGGTTAAAACTTAAACAGGGGAAGTTTAGATTGGATATAAGGAGGAAGTTCTTTACTGTAAGGGTGGTGAGGCATCGGAATGGGCTGCCCAGGGAAGGTGTGAGTGCTCCATCCCTGGTGGTGTCCAAGGCCAGGTTGGACAGAGCCTTGGGTGACCTGGTTTAGTGTGAGGTGTCTCTGCCCATGGCAGGGGGGTTAGAACTGGATGATAATAAGGTCCTTTCCAACCCAAACCATTCTATGATTCTATTGATCATTCCTGATTAGGCAAATGTGACCTCTGACAAATATGCAGGCACAAAATCATGAGAGCTCTGAGCATCACAACACTTTCTATACAGCTGGAGTTTTCACCCCAGTTTTCTTTGAATGTCTCCTTTTGGAATCTCAGTTAAAATGGATTAATTTAGACTCTGGGCAACATCCAACAAATCACTTTGGAGACTGTCCCTTAAAAGTGCCATGCCAGCCCTGAAGCCTTGCTTTCCCTGTGCTATTCTTGCCAGATCTCTTCTCAAAAGGAAACATAACAGTGAGTCTGGATGATGCGTAATTGCAAGGAATTGGGAAATTCAGCATCCCCATCTTCCTGAATGCAAACCTTTGCAGATCAGACAATATCCAGTGAGAAGGTTTCAGAAACAGAATTTTTGGGGTCTGCTTTGCTTTTATTTGGAACCCCTGCACAGAAAACTATTAAAAATGAATTAAAGCTCCTGAATGAAATAATACATAATCTGGAGTCCAAAAGAATCAAAGTTAACATCACTCCACAGCACTGGATGGCTCTGCATGTTCACTAAATTCAGCCTTTAATTACCCAGTTGCAGGTTTGCTGTTCTTCCCTCTCTTCACATGTGTGATGAGAGGGAGGGGGCTCTCTGGAGCACTGCCCTATTGAACACAGAGCTGGGTGTACGCAGAGTAAGGCAGCAGAGTAGGGCTGAACATAGCTACTGAACAACTCAGCTGATCGACAAGCACCATCCACCATGCAAAAAGAGGAAAGGGTAATCCTGGCATGTCATCTTGCAATTAGGGACTGTGGAAACCAGATAACCAGTGCCTGGTTACCCCAGGAGAGGACCTAGCCCTGAATTATACGGTGTATTCATACAAGAAGGAAAAATCAAAGTACCACCCTATTTCACTTTTAAACTTCTGATCATGTAAGTGCTTCTCCTGATGATTTCTACCTTCTTTTCTCAGTGTTTCTTATTAAGGAACAGCATTTTCCTGTCTTAAAGCACTAGTATTATTAGTGATGCGATATCTTGAAGGGTTGTCAAGCATTGGAACACGCTGCCCATGGAAGTGGTGGAGTCACCATCAATGGAGGTATTTAAAAGATGTGGTGCTTAGTCACATGGTTTAGTGGTGGGCTTGGCAGTGCTGAAGTAATAGTTGGAGTCAATGATCTTAAAGGTCTTTTCCAACCTAATTGATTCTATGAGTCTAAATCCCATGAACCAGCATTCACTGCCCCATTTCTGTTGCCAGTTTTGTAGTGATGGAAGGTAACTGCTTTCAGCATAATTTCTCCAGCTTAATACAGATGTAACTAAATGTGACATGAAATACGACATGAAATACAGAAGTGCACAGGTTTGCACTTCTTTAACTGTCAGGTAATTGGCTTCTGTTTATATAATGGGGAATATTCTCTGGCCTAAAAGACCTTTATAAACTTTTCTTTTTCCTACAGACAGGGAGAACTACAGAATTTCAAGCCGGTGCTTTCACTACACACAGACCCATGAACAACCCCTAAAATGCTATCCTCTGTAGTTTATACAACACACAGGATAATTTGGATAAATAGGATTTCTATGAGTGTCCCAGTTATGAATAGATGTAAAGCCAGGCAACGTTAAAAGCAATTTCACAGCTGTTCCAGTATTACAAGTTCTTTGTAAATAAAGTGAACGCTATGTCAAAACAGCTGTAAAAGTGATTTTACTGAGTCACTGGGCACAAATACCATGTAACTTACCCTTTAATTATCCTGCAACTTTGTAGATTCCACTAATAAAGAACATGTGGCAGCGGGATATTTAAAGATTCCTACAGGTTTCTATGGAATTACACTTAGGGAGATTTGTGGTGCATGCCCTGTGGAACTGTTATGTCTTTATTTTGGTACATTGCACTCTTAAATCTTGAAGGCATCCATCCCCTCATTCACCACCATGCCTGGCAGCCACTTTGCATTCATTTCAGTGGAGGCTGTCAGAGAGCAGACACAAATCCTAACACTCGTCTTCCCTAAAAGCTTTGACTTGTGCTGTTTTTCTTACTGCTCTTTTCCCTGAAGGGTAGTAGAAGTCTTTTAGATTGAAAATAACATCGTTGTGCCATGTGTGGAAAAAATCAGAGCTGGCTTCAAAAGTGGCTTTAATGTAACCTGAGCTTCTGCTTAGGGTGACAGCAATAGCATCCTTACAAGCTCTGAATTGGGACTAGGAATAAGAATCTGATTTCCACAGCAGTTAAATTTGCTCTGTGCCAATCATAGTCCAAAACAAGTAGAAACTGAGGTTGCCAATGGCAGAGAGCTTCATGGCTCCAAATAAAGCTTTTGGTGGGAGGATCTAATGGCTTTATGCTTCTTTGAATGGAAGAGGACCAAGGCTTCTCAGCAATGTTGGTAAATGTAGTTTTGCTGCCCACAGAGCAAGGACAAAGCTTGACAGCAGTATTTGGTAGAGCAGCAGGGGCAAGTTGGAAAAGTCATTGATTCACAGGAAGGTTTGGGCTCAAAGGGACCTTAAGGATCACCCAGTTCCCATGGGCAGGGACACCTTCCACTAGATCAGGTTGCTTCAAGCCCCAGCAAAAGTGGAAGTCCAGAAGGTTTCCCTGGGAAGCCCCCAGGGACAGTGAGCGGCAGATGAAGACAAAACCTAGGTGCTGCCTTGCGGATGGGGCACATGTACACATGGGGTACATAGGCCACCCCCAGATGCTTCCAGCCAGGGGAGGAGACCATGGCTTCCTCATCCCATACACACAGACTCCCCTCTCACCAGGGTGGGTTAGCAGAGCTCCATCTCACGATGAGTGAGTGATACTAGGGGTCCTGAGGACTACACAGTCAGTAGTAGCTCTCCTACAGCATTTCTGCCTCCCTGATGTGAAGGGCCCTGAGATCTATGTGCCTTATTTGCATCGTGTCATTCTGACATTCAACGTATGGAAGTGGCTGCTATCGGCTACCCTGACAACATGGAAAATAAGAGGCCTTGGAGAAAAGTAGATGGGAAAGGATAAATAAACCTGGGAGAAGATCACAGTGTGAAATATGTCACGTTGTTCTTGAATGATCTGGGAACTGACTGAATTTGTACATCAAGAATTCCTGTGACTAATCCTTCAGTAGTTTTTCAAAACCAAGCTGTCCTTTGCTGTTACTTCTCAATATTACTTTATAGTTCTTTTTTTACCCACCAAGCTGTTTACTGCATCTTGTTTAAGTGGCCTGGCTTCTGATGGGAATATTTTCCATTAGAAAGCTGCTACTGCTTTAGTGTGAATATTCTTCAATGGTTCCTTATAAAATACCCATTCACTAAAGCTTTCACGGAAATGAGCATCACTCATTCAGCTAAGAGTTGTGTGAAGCCACACCAGTATTACTGAGGATACTGGCGTGTCAGTAATTCCATAATTCATGGATTAAACCACACTGTGTAAAATACAATGTCCTGGGATAACAAAAGCGTTATTCCTGATAAAATGTTATTTGCCAGCCTCACAATTTTTATTCTTGACATCTCTTTTCCAGTCAAACTAGAGAAACACAGCTCTAAGTATGGGAGGGCTTTGCCAGTCTCACCTGCTTTTAAACTGGCTCCATGTTTCCTAGAAGTACTAAGGAAATTAGTTTTATGCTGTGATAATTTTCCTGTTTATCCCAAATGGTTTGATAAAAGCAGTGAGACAAACAGTGATTTCCAAAAGCAGAGGCCAGGTAGGAAGCTCACTGACTCAGTGCTTCGCATTATCCTCTCAAACCACCCATAAAGCATGAAGTGTTGCCTTGACTCTCTAGAAGTCAAACACATCAGTGTTTTGCAGGGTTTTCTCATTAAAAGGTCCAGCTGAGTGACTCTGAATGCCTCCAAAGGCCAGTTTGGGAAGGATCAGGAACAAAGAAAGGGTATTATGAATCGTTATGATGAATTGTTATGTGTCAGCAGTTGAAGGCTGTGTTATCATCTCAACCATGAACCTGCTGTCTCTGGACTTAACAGGAGGAAAAAGCATTTGGGTCAGTCTTTTTAAGTCAATTACTAAGTAAGTCAAAATATTAAATCCTGTAGAAATAAGCGTGGGGTTTTTTTCAGGAAAATCATGAATTTCTGCTAGCATGTTTTTCTTTCAGCTATGGAACATGCTTAGTGCCCACCACAGCACAAAGGTCTGGAAGGCCACCAAGAAACATGACTCTGCAGCATGAATGTATCTGCTATTATGAGTTTGGGGGCCTCACCTGTATGTTTCTCTGTAAAACAAGAACATTTGAGGACAGTTAACAACTGAAACTGTGAATTGCAGTTCTCCATTTTGCACTGGAAAATGTGCTATACATCATCTAATCCCTATACATCATCTAATCCTGAACATGAGCGGCAGTGTGCACTCGCAGCCCAGAAAGCCAACCGTATCCTGGGCTGCATCAAAAGGAGCATGACCAGCAGGGCGAAGGAGGTGATCCTGCCCCTCTACTCTGCTCTTGTGAGACCTCACCTGGAGCACTGAGTGCAGTTCTGGTGTCCTCAACATAAAAAGGACATGGAACTGTTGGAACAAGCCCAGAGGAGGCCACGAGGATGATCAGGGGACTGGAGCACCTCCCGTATGAAGACAGGCTGAGGAAGTTGGGGCTGTTCAGCCTGGAGAAGAGAAGGCTGCGTGGAGACCTCAGAGCAGCCTTCCAGTACCTGAAGGGGGCCTATAGGGATGCTGGGGAGGGACTCTTCATCAGGGACTGTAGTGACAGGACAAGGGGTAACGGGTTCAAACTTAAACAGGGGAAGTTTAGATTGGATATAAGGAGGAAATTCTTTCCTGTTAGGGTGGTGAGGCACTGGAATGGGTTGCCCAGGGAGGTTGTGAGTGCTCCATCCCTGGCAGTGTTCAAGGCCAGGTTGGACAGAGCCTTGTGTGGGATGGTTTAGTGTGAGGTGTCTCTGCCCATGGCAGGGGGGGTTGGAACTGGATGATCTTAAGGTCCTTTCCAACCCTAACTATTCTATGATATGGGCCAAACATTAATAATTAGACAAAGTGAAAGAAGCTGAAAAGCTACATGACACTGAGCCAGTAAAGCTGTGGTGATTCACACACCATACGTCTCAGACCGTGAATCTCAATCTCTCCTAACATCTGACTGGTCAACACTTTTCTAATCCAACTATTTTCATAGCTATTTTCATATGGGATTTAAAAAATCATGTGTCACTGCTCTAAAACTGTTCCCATCGTCTTTAAGGTCACTGGGAGCAAAGACCAAACTGAGCATTTTTTAACCCCCATCTTTTCTTGACTGCCCTCATCACCCAGGAGTAGTGTTTCTGTTCACAACCTGATTATGAGCCAGCCCTGAGCAGAATGAGAGTGGGGTTTGAAGAGATTGAGCGCCTATTGATAGATCAAGGCTGGGAATAAGCTCTCTTTTATCTAGGAAAAAATCAAATTAAAATGATTGGAAAAATCACTTCCCCAGAGGAGACGATTAGAGAGCTGGAAGCCATGGTTGCTATACGGAATGAATTGTTGGAATGTTAGCTGAAAATGCCATGGTTCTAATGAAAAACTCTTTTAGAGAGCAGGAGGGTTTCCCCCATTTTTTTAACTGTTTTTTATCATTTGTAGTAAATATATTTGCATCATCTGTACATCCAAAGTATTCTAACTGGGACTAATTATCCCCTGTGTTAGACAACATACAAACACGCAATACAGCCAACCTCTGCTGTGGAAGATTCACAACCCAGTGCTCAGTTTCAGCAAATAACACTTGATAGGCCAAAGTGTTCATTCTTTTTCTCTTTTTTTCCCCCATCTATTAAAAAGGGCTCTTATCCAAACCCTCAGTGGCCCTTTCAGAAGCTAGAAGAACAAGGAAATACTGTGCCCCGGTTAGTGACGAGGGCTGGGGTTTGCAATTCCAAGCCAAGTCTTCTTACTCTGGAGCAGACTTCATGTCTAACACAAAGCAAGGTTCAGCTCCCCTGTGCCTTTGTAACCTATCTGTAAAGCAGTAGTAGTGCTCCCCATACTAGGGTTACGCTGAGAGTGAGGGCATTAAGATTTGTAATGTAGTATGAAAAGCAAGTCCTGTAAGTATTTCAGAGAAGAATAATATTTACAGTCTTTTATCACCAGCAAGTGATAAAACCCCAAGCCCTTAGGACTGGATGGTCATTCGATGCCGTTGTGTTTCCTAATCAAAGCAGTAATGTTTATGGTTTCCAGCACTAAAACTCAGCACTTCCAAGGTCGAATGTGTTTCTCCAACTTTGCTACTCCTGATAACATCACTGCTTATAAATGCAGGCTCCTGCCTTATTGCCAGGTGCACAATGTAACTTCACTGTGTTTAACCCAATGCACGCTCATAAAACCAGGGTTGATGCTCAAATCCAATTTTACATCAATAGCTGAACCACTAAGAGTAAAATGCCAGCTATAAAACTTGTTGAGTTCCAGCTACTGGGAGGCTGTAATATGCCATAATCCAACTGCTTTTTGTGGTCAGTAACAAAAACCTGAGCAGATAAGGCTTTTTTTTTATCAGATGCACCACAAATCCTCCATGCTGGGTTTGTCCTCTTTATTCACAAAGGGCAGAGCTTTGCTGCAGGAGAGGAGCAGTCATTGATAGGAGTCATTTCTGAGAGGGGAACACAGGGTAGAAAATCAGAAGGCAAATCTACTATTATTCACCAGCATCAGGCAATGGGCTGGCAAATCTGTGTGAAATATGCAGGGACAAGGGGTGGAGATTTGGACCTTTTTTCCATTTCTTCCCTGTATGTGGCAGGGGGAGGAAAGTTGCTTATCTTGGAATTCTTTATTCCAATATCTTGTTTCTCTTTCTTTTCCAGGCTGGTTTGCTGGTTGTCCATGATTTCCCACCTTGCACTTAAACTTGGTTACATCCATCCAACTGCCATTAATATCCTAATAGCCTCTTTCTCTAGTCTGAAGCTGGATCCTTGGGCATTTGTGGACAGCCCCTGCGTCAGCCTGCCCCTCAAGGACCAAGCATTTATTCCCCTGACACAGCCTCCTCTTTTCTCCTTCTTCCCTGGGGATGCCAGATCCACATCCTGGTCCATACCTGCAGCATATTAAAATGCACCCTGGACTTCGGCATCTTTGTGCCCTGCCCTGCTTAGATGCAAGAGGCTGTGCACATTTGGGCTGGCTGCATAAGCGATGCACAAAGGAACTGAAAAGGTCTTATTTCTCTGCAAAGCCCCTTTTGAGTTTTATTCCCCCTGTGTTCAAGCAGAAATTTTCCTTCTCCTGCTGTCAGGAAAATATTCCCTATTACTACATGCAAAAATCGCCATCTCCTGATGTTTTGCTCCTGATTTCAAGTGGAAAAGGATCATTAATGTAGGGATGTGACCTCCAGGTGAGTCTACACAGTGTGGTCCGTGCCACGAGCCTATCATACTGCTCATCATTTACAAGAACTGGTATGTCAGGAGCTCACACAGGCTAAGAGGGGTTGCTCAGAGGAAATGAGGCTGCATCAGGGAAGGGATTTTTCCTTGCAGTGGCCAAGATAAATACATAGGAATCAAAATACAGGAAAGGCAAGAGTAGCTACTGTGTCCAGGACACAAGCGGCATTTCGTAAGCGTGGAAAATATGACATGTGGATAACTGCCAAGATGGCAGTTATCCACAGAAAGTAGCATTGGTCCTCTGTGTATATCATGTATATTAACAGTGCCTGCATGCATCAGTGACTCTGCTTACCTCGGGCCAGGCTCTGTTGCCCTTTTCCAACCCTCCAGCTCTCTGACAGGCTCTGTGATCCAAATATCTACTAACTTTGTTCCAAGACATGTCTTTAGGCAGTTTGCACCAGCTGAGGATGACCAGGCACAAGGGTGGTAGAAAGAAGCAGCAACAGCATCTTTCTGCTGAGAGATTCAGAGCACAGCATTGCCTAAATACCAAATATCTGCAGTGAGCTCTCCTGTTAGGCAGCTTCAAACCAACTACATTCAAACTTCTACAGCTTCTCCAATAGCTTGTTCTAAAGTTAGGGTACTACTAAAGGTAATGCAGAGGGTACTGAGCAGGAGGTAGGCTGGTGTGGGTGAAATCTAGGCATGAAGTAAGAATAAGTCATCACTGTAAACAACAAAAATACTCAGTGCCCATTTAGAGCATTACAGCAGATGGGTCTCTAGAGAATAAGCCTATTATTTCTAGGCCTAGTCAGACTCCTACACATAGTTCAGTTAGGACCTGCCTAATTATAGAAGAGTGGAAAAGTACAGCCAGCAACACTAGATTGCTGAGTATTCTATTTTGTAAATGTATTCATTTGTTGGTTGAACAGTAACGAGATCTGGAATAGCATTATCTGTGTCTAACAAGATGCTCACTCTATAATAAGATGCATAGATGATGTTCATGACCGAGGGCTGTTTGGGGAGTAACAGTGTGTGATCGCAGGATAAACAAGGAGCTGCATTTGCAGAGCACTTAACAAAGGAAGTTTAATGACAGCGCTGGAGAGCTGCGTGGTGAATCACCACCATCCAGGAGTTAAAAGTGTTCACCTCTATCAAAGAGTAGCCTGAAGGCCTACCTTCATGCTGCAGGAATCTGCTAGGTGAGTTCAGATGAGGATTAACACTTCGGTGTCTGAGCCAGAAACATTTCTCTCCCTCTAAGTTTCTGCAAAAAGCAAAATAGGACCGTCCAAAAGTCCCTGAATGTAATAAATTATTGTTCTGGTTTAACAGATTGAAAACACCTAATGGGGAATGAAAGGCTAGTCTTTGAGAATTGCCCCACAAGTCAGCTATTTTAACTGAAGGCACAGGCAATAGGGTGTACGTTTTATCACTGCAAAATTAAGCACTGCTGTGATCAAGGAGAGCCTGCCCCCTGATATAAAGAGTGCATTAATTATGTATAGCATAGAATTGTGGAATGGCTTGTGTTGGAAGGGACCTTAAAGGTCATCCAGTTCCAACCCCCTGTCATGAGCAGGGACACCTTCCCCTAGAGCAGGTTGCTCCAAGCCCCTGTGTCCAACCTGGCCTTGAACGCTGCCAGGGATGGGGCATGGATACCTGAGCTTCTGCTGGATCATGGGCTCACCATGATTCATGGCTTTGAGCCTTGATGGAAAGCTCACTCCTTGCAGTGCAGTTGAGCTGCATGGTGAGCCTGCTGGGACAAGTCTTCCCTCTTTCTCAGCCAGAAGATGATGATGATGGTAAGAAATCAGGCAGCCAGGGAGCAGGTTGTGTGCTGCTGCACACAAGCCCTGACCTGTGGGATGCGTTGTTTGGGTGCTTTGGACTTATTTTAGAGAAAGCAAAGCAGACTGACCCTACGACACTGCAGTGCCTGAGCACACAGATAATGTGCACAACGGGTGATAAATAGGTAGTGAGTAAAATTGCATTATCCACTGAAAACTCTTGCAAAGAAACAAAGCTCTGCATGGTTTACACAAAACCACTCGGGAGAAGCACAGGTCCCTGGAGACAAAGACACAGACATAAAGGCTATAAAAGGATCACCAGTTTTTAATGACTCTCTCAGCATTCATCATCCACCTCCACTCCGCCAAAGAGGTTTTCCTTCACACAGGTTTGAATCCCTGCAAGCTTGGTTCACTCTGTTTCCTTGACTGACAAGACACTATCTGCTTTACATAGTGCCACTTGCTTTCTTTGGGATTTGTGAAAGAAACCCAACTAACTTTAAATGGCAATTAATTTATCAATGGACACATTATCTTCAGATTGCCTTGCAGTTGCTTCAATCCGATTTGCTGCTTGTCTTCAGTGGGGGCAGAACTGACATGAACACATCAATCTCGCCTTATTTGCCTTGTAGGTCTGTAAATACCAACTGCTCCAGGTACCTCCGTGAGAAAGGACTTGCACAGCCAGGAAGATGTGTTGAGTCAGAACCCTGCAAGCCCAGGCATCCATCAGGAATGTTATTCATGTGTGCCATTTATTGAGTTATGTATGCTCATTTAATGGCTGGGTAGCTGGGGCTGGGGCTGCAGATTCTGGTTAAACAGAGTAAAAACATCTAATGGGAAACTAAAGGCTGGTCTTTGAGAGGTGCCTCTCAAATCAGCTGTTTTAAGTGAGGGCAAAGCAATAAGGTATATGCTTTATCACTGCAACATTAAGCACTGCTGTAATGTTATACAAGAGAGCCAACCTACCCCATGATATTGGGAATGCATTAACTATGCGTATCTGAGCTTCTGTTTGGTCATGGTCTAGCTTCTTTTCCTCGGAAGGATGATGAAGCCAGACTTTGGCCAAGGCAACTACAAGAGGAGAGATTTCTTCAGAGCAATTTCTAGGTTAAGGCAGTTAGCTGGGAAGTGCCAAACAGACACAGTAGATAACAGGTCCTTTTACAAAAGCATCATTCCAGAATATACAGGATAGCAAGGAAAACAGTATGTACCAAACCCTGACAACACTAGCGTGCCAGCCACTTGCAAGAGGATGGTTTGTGACAGCTTGCTGAACTGGTTGTTGTTAGTTTTTCATCTTCCTCAAGGATCTGTTGAAATAGGTGGTGCTCATCTCACCAATACCTTCTCCAGGGGTTCATTGTGGAGCGATGAGAGGAAATACTACAATCAATTCAAGAGGCAACAACAAAGAGGAACGTCAAGCTGTTGGAGCAAGTCCAGAGGAGGCCACAGAGATGCTGTGAGGGCTGGGGCATCTCTGCTCTGGAGCCAGGCTGAGAGAGCTGGGCTGGGGCAGCCTGGACAAGAGAAGGCTCCTGAAGGGGAGACCTGAGAGCAGCTCCAGTGCCTAAAGGGGCTGCAGGAAACCTGGAGAGGGGCTTTGGACAAGGGCCTGTAGGGACAGGCCAAGGGCAATGGCTTTAACCTGTCGGGGGGGAGACTGAGATGAGCTCTTAGGCAGAAGCTCTTCCCTGTGAGGGTGCTGAGGCGCTGGCACAGGGTGCCCAGAGAAGCTGTGGCTGCCCCATCCCTGGCAGTGTTCAAGACCAGGTTGGACACAGGGGCTTGGAGCAAGCTGCTCCAGTGGAAGGGGTCCCTGCCCGTGGCAGGAGTTGGAACTGGATGAACTTTAAGGTCCCTTCCAACACAAATCATTCTATGATTTGTTCTATGATTCAACACACAGGAGAGCTGGGACACCAGGGAAACCATAACAAAGGGTGCAGTCACAGCTCATTCTCAGTCCTAGAGGATGCTGGGCTGAGTAATCTGTATATATCCAGGAAAAGGTCATTTTGAGGAGGATTTGCACGGGGCAAAATGGTTTACAAGTAGTGGAAGTAAATGCTCATTGCAAATCACTGGAGGTGATACAAACCAGCTGGGGCCAGATGAAATAGGGCAAAAAGCAGACCTTTCTATACAACCCCAGGAAACCATAAACCCTTCCTTGCTGTCCTGCCCCAGTGCTGTGATTTACTCTGAAAAAGAATCGTCTGTTGGTTTTCATCAGTCCACATTAAAGGCCGTTTTTCCTACACTTAGGTAAAGATTTTTTTTTTCCCAAACCTTTATCTTTATTCTGGGGTAACTTTTTCATAGGGGAAATAATTTTAATCACATTTGGAATAAGTGTGGTTTAAAAGAGCAGAACTTTGGTCTGGGCAGAGTATCAGGCAATAGGATTAGAGCCAGCCTAATGCAGTTTCTTATTTCCTCTGTTCAGCTTAACAAAACCAGGTCTAGCAGTTTACTGCTTAATAAAATGTCACCAGGTGGCATCAACCAGATTAAGTTCCTAAGCTAACAAATAAACCAAGAATGTACTTTCACCTTCTGCTTTCCACAGATTTGGAAAGCATGTGGAATGGAAAACATACAGAAATGTGGTCCCCCCACATGCTGAGAAAACCCAGCATAGCTGGGTCTGAAGGTAGGAAATGCAATACCAGGCATGTTCATGTGGTATTCTGGGATTTCTCAGGCAGAACCGCACCGTCCCTGCTGCATCCAGACCAAAATCTGTCACCAATCCATGTTTAAAAGCTATCCCCTGGAAGCCACCCCTACATGGGAAACATGGCAAAAACCCAGATATCCTCAAGGATGTCTGAAGTGCCCTGAAGTTAGACAGTGAACAAGAAGATCCATAAAAATGGGTGATGGAGTGGGACATCAGTGATGATGGCTTTTACTGGGATGCAGAAATGGAAACAGTGAGCGAGATACAGAAGAGGAGTGGGAAGCCCTCCGCACCACTTGCTCCTAAATCAAGGCAGCGTGTGCACTGATTTATGGGCTCTAAACACGGTTGTTAAATATGACTGTTATCTGATGAGGGCGGCTAAGCCAAGCTTTTATAAGTTAAAGACTACTTCAGGTATTAGAAATGCAAGGCATGTGTTTTGGCATGTAGAATGAGATGAGTCACTGTTTCAGAGAGCAGCTTTCAGTATCTGTGGACGCTGCATGAATGATGTTTGATTACAGTTCCTCTCCTGAAGAATTTATGGGTATAATCACGCAGAACTTTAGGAAATTAAAGGTGACAAAGTTCTAGTGAATGTAATTTTCATTTAAGTGAGGTTTAAAGATTATCAGAAAGACTCACGGGAAGGAAAAACCTCCTGGAAAAGCTTAGTTGTCCTGGAGCAAGAATAAAGACAAGTGAACAGCAGAACATCCACTCCACATTTTCAGATCTCCTTCCAAAATCTGCTGTAGCTGCTTGCTACAGAGCAAATTGTACATTGTGTTAATTTATGTTGTGTGTTTCCTGAAGGAAAATATTGGGAATTGCACTGAATCTCATTGGGAGGAATGATGTAATCGGACATAACTTGAAAGATCACTGCTCCCACTGCTTTTACATATGACTTAACTATTTAATCATGCCCATTACATTGTCCACGCTGATGATGGGCTCTTTCAGGAATGCAGATTTTAAAACAATTCCTGCCAACTACTTGTTAGCCCTCAGTATTCCTTCTTTTTCCAGCCATGGAACTATGTCAGACATACTCAACACACAGTGTTTATAGGTTTGTGTGAGAAAAACCCTAGTCACATCCAACCCTGAGTGTGCGTGGCCAGAGCTATGAAGGCGTGAGTGTAAGGCAGCACATAAATCAGCTCCTCTGCATGGGCAGACCCTTCTTTCAGCAGACCAGCAAACAGGTCACAAATTCAGGCTTTGAGATAAAAATGAGATGATATAGCAAAGTGAGGAAGCTTATCACTATGGGAAGGGCACTACAAGAAACACAAGGGTTGGATCTTCCCCGTTCTACATGAAAGGCCACGTTCACAGTAGGGTGGGGAATGGGAAAAGAAGCTGTTTGCGGGTTTGCAGCTGTCTTTCTCTTGCATCAGAGGTGTGTACCATGGTATTACCCCTTCACCGGACCAAATCGCATTTCATACTTGAAACAAAACCTTTGGGCAGGGCATGGTACCATCCAAGGACGTGGATGTAGCTCCCCCCTGCACATCGTGCAAATGCAACCACCTCCTTCAGGTCTTCTGGGACTACTAGGAAGACAGCAGCTTGCTCCACATGTACAGTCCCTAAATATAAAATCACATTAAAGCTGTGATAGATTTAGATTTATCTAGATTTATTTTACCCAATCTGATTTAGATTGGATATAAGGAAGACATTCTTTACTGTTAGACTGATGAGGCACCGGAATGGGTTGCCCAGGGAGGTTGTAAATGCTCCATCCCTGGAGGTGTTCAAGGCCAGGTTGGACAAAGCCTTGGGTGGCATGGTTTAGTGTGAGGTGTCCCTGCCCATGGCAAGGGGGTTGGAACTGGATGATCTTGAGGTCCTTTCCAACCCTAACTACTCTATGGTTCTATGAGTCTATAAAAGCCAAAGTGCTCAAGAATTAAGGCTAGAGCTGACCCCAAAGAGATGGGAGCTCTGCAGAGGTTTTTCTTATCTGAAAAGTCTCCAAATTCAGCTTACTGTAAGAAGTAGATAGATAGATAGATAGATAGATAGATAGATAGATAGACAGAGATTAGTATAGACACGTAGACGGATATATAGATACTGATATATCAGATATAGATTAACAGATATATAGAGAGATAGAGATATGGATATAGACAGATATAGATGATATCAATATAGATATATAGATATAAATATAGATACGTAGACGGATATACAGGTATAGATATTGACGCATTAGTTATAAAGATACAGAGATGGAGATATATATAGACATAGATCTATGTGGGAAGGGCTGCAAATAACAGCTGTAGTCAGCTGCTGAGTATGATCCACCCATGATCTGGGCATTTCGGATGCAGGACAGGCCCAGATCTCCAGTGTGTGCAGACAAGAGACCCATTCAGAGAGTTAAGCTGGCTAACTGAGGGTTAAATTATCATACAAAAAGATGAGGCATCACATACGCAGCCTCAAAGAACATGTAAGAAAGTGTCTTCTACGTATATCTAGCCTAGAGAACATTTTATGTTGGTTTTGGACATTATACTTTCTTTTGAGCCTGCATTTTAAGCCTTGATAGATACACCTTTATTTGGGTTACTCTGGGAGCACCAGGTTGCCTGGAGCAGAGTGGTACTCCCCATTCCCACTCATCCTCTGCCAGGGCATGCAAAGAGGAGTGGAGGAGTAACAGGGCGTCACAGCCTGGGGAAGTTTCTCAACACCTTTTTCCGGCACACCAGTGCTCTGCCCGCACAGGCAGCCACAGGCAGGAGCCAAGAGGCACAAGCTGAACCTGCTGCTCTCACAGGGGCCCAACTTTAGGCTAAAGCAACACAAATCCAACTGATGAGCCAGAATTTCACCTAAAGGCAGGATGCAGTGTGTGATACAGCATGGAAATCAGGTTTGGGAACAGTCAGGTAACAGAGCAAATGCTTTTATTGTAGAAACCTGTGAGCAGCAGGTCCATTCTAATCAGCTTCACCTCATGCTGCCTTAAACTTTTATCGATGAACAGGAAGACAGTAGAAAGCTTGTCACAGAGATTAGGGACCTGAGGAGGAGGAGGAGGCCATGCTGCAGAGGCAGCAGTGCAGTAATCCTAGTAAGCTCAGCCAGAAAAAACAGCCTGTAGTGTAATGCAACCTGGGCAGGATGAAGATCCCAGCAGCTGCAGGGATCTAGCAAGGATAGCAGGGATCTAGCAGGGATCCAGCTGCCCACTCCACCTGCAACCTCCCCTGCCACTGCTCAATATTAAAGGATGCTTTAATTTGCTTCCCCAAAGCTGTCTGAATCACCATCTTGCAGAGACAACTGTAAGCTGGAGGTTGAGAGATACAAACCCATGGGGCCAGCGGTTACCCATGCTGGCATGATGTTAACTGTCTGCTTGCGTCCTGGTAATGAGCAGGGATTATGTGCTATTAATAGCCTTCATTCTCAGTGACTAATCTCCCTCCTTAATTTCAAAGCTTCCTATCCACAAGATTGGCTAAACTCAACTGCCAAGTTTCTATCTGCTTCACTATGATTTTAATATTGCCCATTCAAATCCACCAGGACATTCAAATCTTCTCAGCCCTGCATGGAATACTCTGACAAAAGTCACCCTCTCACATAAGCTGATTAGCAAGCATGATGGATGTATCAGGAAAACATCATCTAAATCAATTTTAGTCCCTTCCATAGCAGATTGACAGGATCTGTGAGCAAGGGCAAAGCAATGGTTGTCCTGTATCCTGACACAGGGAAGGCTCTTCCTGCTGCTCTCAAAATTAAGCTCTGGAAATGAGGTTCTGCTTGAAACTGTGGTAGGATCAAGTGTAAATACATCTGCTGGCAGCTACCTGGGAAAACAGGATGAACCATTTAGTAAGGGTCTGTCCATGACTTGGGTCACTGCTGTCATGACAGGATGGGCAATGGTTAGAAAGGTGTCAGGAATGAAATTCAACAAGATCTTGACAAACTGGAAACAGGCATGGCAGCAGGGACCTTGAACACTGCAGGGATGTGGCAGCCACAGCTTCTCTGGGCACCCTGTGCCAGAGCCTCAGCACCCTCACAGTAAATAGCTTCTAATATGTAATCTAATTCCACCCTCTTTCAGTCTGAAATAAAAGGTAAGTCTTTCAAAAAAGGAAGCAAATACCCATGCTTGGATGTCTAACTAAGAAGAACAGCCTTGAAGGTATGCTGCTGCTAAGTGCAAGCCCTAGAATGTCTTCATCTGTAGCTAGTTTTGGGAGCACAGCGTGAGAGCACCCTGGAGAGCAACAGAAGTGCTTGAAGACAAAACACTGGTGGAAACAGTCCAACATCTGGATTGTTCAGCCTTAAGTGAAGAGTGAGAGGGCATGTGCTAAACCTTTAAAACAATAATAAAGTGTACTCCAAGGCCTGGGTGATAAGAGCAAGGAATAGAGGCATGAAAGGGATGAAGTGGGAGATGACAGCCCAGACCCCCTTGGCAGAGAGGAGCGTTCTTTGTGGCTTCCCAGATTAGGGGAGAGAGCACCGGCCTGGAAAAGCATGGCTGGAAGGAGCTCCGTGACCTGCTGCCACTGCCAGCACTTTGTTTCTGTTCTTGAAAAGCTTCTTCATCTCTCTTGTGCAACCTCAGCTAGCTGTGCTTCCTCCCACCGAGCTAGTTCACATTTTCACATCCTCATTAGTTTTCTGTTCTTTACATAAATATTGATCACGTTCCAGGATCCTTTTAAGTTGCAAAAGCACAGTCTCCATAAAGCAAAACTTTCAGCTCTGCCAAGAGACTCAATGCTCACTTCTCCGAAAGTGCTGGGTTTCACCCCAGACTTTGTTCCCTGTTCAATAACTTTATGTTCATTTCAGGATTGAGATCTCAGCTGCTCTGGTCGCAAAGAAGCGCTGGCACAGTTGCATAGGCCAGCCATGAGACAATAAAAGTTGTGCCACATGGGGAAGCAGGTCCCAGGCACCACTGTGGTTCGCAGCCCTGTTTGGGTTTTGGTTTTAATTTACTTGTTATTGGTTTAGCATGTGACCACCCACCAGCCTGTAGAAGAATAGCAAAAAACCAACATGTTCCTGCTCCAACTCATGTCATGTGAATGACAAACACTTGACTTCCAGCATGGGAATAGCCATCCACATCCATCTCTGAGCACCCTGTGTTCCCCGGCCACCCACCACAGTGCCTCCCCCTTGCCATGAGTGGTCCAGGCTGCAGTGAGCATCCCTTTGGAAGACCATCAGCAACACCTTGAGACTCTTCTGGAAAAATCTGATGACTGGATTCCTTGCCCACAAAATAAACACATCCACAAAGCTGAAAGCACCCACGGGTGCACAAGGGGCCTCCCTCCCAGGAATAAATTCATCCAGGTCATAGAATCCCAAACCGGTTTGTGTTGGAAGGGATCTTAAAGCTCATCCAGCTCCAACCCCTGCCACGGGCAGGGACACCTTCTGCTAGAGCAGCTTGCTCCAAGCCCCTGTGTCCAACCTGGCCTTGAGCACTGCCAGGGATGGGGCAGCCACAGCTTCTCCGGGCACCCTGTGCCAGCGCCTCAGCACCCTCACAGGGAAGAGCTTCTGCCTAAGAGCTCAGCTCAGTCTCCCCTCGGGCAGGTTAAATTCCCCTTGCCCTGTCCCTACAGGCCCTTGTCCCAAGCCCCTCTCCAGGTTCCCTGCAGCCCCTTTAGGCACTGGAGCTGCTCTAAGGTCTCCCCTTCAGGAGCCTTCTCTTGTCCAGGCTGCCCCAGCCCAGCTCTCTCAGCCTGGCTCCAGAGCAGAGCTGCTCCAGCCCTCGCAGCATCTCCATGGCCTCCTCTGGCCTCACTCCAACAGCTCCATGTCCCTCTTGTGCTGCTGCCCCAGAGCTGGATCAGGACTGCAGGGGAGGTCTTCCCAAAGTACAGCAGAGGGAGAGAATCTCCTCCCTCGACCTGCTGGCCGGGTCACTCAACACTGAGCTCTGCATCCCTGTGGTTTATGCTTTTGGACCTAAGTAGTGGTATCAAGGCTTAAAAAAACCCATTACATGATCCCAGTTCACTTCCACAGTGCCACAACAGCAGGGACTTTCGAAACTATCTCTCATTAGCTCCTTTGCCAGCAAGCAGCAGGTCTGCTTGTACAGGCCACTCTGTACCCACCCAATGTCTCTAACGATGTAGGTACTGTCTGCTACAAATACAGCGGCTGCACAGGAACGCCTGCCCGATTTGGCTTTAATCTTGTTTTCATTTTTGTGCTCTTGAAGGTTAACTTCAGAGCTGGGAGCTCAAGCCCCAGCTCTTTTGCTCAGAGCTCATACCGCATACAAATGCAAGTCCCTTTCCCTCACTGCCTTTAACCTTGCTGTGAAGGAACTGCTCCTGCAGATGAGAGAGTGAGATCAAGGAGTCTATCAGGAAGGCTGTGGCTGTGTTTCTACTCCAACTGCCTGACATTTCTTGCAGTCTAGACAACACAAAATGCCCTGCTTACATGGCTCTGGTCCACACACACACACTCCCCCCAGTAACAGGCAGCCAGGTGCAGGGACACAAAACACTGTAATGATTTTCATACAGCAGCATCATTTTCCCTTTTTTTTTCTTTTCCCTTTATAATACTGTGTTGTACGATGCAAGTTTGCAACTGTGCACGTGTATTGGCATCATTTATATGGGGAATACTCACAGGACAGTATTCCTTACATGCCAGAGGAGAACTAGAACCATGGAACTGTTTGGAATGGAAGGGACCTTACAGCTCGTCTAGTTCCAACCCGGCAAAAAGCAGTAGGGCCAGATGAAGATCTTGCCCAGGAAAGGCAAATTGGCAGGGAAGAAGCTGCAGGATCCCATCTCAGAGCCCCAAGAAAGAGCAGGGATTCCCGCGGAGAGCCAGGACCTGCTTTGCGCTGCAGCTGCTGGACTGATGTGTTGGACAATGTGGCTGCTGGCCACACTGGCCATTCACAGCCTGGCCAGCTCCTGGCTGCAGAGCAGCTGGAGATGGGGTTGACGTTCTGAGTGTCCTGCAGATCCACTGCCCTGCCCAGAGTGCTCCAAGGCCAGTGGCTGCTCTCCCACAGCCACCGTGTGCTGCCTCGTCGCATGGGACAGTGACTCCGTGGTTGGTGTCTTTGAGGGCTCTTGGACATCACAGTTGCCTACGCTGAGGCCGGTGGAGCTCCATGGTAGCTACTTCCTACACCCTCACAATGAATAACGCTGCAAACAAGACTGCAACGGCCCCACTACCACACGCACAGGTGTGCAGGGGCACAAGCTCCAGGCCCCCATCCAGGGACACACTGGGGACAGCGCCTGCCCCACCAGTGTTTAGGGTCCTGAGGTGAGACCAGAGCACAGCAGCCACTGCAGACTGCCCTGTTCATAGGACCCTCAAGCTGTCACTGTCACTGTCCTTGTGCTTTATTTGGGGGGGGGGAAGGGATGTCAAGAGGACAGCAACTTCTCACTGACCGCAGGGAAAATCCTTCCCAGTGCACCCACAACGTTGCTGTAGGTCTGCTCAGGAAGTACATACAAGAACACGCAGCAGAAGAACTCAGGGTCAAGGCACAAGGTACAGACAAGTGCAGCAGCCACACAGATGCCAACAGCCAGCTCCAGGCTGATCAAGAGCAGGGAAAGCAACCTGTGAAGCAGAAGAGCCATGGGAAGACAGGGCAGGGTGGATAATGCCAACCCTATGTCTCTTCTGGACTTGAGGGGGCCATGGGCTGCCCCCAGCCATTTCTCATTGCTCCCTTGGGCAGGGTGAGGCATGAGACTCCTCAATCCCAGGAAACAGCCAGGCTCAAGGAAAACTGACCCTGGCCGCTGCTCAGCGAGAGCCCAGAGCTGGGCAGCAGCACCCAGGAGCAGCCTGAACCTGAGCCTGGCCAGATGGAGCAGGCGCCCAGCACATCCCTCACACTGCCTGGAGCGGGGTACAGGGCACCCCGAGGGGAAACTCACTGCAGTCAGTAGCAGAAACCACGTCTCCTGGCCAGCAAGTCCCTCTCCTCTTGCTGCGCCATGGTCTCTTCCCGCTTTTCCATTTGCTGATGCAGAACCTGGGAGAAACAAGGGTTGGAGTCTCTGAACCTGCTGGGGCCTCCTCCAGCCTCACACTCCCCAAGGGCCTGTTTTGCCCTGGCCCTTTTGGCACTACCTTGTCCTTCTGCTGGTCCTCCTGCAGGCAGGCCCTCATGCAGGCAAGGTGTTTTTCCTCCTGCAAAACAAGGGCAGCATCATGCACTCTCAGCCCTCTCCAGCCCTCACTCACTACCCCACTGCCACAGGGCACTGAGAGCCCGGGTGACTCCAGGCCACACACAGGGAAGTGATGGATGCCTCATCTCCAGGGCAATGTGCCCTCCTCCCCAGTCACCCTTGTGCCCGCAGCCAGTGGGCAATAGGTGCCAGGGAACCCTCCTTCAGCAGGGGGGCTGGACAAGACAACCCCAGAGGACCCTTCACACCGCTCGGCCCTAGCCGGCACAGCTCCAGGACATGGCTAGAGGAGAGGACACCCACCCTGGCTGTGGAGCTGCTGCACAGCATCGAAGAGATCCTCATGAGTCCCGTCCTGCGTGTGGAAAGGAGCGCTCGGGCTCAGGGTCTGCAGCCCCAGAGCCCATGGACCAGGAGCCCCTCCGCACCTACCATGTGCTGCAGCAGCTCCTTGCTGCCGGCCTGCTGTGAGGAGCTCTGCACGGACAGCCTCATGGCTGCTCTGTCAGCCTCTGCTGCCTGCAGGACAGGAGAGGGCACAAGAGCGTCTCCAGGAGGGGCTCGGCCCCTTCCCTCCATTGCAGACAACAGACCGCAAAGTAAATGTCGCAGAAGCACAGAATCAACTGGGTTGGAACAGAACTGTAGCATCGAGTCCAACCCTTACCCTGCACTGCCAAGCCCACCACCAAACCAAGGGCAAACTGATCTTCCCTCCCTCACGATCTCCCCTCATGGCTGCCCCTCATTCTCCACTCGCAGCCACCCCTCATCCCCCCTCACCATTACCTCTCATGGACGCTTCCCACACCCCATGGCTGCCCTTGCTCTCCCCTCATTGATCCTCCCTCATGTCCTGCCCAGCCATGCCGCTGCCCGTGGCTGCCGGGGTACCCGGACCAGCACTGACACCCCCTTCCCCGTCCCTGTCAGGACCAGGAGCCCCTCCACACCCACCATAGGCTGCAAACTGTTCCCTGTCCCTGTCCGCACACGGGTCTGGGCTCCGGCTGACCCTGCTTGCGCAGGGACACGGGCCCAGGGCTCCCTCCCCACCTCAGCCAGGCTGTGCCTGTGCCATCACCCTCCACACTCCCCAGCCCTGCAGCCGCTCCTTGCACCTCCTGGCCCCTGCAGAACGCTCCTCCCGTTGCTCCTCGAGCACACGGAGCGGCTGCTTCACCTCTGCCGCCTCCATGGCAGCGCGCCGGCCGTGAGGGGCACGGACACAGCACAGGTCGCTGTTGGTCCTCTCCCACTCCTGCCTGGCAGCACCCCGCTTCTCCCGGTGCTCCCCACCGCTGGAAGCAGCCCAGCGCTCCGCCAGGGCACCTGTGTCACAGCCCCGCGGTGACAGCGGTGGCATGGCCGCCGCTGCCCCGCTGTGACATGGCCGCTGCTGGCAGCAGGCCCTGAGCTGGGGCCCAGCCATGGCAATCAGGGAAACGGGGCGCCGGTCTTGGTGCAAGGGCCGGAGCGATGGTGGCACCAGGGAGTCCGACTCCACCATGGTCACTGCTGGGGCACACGGGTCACTGCATTGAGGTGGAGGTGGAGTTAACCCAAACCCAGGGCTCCACTGCGGATGGAGCAGAACAGGGGCTGAAAACGGATGCTTCTCCATCAGTTCCATGTAACAGGGCCGGAGCTGGGCTGAGCTGCTGGGAATCCCCCCCAAACAGTGGGAAACCCCTTGAAATCACTCTGGCATTGCTCTGGGGTGGAGGAGGCTGCTCAGGGTAACGCAGGATGCTTGAGGGTTTCTAAGCACAGAAATGGGGGGCTGGTATGGTGCAGCAAGGGGCTTGGAGCTAGATGATCCTTACGATGATCCCTTCCAACCCAAACCGCTCTGTAATTAGTCTGCTTCTCCCCGTGTCTCATTTCACAGCTATTCCAAACGACTGTGTTAGCTTGAGGATTAGCTCTCCCATGTGCCAGACCCCAGGGAAGGGCTGGGAGCTCATCCAAGGTGCAGGCCTGCGTTCGGTTTTTATGTCGGGAGGGGGTTCCTACGCAGCCTAAATCGCAGCAGATTAATAGGACTTTACACAGGAACAAGTAGGTAGTTGCTTTCTGCCCTTGTCTGTTTGGACTAGGGCCAGTAACAGCCAAGGGGGTTTCCAGACAGCACAGGCTGTGCTCAGATTGCTCCAGACAAGCGCAAGCAGACGGACAAAGAGCATCAAGGCAAACAGCAAGTGAAGAGGGTTTGTTCTGGTCACCTCTTACCTGCACCATGCTGGCACTCAGCATGCTGGGCTGCCCCAAGGATGGAAAGAGGACAGTGACTTGTATTGGAAGGACAAAACAAAGGAGCATTTTAACCAGTGGCCCAGCTCAGCAGCTCTTCCCTGACCCCATCTGACTGCATGGGCTCGGGTAGCTCCCTCCAGCCCCCCCATGTTTTAAAGATAGAGCAAGATGAAGTTACCTCTCAATAGCCCTTCCAAGCCATGGTCAACACAGAATCATAGAATAATGAGGGTTGGAAAGGACCTCAAGATCATCCAGTTCCAGCCCCCATGGTAGGGCAGTACCAGGGATTTTTACTTAATAGTGCTGTTAGTGTTTCTTTTCTTGTCTGCTTTTTGTGGTGAGGGCTGAGTGAACCTGCACCAAAACACCTCTTTTTACAGCACAAATACAGCAAGTCCAACTGGTTAAGCCTGTCACTTTGGATTGAAGCACCACAGGGATGCCCAGGGAAAGCATTTCCTGAGTGCAATGAAATATTTATAAACCTGGTATATAGAATAAATAGAATCCCAGCATGGTTTGTTGGTGGAAGGGACCTTAAAGCTCGCCCAGTTCCAACCCCTGCCACGGGCAGGGACCCCTTCCACTGGAGCAGCTTGCTCCAAGCCCCTGGGTCCAACCTGGCCTTGAGCACTGCCAGGGATGGGGCAGCCACAGCTTCTCTGGGCACCCTGTGCCAGCACCTCAGCACCCTCACAGCAAAGAGCTTCTGCCTAAGAGCTCATCTCAGTCTCCCCTCGGGCAGGTTCAAGCCATTCCCCTTGGCCTGTCCCTACAGGCCCTTGTCCCAAGCCCCTCTCCAGGTTTCCTGTAGCCCCTTTAGGTTTTGTCTCAAACCTCCATCTTCTGATTTATTCTACTTCAGTGCTGTGAGAAAAACCTTTTTCTCTTTCTGAAAAGCTGCACTGGAGATACAGGAATCCTTTTCACAATTCCCTTGACACAAGGTTGGCCACAACAGTGCACAACACAAGTTATGCATTAAGATAATGCCCAGAGAAGAGCCCGAACTTTGTGTCACCTTTCAGTATCCATAAAGACCAAAAGGAAACCCCCGGGCTCACAAGACACCCAAAACCCAGCAGCAAGCTCTTAGCTTAAAGCTGAGCTTTTGGCTCCACCTGATGGGAAAGAGGAGAAAGGAACAAGAAGCGGCACCAGCCAAAAGAAAGCGAAGCTGAAAGGCACAACTACAGCCTGCTTTTCTACTTCACTGATCCACAGACATTGCTGGTGAAACACAAAATAGATTGCTTCATCATGGAAGCTTCTAACAAACAGGGTCAAGATGTGCGGCTCTTTACCAGGTCATGACCAACAGGCATTTGGGGTCTTTTAAGTAAGTAAGCTATTTTGGTCATTTTTAACTTTAGGAAATAACTGTTTGATGACATCAATTTGTGGGCTTACAGGTGAAAAGCAGCCCAGATAACGAACAATGTCATTAGCATGGTTCCCATGCAGAAAAGGGAAAACCTGCATTGTGTGTTTTCCTATCTCACTGTTCACTAAGCTGCTCTCAGCATTCCACATGGTGCCTTTAAATCTTGGCTTACATTTATCCATAAATAGCATGATTTATTTTTAATGCCAGTATATATATTCCCTGCTTTCATGCCAGAAACCACGCACATTTCTCCTGCCAAAGTGCACAGGTGCCCAGCACAATTGGGCATTATTCCTGCAAACAAAGCCTCCAGTGAAGCCAAGGGCTGCCCTGGGTGCCCCAGGAATGCTGGTTTGGCTCTGGGGTACTTACATTACCTCCCTGTGTTTGCACAGCACTGAACGCAGAGTCACTGTTCATTTGGGAGAGCATTTCATGTGCCTGATGTAAAGAAGCATCAGAAGCTACTTCACCAGAGTATGTGCAGGCGATATGATGGAGGCACATTATGCCTTTACAGCCAAATGCTTAAAGGAATGTGTTGTAGATACATACAGATACATTTACAACATTTATTGTTCTTGTTAAAGAAACCTAAACCTTCCGGATAGGCAATACAGATCTCTGTCAAGTACCACTTTAAAAATAAATTCCAATTAAATTTAGAAATAAATTCTAAGAAAAGTAATTGAGAAACACCAGGAAGGTACAGAAGGGGCATTCTCTGAGCTTGCTTTTTGCACTTCTTCACCTCCTATGAAGTTAGGATGCAAAGAAAAGCCCCTCATATTTTTATGAAATACTACAGCCTGGCGAGGGGCTTTGGACAAGGGCCTGTAGGGACAGGACAAGGGCAATGGCTTGAACCTGCCCGAGGGGAGACTGAGATGAGCTCTTAGGCAGAAGCTCTTCCCTGTGAGGGTGCTGAGGCGCTGGCACAGGGTGCCCAGAGAAGCTGTGGCTGCCCCATCCCTGGCAGTGCTCAAGGCCAGGTTGGACACAGGGGCTTGGAGCAAGCTGCTCCAGTGGAAGGGGTCCCTGCCTGTGGCAGGGGCTGGAATTGGATGAGCTTTAAGGTCCCATCCAACCCCAACCAGCCTGGGGTCCTGTGAGATGTGTTACGCTGGTATGTGCAAAGAAAATATGTATAAACTACATTAATTTGTGAAGTATTTGCATTTCAGCCTCCTTCAGATTCAGCTTTGCTCAGCACCAGCATTTGGCTGAGCTATAGACACTTGAGCAATAAGTGGAACAAGTACAAACACGACAGCACTGGATTTCTAGCACGAAGCAGGTCAGGGCCCTTTGGTTGTCTACAGTCTTTTGGTAACAAAAGCCCTGAAGACAATTTCTAGGGCTAATTAAGATCCCAGACAAGAGACTGATTTAAGAGCAGTTAGTTATACAAGCTGCTATAGTTGAGAGGTTTAAGCAGTGTCACTTTCAGCCACGTCCCAGTTTATTTTTGGTAGAAAATTGACCAAAAACCACTTTCCATGATGAAGCAAATTCGTCTTTGCTCCCTCTTTTTCTCCCAACAGTCACACATATCAATGCAGATGGTCCTTCTGATAGCTTGTAATTGTGCACACTAAAAGAGAGGGAGCTTTGACATTTGCTTTGGCCATTCCAGCTCTTCCTGCTATCTCACAGACAGCTGCCAAGATGTTTTCTATTGTTGTTGAAGCAGAGATTAACTGGTGACAGGCTCAATGTCTGGGGAGAGAAATTCTGGGTTTCTGTCTTCAATCCTGAAATAATACATATAATTCTGTACTTGTTCTGACATTGAACTGTAATTAAAGCAAACATCAAACGTTCTTTGTCTGCTTCAGCTCCTAGGCCACAGCCATACACCTTTGTCCTTGCGTTGGCCACCTGAAACATATAATTAGGGTCTGAACATGCCTACAAGCTCTGGGGGCTGTCATCCTCCATCCTGTTCCTGAATTTCTGAGCTGCTTAGGCAGGTAACATGCACCTTCCTCCCACAGGCAGCTGTGGCTATGGGAACAACCCAGGGTTGAGAGCAAGGCAGAGAGAACCTTCAGGTTGAAACAGAGAACTCCTCAATTACCCTGTCATTAAATAAGGGCAATTTAGGATGACAGTTTTTTACTTGTGTTCAGAAAATCTTATACATACCTTGATGTTGTTCATAAGCTTGCAAAGAAATTGGATTCATGAAGCAAACATGACTAAAAAGCCCAGAGATCAGTCAGCAATAGCCTGATGAAAGAGAAAAACTTCAAGTTCTAAGCTGTCTTGGCCTAGTAAATATGCAACCAGAAAGTGGCTTGGACAAGAAGCGAGCTCAAATTGAATACCAGAACCTAGAGAAATACTCTCAGAAGATGAAAATCAGTAGACCAGACCACAGAATTTTACATGGTTGTAATTCTTGCTTATTGCACGAATAAAAATGGGGGGGGAAACAGCTTCAAAGCTGTTCTTCAGAACAGTCTGCATGAGAAGGGAGTCTGGGAACACAGTATGAGAGATAAAAATACGCTACTGCAGGAAAACCCAAACCACAATACCGGGGCATAAAGTACAGTACAGCATAAAAGCCATGTGGACTTGTCTAGCACTGCTTGGTGTTAGTGAGGGCACGGCCGGAGCAGTGAATCACAGCAGGAGATCAGCCAGGGCTTTGGGAAACATTACTCCTCTGCAAAGAGTTGGAATTTTAAGCAGAGGAGCAATGACTGAAACAAGCTTTAGGTATGTAAAAGGCTGTTGGATAGAAGGAAAATAACCTGTTCTCTGCAGTCTGATGGACACTATCAATGGGCAGCAGGAGAGACAGATGGAGAACATGGTGGGAGACTTCCTAACAGTAAGGACAGGGAGGCTCTAAAATACAGACTGGGGTCTTATGCCCTCCAGCCTTTTCAGGCCATTAAGCAATACCATAGATGTAACTGGGGCAGAGGAGCAGACCTGAGAGTGTCCTTCATCCTTGCCAGCCCTATTACTCTGCAAAAATAAACTTTTTGGCTGCTAAGGACTTTTCGGGGTTTACCTTTTTGGTCTTTGAAAGGACTCCAACAAATGCTGTTGACATTATGGTTTCCTTCAGTTATTTCACTCCTTTTTAATCACATTGCCTAAGTGCAGCTTTCAGAAATGCCCAACTTCCTAAGCAACACCTCTTGGCATACTTTTGTTATTCCTAAGACTAACAGTAACAATGACATATCACTCCTTGCAACAACGAGGCCTTTCCAAACTGAAATCAGTCTTACTTTATCCACAGCAGATGAGTGCTCATTTTCTCTCACCCAAAACAAGGTAGGGTAAACTGTTACATGCCCCTAACCAGCAGCTCGGTTCATTTCCACAAACCAAGTTGCCTTTAAAACCCCAAGGGATTATTTACCACTTCCTACTACAAACACGTGACTGCATTTAATCCCTATGCTTGGCAAAGGGAACATTTTGCATTAACAGCGATTAATCAGGGTTTAGTCTCAGCTCAACTCAAGTCAAGTTAAGAAATACAAAAAGCAACCTAGGACAAGAACAGCAGCCAACTCCACAGTTTCATATGGAATACCACATTGGCAGCATCCAAAGGCATGGAAGTGCAGAAGCATTCACCCTGTATAAAAAGCACAGCAGAAGCTTCCATATAGAGACTGACAGAAGTACATAGGCAGCACTTGCTCTGGCTCCGGACAGAGGCAACTCTGAGTTTCTGTGGAGCTTTTTGAATACACTCTGTATTATAATTACACATTAACTTCTTTTAATAATGCAAGGCATGGTTTAATATAAACATTCAGATTATAGAAAGTTTTACAACAGTATAAACCCGTCTGTCTGCTCAGCTCTATTGTACAAGACTGCAAAGCCAAACACTGAGGCCAAGCTCGAAAACAGCATCTCTTGTCATACAATCAGAATATTGTACATACAGAATACAGATCGATGCTTCTCAGGTTCACAAGCATAACACCCAGTTTGTATTATTCATCCATAATACAAGGGCTTCTATCCTACAGGCACCTCACCAAGGGGCAGAAATGCCAAATATAACATTTTGGAGAGTGATATAGAACCACAGAACCATAGAATGGTTTGGGTTGGAAGGGACCTTAAAGATATCTTGTTCCAAACCCTAGCCATGGGCAGGGATGAGAGTGCAAGATCACCCTTAGTAAAATATATATAAAATACACTTTGGCCAAGACTTTCAACAATTAACCAGATTTCTATAGATACCTCCCCTCAAACATTCTGACTTAACTGTTCAGTAGGTACACAGCTAGATGAACAGAACCTCATCAAGTTTGGGAACTCTTTAAACTGGAAACTCTTTAAAATCATTCTGTATTTTCTTCAGAGCTATTATAATTGAAGGGCAGAGCTATGTTTTAAGAGTCAAGTCCTCTTGGATAAAAGGAATGAGAGATGCTTGCTTCAAGAACAGGCCTCCATCGCGCTTGTTTCCACGCAGCACCTTGGGTCAGTCAGCAGATACACTTGGAAAGCCACGTGTTCAGAAAGACAGAATGGTCTTATGAATTATTTCAATGCACTCTCTAATTTCATCCTCCTTAATGACAAGGGGTGGTGCCAGCCGGATGATATCACCATGAGTAGGTTTGGCAAGAAGTCCGTTATCACGAAGCCGCAAACACACCTTCCAGGCATCGTAGTCTACAATTGAAGATAAAAAGAAACAGAAGACACTTAGAATACAGCACACAAAGCAGCACAATTGAAGCACATGGTATGTGGGGCCAGACTGTAAAATGCCTGCCATCTGGCAGTGAGAAGATGAAGTGTGTTCACAAATGAAGCAGTCACTTCTGAGCCATCCCCTACAATTTGCAGTGAACGTGCAAGACTGCTGCAGAACTGCAGTTTGTCTGAAGGGACTCACAAGTTTGCCTGCAGTACACTGAGTTTTGCTCCTTCACAGCTGACTGCTCGCCTTGTAGCAGTAAATTTAAAACAGGGAACCATGCGAAGCGTTACATTTATGCCTGGATTTCAGCGCATTGTGTGCATGTCTTCTGCAACAGCTCCCTGCAGCACTGTGTCACTTAGAATGTATTCATAACAAATACAATTGTCTGCTCTGGGTCCTAAGCAGTTTTCTGATATAACTCAAGGTGTTCATTCCTAGAAACGTGTTCCCAGTTGTCAACTTTTTCCTTATTTGTCCTCTCCCCGATTCATTGTACTCTTCCAGCTATCCTGGAAACAACCAACCTCAGCCAGTCCTTCCATAATCTGACAGAAACTAGTGTTCCAGATGTGGACAGTTTTATTCTGATGAAGAGACAAAAGCGTATTTGGTGGGGGCAAGATTCACCATCAGGTTGAACACTATCAAATCATAAAAGAATTTAATTCATTAAAAATAATTATTCAGACTTACTTAGTAAAAAAAAACCCTAATTGTAGTAGCACACAGTCACTTGCCTAGATTTTCAGTAGGTACTACAATACTGTAGCCAAGATCTGAACTCAGACATGATGCCTATAAACCGTCCTCCTACTCCATTAAGATACTTTCAGTTTAAGCTGAAAAATGTTTGTTCATGCTGTGAGACCTGGACAGGCTGGAGAGTTGGGCGGGGAGAAATTTGATGAAATTTAACAAGGGCAAGTGTAGAGTCTTGCATCTGGGGAAGAACAACCCCATGTACCAGTACAGGTTGGGGGGTGACCTGCTGGAAAGTAGTGAAGGGGAAAGGGACCTGGGGGTCCTGGTGGATAGGAGGATGACCATGAGCCAGCAATGTGCTCTTGTGGCCAAGAAGGCAAATGGCATCTTAGGGTGCATTAGAAAGGGAGTGGTTAGTAGGTCAAGAGAGGTTCTCCTCCCCGTCTACTCAGCCTTGGTGAGGCCGCATCTGGAATATTGCGTCCAGTTCTGGGCCCCTCTGTTCAAGAAGGACAGGGAATTGCTTGAAGGAGTCCAGCGCAGAGCCACAAAGATGATTAAGGGAGTGGAACATCTCCCTTATGAGGAGAGGCTGAGGGAGCTGGGTCTCTTTAGCTTGCAAAAGAGGAGACTGAGGGGTGACCTCATCAATGTTTACAAATATGTAAAGGGTAGGTGTCAGGATGATGGAGCTGGGTTTTTTTCAGTGATGTCCAGTGATAGGACAAGGGGCAATGGGTGTAAACTGGAACATAGGAAGTTCCACGTTAACATCAGGAAGAACTTCTTTACTGTAAGAGTGACAGAGCACTGGAACAGGTTGCCCAGGGGGGTTGTGGAGTCTCCTACACTGGAGATATTCAAGGCCTGCCTGGACAAGTTCCTGTGTGATGTACTGTAGGTTACCCTGCTCTTGCAGGGGGGTTGGACTAGATGATCTTTTTAGGTCCCTTCCAACCCTTGGGATTCTGTGATTCTGAGATTCTGTGATTGTGCAGTTGATTTTATTTCCTTACCTTTGGTTTCCCGAATTACAATTGCATTTAATAGTCCTCTTCCTCGTACACAAGTTACAATATCTGATGGTGTCTTCATGAGCTCATTTCTTAATATGTTACCCATTATTTCTGCATTTTTAGCCAAGGTTTCCTCTTCAATTACCTAAAGGGAAGTCAGATCTCCTGTTAACTGCAGGGCACTGCATTTGTTTTCTGTACCATGCTGCAATGGATGACTAAGGACATTACAACTGCTGAGCTACAAAAGCTGCTGCATCCAGAGTATCGCTGCAAAGGCTGCATATCCAAGCAGATTAGTATTAAGCCTTTACTCATTCTTGTTCACAAGAAACAATAATCTCTTTGAAATTTTATTCTAAATTAACTGCTTTTCATTTGCTGTTATTTACAAGTAAATGATAAGGCTCTGAAGACTCTTAATCTGTCCAGGTCCACAGACTGAGTAATGATGAGGCTTTCAGAGTGCCTTGCATTACATGTAGTCAATTATGTAGTCACAGACTAATGAGGATATGGACTCTGTACAAGGCATTTTGCTAGCTTCTGTTTGAGCCCCAGTAGCACATATGTTATCAATGTCACAAAGCAGCAGCCTCTGCAATATGGTCCAGTAAAATAAGCCAATTTAAAATGCCTTTGTGAAATTAGTGAAACTATTTTACTGAAACCTCCCTTAGGTAAATTTTGTCATTGAAGACATTGAGACCATAGGAACATAAAAATTAGGACACATTCCCAGTAAAGACTTTAGCAGTTGTTTTGTGATCTATGCAAAGTTAACCACTACCAATCTTCTACCCTTATTTAAAGCTGGATTTCTACTTGTACCATAACAAATAACATCATTTATTTAAGCAACAATCATGTCAGTGTGACACTTATTTTCCTTTGGAATCCAAATGTCTACTACAACACACAAACCTCCAAGGCTGCTATTGCAACACGGCAAGCTAATGGATTTCCTCCATATGTAGATCCATGTTCACCAGGCTTAATGGTCAGCATGACTTCATCATCACATAGTACTGCTGAGACCTGAAATGGGAAGGTCAGCCCATTGATTTACATATATATTCATATTGTAAACTTAAATATCTCTGAAGCATACTTTTCCCTAGGGCTCAGGAAAGGATAATTTTCAGCCTGTGGTGATAAATTACATTTACATTCCCAGCGCTGCGTAGAGGAGTGTATCTGACAATCACATTACAGCTTAATCCCTTAAATACACTTAGCTATAGTGGTGACATTAACATCTAACTACAGTTGAAGGGCATTTCTCCAAACTGAATATTATTTCAAGAGTTTCAGCTTCAAATGCTCTGTGCAACAACTCAGAAATACCTCCAATCAGCCAAAATCTTTCAAGGCATATTGTAATTTCCAACTAATCAGCAGGAATTTAAATCACTCCAAGAGGATAAAAATCAGTCATGCGGGCATGCCAAGCAGATGAAAATTGTCACAAATAGCTTGATAATGTATGTTTTAACGCACATTGGTATTTTTTTCCCCTTTGTTGGACTCTCTTTGGAGAGTATTTATCACAGTCTTGCTGTAATTATTTCTAGGTGAATTCTGCAGACTAACCAGTAATTCCAGAGTGAAAAGCTAACCACTGGATACTTATTTTCCTGACAGGATAATATCGAACTGAAGCAAATGGAGATTAATTTTTCAATTAGTTGACAAGGGCTAAAAACACCTAAAAAATCACCAGCCTAAGAAGATGGTATCTAATAACTTGCCACCCTAACAAGTCGAGTATCAACATAGCAAGTTCAGGATACCATATAGACATTTCAGCTATAAAGGTAATATATATCCATAGTTTTCTTATGTATCTCTCACAGCTTGAACTACTTGACAGCACTGTTTTGACCAGCAGGTCAAAGGAGGAGATCCTGCCCCTCTACTCTGCTCTTGTAAGACCTCATTTGGAGCATTGTGTGCAGTTCTGGTGTCCTCAACATAAAAAGGACATGGAACTGCTGGAACAAGTCCAGAGGAGGCCACGAGGATGATCAGGAGACTGGAGCACCTCCCGCATGAAGACAGGCTGAGGAAGTTGGGGCTGTTCAGCCTGGAGAAGAGAAGGCTGCGTGGGGACCTCAGAGCAGCCTTCCAGTACCTGAAGGGGGCCTATAGGGATGCTGGGGAGGGACTCTTCATTAGGGACTGTAGTGACAGGACAAGGGGTAACGGGTTCAGACTGAAACAGGGGAAGTTTAGATTGGATATAAGGAGGAAATTCTTTCCTGTTAGGGTGGTGAGGCACTGGAATGGGTTGCCCAGGGAGTTATGAGTGCTCCATCCCTGGCAGTGTTCAAGGCCAGGTTGGACAGAGCCTTGTGTGGGATGGTTTAGTGTGAGGTGTCCCTGCCCATGGCAGGGGGGTTGGAACTGGATGATCTTAAGGTCCTTTCCAACCCTAACTATTCTATGATTCTACGATTCTAATTGTCTCATAAATCATAGTTAATCTTGTAAACACTGATTTCCAAGAACAACAAATATCAGACTTACTGTTCTTCCAACTAGTAGGCTTTCAGTGTTAATTACTTAGAAATCACTATTCTACAAATAGATACTTCTTTGGTACTCACGGGATATAAGCCACCAGAAAGGGCCTTTCCAAGAAGAACTATATCAGGTCTCACATTTTCATGGTCAACAGCTAGCATCTTCCCTGTTCTCGCTAAACCAGTCTGTACTTCATCAGCAATAAAGAGAACCTTTAGAGAGACAAAGAAGAAAAATCCACACATAAAAGAATGACTCTTAACTCCCGTTCCCAACTTGGTTCAAATAATACAGCATAATTGCGCTCAGTAAGTGAAAGACCTTCCAGCTGCATTACTCTAAGTACATGAGGCGGGCCACGAGGATGCTCAGGGGACTGGAGCACCTCCCATATGAAGATAGGCTGAGAAAGTTGGGGCTGTTCAGCCTGGAGAAGAGAAGGTTGCGTGGAGACCTCAGAGCAGCCTTCCAGTACCTGAGGGGGGCCTATAGGGATGCTGGGGAGGGACTCTTCATCAGGCACTGTAGCAACAGGACAAGGGGTAACGGGTTAAAACTGAAACAGGGGAAGTTTAGATTGGATATAAGGAGGAAATTCTTTCCTGTTAGGGTGGTGAGGCACTGGAATGGGTTGCCCAGGGAGGCTGTGAGTGCTCCGTCCCTGGCAGTGTTCAAGGCCAGGTTGGACAAAGCCCTGGGGGAGATGGTTTAGTGTGAGGTGTCCCTGCCCATGGCAGGTCGGAACTGGATGATCTTAAGGTCCTTTCCAACACTTAACTATTCCATGATTCTATGAAGGTACTTCCTTTAGGTCCTTTAAACCTCCTGGAGACTTACGTGTTCTATGAAATGTGAAACCACCAACAAGTGAACATACTGTCCTCTCTCTCCAATATCTTTAGCACATTCTGTTCTACATAAGGCATAGTCCACATAGGGTTGGACACTGTCCAACCAGTATCTGTTTGCCATATAACAAGGAGTAGCATTTTCAAAAAGTTAGGATTCATCTGTCTCTACTCCCAATGCATTATTTGTACCTTTGGAAGTTGAAGGACACGGAAATACACAACAAACACATCTTCCCACCCTTCCAGAGACACTGAATGCAAGTCTGTCTTTCTTCACTCGCAGAGAACAGTTATGGATCTAACACTCCATTTCCAAAACTAAACCTTTCTTAGTACTGTTCAGACAGGACATAATATTGAGGAGTCTGGACTGGGGTATGAAAAAGAATCTATGAAAATGCTGAAAAAATGACAAAATTATGAGACCTCTGTTTGTCAGAGAATTTAAAAGATCACCCTTAAGCATATTTTCTTCACTGTGTCATTCTATGACCCACTACTGGCTCTTGGTAGCACTTAAGCACTCCATAACAACGTCTCTTGACAGCCATGGTAGAAGCACTGCAGGAATTAGCTTCTGGCCTAAGAAACTTATAATGTGAAAAAGAAATGAAAAGTTAATATAAACTAAATGCAATTTCAGGAGCATTCATAAGAAACTTCAGTCAGTGACAGCAGCAAGAAAAATGTGCACTGCTAAGAAGTACTTCCTGGTAAGGAAAGAAGTCTCCCTCCCCTATTCCAATGAAAGAAAAGGAAATTATTAAATAGTACGTGAAGTCCTGTACCTTGCGTACAAGGATGACCTTACAAAACACACCAGTAAACACCGTGTGTAATGTTTAAGCCACTTTGGTATGGAGAATTCCTTACATTGTGTTTTGTGCAGAGGTCCCGCACTCCTGTGAGATAACCTTTGTCAGGAATGACCACACCTGCTTCACCTTGAATGGGTTCGACCATGAACGCTGCTACGTTGGGATCTTGAAGGGCCCGCTGTAAAAATGGATACGTGGACAGGGAAGACAAGAAGAAAAAGCTTTTATTAGGTCAAATTTAGAAGAGATGGAATTGAATACATGTAGCAGAACCTAGCTCTAGGCCTGGAGTTCTGCCTCAAGTGATAATATTATCCATACCAGGAGTTATCCCCAAGTGCCATTCCAGTTCCAACACAGAAGCCTGTGTTACTTTTGCCTTGAGAAATCAGTTGCTGTGCTTGCTTGGAAAGTTACAAAGCTTAAAAATTGCAAACTCAGACAAGCAGATTATCAGGTCAGTTCTTAAATTACCTCAGAAATACACCCACTTTGGCATTACCCCATGCAGGACAAACAGTTGCTCAACGCTTCCTTCAAACAAAAAAGAACAGTGCCTCTCCAGAACAGTTTTGTCACCTTAAAGCAAAGTCCATAGCTATATTCTTGCACCATCAAGTTCTAAAAGGTTTAGAAGTCCATGAGACTCAAGAGATATAATGATTCCCAGTATGAATTTAGTACATAATTTCTCAGTATGGCCCCATAAACAGAATTAATTCAGTCATCACTGACAGACACAGATCCCCGTTTCAGGTCTCCACAGCACATTATTCAAAGCCTTGATAAAGTTGGCTAAAAGCCACTAAATACTTACAGGGCTTTCACAATGGGCAGCTTTATGTAGGTTCAAATCTGAGTAAGCTTTTCCACACAGCAACTATAATACACTGAGAGACCTTTGTTTCCTCTAACCAAACTCTAAGGAGGCAAGCATCTCTGTCCTAAATCCTCCGAGCAACCTGCTCTAGTGGAAGGTGTCACTGCCTGTGGCAGGGGGCTGTAACTGGAAGAGCTTTAAGGGCATTTCCAACACAAACCAGTCTGGGATTCTATGATTCTATTACCCAGATGATGGAAAAGTGGCAATGCCAATGTTCCTAGTGCTTCACGACTACCTGTGTTTGGCTGGAGCCCTCTTGCCTCCCAGGTCCCAAGTCTAGCACCCTATGGCTGCCATAAAGCACCATCTACCCTTTAATACTTTAGCCCAAATTATGAGGGTGGGAAAGTAGGTAGCTAAAGATACTAGTCTCAGAATTCAAGTCCTGACTTTGGAATGTATGCTACTGATCTCCCCTCTACTCAGCCTTGGTGAGGCCGCATCTGGAATATTGCGTCCAGTTCTGGGCCCCTCTGTTCAAGAAGGACAGGGAATTGCTTGAAGGAGTCCAGCGCAGAGCCACAAAGATGATTAAGGGAGTGGAACATCTCCCTTATGAGGAGAGGCTGAGGGAGCTGCGTCTCTTTAGCTTGCAAAAGAGGAGACTGAGGGGTGACCTCATCAATGTTTACAAATATGTGAAGGGTAGGTGTCAGGATGATGGAGCTAGGCTTTTTTCAGTGATATCCAGTGATAGGACAAGGGGCAATGGGTGTAAACTGGAACATAGGAAGTTCCACGTTAACATCAGGAAGAACTTCTTTACTGTAAGAGTGACAGAGCACTGGAACAGGTTGCCCAGGGGGGTTGTGGAGTCTCCTACACTGGAGATATTCAAGGCCCGCCTGGACAAGTTCCTGTGTGATGTACTGTAGGTTACCCTGCTCTTGCAGGGGGGTTGGACTAGATGATCTTTTTAGGTCCCTTCCAACCCTTGGGATTCTGTGATTCTGTGATTCTGTGATCTGAATTCCCTTAAGTTTTATCTGCTGTTCTTCATTTGTACCTTGAATATCTTAGTGATGTGGGAAATGAAGCAGGCTGTGTGGTTTTCCTTTTACATCCTAAAGCAAAACTGAAAGCAGATTTTACACACATCTCCTATATGTATTGTAATATATGTATTTCTTATATATGTCTAGATACATGTATCTTAGTGTCAAACCACATTTCAAAGGATAAACTGATTTTCCTGATTTGCTATTTACCAATGAGATGCTGTAAAATAATTGCTGACAAGAGAACAAAAATGGTCAAATACCTCAAGAGCTGGTAGGTCATTGTATGGGATCACTTCGAAGCCTGGCATGAAGGGTCCAAATCCATCATAGCTGGATGGGTCAGTAGAACTAGAGATAGCAGACATTGTTCTGCCCCAGAAGTTGCCAGCTACAGAAGAATAAAAGGGGGCAGTTTGTTACAAAACTAAGAGCCAGAACAGTTTAGAGGGCATCACACTTTCCATCTAGTAATGTGGTGTAAGAGTTGTCTAACATTAGCATATTAGCATCCTTCTGCTAATTGTCAGCATTTTATATTGATGCCATACATAGTGTTGCTGTATCAAAAGCACGTATCAACTTTTTAATTCACAAAGTTCAAGGAGAACCCATTTAGATTTACAGAATATTGTGACATTGTGCTATTTCCTATAGAAACATGAGTTAAAATGTCTAGGAACCATCTATCACCAAGACCATGACATATCCATTTAATATTTCAGTTAAATCAACATACTCTCAGCTAATCAGTAAGAAGGTGCTTAACAAGACTAAGATTAAGGGTTCAACACCTTCACAGCATTCCAATACTTTTCTTTCTCCCCTTATTTCTGTGTATGTAGCTGTGATCCCAGGGGCAAAGATTGTTCTCAATCTGCAGGAAATCCTAAAGTCAATTGTTACTGAAGCAGCCAGCTCTAGGCATCCCCTTTGTCTCATTGCCAGGGTAAACAGCATTACAGTGTTCACCGCAGCAATGTCTCCTAAGGGAACAATCCCTGCCAAGCTTTGCTCAGTCACGCGCTTGTCACCTCAAGGTTATGTTAGAGCAACCCTCTGTATCCTGAAGCAAAGCCCTGAGGACTGCATTACTCAGAGCAGAGCAGGCTGGCTGCTGATGGCAGGCTCTCTCCACCTTAGCACCACTCCAGTCTCTGTGCTGGCTCCCTGTCAAGCACAGGATCTACGTCAAGTTCTCTAGACTGATGTTTAAAGCCATATTTTGTTCTGACCCACGCTACCCAAGAGGGCCTTTTTTCTGCCAAAATGCTGGCTTTGACAAGAGGATTAGTGGGTTTTTTTCCTAGCTACTTGGCACATAATGACATATTGTGGTTCAGGGGACTGGATCATAAAAATGGAGAGCATATCCAGTTCATCAAGATGAGAAAGCACTTACTAAAAATTAATTGTATGAAGAGCAAAATAAACTATATATGGAAGGGAAGGAGGGAGAAATATATTTGTTCAAAGAATTCCTAGAAGAAATAAACAACCACCTCATCTATTTAAACCCAGAAACCATAATGCAATCTTTAACTATGAATTGCAATTTAGAAATGCTGCCTAATCACAGTTGATGGTTCAGGTACTATAGCTACCAAAAGTCAAAACCAGTATTTGCAGTTGGATCAATTAAAAAGAAGTCAATATTTAAGTAATAAGCTTTATTCTGGAAGGTTTTATAAAATACAGAACCACCGAACAACATTAGAATTGACAAACATCCTTCACCTATAACCAAAACCACCAAATGTCAGTTATCTGAATTAGACATTTATCTATTTCCCTAATAAAGCACAACAGTCTCTTCAGAGCAGGTAACTTCTGCCTGTTACAGAGCCAAGCAGAGCAGTCAGATAAAGGGCACCAAATACATAATCAAGACTTTCCAGGGCCCCATATCTACTTGAGCAACATTGCTTTTACTGTCATTGTGTGATCAAGACTACAATATGGCTTTACTGGGTTAATGCCAAGTTCTCAAAGACCTTAAGAACGCGGAAGAAAACTACTGGCAGTGAAAGCCTAAGAAGGAAACAGGCTTAACCCTGATGTGGAATCTATAAGAAGAATGAATTCACCAATTAGTGACTCCCAAGCAGCAGTTAAAAGAGCATGGTGCACTGAATGCACTTCCCAGGCATTCAACCTTTTTAGCTGTCAAAAATTGGTGAGTAGTACAAAAAAAGGTCCACTTTAAACGCTCAATACTGTTTATAAAGCCTTATCAACCCCCTTACTAACAAGTTTCCTCCCTGGATTTAAGTTCCTTGTTGCATTTCCCTTGCAAAACCAGACATTACCAGCAGTTCCTGACAGCACAGCTACCCTCATTGTCTCTTGATGCATACACCTCCACAAGGGAGAGGATCTGAAACTGATGTGTCACAGGAATTACACTCACATCTCTTGCTTTTACAATCATATAGAATCACAGAATCACTTCTGTTAAGATTGCATGCGTTTCTTTAAGGATATTACGTTAAAAAAAACAACAAGTTTCTAATTCATTGTAACTATTTAAGGTTAAAACCAAATAGCCAGAAGCTTAGGTAGACTGTTCTGTCAACAATATATTTTGAGACTGAACTTCACAATTTAGAAGGAGGCACTTGCCAAATCCTAAAGTCCTGCAAAGACTCGTGTAACCACAACAGAATCACCAACTATAGATATGTGAGTACAAACATAACCTGTTAACAGGTTGAGAACTTAGCTTACATTATTAAAACGTCAAAGGTTACGGAAACCTTCAACAGACTTGGTTCACTGACAAAACTGAAACATTAAGAATGCTGCAAAGTACTCGGTACAGCTATAGGACAAAAGAGGGTGCTATATGCAGTGGCTGGAGGTCTCTTCCTCCTCAATACCTCAACTCGTAACACATTTTACATACCTGCAAAAATAATTTTTGCTTTGTACTTTGGAATTCCTTTCACAGTGTATGCCCACTTCCGAGCCAGCTTACAGGCAGTTTCTCCAGCTTCCACTCCTAAAACATAAAGCAGAACCATTATCACACTTGTACATGAAACAGGTCACTAATACAGAACCAAATGCTACAAGACTGTTGAATCTCACAGACGAGAAATACAATGGAAATAAAGTTATCTTTTTACCTGTGTTCATTGGAAGAACTTTGTTATAATTGAACATTTTGGTGACAAACTCCTCATATTCACCCAGTACGTCATTGTAGAACGCTCTGGATGTAAGGGTCAGTTTTTCAGACTGAGTTTTCAGAGCATTCACGATCTTTGGGTGACAGTGGCCTTGATTAACAGCACTGTAAGCACTCAGAAAGTCAAAATACTTTCTACCTTCAACATCCCACACATAAATACCTAGGAAGACAAAGGTATGGTCAATACAAATAACAGAAGAAGACATGAGATAATGCTAAATAGTGGAAGCTGAGAACTACAACACAACCTGGTCAAATATAAATGGTATTCTTGCTATTCCTTAGGCATATCTGAAAGGCCCTCTAATTAGAAAATAATCAATTGACAGTGGAAGCTTGAGCAACAGATTAGCACAGTACAAATAAATGTCCAAGGAGGAATCAAGAAAAGAAGCATTTCACATGTAAAGCTGCCATTCCACTATGTTAGTAAGTAATACCAGAGTATTACTTCCCCTCCAAGTCCCTGTTTTGGGTCCTAAAATGTAACTAAGGAATATTTTTGTAAGGGGATTAATAAGAGTTGGAGGTCATAAAAGAAAGAACAAAATCAACACAACCCAAAGAGTCTCAAAATGTAAGAGATGGTCAGCTCCGAGCTGTCAAACTGTGTGCTGAAAATGACAAACTATTGGATCACTATGCTGACAGCATTTCAGTATAAACTCATAGAATTTAAAGGGCAGAGCACAAAGGTCCCTTAAACATAACTAAAGATCAGAGCAGGAACAGTACAAAAGGACTAAATAGGGTTCCAATGCACCTTTTCCTGTTGACATGAGCATTAAACCTCTCCACAGAAGGTAACAGAAGAAATAGAGTTGCTTGAAACTTTCTTGTTGAGTTATTCTGAATTATGATCTGAATTACAAACTTAGACCTCTATTTAGATTAATTATTTCAGAGACTACAACTTTATCAGGCAGCTTTATGCATAATGATCCAGTTCTCTAACCAGCAATTAGTCTTTATTTCATCAACTATCTCAATTCCACCCCAGCCTCCAAAAAACCCAAAGGTTCAGAAATTGATTAGCTCAACATCATTGTGCCATGATCCCATCCCATCTACACACACTCATCCCATCGACACCACCCAGGGAAGAGCCTAGATAAAATACCTTTTCCTTTTTCCAGAGCAACAGGCAGTGGGTGATAATTGTGGGCACCATATTTAGCCTCACGTTCAAATATGAACTCAGAGGATGGAGGTCCTTGAATGGTTTTCTTAGTAGCAACTGAGGTGGCAGAACTGAGCGAAGCGTGAACGCCTCGACAGAGAATAGCGATGCTCTGAGAGTGGGTTAGCTTGGAAAACATTATTGACTTCAGGGATGCTGCTATAGACCTGGGGGGAAAGAAAGAAAGTTAATCATTAGCACAAAGAATACTTCAGGAGAAACATATGACACAATTGAGGTGGCTTTATTACCAGGTTACAGGTTTTTCAACTCTTGTGCAATTCAATCAAGCTTATATGAAGTATAAACGAATGCAGTAGTAACTTCAAATAAGTATTGTTTTCTGTTTTAACATACACTTACAAGAACATACACATAAAGCACTCAGTGGGCAGCATTTTAAGACCATCAAAAAACAGATGGAAAGTAATAGTATGTCAGATATTAATGATCATGATGGCATCTTGTATTTTCTATAGCAGGATTCCGTGATTTCCCCTGAATCCATAACCTCGTACTGGTAATGTCTAAGGATTATCTGAGAGTAGAACTGGATGGGACAAACACATTTCCTCCTGTGCCTTCACCTCAGCCAGTGTAAAGATAGGTATCACAGAAGGGAAACTGAGTTGGCATTCTAAAAGCTCTTCAAACAAGCTCTTCTTACAGCACCAAGTACTGGGAGCAGCACAGAGCCCCTAAGGAAACCACAATTGCTTTAGCAAGGGCAAGAGTTCTCAAAGCTTGAGTTCCTAGTCCTGCAGAACATCACACATAAACTGGCAAAAGATGTAAGGCCCAAAGGAAAATCACAGATTATGACAAGTACTTTGATTATCAAATGTAGACTCTTTTGGCATACTCTGTAGCAAACTGAAGAGGTAAGTAGCCTTGATACTGCTGCACCACCCAACAATAAAAGCATACTGTAAAACTTAACCAAAATATGCTTATTAAATATCAAGATGAGAATGCTATAATAAATATATTAAATAGAAGCAAAGGAAGAAGTTCTTCCCTGTGAGGGTGCTGAGGCGCTGGCACAGGGTGCCCGGAGAAGCTGTGGCTGCCCCATCCCTGGCAGTGCTCAAGGCCAGGTTGGACACAGGGACTTGGAGCAAGCTGCTCCAGTGGAAGGGGTCCCTGCCCGTGGCAAGGTTGGAACTGGATGAGCTTTAAGATCCCTTCCAACCCAAATGGACTCTGATTCTATGAATGCAAGGATGGTTTACTCAAGGCTGTTGTTATTTCAGGCTGCTTGCAGAGACAAACATTAAGTCATAGATATTTTCTACATTTATTTTGGAAAAGGTCTGCACTCTGGATGTGTCACATTTAACAGAGAGTCATTTCTTCCAGCACAATCCTCAGGTATTACATTGCTGCTCCTCACTTCTAAGCAAAGCCAAGCCAGGAGACTATTTTCTGCATCTGCCAAAACCCAAGTCTTTAGGAAGCATCAATAGTCTCCATTCCAGCAAGGCATGAATAGCAGCTTCACAGCTCTGGGCATTTTACCAGCTATCATCACCGCTGTTACATATTGGCCGTTTGTGTTAACACTTTAAGATTTTGCAAATAAAAGAGACAAATATTTCTCTGTGCAAGAATTGACAGGAACTGAGCTCAACTGAGCCACTCCAAATTACAACTTGCTTAACTCCCAAAATGTAACTGTGCTGTGATATCCAGGCCCCTGGCACACCTCCACGGCACAGCAGATAATTCTGCCACAGGCTCCCACGTTTTTGGAGACTCTCTCATTCCTGAAATGAAAACTGCAAGGAGGTGAAGCTGCCCTGCATCAGAGAGCTACTGTTCTGCACAATGAATGACACACCACTAATATGAGGTTCTTCTCTTACTTTGTTCAGGCTGGAAAATACTAATCAGAAATGATCCAGAGGTTTTTCCCCCTCCATGAGGAGAAACCCCCTCAAAGTGTGCTAGCGAGGTCACATCATGTTAGCTGAGGTGATTACATGGAGTAGGCCTGGGTGAAGCTGGGCATTATGGATGCATCTAGGATGGAAAGGTGAAGAAGAATTCAGTTTTGATGATCAACATGAGAAGATGAACAGAAGTTTCGGGAAGGAGAAGAGGCACAATGAAGGGGGGAAGAAGGAAAAAACCCAGACTGTGAGGAAGTGAGAAATATGATCGTGCCCTGCAGCACGCAGTACTGGAATCAGAAGCCAGGGTGCTTCACCGAGTGGAAAAGGTCTTACATCAGAATAGAAAAGCTACACGAAGCACAGCTGTAAAACATACTTGAACCACTTTGCTCAACTGTTGAGCAAGAGCATCCAGACAAGAGCACTGTGCCTGCAGACCCCACCGACCAGCTGTATGCACCCCATCTCTGACATGCACCGGAATACACCCCAAGCTAAATGGCATGTATTATCAGATACATGCAAACCACTCAGGTTCATGTTGATACAGCATAGAGGAATCCTTGCCATCCTTCAGCCTTTACCAACTCAAAGATGGTGAACGTTCAAGAGCACAAGCTGTAGCAGGAGGGCTACCGGTCTAGACATGCCAAACCACCTTTTCAGACCACACCACATCACAAGCAGCCCGGGACCTAGCCCAGCAGACAAGAAAGAGCAAGAAATCCAGCGCTGGAACACCAGCACCCTCTCGCCATCCCCCGGCCAAGGCCGCTGCAAAGGTGTCACGGACCGGAGCAGCGCTGCCAGCAGACACAAAGAGGAGGGTGCCGGTGGCGGCCTGGCCTGGCCTGCCCAGCCCAGCGGCGGCGGCTCTGGCCTCAGTGCGGGCCCAGCTCCGGGAAGCAGCCGCAGTGGGGAGGCCCGACCGCTCCCGCCGCCTCCGTGACGGGGCCTGTGCGGCCTCGGCTGCACAACCGCTGTCCTGCCGCCGCCGCGGGGCGGAACGCCGGGCAAGGCGGCACTGCGGCAGGCAGGAACCGCAACCCTCGGGCCGGGTGCCCCCGCCGCGCTGTACCTGCCGCCGCCGCCGCTGCCGTTGCTGCTCGAACCGGAGCCCGCGGCGAAGAGACGGAGCCGGCCCCCGGCAACTGTCACCGCTCCTCGCCTAGCAGCACGCCCCGCCCCGGCCCGCTGACGTTCCCGTCGCCGCCGCCTCTGATTGGCTATGGTGGGTGATTGGCAGCCTCCACCCCCCGCTCTGCCATTCCCCGAGTGGCCTCCCCGGCCCTCCCACCCCCGGCCGCTTCCCATTGGTGGAACTGCAAGCACACCCCGCGCTCAGCCAATCAGGACGGGACGTCGGCACACCAATTCACCGCCCAGTTGGCCGTTGGCTGCCTTCCCTCAGACCCGCCGCCCGCCTCCTCGCCCCTTCTGCCGGGTCGGGGTGCTCGGGCTCCGCTCTCCTCTATGTAACAGCGGCCTTCGGGGCTATGGTAGCAGCCGCAGAACCCCTCCGCCACCCGGCGGCCCGAACAGAGCGCCCTCCGGTCCGGTATCACCGCCCTCGGGGCGGGTACCGCGGCTCAGCCGGCTCCTCCGTCGTGCCAGTCGGGCCTTGGCCGCGCTTGCTCCCGTCTGGGAAGCTGCTGTAGGAAAGGGTGAGCAGGGAAGTAAAAACCTGAGAGGAAAGATGTTCCTGGAAGTGGGAAGTGTGGGGGATGACTGTGGTCACTGTCACTGGCTGCTGCTCGTCCTGTGGCCTCCCTGCATGAGTATAGAATGGTTTGGGTTGGAAAGGACCTCAAGATCATCCAGTTCCAACCCCCCTGCCATGGGCAGGGACACCTCACACTAAACCATCCCACCCAAGGCTCTGTCCAACCTGGTCATCACTCCCCTGGTATTTTATGAGATATATTTTCACCGAAGCTGCAATGATCTTTTTTCAACGAGCTTTTTCCTGATCTTACACTTGCGGCTTACAAGAAATAATTTAAAATAACAGGGATTCGCTAAGTTTGCTAATGGATTCCTCACAGAGCTCCTGTGCCAACTGTTCTCTGCCCACATGTAGGTTGCACCAACTTCCTCTGCAGTTCCTCAGCGTGGTACCATGACAGGAGTAGGCTGCTGGTCCCTGCTGGTGGTGTGGCATTGACGGAGGGCCGGCCTTCACACCCTGCTGCCTTTGGAAGGATAGAAGCCTTAGGGAGTGAGGTCCATTACCGGACAACCCAGCTTAGAGCTTTCATGAGGGAGGCAGCAGGTGAGCAGGGGCAGGCTGTAGCTAGCCAGCACAACCCTGACCTTTCCCCAGGCTAAATTACACTTGGAGAGCATTTGGAAACACCCAGAAAATCTGGATGTTTACAAGGAGCTGTGAGACGTGTTTGATAAATACGTCCTGGGTTTAATCCAAACGAAACACATTGAGAATATTTCACTTTTCCTATGACCCACCTCATTGGGGGACCCCAAAACCCCTCAGTCTTAGCGGTGATAACTTCTAGCTGCCTCTTGCGTTTTGTTCTAAAATTATCCTGGTGATTTTATCACTGCTGGATAACAGTTTCTTTTTGCCACAAAGAAAACATGCTGTCCAAGGTTGATGTGCCATTTGCATATCTTCCCTGCAACCCTACAACTGAAAATACCCCTGAATCTTGTTGTATCTTCTAACTAAATTGCTCAAACCTCGGCTGTCAGAGAGCATCATTGCTTATGTGTTTGAAGAGCAATGCCCTGAGAGAAAACATTTCCCAGTGTGCAGTCAGGCTGACGCAGCGAGGGTTGGGAGCACAACAGATGATGCTGTGTTCACTGTAAATACACATACACTTAGTCTCAATTTGCTAATATAGTTATAGCTCTTACTAGGTATAAACTAGATATAGTGCCCTACATCTGCTGCCAAAGCTGAATGCATAAAGCACCAAAAGGTTGTGCCTTAGGTGCTAAATTGCAAAACACATTTCGCAGTAATTGTTGAATGAATATGTAGTTGTACTGTGCCAAGCTTTTAAGTCCAGAAGCAGTTATTATCTATCATTACCTTTATGATTTCTTTTTTCCTGAAATGCCTAAAATTTTAAGTCTGAAAATGTATTTATTGTTTTAATTTTAAGTATATTCATGGAGTCCTTCATCCAGCTCTGGAGCCCCCACAACAAGATGGACATGGAGCTGCTGCAGCAAGTCCAGAGGAGGCCAAAGAGATGGGTAAGTTTTATGTAGGATCAGCATAGTCCTGTTGTGGCTTATTTTCTTTCCTTCCTTTTTGGGGGGGCACTTATAATCAAGACACAGAAAATATCCACTTTTCTTGTTTAAATGCTATCATGTTGGGATTTTAAATTGTTCACATTGTGCACAGAGGCAGCTATTAATATACATCCTGAAGCAGCTGCTCCCAGCTACATATACTATTTCCTGTGACTTAAGAAGGAAAGCAGAAGTTCAGTGGGTACTGATTAGTTACCTGTAGATACCTAAAAGACTCCACATGACTGTAACCAAAATATGATCAACAGAAGACATGAAAGTTCACATTTGACAGAAATTTGCCCTGCAGAAAGAAGAAAATCTTGACCTACTTGAGAAAACAAGGTTATTATATTCATTTTGCTTATCCAGAAAATACAATTTGACATGTAAGTAAACCATAAAGTTATAAGAAGAACAAGTTAAGTCATGACAGTTGTTAGGAGTAATTCTGCAGCTCTGTCTCTGGCAGAAATGCTCACTGAAGTCGTCAGGAATTAGGCGTGTGGGGAGACTGAGGAATTGCATCCCAGTTACTGTGGTTATTTGGAGGTGGGGACAAACCCAGGGAATTACAGCCTGGGCCTCCGGAGTCGGTTTGGCTGCACAAGCTCAGGGAGTGCCAGGGATTAACATTCTGCTCATGGAGGCTGCTGAAGGCACTAACACAGTGAGTTTAACACTCTCTTAGCTCTGTTGCAGTGAATGTCCAGAGTGCCTCAGCAGCTGATGTTCAGGCACGTGGCACTGGTGTTCAATTCTTCAATGGCACAGTAGTTTCTTACTCAGCTCAGAGGAGGAGTTCTTTACCTCAGAGCAAGACCTAGACCAGTCAGCAGGTTGGATATGGAGTTCATCCAAGTCCTGAGGCTCAAGGTGCAAGTTCATGATTAGCTAAAACCAATGCAAGTCTATGGTGCTGGCAGCAAGGCAGACCCACCCCTTTTCCCATCTCTGGGAAAGCCAAAAGGGTAGTCTTCACTCTTTCTCTTCTTGCTGAAACTGTGCTGCCACTCAGCAAAAAAATTACCCTTCTCTGAGCCAAAGGCAGATTTTAAGGCAAACCTGGTGCTGAGTGTATTGCCCTGTAATACTGAACTTTTCTGTGGCACATGTCTCCTATTTGAAAACATATGTCTGGAAAAGACCCCAGGAGGAGATTAAGGTGATAAGATACCAATGATGGAGATGGATCCTATCAGGAAATTTCTACTTCTACACTTCAATCTTTCATCAGTGAGAGCTGAGAGATGGGCTTGTTCAGCCTGGAGAAGAGAAGGCTCCTGAAGGGGAGACCTGAGAGCAGCTCCAGGGCCTAAAGGGGCTACAAGAAACCTGGAAGAGGGGCTTTGGGCAAGGGCCTGTTGGGACAGGCCAAGGGGAATGGCTTTAACCTGCCATGGGGGAGACTGAGATGAGCTCTTAGGCAGAAGCTCTTCCCTGTGAAGGTGCTGAGGTGCTGGCACAGGGTGCCCAGAGAAGCTGTGGCTGCCCCATCCCTGGCAGTGCTCAAGGCCAGGTTGGACACAGGGGCTTGGAGCAACCTGCTCTACTGGAAGGTGTCCCTGACCATGGCAAGGGACTGGAACTGGATGAGCTTCCTTCCGAATCCAAACCATTCTGTGACTATGATTCTATGAAGTTGATGCAGGCTTTTGGTAGTGCCTTATATAGAAAAATGCTTTCCATGGCCCATGTTTGCATTATTCTGGTTATTTGCTGACAGCAGAATTCTACATTAAGACATTTCTTGCGGGACAAGTAACTTGAGTCTTTCCTGCAGCACAGCCAGAATATTTTATAGTGCAATGTGTCAGAACACAGGAGCAACAAATTGTAATGTGTGCAAAGCTCATCTACCTCTCACCTTCAGTTAGAGATTTGTTTTTCACATCATATCTTTAAAGATAGTTTGGCAAAGCTTAGCACAGCCCCCTCAAAATCGTGCTGTCCTATTGGATGGAGGCAAGTTAACCCAGCTTAAATAAGCACAACAACAACCCTTACAGCTGATATTCCTATTGCAGTATAAACCTTGAGCTATAGTTAATACTTATCCACCCCGATTTGTGTGTTGGCTTATTTTACAGAGGTCTCAACAAGACTCTGTTTGTTAGATGACAGCATGGATAACTGAATTAAAGAATCAAAACAGTTTAAGTTACTGTCTTCTGTTAGGCATTGTTTCCAATTTTGAACTTATATTTGGTTATTTTCCTTTGCAACTTATGACCAGAGCCTTCCACAGATGAGATGAGACATCTTATTTGTATGAAAAGCCTAGATTAAAAGGTAAATTATAAGCTTTTTATTTCTTGATCTTGATTTTGATTAAATGAAAGAGCCTTTCTATATACGTTTCTGGTGAGCAGCACATTCTATGTGCATTACACTACCAAGAAAACACACAGTTGAGAGAGTTTGGGAAAACAACTTTCAGTGTACCAAGACAGATTAAAAGAGCTCACTAGTGATGAGTTCTAGGTTTTTCTCTAGTTGTGACACACAACTCTGACAGTAGGGCGCCTGAAGTTCCTGCAGCAGCACAATGCAAGTGTGAGATCTATGAAAGCAGAAAGTGGGCAGGATCCTGAGAATCCCCAAGAGCCTGATAAATGGCGTTTTCTAGCATAGAAATCAGAAATGGAAAGATAAAAACCAAAGAAAATCTGTGTGAGGTTAAGTCAGTTTGAATTCCAGGCTTTCAAGTGCCTCATATGTGAGCTCACTTCTTCCATGTACAAATGTAGTTTGATTTGAATCCTGCGGATCTTCTGCTTCCTGACTTCCATTCTTCATTCTTGGATTCTTCATTCTTTTCTAGTGATTTCTGGAAGAGACAACAACTTTACCTCCAGACTTTCAAAATCTGACCCAGATGGCAGCTATAATTGTGATGAGAGCACAGAGAAAATGAACATAAATACATCTAACTGTGTAATAAGAATAAATACCTTGTCAATTTGGTTAATCTCAGGATTGAGTACTGAACATCTGGATACGTTTTCTCTCAGGAGCTAGGAAACTCTTCTCAGGATTGTACCAGGACACATTCCCACTGTGTCCTGCAGTTCAAGTGTTTGACATTGCTGCAACAAAGATTGCTGATCTTGCTAAATGCAGAGCACTGTGCTCAGGGGTGGTGGAGTCTCAAACTGAAGAACTTACATAATGCCTTGATCAAGTCAGACTTTAACTAGATGTCATTGCAGTGAAAGATTAGCAAAGGAACCTATTGCATCATCTGCCTCCTTAGGATGACATGTGGCAAGTTCCTGAACTTCCCCATTCAGGACTTTAAAAGAGCCATAGATTTTGTAGAATACAGATAATTCAGAAAATTACAGGGTTTTTTTGATACATGCTAGGACAAAAGACTTTTCTTTGAAGACCATTGTTTTAAAACAATTTCTTTCATAGAAGCATAGAATGTTTTGGGTTGGAAAGCACCTTAAGATCATCCAGTTCCAACCCCTGCCATGGGCAGGGACACCTCACACTAGACCATGTCATGCAAGATAATGATTGTTGTCAAAAATCACACAACTTGAGGTATCCAAAGTATGGAGAACATATGCCAAAAGGAAGTAAGATCCTCAGAAAGCAGAAAGATCTTGACAGAAATGACCTACTCTGAAACTGTCATACGGTGTTCCTTAAAAGGGACACACAAACTCGTAAAGCATTTAAACTCTTTGCTCTCTGCAGCTCATTGACCATTTCTCCAAACTACCGCTCTTCTCAGGCAGTTCCAGTGAAGTGCAGCATTTCTTGGATTCAGCAATACCTGGGACTTCTAGAGTGATTCAGGGAGGGACTGAACAATAAGAAAAGGTGTCAGGTTAATGGCCACCTACAAGCACTAAAGAAGAGGTGTCAGCACGGGTATTGGGTGTTGGGACATCAGCACGGAATTGACCTAACCTGAGATGACAAGGTACAACTCACCTGACTCTAACTCATCACATCAGGTTCTTAAAGATCTACAGATACAAAATCTGATATCTTTTAAGGTTCCCATTTTGCAATGTCTCTGTATCTCTGTATATTCTCCTTTAAAAAAGATAAATGAATGTTTAATCTAGAATCATAGAATCCTGGAATGGTTTGGGTTGGAAAGGACCTTAAAGCTCATCCAGTTCCAAGCCCCTGCCATGGGCGGGGACACCTTCCACTAGAGCAGGTTGCTCTAAGCCCCATCAAACCTGGCCTTTAAGGCTTCTTTCTTTAAAAAATAGCAGTAAAGTAACTCCCATGATCAAAGCCAGCATGTGTAGGAAGAAGTGAGATCTTTTATTTGTATTGATTTTTATCTTGTACACAGATCTGGTATCTCTGAAAGTATTTTCAGTATGTCAGAGGCTGCTTGCCCGAAAAGCATGAATCTGGGATACTTCTGACATCCCTCTGCAGTGTTGCAACGTGCCTCAGCCCCATTTTTAATTACATTTGTTATGTGGCGTTCCACAGAATGTAGAAAATGAGGTGATCATCTTGAGAAAGAAGCTTGTTTAGGAACTCTTCAGTGTTTGAAGGGGAAAATCTAAGAGAAATTGAGTTTAATACTTTGTGAAGCAAATGTCGTGTTGCTACAGGCTACATGAATCACAGGAACCACAAAACAGCTCCTGTGAGTAAAACAGCAAAGAAGGCAACAGAGAGGCTAAAGCAAACCTGTAACATGCAGCTTGCAAACTAGCTGCACACATCATTATCTTCCCAGAGACTTTTACTGAGCACGCTGCCAGCAACAGGGCCCAGACCATGAGTTTCCTATGTCAAAAAAGTGCTTTTCAGGGTGACTTCAGCTGATCCTGGAGTCATACTGGAAAACAAATAGATGTGGTCAGGTCTAGTGATGCAAGAACCCCGCTATCAATTTTTCCTCAGGAGAATCTCACCCACCAAAAAGTTTTCTAGACGTCTGGTCTGCCCATGAGCTGTAAAGCTGCTGGAGATCAGACTTTGATCTCGTTCCTAAATGATGTATGGGACCAACTCCATCACTCCCGAGTCACCTGACCACTTAGTGGGCTGATGAGGCATTTAATAGATCAGCTGTTGTATTTTGTGAGGCTTGTGATGAACACATGGGTACCTCGACTTTCATCGCTGCTCTGAACGTGGTGTAGAAGTGGCAGATTGCCAAAGAGATGGTGTTTATGAAATGAGGTGACCAATACAAAGGGTCTAACTGCTGGCGTGAGTATACCACAACCAGGTCTGCACATACCTGTTGTGATATGTGTCGCAGAAAATGAGGAAGGATTAGGTAGCAATATGTTTAAAGGGGACCCAACCTGCTTTGTGCATATCCTACAGAGAAACTGCAGGCTGGAATCCAGCCCACAGTATGTGAGTTTTAAATGTTTGGTACATTTCCTATGGCAGATCTTCCTAGTCAACACCTTCTGTAGTAAAAGCAAGGAGCTCATTTAGTCCAGAGAGAGCTACCTGGAGCCCATGAGGCAGGTGATAAAGAGAACAGCCAGAGCAAACCTCCATGTTCATATCCCCTGCACGTCAGCCATTCCACACAGCACAGGAGCATGTTTGTGGGTGAGGACGGACAAAAGGACGTTTGCCAGAAGACATCTCTATGCACCTCTCAACATAAATACAACCTGTGCTGCCATCAAGAGGTGGGACTTGCATGTGCCACAGCAACAACGCAAATCAGTGGTCATGTCTCTTCTGAAGGAACTGTTCTGCCAGAGGAAGAGCAGCAGAAGACCTCTGAGCTCACTCTCTCCTTGCTCCTTGTCTTGGGTCTTCCTGGGCTCTCTCTACATGGTCCTAGTTGATCTCAGTGAGGAGAAATACGCAAGTGGATTCTATCCTCAGCTCAGGAACCTGCGTGTAGGTAGCACGTGGCTTACTACAGATGTTTTAACAAATAATAATGATGAGAGAGAGATAGTAAGAGAGAGAATAAGAGACAGATTGTTAGGAAGGAAACAGAGTTTAATTCTCCAGTCATGTATTACACAAAAATCATACTGGTTTTCTTAATGAAAAATCACTGACATTTCAACAAATGTATTTTATCTGTCATTTCTCAGTGTATTTAGTTGTTCGGTCTATTCTTCAGACTTGCAAACCCAACTGTATGAGTTATTTGGAGTCTTTTTCTCAACTACAGATCTGAAAGCCAGGTTAAGTTGAGGTTTCTGACATTGTTAGGTGTGATGTTATGGTGTTCACCCATGCACTTCTTTCATCAGCAGGAATGAAGTTCATTTCCGCAGTGCTTTTGTGGTTCTCAGACCACTAATGTTGCCTGTGTAAAGAAAAGGTATGAAAAAAGAATTAAGTATTTTGTGCAGAGATGAACACTATGAGTCAAGAGCTTTCCCTTCCTGCAGCTGAAGCACAGCACATGTTTCTTGCTGTCCTATGATGCCCCAAGTACATGCCATTGCTGGAGGTGAGATTGCAGGCCCATTGCCCCAGCTGCTATGTTATGTTCTGGAATGGAAATGAAGGTGTCTAAGAAGAGCTTAACAGTGTTTTGGGCAGTCTGAAACCAGGTAGTTGGTGCCTGCTCACTGCAGACACTGTTATTATGGATGTTACAGTGCTATAAGGGAGGCAATTGACTTTCCTGTTCTCTCTGGAGCAATTCTCTTTGAATTCAAAACTCTTAATATAGATGCATTTTTGTTTCTTTTTATACATGGAACTTACTGAAGATTCCCTCTAACATCTCTATTCAGCTGTAAGAGAAGTCGATTTTTGTCTATGCCTGTAACTATTATACAAATCTGTGCTCAGAATTGTTAGAGATAATGGATACTCAGTGGGGCATTCCCAAAAGTGTTACCAGTGTGAATGGCATAATGTGGACAATGCAGTGTTTAACAGCAATTGCTATTTCCAGGGCTGCTTTGAATTGCTGCTGTAATAAATGGCCATTCAGCACATACCCAGCTAAAAGCTGAAGAGCTCACCCACCCGAGTTCCACAAAGCAGGAAGGCTTGGAAGCAATTAGCCGGAAAAGCTTTGGTGGACTGGGATCAGTGCTGTGCAGCACCCTTCCAACACTGTGCAGAGGTGTGAGTCATGCAAGGTGGGAACCATGACTGGTACCTTCTCTGGAATGAACCCTACAACATCTTTGTGAATCTGTGCTACGGAAGTGACCTAATGGAGTGGTGGGGGAAAAGGGCTGGCATTTCCTGCATGGGAATCCAGTATTCCCATTTCCTGTAAAGCTAATGGAGTTGGGCCAAAGGCAGAATTCCTCGTGAACCAGAGAGCCTAGAGATGTTTATGAACAGCAAAACTACAGCCTCACAGTGAAGAAATTCCTAATATCTAATCTAAGTCTACCCTCTGTCAGTTAAAAGCCATTCCCCCTTGTCCTGCCATATGACAAATGACCTGGCACAAATCTCCTTTTTTCCACCAGAGATTAGACATTAGGGAGAAGTTCTTCTCTGTAAGGGTGCTGAGGCGCTGGCACAGGGTGCCCAGAGAAGCTGTGGCTGCCCCATCCCTGGCAGTGCTCAAGACCAGGTTGGACACAGGGGCTTGGAGCAAGCTGCTCCAGTGGAAGGTGTCCCTGCCCATGGCAGGGGTTGGAACTGGATGAGCTTTAAGGTCCTTCCCAACCTAAATCATTCTTTGATTCTACAATTCCATGATTCAGGCAGCCAGCAAGGGACAGCAGGTTGTTGGCAGCATTGCATCCTGATGGTGCAGACCTCGGGACTGCCTTTTCAACAGCAGCTCTGGAAGTACACTGAGTGGTTGTAACGACTCCATATTTTATGACTCTAACTTCAAACAAATTAGAGTTTAAAAGTTACTGTAATTAACCTGCAAGTAAATACATTCATACAGTAGTTAGGAGTTCCAAATCCGTGACCTGAGGCGACTCGTGTTTTGTTCATAGCTTTGCAAACAGTGAAGAAGAAACTGATACCTCCCATGTGGTGTGGAAAGCAAACTGCATGCCCTTCCTGTTCCCCAAGGCTGGCCTTGTGGGTTCCACACCTCTGCTCCCAGCAAGGTGGAAGTCAGGAAGGTGATTTTGGGAAGAGAAGGGTGTCCTGTGAAGCCCCCTTCACAGCCAGGGCACCTGCACTCACGGACTGTATCTGCACCCAGCTGCCCATGAAGCAAATACTGCTTCAGCCCAGTACAATTAAAACCAATTAAACACAGAATAATTTAAAACCCCGTTTTATTTAGACAAACACAAGAGTCAGATAGGATTTATGAGCTCAGGTTTTTTGGTTGGACAGCCAATATGTACTTTAAAGCATCGCAACAAACCGAGAAGACACAGTCTTGAACAGTGTGTTGCAATAATGTGGAGAACTGCGTGAGACAGACTTTTGTAAACCAATTACTCCCCATCCACTCAGAGACAGATAACCCCCAGACAGAATTCCTTTTCATCCCAGTGCTTGGAACGATGAAGATGAAATGTGATTTTCCCTTCTAACAACCACTCCAAACAGCAAAAGAAGAAAAAGCCTGTGTTTCTCTGTTATGGAAAATAGGTCTTGGCATGCTGGAACCTCTGTATTTCTACCCCAAATGCCCTATTTTTAAAGGAATGAATAATGCAATCGTATTATCTGAGTTATGGTTTCTTTCCTGCCTCATTTGCTGTGTTAGTACAAGAACAACTGTTCTCTGCAAAAAGAGTGATCTTCAGACATCTCATCCAAAACCTTTCAAGTCACTGGGAATGAGCTGAAAGGAAGAAGTCCCACGGACCCACAGGCAGATTCCCGGCTCATTGCCCAATGACACAGAGCTGCAGTTCCATCTCTTCTCAGACAGAAAGGAAAACTCTCCTCCAGGTAGGAGGTCAACTGTACGGCATATAGTTTTCAGGTCACAAGCCAGATAGGAGAGTAAAACATGGGGCAAACAGGGCACAACTGAGTCGAAGGAGTGAATTCAGAGCAAACTCAGAGCCAGGAGACATCTTCACTGGCGAGCATCCCTGGGATTTGAAAAATCCATGTTCACCATCACCATCAGCAGAAACAGGATAACAGCAGTGGTAAGGAGTGCTCCCAAGCCCTTGAGAATTGCGACATGTGCTAACAAGCCAAACATCAGCGAGGAGTGCTTTAAAAACCAACTCAGAGTAGAATCTGGAGGGAATTAGCACAGGGCATGTGTAAAGAGAGTCACTGTTCCCATCTCCGACACCTATAATTACATCTCAAATGTGCTAATAAAATCCAGCGGCTTTTTCTCTTTGTCAATGTGCCTTAAACATGCTGCTGTGCCGCTTAGAAATGAACTTTCTTACACTTGAAATCGCCATGCAACCACCAGAAGGGAGGGCGCTGAGACCCGCACCCGGCCCTGGGCTGTCCCGCCGCAGCCTCAGAGGTGCGGGGCGTAGAAGGGGCCGAGGAAAGCGGGGCCGAGGAAGGGCGTGAAGGCGCCGGCGCCCAGCGCGAAGGGGGCTGCCGGCGGCACCAGGACGTTGGCAGCGGCGTAGGAAGGGAAAGTCTGGAAGGGCAAAGCGCCGGGACCCGGCGGGCTGGGGCTGCCGCCGCCCGTCACCGCCGCCGCCGCCGTCGGGGATGAGGATGGGGCCGCCCCGTCGGCTCCTGGGTGCTGCTTCTTCCACTTGGTCCGCCGGTTCTGGAACCAGATCTTCACCTGCGTCTCGGTGAGGCTGAGGGACAGCGCCAGGCTGAGGCGCTCGCACACCGACAGGTACCGTGTGGCACGGAACTTGTTCTCCAGGGCCACCAGCTGCTCGTAGGTGAAGGCCGTCCGCGCCCGCCGCGGTTTACCGCACCCCGGCTCGGCCCGCCGCCGCCTGCCGCCCCGCGGCGAGCCCGGCTCCTCCGCCGAGCCCGGGCGAGCTCCGGACCCGCTGCCGTCCCCTGCCGGGCCCTCCTCGTCGCGCTCGGTGCCGCTCTCCAACGCGGGGTGCGCATCTAGGCGAGATGGCGGCGCTGGTCAGAGGGGTCTGCGCACCCTCCTCCCGCACCTCCCCACAGACACCCCTCGGGTCCCGGCTCTGCTCCTCCGACACCCCCCAGCGCCATAAAATGAGAGAAATCGTTAAAACAAGATAAAGGTGAGGCGAAGCCCCCCCTCGCGCTCCCCGCTGTGCCACCGCACCCGCGGCGGGGAGGGGGGAAGCGGCGGTATGGATTTCTTACCAATTAAAAAAGAAGTTATTAAAGTCCCCCTTGTGAAGCGAAATAAATCCCCTCCTCCCTCCCACTCCTCCCCAACCCCGCGCTAATGGAGTTTCAGATTTGCGAGGGCCGGATCGATAGATGTCATCTATTAAAGGTAAGTTTTAATCGAACAATATTAGGATCAGGCCGGGGGAAGGAGGTTTGAAGTGGGCACCTGCAAGCTGCGGGCAGGAGATAGGCGGGAGTCGGTAATAGGATATCGATCAACGGGAGCTCAGGCATCCTCCGGTGGGAACGGGCTGAGCAATTACCCAGCCGGCCCGCCGGGGCAGCCCACCCCTCCATGCCTATCCCCGGGCAACGGGGACCGGGGGCAAGAGCCGGGGCGGACATGAGGATGCCTCAGGAGCCGGGGCTGACGGACGCACACCGAGAACTTTTTCCCTTCGCATCATCCAGGCTTCAAATCCAGCTCCAGCCCGCCCTTCCCCCGCGCTGCGCATTCCATCCTCCTGCGGGAGACCCGCACTGGGATCCCGCACCGGGAGCGCACCCCGAGCGACCGGGAATGGGGATCCCGTCCGCCGGCGCCTCCACCTGCTCGCCCCGCCAGCACCGGCCGGAGAAACTCGAGCGCGTTCCTACCATGTGCCTCTAGTTTATTCTTCCCGCTGCCGAGAGCAGCAGCGTCTTTTCCTACTTCAACTCTTCCCAAACTTTCCTCCCGTTCGCCGGAGCGGGGGACGCTGCCCCAGCTCCCCGCGGCCGGTTCGCGTCTCCTGCTGAATTTCTGAGGATCCAGGATGTCTAAGATGGAGAAGGAGATTTTATGATGGATGGGGGCCGCCTTGCCCCCGCGGTCCGGGCATTCCGGCATTCCCCCCCCACCCTCCACGCTTCCCGGAGACCTGCTGGCTCCCAGCGCGGAGCCGGCGGAGGCTGCGCGGGGCCGGGCCGCCTCCCGAGCCGCACGGCGGGGCGCTGGGCGCGGAGTGAGCGCCGGGGAGGAGGGTAGGGAGGGGAGGGGAAGGTGGTGGAGGCGGGGGGGGGGGGGGGATAGAGGAGGGGGCAGCGCAGCCATTGGCACGCTGCCCCCGAGCCCCCTCCCCGCCGGCTCCCTTCTTCCGTCCCTCCATCCCTCCATCCCTCCGTCACTCCATCACTCCATCACTTCGTCCCTCTGGCTCTGCATCCCTCTGTCCCTCCATCCCTCTGTCCTTCCATCCCTCTGTCCTTCCATCCCTCTGTCCTTCCGTCCTCCCATTTGTCCATCACTTCATCCCACTGTCCCTCCATTACTCCATCCCTCTGTCCTTCCATCCTCCCATTCGTCCATCACTTCATCCCACTGCCCCTCCATTAGTCCATCCCTCTGTCCTTCCATCCGTCTGTCCCTCTATCCCTCTGTCCTTCCATCCTTCTGTCCTTCCGTCCTCCCATTCATCCATCACTTCATCCCACTTCCCCTCCATTACTCCATCCCTCTGTCCCTCCATCCCTCTGTCCCTCCATCCCTCTGTCCTTCCGTCCTCCCATTCGTTCATCACTTCATCCCACTGTCCCTCCATTACTCCATCCCTCTGTCCCCCATCCCTTTGTCCCTCAGTCCTCTCATCCCTCTGTCCTTCCATTTCTCCATCCCTCTGTCCCTTATCCCTCCATCCTCCCATCCCTCTGTCTTCCCATCCTCTGTCCCTCCATCCCTCCATCCCTCCATACCAGCCTCACTGTGGCCAGGCTTTCCTGTTCCCTGCCGCAGGCTGGGTGAAAGGATGCGCCAGGGGCAGACAGGAGCTCTGGCCCCAGGGCCGGGTCCTTGGCCAGCAGAGGTGTGTCACTCACTGCTCATGGAGCCACTGTCCCCTTGGGTCCTTCTCCCACCCACACACTGACCTGCGTGCAGGCCCCAGCTCAGGAGTGGTCCTCAACCTCGTGCGACAAAGGGACAGAGAGAGGAGGGACAGCTCCTGCATCCCTCCGCTGCTCCAAGCAGACTCCAGGATCAAAGTGCTCTGCTCTTTCAGTCGGGAAATGTTTTTTAACTGTTCTCTAATTAGATAACTAGTATCTATTTTAGATTAGATATTAGGAAACAATCTTCCCTGTGAGGGTGCTGAGGTGCTGGCACAGGGTGCCCAGAGAAGCTGTGGCTGCCCCATCCCTGGCAGTGCTCAAGGCCAGGTTGGACACAGGGGCTTGGAGCAAGCTGCTCCAGTGGAAGGGGTCCCTGCCCGTGGCAGGGGTTGGAGCTGAATGAGCTTTAAAGTCCCTTCAACACAAACCAGGCTGGGATTCTATGAAACTACAGAGAGAGATGAGCAACTCTTCATTTCGGGGCAGCTCAGGGTTGGTTTGTTTCAGACCCTGGGCCAAGGGCTGGCCTGAACTGAAACTCACTCAGTGAGTAGGCAGGGAAACTGAGGCACGAAGTGCTGAAGAAGCACTTACCCCATGGGGCAGCCCCCTGACAGACCCTCCTTGCCTTGAGTGGAGATACTTCATTGTCTGTTCAACCTTGTAACTGGGACAGGGTGGGCAACAGCAGGGCCAGCCTCTGCCCTGTGCCAGTGCTGTGGCCACTGGTAGCCAGCTGTGCTTATTATAAACTTGCTGGCAATGTATTTCTGCACATCTTTATCTGCTCAGGAGGAAGCCTTTCCTTCTCCTTAGTGTCCCTGTTGGTGGTGTGAGTGAGGCTGAGGTGTGGATGAAGGAAGAGGCACTCTTTAGCTGGAGAAGGCAGCGCTGGGTGGGAATCTGCTGCTTCTGCTTTACCCCTAGGAAGAGGTGCAGGGCACAACCCTCCTCCTGTTACAGGTGACCCAGCAGAGCTGGGGTTCCTGTTTGCTGTTGCACACTGGCCTTAAGATAACAGGGAAACGAGAGGATGAGATGAAGATGTTCAGGGTGATGTAATCACAAGTAATTCATAGAATCCCAGACTGGTTTGTGTTGAAGGGACCTTTAACCTTATCCAGCTCCAACCCCTGCCACGGGCAGGGACCCCTTCCACTGCAGCAGCTTGCTCCAAGCCCCTGTGTCCAACCTGGCCTTGAGCACTGCCAGGGATGGGGCAGCCACAGCTTCTCTGGGCACCCTGTGCCAGCGCCTCAGCACCCTCACAGGGAAGAGCTTCTGCCTAAGAGCTCAGCTCAGTCTCCCCTCGGGCAGGTTCAAGCCATTCCCCTTGGCCTGTCCCTACAGGCCCTTGTCCCAAGCCCCTCTCCAGGTTTCCTGCAGCCCCTTTAGGCACTGGAGCTGCTCTCAGGTCTCCCCTTCAGGAGCCTTCTCTTCTCCAGGCTGACCCAGCCCAGCTCTCTCAGCCTGGCTCCAGAGCAGAGCTGCTCCAGCCCTGGGATCAGACTACAGACATTTCTGGTTGAGTTGCTGTGTCTGCAGGAGCTGAGAAGGTAAATTGCAGCACTGAATTCATTTGAGACGTCCAAACATCACCGGTTTAACACGTGCACACGCACCAGCACAGAAACGTGCTTGTGCAGAGGCACACATGGAATCCCCCACCCTCATGGATCAGCTTTAGCAGTCTGTTTGAAGTTGAGCCGTTTCCCAGCTCGAGCATTAAAATTCCACCCAAGTGCTGCCTTTAAATTGCTTTGATGCTAGGTGGGTTTCAACCCTGACCTGTCCTGATGGCAAGTGATGGCTGTAACAAGCTGTGGATCAATATTCATAGCGGGTGTCCTGGGCTGATAACACCATCCAAGACAATGTTCGCTATCGGTGGAGACAGCTGAGATATTGCACCATTAGGAATGTTGTTTTAAATAACCTGATCCATTTCTGGGTCTATTTAATGAATTTCACAGTTTAGATATTATCTTTAAGGGAAAGCCAGAGGCTATTCCAGAAGCAGTGATGCAAATCATTTGTGCCAAGGCTCCTTGGATTTTCTTAGAGTGCACTATAATTCCACTGCAGATCCTTATATATTCTGGGAATTGTGGCATGCTATTGATAATGTTAGCAATAAGAAAGCATTTGGACTTTATCGAGGGGGAAAACAGTATTATCTGTAAAGCTGCATCACATTTGATAACATCTTATCTGTGATTGTGAAAGTCTTTATATGGTGAGACAGTGGTTTTTTCTCTGTTGTCTGTCTGTATGAAGTAGTGGACATGGATGAGAAGACGCCATCGAGGAAGGGCACGGCCCTGTCAGCATCCTCAGCCTTCTGCTGCCCTGTGGTAGGTGCCTTGCTCCCCAAATCCTACCCTGCTGCAGCCCACCCGCCCCAACCTCACTCATGTGAAGGTGCTGCTGAGGGTCAGGAGCCCCTCTAGGAGTGACAAAACCAGGGTGGATTTTGAGGAAGACATCCCCGTGGCTTGCCACAGCCTCTGGTCCAGGGGATGTCCATCCTCAGGGACACGTCTTCCCTGTGAGGGTGCTGCGGCGCTGGCACAGGGTGCCCAGAGAAGCTGTGGCTGCCCCATCCCTGGCAGTGCTCAAGGCCAGGTTGGACACAGGGGCTTGGAGCAAGCTGCTCCAGTGGAAGGGGTCCCTGCCCGTGGCAGGGGTTGGGGCTGGATGAGCTTTAAGGTCCCTTCCAACACAAACCAGGCTGGGGTCCTGTGTGTCTGAGGTTATCAGACACCGCCCTCCTCGGACTACATTTCCCAGCAGCCCCCGCGGCTCGCTTTCTCTGCTCCGCACCTCCGTCGGGCTCGGTTCCTCCCGGCGTGCGGACCATGGCGGCCTGGTGGCGGGCGGTGCGGGGCGTGCTGCTGGACATCAGCGGGGTGCTGTACGACAGCGGCGGCGACGGCGGAGGGACGCCCATCGCCGGCTCGGCCGAGGCCGTGCGCAGGTGGGTGACAAGCGGGGCCCGGCCTGGCACTGACCCCCTCCACCGGAGGAGGCCGAGGCGCGGCCGGCGGCGTGAGGGGGGAAACACTCCAGACATGGCTCCGAACATCCACTGCGGGCCCGGCCCTGGGCTACGGAGCTGCACCAGGGGCGGCAGGATCAGCGTTACCCCCCCCGACTGCTCAGCCGCCTGTTCGCTGTGTGAAGTTGCCCAGCGAAGGGGCTGCTTTTAGGCATATTTAAGGTGGAGGGGGGGCGGCGGTTGCTGCGCTGATGGGGAAGGGAGCCCTGAGCAGCACAGGCAGCTCGTACCCTGCTTGAGTGTCTGTTTAGCCAGCAGCACGTGTAGCAGGGGGTGCACGGGAGGCCTGGCCTGCGCCCCTGGTGATCACTTTTAAGGCAGTGCCCACGCTGGCATGGTGCTGCGGTGAGTTAATTAACTTTGCTCCAGGCCAGGTTGGACACAGGGGCTTGGAGCAAGCTGCTCCAGTGGAAGTGTCCCTGCCCGTGCAGGAGCTGGATGAGCTTTAAGGTCTCTTCTATCACAAACCCGTCTGGGATTCTATGATTCTATGAAATTAGGTGGGGCTTCCTGCAGAGAACTGACACCCCAGCAGACATGGAGAGCTTCAGCTCTGCAGTTAATGATTGCTCAGCTTGTAAGTGACTCGGAAGCAAAGTATTGTCGTGGCAAGTTACCAGTGCCCACAGGCAGTGAACTCTTTCACTTGTAGCTGGGTAATGCAGTCCAGTTAACACGAGAGCAGTAACGATTGCTAAACAGCAGTGGTTTCACTTAGCGAAGTTAACTGACTGTAACTAACTAGGTTGACTTGCTGGTATCAATGCTGTTTGACCAGAGGAGCGGGATGGGGGCCAGAGGAGAGCAATGGCCACAGGGCTGTCTTTGTTTAAAGAGAGGTATTGATTCATGGGTCTGCTCTGCTGGAGGAGGGAGGTCGCAGGTTTCTGGAAGAGCCTCTGGCTCTCTGTGATGTTTCGGTAACCCACTGCAGAGCATTCAGATCTGTTTCTTGCGGGGAGTGCTGCCGTGTGTACCCCGTTTGAAAGGTACGTGTCTAAATGCTGAACCCCTGTGAATTGCTGATTGCCTTCTTGGTGAGCATCTCTGTGGCTTCTGCCTTCTGGGGCCACCCACCATGGACACACCTGTGGCAAGTGCTTTATCAAGCAGGGAAATGTGCAGCAAGAAATACTGAAATCACTAAAATTAATAATATGAGTTTAGCTAAATACGTGCCTTAACATTGGTGGAGCCACCATGGAAGAGGCAAAATTGGGGAAGATCGAATGTACAGGTGATGTACGTTGGTGTAGGATGTGTTTGATGAGAAGCTCACCACGACGCAGCTTCAGTGTGTGCTTGAGCACAGAACCCTGCCGTGTGCCGGGCTGCACCCCCAGAGCGTGAGCAGCAGCTCAGGGAGGGGATCCTGCCCCTCTGCTGCGCTCTGGGGAGACCCCCCCTGCAGCCCTGATCCAGCTCTGGGGCAGCAGCACAAGAGGGAGGTGAATCCTGTCTTCTATGGGACAGTGCTGAACGCTTTGCGCAAGCGCAGGTAGATGTTGCTCTGCCCCTTGTCAGCCTGTTTGCTGACTGCAAAGGGACAGACACAGCCTGGGTTAAACTTCCCTGGCGTTCCTGCTTGTCCCACTCAAATCCTCCTGGCAATGTTGCTTCTGCTGAGGCTGATGCCGGTGGTTTGTTGGTGGAAAAGTCTTCTGCTGTCCATCTTGCAGAGGAGCACATCTTCCCACCTGCCTTTCAGGCACTTTCTGCTGGGACATGGCATATTCCAAGTGTAGCTGGGACCTCTAGGCATGACCAACCCGAACGTAAATAACAACTTCATAATAACTGCTGGAAGAAGATCATTCCTTTAACAACCGTGACATACTCTACAATGTCAGAACCACTTTTGCCATATTATTGTTTTTTCTATGAGGTTTTTAAACTTTATTTTATGCTGTGTTGCAGGCTGGTATTAAATAACTTTTGTCTCTGCATTTGCTGATAACGTCCTGCGTGGAGGCAACATTAACTGCAACTTGTCTTACAGCAATATTAGAAATACAGTGATGAAACAGCAGTAAAGCTCTGGTCTTGGGCTAAATGTGGGATATTCTGGGCTTTTTCTTGATATCCTGGGAATGTGGCATTCATATAAGTGGCTCAGTATAATCAGTTTCCTTTGGTAGAGTTAAGCAGCTGTATTTATCTGTCTCTTAGTTTGGTTATGGTTCCAGCTCACACCATTTAAAATCTTTATTGACTCATTATCCTATTGCCTGTTGGTCATTAATTGTTGTATCTGTGTCACAGCACAGCTCGGTGGTTTCAGGCAGATGGATTCAAGCTAAAAGCATCACTTCTTTTAATGAATTCGTGTCAATTACGAAGTCATAATAGCAGATAGCTGGGAACTTTAGAACTAGTTCAGATTGCTGTGATCTTTTGTTAAGAGACATGTCTAAAACCCTTCAGTGCACATGTATAGGAGACTTAAATACTGTTTTGATCATTCATATTGCAGCTATGGACTCTCATAATATGACAGCTGACCTGTTCTCTTCAACTTGTTCTTGCGACATCATCTCCCACACCATTACAGCAGTTAACTCAGTGTAAGAACATGTAGTACACAGCAGTGAAGGTGATAAGCAAACAGTTTGATTTGCAGTGAAGCCATTTCCGCTTGTAAAAACTATACTTGCAGTATTTTCCTTGTTTTCAGCCGGATTCTGCAGTTATTGGAGTTCGTATTTGAGAGAGTTGCGATGTGATTTGTACCAGCAGAATTTGGCCAGTTGTATGTTTATGATGCCTGCAGGGGGGTGGTTCTCTCTTGTTTGCTTGGTTTTAGCAGCGGTACAGGCAGGTGGAACAGAAAAGTGACCAAAGGAGCTGGTGGACACTGAAACATCCTGACCAAGATGAGATCGGTAGCACAATCCCCAGTGCTGTAGAGACCATCCTGAGGAAAGCATCAGGAGTCGCTATCAAAGTTGATACAACTTGTAATGAAACACACAGTGTTACAACTGGGAAGGCTTTATTTATTGCTCACATATCTGCATCACTCATCAATCTAAGTGTGAAATGTCTTCAGGTTCACTCTGCACTGCCAGGGAATTGGTAAATCAGAGACCAGAAGGATGAACCACAGAGTATTTGTTGTACAGAGCAGACCATGTGTGCTCAAGTAATGATGAAGTGAATCCAGATCCTTTGTAACTCATCCAGACTATGGCAAACGGGCACCCACGTGCCTAAGGGCACTGACAACCCTGGTTTGGCCCAGAAGCCATGGTGCCAGGAATGTTATCAAATCCACCAGGGACTGCTAATGTTAACTTTAGGTGGGGGTATTGGAGTGCTGGATGACTGGAAAATCGAGGAGCAGCTTGGTAAGATAGTTTGGCTCTTTAAAACTTTTAAACCCGTAATGTTTCTTGCTTGTTTATGTACTGTGGCATATGTTTTAATGAAGTTAAATAAAACAGAGTTAAATAAAACCCATCTCTGAGTGTGTGCAGTTAACTGAAGAGGTACCATGGAGCAGATTGGAAAGCCCATGGACAAGATCAGAAAGCCCATCGGTGACTTAAAGGCTTCTTCTGGAATTAGCCTTAGCAGTGCCTCTGCGTGTGCTGTTATTGTCTTAACTGATTTACACAGCATTGACACGAGGTGAGCTATTCACTTTTTAGCTTACAAATAGCAGGGAGCTGGTCTCTTGCAAGACAGAAGGTGGTTAAACACCCATAAAAGATGTCAAGGCTCTGCTCTGTTATTTGCATTTACAACTGTGTGCTGATAGCGTTCCCATTAGCATATCCATATGAAAAGCACACAGGAGTTGGACATTTACAACATCCTGTTGTTTGGCCAGTATAGTGCATCTGTTAGCACAACTTACTACAGGGTCCTTTAAAAGAGCAGCGGAAATCTGGGGAGCAGGGAGGCTGGGGAGCAGCTGGACAGTCCTGTTGAAGTAGAATACCTGGAGAGTCTAACAAGGGGTGGGTTGGGAGGAGGACAAGCGGAACTGGAACTGTAAAGCAATTCAGCATGCAAGGGTTTAGCTGGGACAGTTGGGAGGTTACAAAGGGCCCTCTGAAAGTGTGTGTGTGACAAGGAGTAAGGAATCTTTGTTGTCACAGAAGATAAATGGAGCGTGGCTTAGCACAGTGTGTGCAGATGTTCAAAGTTTCAAGGCTTGCTGTGCCTTCAGGACATGCAATAGCAAGGGAGTAGTTCCCCCTGGAAAGAAGCTTTGAAATAAAACCACACAAACTGTTGTGCAAATATCCATTTGTTTGTCTTTGCACGTAACTCTTTGCCCTTTCTAGCCGTGGATCTCAAAGAAGGGTAGTGTCCTTTGCCCTTTGTGAAGCAGCAGATACAAAAAGGTGAAGTACTGTCATGCAGAACCAGAAGATCCAGGAGTTCATCCTCAGTGGGTGCAGTTATCACAGCTTCATCCCAATCTCTAACATTAACTGTGGCCTCAGTTTTCAGTGGCCCTTCCTAACCCGTGTTTGTGTTCCTAGTCAGCAGTGTTCATTCATTCCTTAAAATGATCTCTGTCCCTGCAGTTGTGGGGCCTCCAAGTGCTGTCTACACAAATTGCATGAGTAAGTGCTTGTGCTTTTGGAATTTAATCATCATTAGGGTCTTGAGCTGCATAATTATGTGCTGTGCAAATATTGACCAGCAAAGGATAATAGAAAATATTACCGTGATACCTACTGCCTACCTACCTAAGTGCTTGTTTGTCCACTACCTTGTGTAAACACTGATTAATCCCTGAAGTGGATGAGCAGCACTCTGCCTCGTTCCGCGCTTCACAACTTGAGGCTCGTCTCCGTTTACCACTGCAGTAGTATATTTTTTTCCCCTCGTCTTTCAAGTTTGCTGAGCTCAGCCTGGGATCTTAGAATTGAGCCTGATTCTTTGCATATCAGCAGAGATCTTTGCAGCAGCATCACCATTCAGATTCCGTGCTGTCTTGGTAAGTGATGTTCCCAGATCAAAATCACACTAAGTTTCTTGGGATGCAGCTTGGTCTTTGAGCTATTGCAATGAAATATGGGGCGCTTCCTGAAGCAGATAAGCAGAGCACCCAAGAGTGAATTCTTTTCTATAACAGAGGTGAAATGAAACCTTTTGGCAGTTTATTTTCTGAGAAACAGGGTGGTTTACGTACAAATAGATGCTGTTTGTATCCAACGTAAGAACTCGGCTGTGACAGAGAACTTGGTTTTGTCTGAAATTTGAATGGAATAAAAAAGCTACAGAGGCAAAAAACCCTGACTGCTTTTAGCACAGAATGAAAGCTATTGCAATGTGAGTCATTATATGGCAAACAGGCATATTCCAGACCTGTTCATCCGAACTGAATCCCCAAAGTTCACACTTTTTTCATGTCAGCTCCAAAGTGGAGTTACCAAGTATTTAACATCCCCCTGAGTTTCCTTGTGTTACAAAATACACCCATATGTTTGAATCTACTCAGTGCTGTGTTGCTCTGATGGAACACAGCCAGGCACTACAAGGTGAGGTGAGAAGCCCTGATTCAGTTCCTGCAGCCTGGTTAAAGCCTGGGGCTGCTAGGGGTAATATTTTAAGCTGACTTGGTAACCTGCAGCAGTTAGATGCATCTCGTTACTGAATAGAATGGACCAGAAGGGTTTTCCTTTTGGGTTTTCCTTTTGCTTTGTGCTTCCTTCCTGCAGGTTCACTTCAAAAGAACATATTTATTAAATAAGCAATTCTAGCTTTCACCCTTGTGGCATATTGTCTACAAATCTGTAGGCAGATCTGTTGATCACCCTTCTGTTAGGCAGGTGGGATGTGATTTATGGTACTGGGTGGTTTGTTCAGTAATCCTGGTATCCAGTATTTGGTGGTCAGAGAGAGGCAGCCTGTGTAGGGAATTCAGGGCAAAACAAGCTTTGTGGTAGGTTTGATGTACAACTGCCAGTATTAATTTCTACCTCTGCAGAATTCCAAATGATTGGAATACCTGAATAAAGCTTCCTGTGAGCTACAATTCGGTGATTTTTCCCAGTTTTTGCTGTTAAACAGTGTCTCAAAAGTGATGATTCCAGAATTTTTAGTTTTATAACAGTACCACTTCTTATTTCACCCTTGCCCATCCTTAAATAACATTGGCCTCTTTCCTTGCGACTCCTTCATTTGTGCCTGTTTTCATGTTCATTCATGCCTTCATTCGTGTTCAAAGGTATTGCCCTCCTATTTTTTAATGCCTTTTGGAATCCCTTCTTTGGATTCCCTCCAAGTTGTGCACTTCTGTACCTAGAAAAAGGTGAGCCATATGGGTCTGGGGAGGAAATTGTGCTTGTGAGATAGCAGATGTAGAGATGAGTTTCAGACACAGGAATCTAAGGGGGAGTGGGGGCAAAAAGTGCTGTACATAAGGATTGCTCAGGCCAGCCTCGCTATAGGGAGCAGAAAGCTGGGTCACCAGAGAGCAGCAATGATAATGAGCTTGGCTGTATTCAGACATCAGCAAGTGGAGACACCAGATCAGGGCACAAAAGCAGCATCAGGGGTGCCCCAGCAAGATTTAAGTGTTTTGGACCTACTGTAAGGGTGGCAGGCATCAGAGGAATGGAAAGGTTTTGCTTTCTTCCCCTCCCTGCCCATCTGTACAGGAGTATCAGCTTTCTCTTTTCCATGTTAGCGAAGCCCTTTCCGGTAGAAGCCAGTGACCAAAGATGGGAATTCTTATACCATGTCCTTAGTTGCTTCTGCTACGTGCAGGACAATGTGAATTTCACAAGGAATGACACCTTCCAGCCTAGATTCCAGAGCCGTTTCTTTTCCTGTTGGTGTCTTAACCTTTACATCACCTAAAAAGAACAGGTTTTGCGTTTTATGTGCCCAGAGGCTGCCCATAAAGGTTGGCAAAGGCAGTTGGTGAAGTCTGCACAAGGTCAGCCGGGATGTCTAATAATTGTCTTACCACTTTACCTGTTATGGAACAATAATGAGAGTTTTTTCATTATTTTCGGGTGAGTGAACCTGGCAGATGCTGACAGGCAGCAGATGTGTAAAGTTCGAGGTGATTTGTAAGGGACCGGCTCATCTGACGCATGGTAATTGCATTGTGGGACACTGTCACTCAGCGTCGTGTCCTGCGCCAGCGCAGCGAGGTAAAGGTCAGTTCAAAGAGCTGGTGTAGCATGAGGGGCAGCCCAGGGCTGGCATGAAAAGCCTCATCTCCATCTCTCCCCTATACCTGTGATCATAGCATGCCCCGAGCCTGGTGGGTGCCCTGGTTCGTAGAATCATGGAATGGTTTGGGATGGAAAGGACCTTAAGATCATCCAGTTCCAGCCCCCTGCCATGGGCAGGGACACCTCACCCTAGACCACGGTACCCAAGGCTCTGTCCAACCTGGCCTTGAGCACTGCCAGGGATGGGGCAGCCACAGCTTCTCTGGGCACCCTGTGCCAGCGCCTCAGCACCCTCACAGGGAAGAGCTTCTGTCTTATATCTAACTTGAACTTGCCCTGTTTCAGTTTGAACCCATCACCCCTTGTCCTATAGCTACAGTCCCTGATGAAGAGTCCCTCTCCAGCATCCTTGAAAGTTTTAGATTTAGGGATTGTGAGTGGTTGTTTTGGTCTACAGTGGGCTTAAACCCCTGCTCTGGGAAGGCTTAGGGAAAGTCTCCTTACCCACCTGTTGGTTACACTGATGTTCATCTCTCTGCTTAGAATTTGGGGCTTGGAGGTTTCTTTTGTGACTTGTTCATAGGCTGGTTTGTGTTGGAAGGGACCTTAAAGTTCAGCCCGTTCCAACCCGCTGCCATGGGCAGGGGCACCTTCTGCTAGAGCAGGTTGCTCCAAGCCCCATCCAGCCTAGCACTAGGAGTGGTATGAGCAGTCCTGTTGGAAACAGACTGGGTTTGTCTGATGGCGAACCTGTTGATGGCCCCACATGGGGAGCAAGCGATGTCTTCAGGATGTCCACATCCCCTGGACCACACAGAGTCCCTGCGCACAGAGTGCGGTGCTGCCTGTCCGTGTGCTCAGCTTGCTCTCTAATCAGGATTGATTTCTGGTGCTTCTGGAGGTTCAGTGGGATCTTTATCAGGCTGTGATGTGTGGAAGCCCTGATTGACTGGGTTTCCTGGGTGTGCCTGTGCTTCTGTAATACACATGCTGATAAACCTCTAATACCCTGAAGATCTTGATAAAATGTGTGTTGTGTATCTCGTCTGCTGTTGCCTCTTTCTTCTGTACTTGCTGGTATCTAATCCCCTGCTCTTTATCTTGCAGGACATCATTCTATAGATTTTGTCCTGTATTATTCTCCTAAAAGCCCTGCACTTACCAACACTAGAAATGGCAGTAGCTCTGCACGTGCTTCTTGAAGTATGAACCCTGGGTTAGCTCAGTTGCTCAAGGTTTCCGGTTAAGCTGGCCAGCTTAGGAGCAGTGCCCCCCATCGAGTATGAACTCTCTGTACAAAGCATCTTGACTCTGTCGGACAGAGACCTTCAAGCCATCTTTTAGTTTCTCATAGAACCCCAGTGTGGTTTGTGTTGGAAGGGACCTTTAACCTCATCCAGCTCCAACCCCTGCCACGGGCAGGGACCCCTTCCACTGGAGCAGCTTGCTCCAAGCCCCTGTGTCCAACCTGGCCTTGAACACTGCCAGGGATGGGGCAGCCACAGCTTCTCTGGGCACCCTGTGCCAGCGCCTCAGCACCCTCACAGGGAAGAACTGCCTAAGAGCTCAGCTCAGTCTCCCCTCGGGCAGGTTCAAGCCATTCCCCTTGGCCTGTCCCTACAGGCCCTTGTCCCAAGCCCCTCTCCAGGTTTCCTGCAGCCCCTTCAGGCACTGGAGCTGCTCTCAGGTCTCCCCTTCAGGAGCCTTCTCTTGTCCAGGCTGCCCCAGCCCAGCTCTCTCAGCCTGGCTCCAGAGCAGAGCTGCTCCAGCCCTCGCAGCATCCCCATGGCCTCCTCTGCCCTCGCTCCAGCAGCTCCACGTCCCTCTTGTGCTGCTGCCCCAGAGCTGGATCAGGACTGCAGGGAGGTCTCCCCAGAGCACAGCAGAGGGGCAGGATCCCCTCCCTGAGCTGCTGGTGCAAAGCCTGACCATGCAAACTGAGCGTGAGTTCTGCTGTAAACACAAGAGGAACCAGTGTTTCCCCCGTGTAGCGTTGTTAAAAGCTCTCCCTAATATTTAATCTCTTACTCAATAGTGGGTTGCTGATGTAGGTAGAGATGCAGGCTCTGCTCATGGTCTCCATGCTGGGTGTTAAGGGATAGGTTTGTTCCAGGGTGCGTGTAATTGTGCACGTACCAGTCAGTGTGACTATACTTTGGCAGAGAACTGCAGATATTAGACATACAACTTTGAAGGAAAAGGTGGCTTTTCAATGCATCATTTCTTGGTAGAAATAAATCTTTGTCTGGAGTTCTTGATGGTTTTTCCTTTGTTTGGTGTTCCAGGATATCTTGGAGACTCCTTTCCGTGTTCCTCCATAGGTCTCCCATTTGCTGACCAACTTGGCTTAATTCTTTGTAGACTTTACCTTATCCTAAGCATTTACTGAGCTCATTTGTTGAGGGAGCAATTACAGGTGGCCGCAGAGGCACGAAACAGTCCAAGATGCATCCAGACTGCTTCTGCTTTCCGAAATGGAACTGGTTTTCATCTGAATACTGAGAAGGGATTTAAATCTGTGCTATAGGGAAACAGTCATTGCTTTCACCAGGCTGACCTGTGAGGGTGTTTGGGCAAGGCAGTGCTTAGTGCTCTTCCTGGATTCATCCCATTGGCCTTTAGGAAGAGAAAGAACAGCTTCTCATTCAACAAATGTCTGCTTCAGGGTAGTTGTGCATCATGGGGTTTTTCTCCTCAGAGTGTGCAGATTGGCTTTGTATTTAGAATAAGGCTTCTTTAGCCATGGCACACTCGATGATAGTTTGTTACGTATCCAAACTCCACTGCTTTGCTTTCTAACTCCAGCCGAACGTGTGTTTGGAATAACAGATGCGGAATACCGTCATCCCCCTGTCGCACCGATTGCTCATTGTTCTGAGAAGGTCACATCATAATTCATTAACAATAATTATTCCCTGCATACCCCCTGCACTTCTTCACTCAATTGCTTCATTAACTTGTGAGTGACTCTCACGTTCACCGCTCCGATCGATGAAGATATATTTATAACGTACAAGTGGATGCTATTAGTTACAATATATTAACTGCCTAATTTAAAAGAGAAAAGCTATCTTTATGAAGGGCAATTAACCACTAAGTGTAATTGATAATTCACATCCCTCTGATTAGGAAAGACAAATAATAAGAAAGAAATGGATCACCAGTGTTATTGAAGAAGACACTGGCACGTGGTTCTAACAAGCAGAAGGGGCTCTCTGGGTCAGGACTGGAGTTCTAAGGATCCTTTGATGGAGAGCTCATCATTGGATGCGTTACCTCGAGGTGGGTTTGGTGTTTGCACCAACCGACTGGGATCATCTTCCCGAGAAAAGGAGCCCAGCGTGTTTTGGTGTCATGAGAAGCATAATTTTCCTAATAGAAAAGTCCTTTTTCATCCTAACATGAAGAAAAGTAATATTTTAATGAGAATTTATAAGCCTAGCCCCAAACTTACCAAGGTTTCTGCACCTGTATAAGCTCAGGTCCTCAAAGGTAACTGTGTACAAATTCACACTAAAACTGACCAAATTGAGGCTTTTTAATATATTTGAGGAGCTGAGTGATGCTCCCTTTGGCAAATATATATATATTATAAATCGTGATACATTTTCAATGCTTCGGATTGTCCGTGGCCCTTTGAAATACAATGGTTCTCCAAACAGCTGACCACTCATCCTTGGAGAAGAGGCCTTTTTTGTGACATCCTCACTAGATCACCACAGTTTGGGCAGGAAACAAAGAGGCAGGACTGGAATGAGGTTGCAGAGTAGTGATCCCCAGGCGCCATGTCCTCGCTCTGGCCACTTCGGGCCATGTTTTCTTCCTTTGAGAAGCCATTTACCAGTAAACATTTATTAATGAATCACTTGGAAGTGCCATATTTTTCAGGGTTACCCACCAAGTAACAGCAGAGGTGTTTTATGAGAGATTAAATAAGAGGTGTTTTATGAGAGATAACTGTAACTGAAGCCATCCCGTATCTCCATCATTTGGAGAGGGTCTTTTTGACAAGGGCCTGTGGTATCAGGCCAAGGGGAATGGCTTTAACCTGCCAGATGGGAGACTGAGATGAGTTCTTAGGCTGAAGCTCTCTGAACATTTTAGGTGTATCCTGGTCACAGTAAGAAATCCTGCTCCTGTTCTGGAATATCATCACTGCATGTTCATTGTGGTTACCCAAGTTAGGAGTGGGGCGGCGGAACTGATGCTCTATGTGTAGCTAACCCTTCTCTGCTCTCTTTCCTCAACAGGATCAAAGCATCTGGTCTGAAGCTGCGGTTCTGCACTAATGAAACCCAAGCGACCCGGGAGAAGTTTGTGAAGAAGCTCCAGGGCCTGGGCTTTGACATCTCCGTGGCTGAAGTCACTGCCCCAGCACCAGCAGCCTGCCGCATCTTGAAGGAGCGTGGCCTAAGGCCACACTTGCTTGTGCACAATGGTGGGACAACGCTGCGACAGATGCTGGGACATGGAGGGGGACAGCTCAGAGAGATGTGGGTCTGTGCGATAGAGCAGTGAGTTCCCATAGCTCGTGTGGGGAAGAGCTCCCAGATGCTGTTTTCCTACAGGGGAATCTTCTTCCTTAGTCATGAGAATGTGGAATATAACTTAGTGGTCTGGTCTGAGTGGGATCTCCATTGTGGCAGCGATAGAGTTGTGCTGGGAGGTAGCAAGTGCTCAGAGGAGTCTGCTCCTTAACCACAGTGACTGTGAGATAGGTGAGGTCTTTGTTACCATGACAGAGGTTTTAAGTTTGAAGTGTTTCCTGCTATAGAGTGTGGGTATGGAGAAAAGAGATGGATCCTGCCCTCACTGGTACCCATGTTTGCCTTGGGTCTGCTGAGACACGGGTGGCAGGAGCTAAAGTAAGGGGAGGAAATGGTTTATTTTGCTCTTTGTTATAGGACAGGTGAATAGCAGGAGCCACTCAGGAATAGAGGGGTCTGAAGAACACTTGATTAAGACTTGGATTTACTTATCTTTTTAAAGCGTTGTGTCATGGATGAAGTGAAACACAAAAATGGGGGGAAACGGTCAGTTCCAACGGGATCTGAAGTAGGGATTTGTGGTTTATTTTTTCCGTCCTTTTAGATCTTGTTCCTGAATTTGCTGACCTTGATAAAGCAAACCCAAACTGTGTGGTTATTGGAGATGCAGCAGAGAACTTCACCTATGCAAACCTTAATGAAGCTTTCCGAGTTCTCATTGGGATGGAGAAGCCTGTTTTGATCTCCCTTGGAAGAGGGTGAGTTCAGCATCATTTCTTCCTCAAGTCTCTACAGCTTTTGATCTGCCCCCGGTGTCTTTGTAGTTAATGGAGGCCAGATAATTGTGTGGGCATTCACAGTACCAACTTCTAAGCAGTTATCTATGCGTCTGGACTGGGAGGCTGATCTGCTCAGGTATCTGTGACTGAACAGTCCCCGGTGGGTCATTCAGTCAATTTACCTGTCCCAAGTCACTTACTTGTGGCCTTTCTAGGGGTGTAAGGGAAAACTGAGGTGATCACAGTGGAACAGGTCTCTAGAAGGTGGTATGGATGCTCGCCATGAGCCACAGTTCAGCCCTGTGCTGATGCTTCCTGACCTTGCCATGCCAAATCCTCCAGTTGACTTTGAAGATACTCATCAGTAGGGTCTGTGCTGCTACAGCCCTGGGTGAGCATCTCTTGAATATCAGCTCTCAGTGGTCTTCTTTCTGCAGACAGTGCAGAGGAAGCACTTGTGTGGATGTGTTTCGTTGGCTTCTCGAGGGTGAGGGAGATAGGTGTTCTAAGGAGGAATTATAGCAGCTTTTAGAGAAACTGGAGATGCTCTGGTGTATGAGCACAGCAAATGGCAGCCTCCAACCTTTTAAGGTGAGTGTTTAAGAGTGAGCTAGACCTGGATGAAACAATCCACATGTTTGCAGGTGGCAGTGGAGGTGTTAAATAGAATCATAGATCCTAGGTTGGAAGGGACCTCAAGGATCATCTGCTCCAGCATTTAAAGAGCTGTAGTTTGTAAGCCACCAAGAAAAGGACTTTTCTTGTTTTCAGAGCAAGTCTAAGCGCATCTTAAAATACCCCGTAGAAATCGTGCAGAGTTTGGATTTTGATGTGTGCAACCCCCAAGTGAATGAGGTCAGTAGGATTACAGGCACTGCTTATCTTGTCTTTGCCCTTGCAAGATCTCAGAATGAGAACTGTTGTCTGAACTGCTGCCTGTAGCCATGTGTTCCTGTCTGAACTGAAAATAAATGAGTTTGATAGTGACAGAAACCTAAAGCTGACGAGAAAATCCAACAAGCCATGCTTGGATAAAGTGCTGTTGATGTCGATTTGGGATGCGGTTTAATCTTCCAGCATCCAGAAGTTACTAATTGTGAGGAGGAGCAGGTGATCCAAAATTGCTCTGTTTCAGCCAACAGCCAGGTTTATTCTTCCAGGTTCAAATCCTGCCCATATTTGTAGCGGTTGAGTTGTGATGCTGGTTGTGGCTAACAGCCTGTGTGACCTAGATGACATCCTGCTCTTTGGGTGGTGCTTAAAGATTCTATCTCTGAAAGCTGGTGTTAACATCGCTGCAGGTTGACTCATATGTGTGAACACGCCAGACATAAGGGAGCACTTTTGTGCTGGTGGCTTGAGAATTGCTGTATGAGAGGAGCATGAATCACAGAGTCACAGAATCCCAAGGGTTGGAAGGGACCTCAAAAGATCATCCAGTCCAACCCCCCTGCAAGAGCAGGGTAACCTACAGTACATCACACAGGAACTTGTCCAGGCGGGCCTTGAACATCTCCAGTGTAGGAGACTCCACAACCCCCCTGGGCAACCTGTTCCAGTGCTCTGTCACTCTTACAGTAAAGAAGTTCTTCCTGATGTTAACGTGGAACTTCCTATGTTCCAGCTTACACCCATTGCCCCTTGTCCTATCACTGGATATCACTGAAAAAAGCCTAGCTCCATCATCCTGACACCTACCCTTTACATATTTGTAAACATTGATGAGGTCACCCCTCAGTCTCCTCTTTTGCAAGCTAAAGAGACCCAGCTCCCTCAGCCTCTCCTCATAAGGGAGATGTTCCACTCCCTTAATCATCTTTGTGGCTCTGCGCTGGACTCCTTCAAGCAATTCCCTGTCCTTCTTGAACAGAGGGGCCCAGAACTGGACGCAATATTCCAGATGCGGCCTCACCAAGGCTGAGTAGAGGGGGAGGAGAACCTCTCTTGACCTACTAACCACTCCCTTTCTAATGCACCCTAAGATGCCATTTGCCTTCTTGGCCACAAGAGCACATTGCTGGCTCATGGTCATCCTCCTATCCACCAGGACCCCCAGGTCCCTTTCCCGTTCACTACTTTCCAGCAGGTCAACCCCCAACCTGTACTGGTACATGGGGTTGTTCTTCCCCAGATGCAAGACTCTACACTTGCCCTTGTTAAATTTCATCAAGTTTCTCCCCGCCCAACTCTCCAGCCTGTCCAGGTCTCGCTGAATGGCAGCACAGTCCTCTGGTGTGTCAGCCACTCCTCCCAGTTTTGTGTCATCAGCAAACTTGCTGAGGGTGCACTCAGTTCCCTCATCCAGGTCATTGATGAAAATATTAAACAGCACCGGTCCCAGCACCGACCCCTGAGGAACTCCACTAGTCACAGACCTCCAGCTAGATTCTGCGCCATTGACCACAACTCTCTGCCTTCTTCCTTTCAACCAGCTCTTGATCCACCTCACTGCCTGATCATCGAGCCCACACTTCCTTAGCTTATCTATGAGGATGCTGTGGGAGACAGCATCAAATGCCCTACTGAAATCAAGAAAAGCCACATCTACCGCTCTGCCATCATCCACCCACCTAGTTACTTCCTCATAGAAGGCTATAAGGCTGGTCAAACATGACTTCCCCTTGGTAAAACCATGTTGGCTGCTCTTAATGACCCCCTCATCCTTGATATGTCTAGAGATGAAGCCAGGAGAGTTTTTATTTGCTAATACAGAAACTCTGCCAATGTTTGAAAACAGCTGCAATGCACAAACTCCACCCAAACTATGTTGGAGATGGGGGTAGATGTTCCTCTGGCCATGAGTAAAGTGTGGTGGCCATGAAGACCTCGAGAGAGCCCAAGGATGTACTGAGAAATGGCTGGGCTGGTGGGTAGAGCAAAGACCTGCAAACACAACTGAGCTTTTGAAGTGACAGATCAACTGCTTGGACAGTTTGAGTATCAAAAGGCATGCTTAGTTACTGTCTGTACGTTAAAGGCACGTTTTGAGCTCCTGCTTCCACATGCAGGGAAAATCCAGTCAGGGAATTTGAATGTTCTCCTGAAAACAATGCAGTTTTCTGAGATTTTAACAGGAGGTTATCAGTGCCAGTGCTGGATAATGACAAATCCCAATGGCTTGGAAGCGGTTATTCTTACCTGTTGGGCAATGTATAGGGATGCTGGGGACGGACTCTTCGTCAGGGACTGTAGTGACAGGACAAGGGGTAACGGGTTAAAACTGAAACAGGGGAAGTTCAGATTGGATCTAAGGAGGAAATTCTTTCCTGTGAGGGTGGTGAGGCACTGGAATGGGTTGCCCAGGGAGGTTGTGAGTGCTCCATCCCTGGCAGTGTTCAAGGCCAGGTTGGATGAAGCCTTGTGTGGGATGGTTTAGTGTGAGGTGTCCCTGCCTATGGCAGGGGGGTTGGAACTGGATGATCTTGAGGTCCTTTCCAACCCAAACTATTCTATGATTCTATAATGTACGGGTTTAAAAACACTGTACGTGTTTTGTTTGAGGAAACTGCAATGACAGCTTGGTTTCAGTGGTTCAATAGACTGCAAGGGGTGTGAAACCCCGTCTTAGTTTGTGGGTTATTGATCTGGATGGGTAGAACTTCCCAGAGAGAAGGAGTGTGGCCTTACTTGGTGCTTATGCTCTGATCCTACAACATGGGCGAAAAATCCTTCCTGTTTCTCAGTTAGGAGAATGAGGAAAAGATGTTGGGCCAACAGCAGGATGGTTAATGCATGTAAAATAACCAAGGTTTGTGTTAGGAAACAAATCTTTAGGATTTGCAATGTGTTCAATGCAAAAATGCCTTTGTACCCTGTGCATGTAACAGTATACCTTTAGTTGGTCGTTCACTGATGTAGACAGCTCTGAAAGAAGTCCCTGTTACTTGTTCGAAATGTTAGTTTTCATTTGCAAACACAGATTTGTGGGTATTCTGAGCTCAGTTTTTGCAATGAGCGTTTATTTTATGTAAATATTGATCATTTTATTTAAATATTGATCATTTAGGTAATGTGAGCATGAGTTCTGCATGGGTTACCCCGGTTAGGTATCTCTGACTCGAAGAAGGGCGTTATAACTTGGATGAACAGTTTACCTAGTAAAGAAAGCAGTCTCATTCATGCAAAGGGCCATATGCAAACCCCAGCCACAAACCAGCTTCACTTTTAAGGGGCAGAATCAGTGTCGTTGGGTGGACCTTAACAAGGTGCCTTCCTTGGGCAAGTCCATTCGTTTTGGTTCAAGTCTGAGTTCATCCCATAGAAAACAAAGGTGTCGGAGCCACTGAAGCAGAATGCCCTCCTCCCGAAAACGGAGTGATTTACATTTAGCATCTGTTTTGGGCTGAGAGTGGGAATTGGCTTTGTAATTCCTTCTGTCATGGCACTGTCAGAAAATTAAGCTGTTTACGCTGGACTGTAGAAGGTTAATGGCTGTTCTAGCAAAGGTCAAGTGGCCATTTGAAAGGGAGGCAGTGCTGAATAATGGGAAATGGCAGAAAGATAAGGCATCAGATCTTAACTGACTGCTCATCCTGCCTGTTTCCCTGTAGTATAGAAACCTGTCTTTACTCTGATCAGGAAAGCTTGGAAGAGCTGCCTTAATGTGGGTTGCTGTTCCAGAAAAGCACTATGAAGATACTAATTTTATGAGCTTTGTGGCAATAGGAATGTTTTTAGGAGGGACAGATTTAACTTGGAGGGCTTTCTTAGTCCCTGGCTTTCCTCATCTGGAAGACTGGTGACAAGCAACGATGCTCAGCTCTTCGGAATGAAAGAATGAATCCTGGAATGGTTTTGTTTGGAGGGGACCTTAAAGCTCACCCAGTTCCAACCCCTGCCACGGGCAGGGACCCCTTCCACTGGAGCAGCTTGCTCCAAGCCCCTGTGTCCAACCTGGCCTTGAGCACTGCCAGGGATGGGGCAGCCACAGCTTCCCTGGGCACCCTGTGCCAGCGCCTCAGCACCCTCATAGGAAAGATTTCCTTCCTGATATCCAATCTAAATTTGGGGTTCTCTTCCAGATACACTGAAAAAGATGCTGCAGCTGCTGGTTGGTACCAGCCATCATCTTGTATCTGCCAAGGGGTCTCTGTTGCTGATTAAAGGAAGAGCAATGTAACTGCTGTCCTCTGGAAGCAGCTAGTCCCTGTGCAGTAAAATACAGGCCAAGTTCAGCCTTCACTTAAGGTAGTTGAAATCCTTGATATGACTTAGTTGAAATCCCTTTGAACCAGTGGAGTCGTGTCCTGGGTGCCAGATGGGCATCTGGTCTGAGATCTTTTCCCCAAGCATTGCACATTACTGAGCCTGTCCTTTAACTTAATTCCTGGCGTTAAATTAAGGCTCCAGAGTTTCTGATTACTTGGACTTTTTGTTGCAGCCATATGGACATCTGTATAGGCCCAGAAAGCATAAAATGTGGGGTTTTGTATTTAACTGCCAACCTTTTCATTTCATTGGGACTTTATCACTTTCATTTCCAGACGCTACTATAAAGAAACCGATGGTCTGAAACTTGATGTTGGAGCATATATGAAGGCATTAGAGGTATTTTATAGCTTGAATTATGCTTACTTGCACACCTTGTTAAAAGAGTAACTGGGATAAATACGGGTCATCTTCTGTAATTACTCACCTTGGTGGAGGAAAGGTTCCACAGATTGGAACTCATTTGCTGCATTCGAAAGGCTGGTGGATTCTAAAGGTGGATTCGTTTGTTCTCTGGCTTTGCTCAGGGGTTTTTCCGTTTTACTTTAAAATATGAACTTTTACCATGTGGTGGTACCTTTGTATGAAGTGAGGCCCTTGAAGGAAGGAGTCAGGAAAGAAAAGCATGGAATATCATCTGTAAGGTACACTGAAGGACCGTTTCTTGTTTGGTGTAGCGTTAACACAGCCTTTGCCCTTAACAGTCAAGAGCAAAAGGCCCTTATTCAGCAAGATACTGAAGGGCAAACCTGGTTTTAAGCCTGATTAAGTCTGTGCAGAAGTGGAACCCAATAGCTAAGCCAGTCTGAGAGAAGGAGAGAGGGAGAGAGTCATTACTCTCCCTTTTATAGGCTTGCAGAGAGATGTAAAATAGTACATGGCGAATGCAGAGAATAAAGCAAAATAGGGTACTGGACAAGCACAGAGGATAGTGGAGATAAAGTATGCTTGCAGCATATTCATTTGTACCTCTGAGTTTTGGAGGTTTTGCCTTCCAGATAAGTTTAGGTTTATAATGGTCTAGGGACAAGCTAGAAACACCTTTTCCAGCCTAGAACTGATGCTTCTTTGCAGGAAAACAACCTCAAATCTGGGTGGTCACTTGAATCTTAAATAATAGGCTGGGTGGTTGAAGAAACCCTTTACAATCTTTTAAGGCCCTCCAGCACTTTTGATCATTTCATATGAAGGATATTTGCTGTTTCTTTAAGAGTGATGCTCTTAAAAAATGGGAGCTACTGGAACAGAGTCTCTGAGCTCTCATGAGGGAGAATGTAAGAGCTTTGTAACTTGAGATTGTTCAAGAGGACTTTCTCTCCTGCCAGAGCACATGAAACACTTGTGTTATCCTGATTCTCTGATACTCACCTTCACCCACTGTATTATTGAAGGGCAAAATCAATAATCACATACTTTATATACTTTGGGGGTTGGAACTAAATGATCTTAAGGTCCTTTCCAGCCCTATTCTATACAATTGACTGGAGTTACGGGGTTGAAAATTGCTTTTCTGACCAGCACGTTTTGTGTGCGTCCCTCTCCTTTTCTCCAGTACGCTTGTGATGTTGAAGCTGAGGTGGTGGGGAAACCAGCAAAGCCGTTTTTTGAGTCAGCCTTAGCAGAAATGGGAGTTCCACCGCAGCAGGTGAGTTTCTGGTGCTCTGGCCCCTGGCTGTGCCATGCAGGTATGCTCACTGATGCGTTTTCTCTGGTTTGCTGGCTGTCACGCAAAGTTATCAAAGAAGCGGAAGGGAATGTGGCCAGTGTGTTACACATGGTGCAGAGAAATACTCATACGTGGGATCTCCCTATGAACGACTCCAGAAAATGTAAGGAAGAGGGAACTGCTTGACAAAATGCTTCAGAGGGAAAAAAACCCCAAATACGTTTGCCCATTCTGTTAGATAACACGAAGCAGACGAAAGGGAACTGGCAGCCAAGAGGGTAGATGCTAGCAGGTGGGGACCTGTTGCATTTCTTCTGCCCTGTTCATGCTTCCTACCCTCCTGAAAGGCATGCTGTGAGTTTCTCTGCTTGCTTTGAGGGTTCTTATTGCTTGCCTGCTATTTCCCTTTTCATTTCCTCTGTCTGTCTCTGCTCTGACTTGTGCTCTCCATCCCTCTACCCAGTTTAGACTCTTGTATCCGTTCTCTGCTGTGGCTTCTCCTACTTGTACTCATGTTGCACTTTGTAACTCACCTTCCTCCCAAACCTTATAGTTCAATAGAACATGCACTTCTGTTGTGAAGTTCCTATATTTGGAGACTAAAGAAAGCAATGCATAAGAGTAAAAGTTAGTTTTCCCAAGGAATTATGGAAGATGTTGATGAGAGGTGCTGCTATGCGTGGCATTCCGCTTGGCAACTAGAGGCTGCAATGTGGTGGATGTGCAGCCAAAATGTTGCTTATTCCCTTTGGTGTCACACTGACTACTTAAAAGAGAAAGGTAGACGTAAAATGCTTTCTAATTTAGGTGAGTGGGGAGCACTGACTGACTCAAAACCTCCTGCTATGTTGATGGATTCATCCAGTGCGTGATGCTCCCTGGCTGCTTAGTACAGACCGTTCCCCCCCCGTCCCTGTAGCTGTGGCCAGATCTTCTTTATTGATTTGTTGTTATGTCACACAGGACATGAGGATGAGGATGAGATGACTCCCAGGCAGCAATGAATTACAACATAATAATTCCATCAGGGGGTTTTGGTGACATTATAAACCACCGGAGTGAAGTTTGGGTGGCTTCTAGGTCCCTAGAGCCCGGAGATGAAATTATGGCCCTGTAATTCAGTACGTGCTTGGGTTTTACTTTATAATAGAAAGGGGAGATGGAAAAGACCTAGTAGGCCATATAAATCATCTCCTTCTTTGTGCAGGAGTGTTCCCTGCTCCAGGTTATTAATGTTTTGTCCAGTTTGCTGTGAGCCAGACAGCTGGGCTTCTGTCAGGACCTTAGGGACAGTGGTCACAGTGGAGTAGGTCTTATGGGCCCTTTTAAACTGCATCTCATTTCTAGTTTTACTCCCGGTAACAACCACAAAAACTGCTTGGCATCCTGGATATCTGTTCCCTCTGATTATCTCCAGACTTGTTACCATTACAGTAGTTGTCTCTTACTAAGCTGTGTGTTTAGCTCTCAAGGTTTCCCTTGGGATTCAGTCCCTCTGCACCCTGACGCCCTGCAGTGATCCCCTTGTTTGTCGGTATCTTTCCAGTAACAAGATTGCTCAGCCTGAACACGGTATCCCGGGTACAGCCACAGCAACTCTTCAATCCATTCATCCAACCCACAAACCAAGGAGTCCATTTCAGACAGAGTAACACTGGGATAAGTAGTAGATGGAGAAAAGAACACAGGAAAAAAAGCCCCACAGAGCTCAGCCCTTAGCTACTCTTTGTGCATGAAGGGTCATGTTTCCTTCCTGCTTGTACTAGAAATGAGTAGTATACAGGAGTAGGAAGGAAGCTGTGGCTGCCCCATCCCTGGCAGTGCTCAAGGCCAGGTTGGACACAGGGGCTTGGAGCAAGCTGCTCCAGTGGAAGGTGTCCCTGCCCGTGCAGGAGGTTGGAACTGATGAGCTTTAAGGTCCCTTCCAACACAAACCAGCATGGGACTCTATGTTATTTATGAGTTTTCTATCCCTGTGACCCTGCATAGCAGCATTCGTTGCCCTTTTCCATAGGCAGGATGGTGCTGTTGTCCTCAGACACTGTTACAGCAGGACCATATTAGCGCATGGCGCCAAGGGAGGGCATCATCACAGGGATGTGACAGGGCACCACGACTCCTGTCTCAAAAACTTAGCCCCAGGAAGCAGATTTGATTGAATGCATCAAAACTGGCAAAACCAGTCCCATAGGGTGAGCTTCAGTGAGTGGTTGCCATCGACTGCAGGAAGATTTGGTTTGGGTACATAAAAGCAGTAAAAGTCCCCAGCAGAGACTATTTGTTCATTGCCTGCTGTTTGCCATAGTGCTACTGGAGACTAACTTTGTATTTTGACAGAGGTTTTTCTTTTCCTATCTAGTTTCTGGTGTTAAATGCCATCAGTTTGTTGTAGTAATACAGCTAGTCTGTAGGTGTGATATTTTGTATTCAGAGAGATTGGAGATGAAGGGAGTGTGTGCCTAACCAGAAGCAGCACAGCAGCCACCACTGCCTAATGGCACCAGTCACTCCATCCTTTGCCTAAGGAAAAAACCTGGATCAGGATGCACGTGTGTAGGAGGAACAAATTACAGCAAACTACCTTGATTCTAACACCTTTTCCTAACTTTGACTTCTTGCTCTTGCAACTTTAGTGTTCTTTGAGAAGCATTTGCAGGTTGTTTTAGTTTGTCATACATAATAATAGGAACTCGGTATATTCAGTTCAATAAATTCCATAGTAATGCACTGCAGTAGATTTTAATCTGTCTCCTGAATGAGCTCTTTACTCCTCTGCATTTGTAATGATATGACAAGGGCTGGTTTTACTTGCCTTTGCTTTCAGAAAATGCTTGCCAATGATTTATTCCACTTGTGGAATGCATTTAATCCATCATTAAACCATTTGAGGTGGGCTGTGCTTTTGAAAGCATATTACAGTTTTCTTTCACCTGCCTTTTAATGAAGAATACCCTTTTAATAAAGCTGTAATTCCAGACAGTGGCAAATCTCCCATTTCTCAAGCTGCTTCAATCAATAAAGTTATCACCAGTCATTTCCCTTGATAACTGCTTCTTTCCAAGGCCCTGACTTTGCCTTCTGCTGCTGAGATGTTTTCAACCTGCACTTAGAATAGAAGGAAGTCCCCAAAGTCCAATTTTCATTTTAACCTTTCCTCAATGGCCTAGAAATAACAGATTGACAGTATTACTTTAATAGATTGGAAATTTAAACCTCTTAGAGGTAACCAGACCTATCTGCTGCTTCGGTAGTATGACAAAGAATAACACGTCTTAAAGGTTACCGAAATGCCTAATTCATGTGTTTTAAGGCAGCTGTAACAGTGGATGATTTTTACAGCTTTATAATAAAACCTAAATAATGTTGAGGTTCTGGTAGTTTTATATAATCATAAAAAGTTCTCTGTGTAGCAAATGGTCCTGGTTTAATGGGAGTTATGGCAGGTCATGCTGGAGTGCATAAACTACACGTAGTTAAGCAATTCCCATTCCTGCCACCTGCAAGTCTCGCTTGGGAGTTAGTGGGGCGTGAGAGCAGAAGGAGGTCACCCCGAGAGGGGCATCAGCATCCCCTCCTTGTTCCCTGGCTACCACAAGGGAAGGTTTTCCAGCCCCAGAACAAGTGGGAAGTGGCCAAGGGAAGTTTTAAGCTCGGAGTCCTGCTGCAAGCACATTGAAACCCATCTGGTCCTGCAGGCTGTGGAAACCTGCCCTGGAGGGTTAATGTATTTCTGTGTTTTACCTGCCTTGTTGTGCGTTTTCTCCCATCACAAGCATCAAGCCTTTGCGTGTTTGATGTAGTTCCAAGGCAGAAACACAATTAACAGTAATACAGGATCCTGAAGCCTAGGAGATTACCAGCTGGCCCAGGAATAGGGAGAAAAGAGAGTGCATTGTACTTCTTGTGTAAAGGGGTTTAATACATTAATGAAGTTTATACCCAAAAACTTTATTTCCTTATGTCCCTGGCACATTTAGCTGAAGGTTATTAAGTCTCTAGCAAGAGTCTGTTTAGGTATAAATACATTTGACTCTAGAAGCATTCCTTTAGTGAGAGGTGTCCCTGTCCATGGCAGGGGGGTTGGAACTGGATGATCTTGAGGTCCTTTCCAACCCTAACTATTCTATGATTCTATGATTCTTGTGTTAAATAGTCTGTTGAAGTTGGCACACTCTCTGCATCCTCTGTAGCCTTCAGCATCCCACATATCATACCTGAGCTTGTCCAAGTAAACACGGAGCCTGGCTGGAGAATACAGGATGTCTTTATCTCTCTGCCTCATTCCTTTCCTTACTCCACGGTTCCTTTTCTGATCACTTATTTTTCTGTGATTTTAGTGAATACCAAACCTCTTGTTTGCACCCAAAAAACACCCCAAGGTTCCCATTCACCACCCTAAAGCATCTCTGAAGCTTTATTAGTGTTGCCTACTTCTGTGCATGAGAGGAATCAGTCCCCACCTTCACTCAGCTCTGGGTCTGTGGCCCAGACCACACCAGTCAGATTGCTGACTGTGATGGTGATGAAGCCTTGGGTGGGATGGTTTAGTGTGAGGTGTCCCTGCCCATGGCAGGGGGGTTGGAACTGGATGATCTTGAGGTCCTTTCCAACCCGAACTATTCTATGATTCTATGGTGATCTCTGTGCCACAGATGTTTGTCCAGTGGGGATTATACTGTGCCTTCCCACCCCCAAATTCTTGGAGGTCCTGTTCATCTCCTCCATTAGCACTGTCAGTCGGAGTTGAGTTTGATGGGGAGTCTTCAAGAGCGGTGGCTTCACTCAGCTTTGGCATACGTGTGCTTTCTTTACTCCATGTGTACAACCACACACACCACCTCTCACCAGATATAGGGGCTAGGAAGGTATAAATTACACTCATCTTAATTCTTTGATGATTTGCTTTAAACTGGAGAGATTGTTTCACTTCATTTCTGGCCTTTTTTAGTCAAGTTTTAGCTGATCTAAAAGACGTAACTTCCATGGACTAACTGATCAGCTTAATGGCGTGATCCCTGTAAAAATCATGAACGCAAACGGGCATCTTTCCATTCTTGCTCTCAGTGGCTATGTGACCTTTCAGTTTTATCTCTTTTCTCTCTCCTCTTACCATATTGCAGTCGGAGGGGAAGTTAAACCCAGGTTTGACAGGTAGGGTTTTTTCATTTCCCTCGGCAGCGCACCTTTTGACCCCTATCTTCTTGCCAATGATTTTTTAAATCCTAAATGATTTGGGAATAATTGCTCCTCCTTTAGTGATTATTGCCCTTCACCGATAGTAAATCTGTGAAATCCCTGGGGGCTGGAGTACACGTTTGTGTGCGGATGCCACAAGCTGGCCTGGACAAGCATCGCTGCTCATCGCTGCTCACAGAGCTGCCAGGACTCTTGCAGGAAAACTTGCCCAGACAAGGGAAATACAGCCCCAAGGAGCAAGGAAGAGCTGCTCTGCCCCGCTCTGCCCTTCCCTGTTTCCAGAGGAAATCCAGTTTTAGGGTATTGAGAACCCAGGAATGAAGCTGGCTTTGCTTCAGGAATCTCATCCTGAACATCTGGGTTCAGGAAGGGCAGAGAGCAGCTCTGCTCCTGGGTGCTCTTCCCTGTCCCCCCTGGGGAGGTGTTAGAAGGAATTGTATAAGAAGAAGGGATTCTAAGCTATTAAAGCCAGGGGTTGAGAATGACTGTATATCTCAAAGCATCTTGGAGGTGAGTTGGCAATGGGAGTTGGAATCCCACTGCGTAGGAGCAGTGTTGCCGGGTTCTTTGCAGCTCTGCACGTAACAGTGGGATTATTGTGTTTTCCTCATCTGTATATGCATGCTTTATTTACTGGTGACTTAAAATTAACCCGTCATAGAATCCTGGAATGATTTGGTTTGGGAGGGACCTTAAAGCTCATCCAGTTCCAACCCCCTGCCATGAGCAGGGACACCTTCCACTAGAGCAGGTTGCTCAAAGCCCCATACAACCTGGCCTGACAAGACATGCTTCTTCTGGGCAGAATGGAGCAAGGGTGGCCTTGTATAAACTATTTCAAAATAGACTGCTTCAGCGTGGTACTGGACAAATGAGCCTTGACTTGAGAGGGCATCCTGTTAACATCCCATCACCTGAGGGGTGATCATAGAATCATAGAATAGTTCGGGTTGGAAAGGACCTCAAGATCATCCAGTTCCAACCCCCCTGCCATGGGCAGGGACACCTCACACTAAACCATCCCACACAAGGCTTCATCCAACCTGGCCTTGAACACTGCCGGGGATGGAGCACTCACAGCCTCCCTGGGCAACTGATTCCAGTGCCTCACCACCCTAACAGGAAAGAATTTCCTCCTTAGATCCAATCTAAACTTCCCCTGTTTCAGTTTTAACCCGTTACCCCTTGTCCTGTCACTACAGTCCCTGACAAAGAGTCCCTCCCCAGCATCCCTATAGGCCCCCTTCAGGTACTGGAAGGCTGCTCTGAGGTCCCCACGCAGCCTTCTCTTCTCCAGGCTGAACAGCCCCAACTTCCTCAGCCTGTCTTCATACGGGAGGTGCTCCAGTCCCTGATCATCCTCGTGGCCTCCTCTGGACTTGTTCCAGCAGTTCCATGTCCTTTTTATGTTGAGGACACCAGAACTGCACACAATGCTCCAGGTGAGGTCTCACAAGAGCAGAGCAGAGGGGCAGGATCACCTCCTTCGCCCTGCTGGTCGCGCTCCTTTTGATGCAGCCCAGGATCCGGTTGGTTTCTGGGCTGTGAGCGCACACTGCAGCCAGCTCATGTTCATTTTCTCATCGTTCAGCACCCCCAAGTCCTTCTCTGCAGGGCCGCTCTGAATCTCTTCTCTGCCCAGCCTGTAGCTGTGCCTGGGATTGCTCCGACCCAGGTGTAGGACCTTGCACTTGTCGTGGTTGAACTTCATAAGGTTGGCATCAGCCCACCTCACAAGCGTGTCAAGGTCCCTCTGGATGGCATCCCTTCCCTCCAGCGTATCAACCGGACCACACAGCTTGGTGTCATTGGCAAACTTGCTGAGGGCGCACTCAATCCCACTGTCCATGTCAGCGACGAAGATGTTAAACAAGACCGGTCCCAACACCGATCCCTGAGGGACACCACTCGTTACCGGTCTCCAGCCAGACATCGAGCCATTGACCACAACTCTTTGTGTGCTGCCGTCCAGCCATCATCATCCCTCACATGAGCAGTATTACAGAACTACATAGAAGATACTCTGCTCTTGTGAGACCTCACCTGGAGCATTGTGTGCAGTTCTGGTGTCCTCAACATAAAAAGGACATGGAACTGCTGGAACAAGTCCAGAGGAGGCCACGAGGATGATCAGGGACTGGAGCACCTCCCGTATGAAGACAGGCTGAGGAAGTTGGGGCTGTTCAGCCTGGAGAAGAGAAGGCTGCGTGGGGACCTCAGAGCAGCCTTCCAGTACCTGAAGGGGGCCTATAGGGATGCTGGGGAGGGACTCTTCGTCAGGGACTGTAGTGACAGGACAAGGGGTAACGGGTTCAAACTTAAACAGGGAAGTTTAGATTGGATCTAAGGAGGAAATTCTTTCCTGTGAGGGTGGTGAGGCACTGGAATGGGTTGCCCAGGGAGGTTGTGAGTGCTCCATCCCTGGCAGTGTTCAAGGCCAGGTTGGATGAAGCCTTGTGTGGGATGGTTTAGTGTGAGGTGTCCCTGCCCATGGCAGGAGGGTTGGAACTGGATGATCTTGAGGTCCTTTCCAACCCTAACTATTCTATGATTCTATGATTCTAAGATAGATTGGGCTGGTACTGGTATATGTAATCTTGCACACTGCATCTGATGTGTTACTCAAAAGAGGAATTAGTCATTATCAGCTGAAGCTGTTCCAGATGTACTTGCTCATAGCTCATGGTTTATAAATGCTTTCAGAAAATCTTCTGTTCAGCTGCAGCATTAGGTATATCCTGAGATTTCCTTTACATGCCGGGTAATATGGGGAAGAAGATTATGGTGTAATTAGATGATTAATAAAAATAGCTCTGGAGCTTAAGTGTTTTTACACTTGTTCAGTAGGTTTGATTTAGCCCTGCCCAGCAGACTGCTTGCAGAGTGGGAACTGAAGTGTAGGCAACACAGAAGATGAGCTGGTTCTTCTATGGTTGCATTTTATGTAAAAAGGACTGTAAAAAAGAGGACCTTAAAGCTCCTCCAGCTCCAACCCCTGCCACGGGCAGGGACCCCTTCCACTGGAGCAGCTTGCTCCAAGCCCCTGTGTCCAACCTGGCCTTGAGCACTGCCAGGGATGGGGCAGCCACAGCTTCTCTGGGCACCCTGTGCCAGCGCCTCAGCACCCTCACAGGGAAGAGCTTCTGCCTGAGAGCTCAGCTCAGTCTCCCCTCGGGCAGGTTCAAGCCATTCCCCTTGGCCTGTCCCTACAGGCCCTTGTCCCAAGCCCCTCTCCAGGTTTCCTGCAGCCCCTTCAGGCACTGGAGCTGCTCTCAGGTCTCCCCTTCAGGAGCCTTCTCTTCTCCAGGCTGCCCCAGCCCAGCTCTCTCAGCAGGGTTGATATTAGATGGTCTTTAAGGTCCTTTCCAACCCAGATCATTCTATGATTCTATAATCATCACGTTACATTGTGCAGAACTGAACAGATGAGATTTTACAGTGATTTCCCAAACTGCTGCATCAACCTGAGAATGGGTTGGGATCAAGCTCAGCAACTTACACATCTTGGTGGTCACGATCTGAAGCTTGTAAGTGGCTTTTAGAATACCAGTTTTAGGAATTGTTTAAAAAGATAAGCTTAGTTTAAACCACTTGGAGCATGACATAAGTGGGCCGTTAGGACCAGCATAGGCCTAACTTCCTGAAATTCACCATTCCCTTTGAGCCGCGTGCCAGATCACTTTGATTTATGTTCCTGATTACACATCGCACGGCTATGTGCTGCACTGGTACATTGCTGCAGGAGCTATAGCATGGATTAAATTCAAGGTAGGGTGACTTTTAATCAATACGATGACAATATTATCTTGTTTAATTTGTCTGATGGCAGTATTAAACATCAAATCAAGCTGTTTGTTATGTCAGGGGAGGGTGACGTATGGCAGAAATAAACCTCACTTGATGCCGCTTGTTCTGTATGTCATTGCTTTGACAGGCCATCATGATTGGAGATGATATTGTGAATGATGTAGGAGGTGCCCAGCAGTGCGGGATGAGAGCCGTGCAAGTGCGGACAGGGAAGTACAGGTCAGTGCGCATCCTACACCCTGCGCTCCGTGGGGGAATCATGGAAAGGGGGGGAAGAACTGCAGGCAATGATTCTGCCAAATCCCACTGTGCTCTGGTTGCCTTACAACACATTCATTTCTGAGAGAAAACGAATTCCACTCTGGAACGTGGTATGTGTTCAAAGTGAGTGCACAAAATCCCATGCCTTTCCCACAGCTTTTCCTGTTGGTGGCAGAGATTTGCAGTCAATGTACGCTCGCGTCTGTTGTCTGAACAAACGGCTCCTTGGGCAGCAGTTAGGCTGGGGTGGGGATAGCATGTTCAGTTGCAAAACACAGTTTAGGGAGACCCTGTGTGTACGAAAGTGGCAGGAAGAGGAAGACACATTGGCTTTGAGCTCCTAATAAGTGTTTGCTGTTAAATTACTGCTGCGATGTCCCCATCACAGGGCACAGAACCGGAGTGTTTCTTGGGGTTTGCCTATTTCTTTTCCTGCAGCCGAAAGTGTTGTTCCCTTGCTATAAGACGGGTCTGAAACCTGTAGCAGGGTTAAGATCATAACATTTGACTGTCGACTCAGTGCTCTCTGTGGGTTATCTCTCGCCGCTTTATGAAGGACTCTGTATGTCAGTTATCTCCTCCAGACATGTATTCAGCGCTGAGATGTCTGAAATGCGCGCGCTGCTTCTCCACTTCTCATCTAATCAGAGTGGAGGCTTCATCTCTTTCAAATGACCCTTCAAACCCTTCTCCATGCAGTTGACTCCATCATTCTGTGCTTTCATTGACCCAAGAGCTACCTCCCTGCAGCTGCTGACAGGAGACCTGACATAGTCCAGGGTTGACTGGTGGAAAATGAAGCCATGATCTCATGCTCAGGCCAGGTTTGGTTTGAGGTCATCTCAAGGTGACTCTCCAAACGCAGTGAAGCATCGGTCCCTATGTTTAGTGTCTGGATTCCATAACACTCCAAATCTCCTCTTAACCGCCATCTCCTCTTAACCATAACCGGGCCTTTTTGGGGTACGTTCAGCAGCACCATCTGGCAGTTGGTAGATTTGCAAATACTGAGAATGTAAAAGAAGGATCCTCTTTTTGGGAGGGATGGTGCTTGAGAATGGTGCTTGCTGTGGGCTATCTGAAAAGTTACTGCGTTAGTTTTCGAGTAATCTGTTTCTCGGTTTTCCTTCCCGTTTGTGTGAGGTGATGAAGTAATACCCAGTGCCTTAAATCTGATGGACCAGTAAGTGATGATTTCTGAGGAAAAAAGACATACAAGTGTATTGTGTGGATCTCTAAGATAGCGCATCTCAAAATCAGTTTTCTACAAGAATAAAGCTCCAAAAATCCACAAGATTAAAACGTTAAGTGTAGAGTTTGTGCTGTTGGGATTATTTGTGTTTAATCTGTGTAATGCCATTAATTTCCTGAAGGAGAAAAGAAGGATTCAACAGCTGATTCTATTCTGATATTAAGGGGATCACTTAATAAATCTACATCTTGATGCCACTCAGATACAGGTGTCAGTGAAGGAGGTATCTCTGCACATAGAGGTAAATTAGACCTTTGTACTAAACAAATACCTCCTGTGATGTATTTTGCCCATCACAATATGCCGCAGGTGATGCTGCATCCAAACTGTTCAGGCAGCTGTCACAAACTCTATCTACACACACATACACATAAATATGTATAATGATCTGCTGGAAAAACATATCTTGTATCAAGCTTGAGTCATGATTTCACAGCTGAAAGGGAATCATCTGGTGTTCTAGATGGGGAAAAGAGTGTGGTTTGTGCTGCTGTTTTCTGGCTTAATGTGTGGTTGCTGTCACCTGAAATAGTGTTCTGTTGTATACACAGGAGCGTCTCTCTAAAACATGATGCCAGACCTGTTGTCAGCAACTGGGAGTAAAATGAAATAGCTCTTGCTTGCCAAGAGAGGTCAGGGATGTATGTATTTATCGGAATGACTGATTTAGCACGCATGGAAAATCAAAATACGCAGCACATATTGAGAAAGGGGGGAGACAAAAGAATGAAAGCTGATGGGCAACTTAAATTAAAAATAACAGAAAATGTTGTTATTGCATGGCCGGTTTAGTTTAAATTCTGCTATATAACATCATGCACAGGTCCTCTCTTGCTTTTACGGTAATCCTGTCAGAGAGCTGTGTGCTACATCCCAGTACCTCTGGATGGCACCGTTAGTACGGTATTAGCCACAGCTTCGGGACCTCCCCAGCGTCTGAACCTGGTTTTGCATAGGTGTAAAGCACGAAGACCTCGGGTTTTGTATCTGCTGAGTGCTGGTGGGATGGGATTTCAGTTGTGACAGTCTTGTGGCTATGGACAGGGATGATCACCCCAGTTGAGCTGTCTCTGTTTCTGCTTTGTTCCCAATCCCACCACAGTGATGGTGCCTCACTTCAGCAAAACAGATGCAGAGCTGCTCTGAGGATGAAGTAAAAGATAACAGAGGAACCATCCCAAGGCATTGCTGCAGGTGCATTTACCACTGGGTATGTGAAAATGACATAATTTGACCAAGTTATCCCAGTGAAGGCATTTTGGATGTCGTTCTGTAGGTACAAGGGATCCCGTTGTACCCCTCCAGCCTCACCCAGATGCTGTCCCTGACTGGCAGATGCTGTCACCTCTGGTGCACACATGTGCATTGGGGCAGCTCTCCTTATTTCAGACCTTGGTGCAGTTCACATCAACATCTTTGAGGTCTGCTTTTGTCAATGCAGGGTAGAGGATGTTGGCTTTGCAGGTGGGTCGAGGTCCAAAGGAGAAGCAGAAAGGGTGCATGGAGAGCTGGCATAGCCCCACGCTGCCTCCCTCCATGGGCTCTCCCCTCCTGGCCTCTGCAGGGTCACTTTCTGTGTTGGCTGCTCCCAGGGTGAGCTGCAAAGTGAGGATTAAGCTGCTGCAGAAACATTTGGGTTTACATCACCTTGCATGGAGGTCCTGAAAATCAGTTCCTTTGTCCTGATTCTTTCAATCTTTAATAAAACGTGTGGAGATGGTTTCTTTCAGTGTGACAGACTTCACTCCTGCAGCCACACTTATCTGCTCCTCGAATGCACTTAATCTTCCAGCAGGACTTAAGTGTTGAGCTCTTTCTCTGTAGCCAAACCAGACATAGCACGTATTAGTCCATGAAGACATAGAATCGCACACTGGTTTGTGTTGAAGGGACCTGAAAGCTCATCCAATTCCAACCCCTGCCACAGGCAGGGACACCTTCCACTAGAGCAGGCTGACCTTTCTGAGGTATAAAATCCAAATGCAAAGGGTCAGTCTGGTCTGCAGGTTTGTCCACCCTCAGCTTGTCCCATCTACAGACCAGGTCATTGCTGCAGACTCTCGTGTGCCGAGAGAAGAAGCTGGTGTTGGGTTGTTCAGCGTTGGGAAATCTGATGCTAATTCCAAAGCTTCTGTGCACACCTGGATGGAGGCCCTTCACAGCAACATCTTTCCCATCGAGGGAAGAACATGTACAGGGTATGTGCTAATTCCACTTGCAGCTAATTGGCCTTGACATCAGACCAGTCATTTCCACCCCAACTATTGATTCTGCAATGCTGCGGAATATCCTCGTTCCTCTTTGTAGCGTGCAAGTTAGAGCAGAGAATGACTTTGAGGCTCTTCCAACTGTCTCCATGCAACGTTGGAAACAGCTTTAGGTGCATCAGTGCTTCCTAATGCAGGTGGTTCTTGGCAGGGTGAAGGAGTTACTGACCCTTCTCCTTGTTGTCATTTACAGGTCTTGGTGTAAGTAAAGACCTTTCCATCTCTGGTGTGTGGCAGGAGTCAGGAATGCTCAAAGCAGTGGTACCCACTGCCCCTGCTCTCCTGTGGGTTCTAAAATGGTTCCAGAGTCTGGCAATACGGGTTCATCCCCCTCTGTGCCCACACGAGGTTTTTGTTGTTTGGTTAGAGATTTATCTCATGGCCGTGGCTGATGTTGCCACATCCCTGTGCTGCCTCACTAGGGACATAAGGGATGTGCCAGGGATGGAGGATAAAAGGATCAAGGCCCATGAGAGCTGTCATCTCTCTCCTGCTCTGCCACTGTTCTTTGAGGGAACTGGGTCAAGTTACTTCATGTTGCTGTTCTTCAGTTTCCCCGCTTTATAATTATCCTCTGAGAATAATTATCCTGGCTTTCTTACTAAAGTGGCTTCTGATCTGCTCCTCTTATCTGATTGAAGAAACCATAACAGAATTTGCACCGATTTATAGGGAATTGGCTTGCCACAAGAGAAATCCAGACACAGTCAAGACGAGTTGTGACAGAGGAAAAAATCCTTCAGGCTGCCATCACCAACTGATAAAGGATGAGACAACCAGGGTGGGTTGTTGCAATAACCTCCTAAATGAAGTTATAAAGTTATCCTTAAAGTGTTTCCACTCATAGATAAGTTCACAGCTGTCCCTGTGTTAGTCAATGGAAGCTCATGATACCTTCTGCAAAGAAACAGTCACAGCTTAGTGCTCCGCCGAGAAGGAGCATCCCTCCACCCTCTTGTTCTTAGTCACTGCATTGCCAACCACAGTGTGCTGGTTTGTTCATATCTCCTTGATGGAGCCTGCAAGCTGTGTGTAGTGGGAATGAACAGGCAGAGGCACTCCCTGTGTGCCGAAAGAGAACCAGAGGCATTCTGATGGCCTCACAGTCCTGGTAATTAAGCCTGTTTCAAGTATGAGATGGAAAAGCTTCCAACCTGTATTTGCACCATAAGAAGTTGTATTGTAATTCCTGTTAACCTCTTAAGCAATGTTTATTCAAGCCTAGTGCCAGCGGGTTGGTTTTCATCTTAGCGTGATAGCTGATTGCAGTCAATCCTCAGGTGTAGTCTTAGCCACCATTTATTGCACATTCACATCACAGTTTGCTCTGTCCACGTGAGGATCTTCACATGTGTTCATCAATTTCTGGACCGTGGTTTGGTTGCCATCGTCCGTGAGTCAGCCCTGAAGAGGAAGTTGAGAGTAAATGCTGCAGTCCCTCAGCACACACCCTCATCTGATGACAGCCTTAGCTTTTCCCAGTGCATTCAAGTGTCCAGACACAGAAATTATACTTCTAGTATCTGATGCTTTAGGAATGAGTGGCCTATGAGAAGGTGTAAGTAAGGTATGAGTTCTTGATGCTGTAGTATGGTGTTACAGTCCCACCACCCACTTTTCAGTATAGGGTATAGCCAATTGCAATGCAAAATAACCAATTGCAATGTGTTATTGTTGAACTCCAACTATTGTTGGACTAAACTGCAATGTGTTATTGTTGAACTACAGCTATTGTTGGACTAAATGATCAATGTAGGTTCTTTTCAGCTGAATTAATTCTGTTCTATTCTATTTGGTTCTATTCTATTCTGTTACATTCTATTCTACTCTCCTCTACTCTAGCCTTCTCCAGCCTATTCTACTCTACTCTTAAATGCAGGTTATACCTGAGCTAAAACACACCTTCTGGGGGAGCAGAGAGTTCTGCAGTGTTGTAGCTAATGTGTAAATTCTTGTCTTCAGTCTAAAAGAGAAATGGCAATCTTGGTTGTGGGGGTTTATTAGCATTTGGTATTTTTTGTTGGCATTTATTGGTACCATAAAACACCTCGAGGAGGCAGAGTGTGCTCAGGACATAGTCCTGCTCAGTGCTGTGTGTGTGCTCATGTGCTGTTCTGAACAAATGAGTCTGAATATGAGAAGAGGGATCAGTCTGTGATGAGAGTAGGGACAAGGATAAATAAGGGAGGAATGGATCAGGTCAGTGAGGAAAAGCAATATTACTCAGCAGTCTCAGCAGTGCTGCTCTCTACCTGTCTAACACTTGACTTTTCCTTAGCAGACCTACTCTAATCAATCATCACATCTCAAACCCTTACACAAGGAAGCAATTTGCATCTTGCAGATCAAGATGGTAGTGACCACATCAGCCTGTGCTGCAGTTTTGCTTCGCCTCTTGCTTCACATCCACACAACACACTGAGCTGAACCCAGGACACTCACGCAGTAGCAGAGTCCGAAACATTTCCATTTCTCCTCTTGTGAAGTTGATCAGTAAAGCGCTGAAAGAGGAGGAAGTGATATCAGGATCTGCTACTGGAAGCAAGAGGGCCTGAGAGGGCACGTGGCTCAGGTGGGCTTGGTGTATGGGACTAAACCACTTCCAGACCCTCTCTGGAACGCATCCAAAGGTAATGGCCATTTTGCTTTCGCGCTCCTTTGCCCTGGTGTCTCGATGACTTGGTAGTACATGCTTCTGCTCTTTCAGCCTGGGTTGGCAGCCATCCTCCACCCAGCTCATATATCTACGTGAGTAACACTGGAGCCCTTGGCAGCGGCACTTGTGTTTCTCTCCCCCGTGCAAATACATAATCCATGAGCTGAGGTGGGATGTGGAGCTGTTGGAGCAAGTCCAGAGGAGGCCATGGAGGTGCTCCACATCCCTCCTGTGTTGTTGCCCCAGAGCTGGAGGCAGGATGCAAGGGGGGGATCACCAGAGCACAGCAGAGGGGGAGAAGAGTGGAGTGGAAGGGGAAACGTAGGTGCCTTTCCTCAGCACCAGCTTAAGGCTGCCATAGGAAGGTTCCACAGGGAAGCAGCCTGGGAGGCAGCCTGGATGTGCAGCAGTGTTTCTCAACCCTTGTCGCCTGCAGAAGGCTGAGCTGTATGAGCTTGTTCAACAGTTGACAGCCCTGATGAATACCATCCCCATCCCTAACTGCTTTATTTCCCTAGAACTGCTCATGAGCGTGTTGAAATGTGCTGCAGCAATGGCACAGCTGGGACAGCTGCTCGGCCGTGGCTTCAATAGAGATTTCCTTCTTTTTACAAGGCAGGTTCCTCTTCTCTGCATGGTTTCTTCCTGTAGTCAAATGTCATCCCAGCTCATGTGGTTCATGGAGTCCCCTCACTGAGCATCACAAGGAGTGTGCCAAAAGGGGTGACTGCTGTGGTTGGTAAAAGCAAAGCGGGGAGTTGTTTTCAAAGGCAGAGAGACACAAACAAGAGGGAGGCCAGCCAAGAGAGCTGCTGATGTAACTCCCTTGGAGCAAACGGTTCAGTATCTGGAATTTAATCTCCTGGCTTGGGCTCCTGCTCGCACTGTAAACAAGCTCAGGAGCCACAGGGCTGGAGCAGTACCGTGTGCTGGCACCCTGCATGCACAAAACAACTGAGAGCACCTCCCGTGTGGAGCCAGGCTGGGAACATTGGGGCTGTTCAGCCTGGAGAAGAGAAGGCTGCGTGGGGACCTCAGAGCAGCCTCCAGTGTCTGAAGAGGGCTATAAGGATGCTGGAGAGGGACCCTTCGTTAGGGACTGTAGTGACAGGACAAGGGGTAACGGGTTCAAACTTAAACAGGGGAAGTTCAGGTTAGATCTATGGAAAAAGCTCTTCCCTGTGAGGGTGCTGAGGCGCTGGCACAGGGTGCCCAGAGAAGCTGTGGCTGCCCCATCCCTGGCAGTGCTCAAGGCCAGGTTGGACACAGGGGCTTGGAGCAAGCTGCTCCAGTGGAAGGGGTCCCTGCCCATGGCAGGGGTTGGAACTGGATGAGCTTTAAGGTCCCTTCCAACACAAACCAGGCTGGGGTCCTGTGAGTATTCAGGCTTTAGTACTGGGGATGGATGTTGCTGAGATGGGGAGGCTGTGAGCTGCACAAACTGCCGCGCTTTGCACCCTGCAGCCTCAGGGCCCTCATCCTCCACCCCTGGGCTGCTGCCGGTTCCCGGTTTGTACTGGAGGGGACATGTGTCTCACCGTGTGGAATTCCCGAGGGCGGGATGCAGGCAGCCGTGCTCCGCAGGGCCCCATCGCATTCAGCCCCTGGCTCTGGCTTTCCAGTTGCGCTTTGTGGAGGGTGGGAGCTTGAAGTGGTTTTCATCTTGGTGTGAGCAGCCAAGCACTGTGCTGAGCAGAGCAGCCGCCTTCCTGCCTTCCAAAGGGGCTCCTGTGCCGCAGAGCCCCTTCACTTGCCGCAGAGCCAAGCTCTGTTACAGACCCCAGCAGGCGTTTGCAGGGGGATAACACGAAACGTTCAGCTCCGTTGTTGGCTGCGTGACACTGAAATCAGGCCTAAAAATAGAGCCATGTCTGACCCTGAAGTGAAGGATTTTCACTCATAAGCCAGCCTGGTGCCCACCCAGGTGACATCATCTGGAGGGGAAGTTGGAAAAGCTTCCGGATTTGTTGCTTTCAGTGCGGGAGTGCTAAATGTGTGTGTCAATGGGTAGGCAGGAGGCTCATTGCTGTGCCCATGAGTCGGGGGAAGGAGGGATGGGGAAGAATCCCAGAATCCCAGCCTGGTTTGTGCTGGAAGGGACCTTAAAGCTCATCCAGCTCCAACCCCTGCTACGGGCAGGGACCCCTTCCACTGGAGCAGCTTGCTCCAAGCCCCTGTGTCCAACCTGGCCTTGAGCACTGCCAGGGATGGGGCAGCCCCAGCTTCTCTGGGCACCCTGTGCCAGCGCCTCAGCACCCTCACAGGGAAGAGCTTCTGCCTAAGAGCTCAGCTCAGTCTCCCCTTGGGCAGGTTAAAGCCATTCCCCTTGGCCTGTCCCTACAGGCCCTTGTCCCAAGCCCCTCTCCAGGTTTCTTACTCATCAGCCCAGTGGTGTCTGGTAATATTAATGATGGTTGTGGTTTGAGACTGCGTGATTTAGACTTACAAGTGCATGGATACTGCTCACAGTGGCCATGGAAGCATCCGACATGCCAGGTATTGAGTGACCTCCCTTGGTTTCAGCTCTCTGACACTAGAAAGCAGCTTTGCTCAGTCTAACCTTCAGGGCTTTGATCCACATCTGTGCTCAGGTAGCGTGGATGACCTTACTGCTGCTGTTCTAAATCCAAACTGCTTGAAGCCAGGTCCTCATGTTTCTGTGCTAAGCTTCTTGTTCTTTAAAAGTCATGGTCTAAAAAATGCAGTAGGCATTTTTCCTCTGAAACTCAATGTCTTTTTCCCTCTGGATGCTGCCAGGCAGCTCCTATGCTCATCCTCTAATGAGGACACCTTTACCTTGGTGTTGATGAGCGCACACTGGAATCTGTCGCTCTCTTCAGATGGCGAGAGCTCAGTGTGGTATTTACACGGGTGTCTCTGTCGTCTGTTTCCCTTCTGCCTTTTAAATTCTCATTGCGTATTTATAACAGCGAAGATGCCTGAAGCACAACCGTGGGCAGCGTTTGGTTTCTGAGTCCCAAATGAAGCTGAGAACGCCGCTGTTGCTGTGTAAACACCATGGCAAGAGCTGATTTCATGCATCCTGCTGGGCTTTTTTGGACAGTGCTGATGAGAAGAAGGGAAAGTTTTACCATATCAATGCCCAATCTGATACGGAACCAATCGATTTGGTTAGAGATTGAAGGAAGTGTTGGGGCATCCCAGCCCTTCTTGGGTTTTCATCACAGCACTGGAACTCTTCCTGCAGACAGCCCGGTTCGTGGACATCTGCCGCAGCACAGGCACGGACGAGCTGCTTTTCACTTCCTCAGCCTCTGGGGAGGGTTTGCCTGACTAAGCATGAGGTTGTCTGTGGGGCAATGACCAGGCTGTGGCTGCAGAAGTGTTTCGTTGGCATCAACCGTGCCCATGGAAGGTGGATGATAGCCCAGGCAGGTCAGGAATGGACTTCCCATACCAGGGTTAAGTGTATGGCCCAGAGAGGCGCTCGGACGGCTTTTCCATGTTTTAGCCATTTCAATGTGCAATCTCGCAGCCTTTCTGACTGAGATGGCTCTCTATTTGCAGCTATACTGTGAAAGTCCTTAGCTTTTGATCCCTGATACTTCTTATTAAGTTCAACCTATTAAAGGTCTTTTCCAACCCAGTCGATTCTATGAAGTAACGATGTGAAAGGCAGGGACCTAAACCTAAGCAGCTGGAATAAATCCCCTGTGTGCCAGCAGGGAATGCCAGTCCTGCTCTACATCAGCTGCTCCATTACAGACCCGTTGTATCACGGGGTGTTAATGGAGCTGACAGAAACGAAACGAAGCACACACTTGAAGAGCTGGCTTTTATTCTTGCAGACAGAGCTCTTTATTTTGCCTTGCTGCTTGAGATGTTCTAGCAAGCACTCCCTTCCCTGTCACCTTTAAACTATGTGGCGAGGTGGGGAGTGGGCTTTTACCAAAGCGAATGGACTTGTGCTTTGGAAAGCCCCTTCCTGCGGTCTTTGCATGACTGTCACTGTGCTCTCAGCGCTCCCTGAGCTTCGTGATGCGGTAGTTTTGTACAAAGCTCTGTTTCGTTGCCCATATAAGCTTTTAAAGCTGTGCCTTTGAAAACGCATCCCCGGATAGCATTCCTGTAGCTTCGCACGTGGTTGGAGATGGGCGCAGAGGGCTTGGGAGGAGGGCTCAGGGGCTGTGAGATGGTGGTCAGAGGTGCTGGCAGACACACAGTGATGACCAGCGCCGCTGCACATAGCACAGGTTGTCGGATAGCACTCAGATAAAACAATGCATGATAAAAGACTGTTACAGCATGAATTCAACATACTGTATGAATGTCCTTAATGAAACCCTCACGTCGCCTTCCCCACACCAAATCCTCATCTCCCCATCGCTCAGAGCAGACACAGCCTCATATGTGGGGGACCTACAGAGCAACTCTTTTCTCCTTGGCAGTCACTGATTTCCGTGTGGGTTTTTCTACCATGTCTTTCCAGCAGTTAAAACCAGACATTAATGCATTTATTTATGGAGCAGAGCTTTGGGATCCTGCCTTAACTGTACTGGCAGAGGCAAGAACAGAGGTTTAAACTAGCACTGGCCACAGGGTCAGATGCTCACAGTTTGAAAGTACATGGGCATTCCATGTAAAGATGTGTTGGAAATGCCACTCGTGGCCATGGTGGGGACATCTGTGTGTGTTCAGCTCTGCTGCAGATGGACTCCTGGCTGGTCCCATGCAGGTGCTTGGAACACCACAGCGCCCTAAGAAATACATGGAATCATGGTGGAACAGCGTGGCTGGGCCGAGGGAGAACGTGCTCAGTCCCATCAGCACTAACAGCTAAAGCTGCCTGCAAGGCTGTGCACATCTTGCCTGCAAAGCAAGTGGAAGAGGAGTGTTCTGAGTAACCCTGGCTGAGTTTTGGCCCGTGCTTCCTTGCGTTCCCATCTGCATTCCCAGTTCGCACGGCCTCCGAGCGGTGACAGTGAAAATAACCAGCGCAGCCAAGATGAACTCCCAAGTATTTAGGTTTCTCAGCTGCACCTCCATAAATCCGGCTGATGCTCTGCTGCAGGAAAGGGTCTGGGGTGTTAAATAAATAGACAGTAAATTTCAGAGCTTTTGGTAAAATTAGGATTGTCGTTACTTTCCCGTTCCAAGAAGACTAATCTTGGTTATAATGGTCCCAGCTCCATCCAAGTCTTTTCAATAGCTCGTACACTGATAAATGAAGAGTTCACTCTCACAAATGCATCTCCTTCCCCTGATGGATTCAATGTGTTCCAGATGGATGGAGAAACCATTTTTATTCCTTTTACACTTGCTAAGCTATTTCCAGGCATCCAGTGGGCCACAGCAGCAGCAGGTGCCTGGAAATGGAACTCTTTATAGCAGGTGAGAATCCAGCCCCCTATTTCTAAACTTAAAACAATGTGTTCCACATTAGTGATCTTCCCCGAGCACCGTCCCATGGTAAGGACAAAACCAACTCATTAAGGTTGAGCTGAGCTCTTAGGCAGAAGCTCTTCCCTGTGAGGGTGCTGAGGCGCTGGCACAGGGTGCCCAGAGAAGCTGTGGCTGCCCCATCCCTGGCAGTGCTCAAGGCCAGGTTGGACACAGGGGTTTGGAGCAAGCTGCTCCAGTGGAAGGGGTCCCTGCCCGTGGCAGGGGTTGGAGCTGGATGAGCTTTAAGGTCCCATCCAACCCAAACTATTCCAGGATTCCATGATGAAAGCGAGCAGTGGAGCAGAGCTATGGGCTTGGAAGCAGTTTTGAGATCATCATTTAATATTACAGGGAAATGCCTGGGCTGGGGTTTAGTAACCGTTGCTGGTCTGGTTTTGCAGCACGTTGGTAATTGCTGGGCCTGTCTGCATGTGTGGGTTTATGAGCTCTGCTGCCTTTTGGCTGAGTCTTTGCTCTTTTCTTACCACAAAAGTAGGTGTCTTTTCCAGTCCGGCATGCCTTGCAGGAGCTGAAACGCATAGCCTTGATTTCCCGTTCACCATTAAAGCACTGAGGGATTTTGGAGTTGTTATAAGCGCACATGAATCCCCAGACAACAAACCATGAAAGGGGAAAATAATGGCCCAAAGAAGAGAGAAGGAAAATTTCCTTTGACTCCTTCTAAGTCAGGGTTTGAGTCCAAGGGCTTCAGGAGCACTGTGAAGTCTTTGTGCTTCAAGACGCAAGCCAAGCTCTCACAAATAAAATTCAAAGGGCAATTTTCCTTCAGGGCACAGATTCTAATAATATAAAGCCTCCTACATTTTCCTAAACCACTGTCAGAAACTGGCCACTGTTGAAAGCAGAATACAGCAGAACACCAGGGCTGCCTGTCTGAACTGGTGCCGCAGCTCTCGCGTGCTGTATCTTCCTATAGGATCATGCTGGAGGGGTGCGTTGTCACCGGTACCACTACGCTTTCCCTCGTAAGGCCACAAGCTCCATGATGGGTTGGGTAATTGAGGACGCAGGAGGGGAAGAGGGGTTTGAATGGTTTTTGGGGGTGTTTCAGGAAGCCTCAGTGCCCTGGTTGCTGAAGCAGTATCGGTACAGTTCCATATTCCCAGCTCCACTGCTGCCATCCCTGCCTGCCCCTCGCCTCAGTGGGTGATGCACGTTAGAATCACAGAATCCTGGTGTGGTTTGGGTTGGAAGGGACCGTCAAGCTCATCCAGTTCCAACCCGCTTCCTAAGGTCTTTGTATCTCACTGGTCCTGCTGCAGCCTTGGCAGAACTTGGACCAGTGGGTATCTGGGAGCAGGAGGCAGGGTTAGGAGTGGCTGCTGGCTCTTGCTGCCAGCTGTGCACCAGCTGTGGTGTGGCCATGAATGGGGGAGCGTGCCCTCTGCCCATGGCAGCCTCCTCGTGCAGGTCTGGTCCTTCTCCATCCCAAGCTGTTGGGAGCCTTTCCCATCACTGCTGAAGAGTTGAAAAAGGTTTTGCAACTCCCACATGTGGCTTCCTTCCTGTTTTTTCTGTTACTTTTAACCCATTGCACATGCCAGTCACAAGAGGCAGAGGCTTTCTGGAATTCCTGACCTGGGATTGCTTTCAGCTACGAAACCCACTGTGACATGATTCATGCTGCGCCTTGGGAGGGTGTTTTCATAGAATCATAGAATAGTTTGGGTTGAAAGGACCTCAAGATCATCCAGTTCCAACCCCCTGCCATGGACAGGGACACCTCACACTAAACCATCCCACCCAAGGCTTCATCCAACCTGGCCTTGAACACTGCCAGGGATGGAGCACTCACAACCTCCCTGGGCAACCCATTCCAGTGCCTCACCACCCTAACAGGAAAGAATTTCCTCCTTATATCCAATCTAAACTTCCCCTGTTTCAGTTTGAACCCGTTACCCCTTGTCCTGTCAGTACAGTCCCTAATGAAGAGTCCCCCCCAGCATCCTTATAGGCCCCCTTCAGATACTCAGATCACTCAATATCTCTCAGGATCATGACGCCTTTTAACTGGTACCATTTTAATCTCATAACTGAAGTTATTCCTTCGCTTTCATGTCAGAAGTTGCTAGGTGAGGCTTTTGGAAGGTTTTGGGAAGGACAGTAAGGAGATGTTGAATAGGATGGTCACAGAGGAGGGACAGAGTAACCTCTTTGCCTTCCATCGATGCCTTGCACCGTCTGCAGCATGCATCCTGTAGCTCAGAATTCTGGCACCCTCCTCCCACACCCTTGTGCACTAATGTGGCCATTCCCAAGGGCTTTGTCCCTGCCAAAGCACAGCCTGTTACCAAAAGCAAAACACAATTAAGAGGAAGCAGTGGAGTTTGCCATATAAACGTTTAGGGCTTACCCACACTGAATAATAATGCAGAGCGTAGTTTCATCCACACAGATGCTTCCTGGATCAAAAGGAGCAACTGGATCTGATGGGAATGGGTAAACAGCTTTGCAGCTCCCAGTTCCTGCAGCTCAGGTCCCGGTGTCTGTCCCTGCCTGGCTGTGGGTCACTGCTGTCATGAAGGGTGACATGTCCTGGGGGGCACAAATCAGCTCTGGGTGGCTCTGGGCAAACCAGGGCAATGGAAAACTTCCCCCAATCCCTTCTCTAACACTGGCATCGTGCCCCATGTGTGCACTTCCACTCTCCTTCCCTTGAAGTTACTGAGTAGGGACCTCCTTGCTGCTGGTAACCGAGCCATTCGCATTCCCTTTGGATGCTGTGGGGACATCCCTTTCCAGGAAAATCCAGGCTTTTCTGACCAGGATGCTGTAAAGCCCAGTGCCCCAGTGATGGGTTGGTTTGTCCCTCCTGACTCTGTCTGAGGACTGAGGCTGTGTTGCAAGCCTCATTGCAATGAATTCCTCATTCATTTGAGGAATGAGGCTGTGCTAAGGGAAGGGTGTAGGGAGAGGTTTGGGGGAAAAGCAGCCCAAACCATAAGTGGGCTCTGTAGGTGGAAAGGAATCTGGAAGCGGAGAGCTGGACCAGCCCAGCCTGTGCTCCAGGGCCCCTTTATGCTTCCAGCACACCCACAGCCACATGGGTTTGTATCCAGGAACGTTTTCTGAATGGAAAAATCCGGAGTCCTGTGAGAGTGGCTGGAGGGAAACCCCATCTTGTATCCCTGTGCAAGGGCCCTGCAAGCAGCGGAGACAAGAAACAACTTACACACAAGAGTAAGTGGCAGCATCCTTCCCATTTCTGCCTGGCCTTTCCGGTGCTCCCTAACTCCATTACTGGCTGTTCCTCTTCTCCAGGCAGCCTGTGAGGTGATGTTGATGGGATCAGCCACTCAAGTGGCAGGAGGTGACAACAAGCAAGAAGCAACCACAAGTGTTAGTCTTGCCTTAGTATTCCTGTATGGAATGTGAGGGCTGTGGTACAGTGTGTGGCTGAGACTGGATAAAGCACAGCCTGCCTCTGTATTCAGCGCTGTCTCGACTGGCTAGCAAACTAACTGGATCCCAAGTGGTCATCATCTGGGAAGTGCGTGATTGCCGGTAAATCCAGGAGCTGCTTCTTTATAGGAAACTCCTAGAAGATGGGCTAGTCAGCAGAACAGCAGTTTTCTATAGCAATTACTCGGTGGGGATTTGGCCAGATCTCTGTATTGCAAAGGTATAGGATGTACGTCTATGGAAATCCTTGACGGTGTGATGGAGTTCAGTCAGTCCCATTTGTTGGATGGATCCAGATCTCCGTGGCAGATTTCAATGGAAAGCTGGAGGGAGCGAAGCCTGTTTTCTGGATCTTTTACACAGCAAGAGGAAAGAGAGCCTTCCCAAAGGCTCAGCACGATGTGACTGTAAAACCACAGGAGGAGTCAGGGCTGGGTGTCTACTCCCTGGAGTAGCCAGACTCTTATGGATAAGACATTCCACTGTCTCCAGAAAGCCATGGGGCTGTCGCTGTGTTGTCAAGCTCCTTTCAGAAGACAATGTGGGAGAAGTGTCCTTTATACTGAGATTGCTGTGCCTGCTTTCCAAGTCAGTGCTGGCTCCACATCCAGAGCCAGCACGTGCCATGGAGTTGGGACACTTGGTAGGGATTTCCCATCTTCAGATTGTAATTCCTGGGACAGGAAAAACCCAACCCTGGACTAGTCTGGGTCTTACCTGCTGGTGTTCTTAAAGAAAAGGCACAAAGAAACACTGAATAAGGAGGTAAATATGGTAGTTACACCTTCCTAAAACAGCAACAGCTCAAAAAGGCA